>NC_134152.1:16622857-17226071 GCF_033958435.1 Carettochelys insculpta
ACTGCAGCCTCTAGGCTGGCTGCCTTGATACGGCCAAGTTCCTGGGGCTGCCTCAGGCCTCCAGTGCCCCCTCACATGGCCTTCAGGCTGTTGGGGGGGTCACCCCCCAGTTGTCCCCTCGTGGTCACAGGCTGTCTGGGTGTGGAGCCAGGCTCCAGGGAGCTGCCCCTTCTCCAGCTGCCTCCCATGGTCTGAAGGCTGTGAGGGGCTGCTCATCTGCAGCCTGTAGGCTGAATGTGGAGGGCCAGGCTCTGGGGGCTGCTCTCTCTCCAGCTGTCTCCCCTTCAGAAGGCCTTCCCCCCATGGTGTTGCGCCCCTCCACAAGCCCTCTCAGTAGCTTGTAGGCTGTTTAGGGGGGACAGGCTCTGGATTTGGAGGAGTGGAATTACTTACCTGGGCTATGGGGCATGCAGGATGGAGCCCCAGCCCTGCTGGCCTCTCTCTTGTGCTCCCCCAGTGGCCACTCTCAGTATTGTGCCCCTCCTGTCTGTACCCCCTCTTTTTAGCTTCCCTTCTCTTTCTGTCCCCTCTCTTTCAACATTCTGGGAAATCCTGGGGATTTCTAGCATTTCCCACTTTCCAGGCACAACCAAACCCTGACTTTGGCTTAAATTAGGGTAAGAGAAAGTTGCATGCCAAATGTATAGTCATGGCTCTTATGGATTAAGAGGAGTTCCTGAATAAACATAGCACCTACAGACAGACACATGCTAAGATAGATAGATAAATGGCAAACAGCAAATAACTTGGAAAGACAAGAAAAATTGGAATCATGCTTGCTGGAAGGTAATCCCAACACACATTGAATAGTCTGCAATTCAGACTTCTGGTTTTGTGTCTGCTTGAGAAGAACCAAGGAAGTGTGAAAGTGAAGGTAAAAGCTGCTGTTTGTTGGAGAAGTAGCATTTCTGATTGATATCACTAAATAAGCTTAATTCCTGTTGTGTTGGTATTCCATATTCTCTTTTTTATTTTTGAGACGATGGCTTGTTCTTATGTGTTTCTAAGGGAAAAATAGAGAAAACAATTGCAGATTGCAAGTTGTAGAGCTGACTTTTGCCTTCCACTTGGGCTCTTTTGTCTGAAGGATAGGGTTTCTGTTCGTTAGAAAGGACAAAATTCTAGATTTTCTCCTCTTTAGCACTTTTGGCCAAAATCTTTGATCAGGAAAGTGGGTCTGGGGGTACTGCTGAGTGATAGTCTCCAGAAAATCATATGATGAAAAAAAGTTAGGCATCTGTTTTCCCATTTAAGTAAATATGGGTTTTTGTTTTCATTCATTCTTATTGTTGTATTTCTTCTTTGCCCTCTCATGGGTGACAAGTAGACCTGGCGTGGGGTGTTTGGGGAAGTTCCAGAGAGAAGATAAAATCAAAGACTTTGGAATTTTTGGAGGAACTTTACTAGCTGTAAAAAGAACTCCTAGGTTTCCTGATAGCTGGCTTATTTTGGTTGGTTGTTTTACTATTGTGACATATTGAGGACAATTCAATAACAACTCCATAACTGGAAAATATTCAGTGCAAAAGTATTTTAATGTGAGAAACTAAGGGCACATTATACTTGGTTATTCTGCAGGTGTATAGCAAGCAATCCCTGAGAGGAGCCTGCATGCAGTATTTGCACTCAGTGGACTCTCTCTTCCTTTTATGCTGCATCTTAACCTAGGGAAAGGAGAAAAGAGATAATGGCACTGGGACACAACACCGGGAAGAGCAACAGCTCATACTCTTGGTGCAGAAAGGAAGTATGCAGTGCTTTCTGCGGGGATGGAGTAGTGTCAGCACTCCTGCAGTACTGGGGAGCTCTGAGAGGAATTGCCTTCCTGGGAAGTAGCTTGAGTTCTGTTGTAGATGATGCCAGAAAATCTGCATTTACTACCTTTCATGTGTATTTCAGGAAGAAGTATTTTTTAGTAATTTAAGATATAAGACAACACACACGAGAAGCTGCTGACCTCTAATTGTATGACAATGATGCTTCTGTGGCTTTTGGCAAGTTATTTAACTTGGCTACCTCAGCTTCAACATCTAAAGTAGGTTGATATAATACTTCACTTTGCAAAGATCCCAGAAGGGTTAATTAGCTAATGTTAGTAAAGTGCTTTGAGAATGAAAGTTGCTATAGACAAGTTTGTGACTTAGTCACGGATATTTTTAGTAAAAGCCCTGGACATGTCACGGGCAATAAACAAAAAGTCACAGCTTGTGACCTGTACATGGACTTGAACTATGAGTATTCAGAACGAAATCTTAGGTGATCTGTAGGTGGGGCTATCTTGCAGACACTGCTGCTCCTGGGGGGTGCAAACATGGGACTCTGCCACTTCTCATGGGAGGATGAGCTGGGGTTTCTCCACCACTGTTGTTACTCTGGGCTGCTAACAACCTAGGGCAAGCAGGAGAGTTTATTACACACAGCGCTGGTGGAGTGCCACTTCGCCCATCAGAGCTTAGTGAAGCACTGCCAGACAACAGGTTGCAATTGATTATATAGATTACAGATGGGTGGGGGAAACTACGGCATGGGTGTTACCCACGCCTGGATAGGTTCTAGCAGCAAGACAGAAATGAGCACAATTAGCTAATAATCTAAAAAGGTTGCAGAGTGTCCCCATCCATTGCTTATAAAACATCTTGGGTGTGTCTACACTAGCCGGCTACTTCGAAGTAGCTGGCACAATGTCGAAATAGCACGCGTTGTGTCTACACATGCCATGCGCTGTTTCGACATTGAAATTGATGTTAGGCTATCAGTAGTGATGTCGAGACGTCGAAATATCTATTCCTATCTGAAGATGGGAATAGCGCCCTACTTCAACATTCAACGTCGAAGTAGGGCATGTGTAGACAATCCGCTTCCTGCTACATCGAAATAGTGGGATCCTCCATGGCAGCCATCATCTGAGGGGTTGAGAGACACTCTGTCCAGCCCCTGCGGGGCTCTATGGTTGCCACATGCAGCCGCCCTTAGCCCAGGGCTTCTGGCGGCTGCTGCTGCTGCTGCAGCTGGGGCTTCATGCTGTGTGCACGGAGTCTGCAACTGGTTGTCGGCTCTGCGGACCTCATGCTGTGCAGGCCGAGTGTGTCTGGGAGGGGCTCTTCAAGGGAGCGGCTTGCTGTTGCCCCAGAAGGGCTAGTCCAGCCTGTGACCCTGTCTGTAGGCTTTGCTGGCCCCTTATTTCGACAGGGAGCATTTGTGTGTGTGGACGCTCCGCATTTCGTTCCGGGGTGGCTCCTTTCGACGTTCCCCGTCGCTACTTTGACGTTGAACGTCGAAGGCACTAGCCCTGGAGGGTGTGTAGACGAAATGTGTCGAAGTAGCCTATTTCAATGTTCTTACTTCGAAATAGGCTACTTCGACATAGTATGCTAGTGTAGACATAGCCCTTATCTCTAGTACAGGTTGTTTCCCTACATGTTACTGAAACAAAACAAATTTGCGATGACGGGTTTAGAGTTGATGAGGCGGTTGTAGGAGTAACGGTGGTGCCTCCATACTGGTACATTCAGGGGTGCTTATCTAGAAGACTGAAACAAAAGACATTACAGCATACAGCACTAACAATTGATTCTTTCTTACATACAGGACCTTTCCTTGGAATGTGGTAGCGGAGGCAACTATCTCTCTCTTCAGACTTCAAGGTCCTGCCTGTCTGATCTGAGATGTCTTTCTCTGAGTCTTGTGTGAGAGAGAGAGAGGTGAGGGAGGGGGGCCCAGTGAGGTATCTCTCTACTCAGGCTAACTGGGTTTCTGAACTATAGGATGATAGGCCTACTCCAGACTTTAGGATTCGCATAGGGTGTCTTTAGCACAAACCATGGCCTGCCTCAGGAATTTCACCCTTCAGTCCCTCCTCCTGGCCTTAGGGTTCATCAACCTGCCGGGTTAGATATAACAGTTTTAGTGTTCTAAACCTATTCTGGAATAGGTGGTATGACAGCAGTAGTATTAGGAAGGTTAAAATAGACATTTCTCACATAATCTGACAAAACACCACTCAAATCCATCCCCATGGGATGGCCTCACCTGTAAAGGTGCTGCCCATGATCGTTGTCTTGACCTTTACTGCCTGGTTGAGAGCTGTGGTGTATTTGGTTTCAGCTTGGCCCAAGGTTTCCCCTATCTGTGTGCACTCAGACAGCCAGTTCCAATATGCCTCTGGGTGTTGGCCACCAACTCCTTGATTTTCGCCTGCAAGGCTGTTAGGGCCTCCTCTAGGTACTTACTTCCACTGTGCCACTCAGGGTCCCAGGTTGTGTTACCCTTCATTGCTGGAGTACGGTGGAGCTGTGTCCCATCAATGGGCGGGGTTGCTTGATGAGGGACCGTTATGCACATAGAGGGATATGTGGAGGGACAGGACTTTCCATTCAGTTCGATGGAGTGGTCAGTCTGGGCAGTCAAACACCAGTAGGTACCTTTCATTTGGACCAGCTCTGCATGTGTTTGGTTTTTGGTGACAACTACTTCAAACCCAGACAGATTTGTCCAGACATTATGTGAGCAAGTACACAAAATCTCCTTATCAGAGTGGGTACAACATTCACGCGGGTACAGCGTGCCTCCTGTGTCCTCAGAGTAAGCAATGCCTTCTATTCTGATAATATGGCCTTTCCTCCTTACAGGCAAGGAAGTCACCATCCTAGCTTGCTGTGAGTGGGTAATGCCTAAAGGTACCAGAAGACTGAAGATTATACTTTGTCCTGTCCACACAGGCCATTAAATTCTCATTGATTCTCTATGCCCCCATTTCCCTTGGTGGGGTATTGGGAAGATAGGGGCTCACCACCTTCATGAGGGCTGAGTGAATCCAGCCATCCAGATGATCTGTGACAATACCTTGGGTGGTAATAGCTAAAGATTTTCCTATCCACCAGCAATTCCTTTCCAATATCTCTTTAGTACCATTTAATAATAGTGCAACTAACCTATGATCAAGGTAATCTGTGATATCCAGTGAGGTAGGTAAGGAATCTGATAGATCCTTAAGGCTATTTAGGATCAGCCTATTGGCATGTTTGGTGTCTAGTCCCCCACGGGCATTAGATATTACTGCATCTGCCAGCCTTGATTCAATAGGGTCCGTTTCCTCAGCCTTTTCTGCTATGACATAGGTGTTGCTGACAGAGTTTTCATTGCCAAACCAGGAATTTCACCCTTCAGTCAGAAAGTCATGGAATCTTTGACTTCCATGATCTCCGTGAAAGACTTGTAGCCTTAGCTGTAGACCGTGAATGCTATCTGTTATGAATATGAATTCCTTGCATTACATCTGCAGTATGAATATGAATTCCTTGCATTACATCTGCATCTGACCAAATGGTAGATAAATCCTTTTTATGGATTTTATGCACAGAGAAAAATATCTCAAAATAATCAGTCTCTAAAAAGCAGAATTTAGTTTTTCAGTTTTTGAGAATAATATGTCAGAATCAGTTAAAATTACCTCAAGTATTTTAAGGATGTCTTTGCTTGTTCTCTGAACTTCAAAAACATGATTTAGTTAGGGAAAATGACAGTTCTGATTCCCGTTTATTATCTACCGGATGTGTTTTAAAACTGTCTTACTGCTGGGCATTACCATAACATGAGAATGAATGTCTTTTGTGTTTGTTTTTTTGCTGCATTTCCCTTATGTCTTATTATGCTTTTGAAGCTCTGTGATATATAAGGTGTCAAGTAACTACAGTATTAGAAATTATTTTAGAGTTCCCTAATTTGAAAGGACTGTCTAGGAAGCACCAGTTCTTGGCTTCATCTTACATTTGGTTGCTCTTTTGAGAACAGATTTTGCACGTCTTTTCTCCTCACACTTTTGTCATCCGGTACTATGCTAGCTTTATAATTGAATGTCTAATAACTTGGCTTTTCTAATTGGTTGTAAGCAATTCCCTCCTCTTTACCTACTGAATATTATTTATTTTTACATACGCTACCTTATCTAATTTGTAAGGAGCTTCGCAGGCAATCTTGCAGACCATGATTTAGAAGTCTATCTAGCATATCTTTCTTTTACTTGGAGAAACTGTTTCTGTGAACAAAAAGCTCCCTTGCACCTCAGTTTCCTACCCGCTTATTAGCTTTGCTAAACTAACACCAGGTCATTTGGGCTATGTCTACACAGCAGAGTTATTTTGGAATAAGCTATTCTGGAAGAGATTTTCTGGACTAGCTTGTTCTGAAATAGCACATCTACAAAGACCATGGCTATGCTTGGAAGTTCCTTTGAAAATAATTTCAAAAGCAGAGCCTATTTTAAAATATCCTGGGAGCAGCTACATGGAAACAGTGCTCCTTTGCAATTACTTTTGAAGGAACGTGGCTCTCCTTTCGAAATCGCTCTTTCATTCGGGTGTTAGGAAAAGCACCTTCCTTTGAAAACAATTTAGAAAGAAAATGTATGTAGCCACTCTGTGTGGCTCTCTGTTGAAAGAGAGTCCTACATGGTGCTGGTGCATGGAGAAACCCTGGCCAGCCCCACAGGAGCTCTCTGCTCCCTACGTCTGGCAGTGTTCAAAGTTGCAGGGACCCAGAACCCCATGGCAGGAAGATGAGAGCATGCTGGGAGCAGGGACAGCATGAGCCTGCAGCGGCACACCCTCCAGCACAGGAACGAGAGGCCAGACAGCCAAGACATTCACGTCCAGCAGCCGGGAGTCCTGTGTCCCTTAGGGAGCCAACATCACCCTGGGGAAGGGCTTCCAGGACTCCAGCCAGGGCAGGAATAAAAGGGCCCCATCCTAGTCAGAGCCGGAGCTACGGGACCTCCATGGCCTATGGGGGACGAGGCGGTCCTGCTGCAGACCACAGGGCACCAACAGAATGCTCCAGCCTTTGGCCCCGTCTGCTGCACCCACCACTCAGGGCAAACCCCCATACCTCGGAGCAAGTGTAGTCAAAAGTTAGAGATGTGGCAGACCTATTGCAAAGCCAGGGACACTGTAGGTCACTCTGGGGCAGCACCTGAATGCTGTCCCTATTATGACGAGCTGGACCACCTCTTTGGGGTGAAGGAGGCAGCCCCCACCCCAGAAGAACCACTTGACACTGCAGTACTAGAGGAGGAAGCCCAGGAGGCTATGAGGAAGGGCTGGGACCCTTGAGCTTGCCCCCCTGCCTCAAGACCTGGAGTGCTAGGTGGAGCCGGACAGTGCCAAGGAATGGTCAAGTAATCAGTCCCTGGTGATTGCTATGCTATCCAGGTCCTCCAGCCAGGCCACCCAAGGCCTCCCCCAAATTCCTCGAGGCACCCTCAGGCGAGACCTGGGTGTTTTGGACACCTTGGGACGTGTGTGTGTTTACCAGCCACCGGGGAGTCTCACATATGGCCATCAGCACCCAATCCCGTGGACAGTACCACGGGGCACATGGCCTGGTCAGGAAGTTGGGGAATGGACCGTGGCCATAGTATGTCCCACCCGTGTTGGGATCCCTCTGTGCATGGGATGCCCCAGGCCAATGAACAATGGGCGGGGAGGGCTGGGTACCAGGGATGGGGGGGCACGTTCCCCTGTGGCCAGGTTGTGGGACTGATGGGTCATCTTTTTCTTCCCTTCTGTCTCCACAGCTCTGGCACTTGGGGGCTGTGCCAGTCCCGTCAACGTTCTGGGGAGCCCTGCAGCAGCCAATAAGAGGGGTGGGACACCCCCCATGATGAGGCACATGCTCTGTGGTGGGAGGACATGCTGCTGCCCCTGTGATGAGGAGGCCATCGCTGCCCAGACATCTGAGTGTTGGGAAGAAAGCCATATTCTGCGGGAGTGGCTGACAATGGAGTGAGCAGGCTGGGATCGGGTTATGGGTACCCTTGACACCCTCACCCAGGCTGTCACCACCTGCCTGGCCCAGGTGCCCACTCCAGTGCCAGCCCTTCCCTCATCTCCCTGCAACCTCCTCCCAGCTGCCCCCAGCCTTTCCACATCCTCCCACAGCCCCTACATTCACTGCCCTTCTCCTGCCCCACCTCTACCCAGCCACACGGCTGGAATTCGGGTGGTGGCTGATGGCCAGTGCAGCCATTGCTGAGACAGCCCCTCCAGATCCCCTCTCCCCACCACATTCTGCTGAGGCCTAGGTTGCTTCACCCCCACCATACAACTACTTCCCCGTGGTCCTGGCCCCATCCCAGCCGTGCTGGGGACTTCAGACCTGGGATGGTAGGGGGACCTGCAGTCACCACAGCTCATGGCCCCCCACCTTGGCAGAGCAGTGAGGCCCCCACCCCATCCCCAGTCTCCGTTGTATATAGTTCAAACCCCATCCGCAGTCCCCAGTCTAGTTAGTTACTTTACAAGTATTATATTAATTGTTGTTTCAGTAAAAGGTTTATTTGTCACCACCCCAGTGTCCTGTGAGAATAGTGGAGGAACAGTGAGGGGTGGGTTTGCAGGAGGGGGTGTCAGTGGGGGGAGTGGTAAAGGGTTGGGTATGCAAGACGGGGGGGCGGTGGAGGGTGTCTGGGGCAGGGTCACTGGAGACCCCAGGTGAAGGCCTCCCGGAGGGCCTCCCACATGCACACCTTGTCCTGGTCCAGCTGGTGGTAAGGGGCAGCAGCTGGCTGCTCGAAGCGAGGTAAGGCCTCAGCCAACTACTGCTGCACGAATACATCCTGCTTATTCTCCACAATATTGTGGAGAGTGCAACAGGCCCCCCCACAATGGTGGGCATGTTCTAGAGGCCGACCTCCAGCCACATCGAGGCACTGGAAGTGCCCCTTCAGTGGCCAAACGCCTGCTTAACAGTCTTGTGGGCCTGATAGAGGTGGGCGTTGAACTGGTCCTGACTGGATTGTGTGTGGCCTGTGTATGGCTGCATGAGCCACGGGTGCAGTGTGTAGGTGGCATTGGCCACTGTGCATGGGGCCATGGTCACATCCCTGATCAGGAGCTCCCATGGGGGGATGTAGGTCCCCGCCTCCATCCTGTGCCTCAGCCATGAGTTTCTGAAGATCCGGACATTGTGGGCCCAGCTCGACCAGCCCACAAAGACGTCCGTGAACTGCCTGTTTTGTTGACGAGGGTCTGGAGCACCACTGAGTGGTACCCCTTCCAGTTGCTATAGCTGCCCATGCTGTGTTGTGGGGATCAGATTGCTGTGTGGGTCTGATCCAGCGCACCAAAGCAGTTTGGAACCACAGCTCAGCAGATCCTGCGATGGCAGCATCAAGGCCCCCAACGCAGATGACAGGGCCCAGTAGGAGCCAGTTTATTAGCCTGATGACCTGCATGGGATGGAGGGCAAACACACCCCTGAGTATGTGGAGGGGTGCTCCAGAGCCCCTGACCCTTCCTGGGGGCCCCTTCCCTGTCCCCTCACAGGGGCCCCTCCCTGCTCCCTGTGGTGAGTGTGTGACCCAGGCAGGCTTACTTCCATGAGGACAACCCTGATGGCGGCCTTGCCCACCCCAAACTGGTGCCCAACCAAGTGGTTGCTGTCTGGGGTGGCCAGATTCCGCAGTGCAATCTCCACCCTTTTCTCCATGGAGAGTGCAGGCCACATCCTGGCGCTGGAGGGTGGGGGCCAGACAATGACACAGCTCCAGAAACCTGCCCTTTGTCATGTAGAAGTTCTGGAGCCAGCGATCATTATCCCAGTCCTCCATGACAAGCCAGTCCCACAGCTAGGTGCTGGGGTGGGGTACCTCCACAGGTGCCGTCTGACTCGGGGGAGGTGGCGCGCACCTTGCAACAGGAAGTGGGACATGCAGGAAGGTGGCTAGGAGACTGGCTGTCCGGAGCTACTGCAGGATGGCCATGAGCAGTGCAGCCGGCAGGCTGGTGACAGCATCCAGGAGTTCCCCATCGGGGAGCTGGTGAGGGGTCCATGTGGGTCTTTGCAGTGGCTCTGCTGTGCTCTGCTCTGTGCGTGTGGTGGGCTGTGCTGCAGACAGCCTGGCAGCCCTCAGCATGTGCACGGGGAGGGTGTTGGGGAGTGGCCCTTTAAGGGAACGGCTGGCTGCAGTCTCTGGAAGGGCTTGTTAGCCATGCAGCCCCATCCATGGTGTTTCCTGCTTTGCTCTTTCAAAAGAGAGCCTGGGGCTGTGTAGCCACTCACTTTTGAAAGGACAAAGGGCCCTTTCAAAAGGGTAGTTTGATGCCTCAATCCACTTTTTGTGTGTAGGCTTCTCTTTTGAAAGGCAAGCTTTTGGATGGTGGCTTTTGAAAGTTTGCCTTCCGAAATTTAGCTGTAGTGTGGCCACAGCCAAAATGCATTTTGAAATAGCGCTCAGCTATTTCAAAATAGAGCATCCAGACACAACAGAGCCTAGTTCAAAACAGAGCCCTTGGAAGCACTATAGCTTATTTTGAAATAGCCCATATTCTCTGTTTACACAGCCTCTATTTTGAAATAGGTGATATTCCTAGTGGAATGAGGTTCACCAAATTTGAAGTATGGCATCTGCTATTTCAAAATTATTCAAAAGAGTGGCTGCATTTTGTAGACGTTCACAAAGCTTTTTTGAAATAACAGCCATTATTCCAAAATAACTTTGCTGCATAGCCACACCCTTTGATGGATGAAATTCACAAGCTAGCTAGCCAATACTTAATACTGCAACTTAAGAATAGCGTCAGTTTCATAGCTATACAATGTTTGCCCCCTGTGGAGAGCTTAATCAGCACTTTTATCTAGCAGGATTGTGTTTCCTAGTGTACCTGACAGCACGATCACAGAATCATAGGTCTGGAAGGGACCTCAGGAGGTCATCTACTCCAGCCCCCTACCTAAAGCAGGATCAACCCGAACTAAAGCATCCCAGCCAGGACTTTGTCAAACTGATATTTTTGCCAGGGTAAGTTGGCCTTCAGAGATCCTCATGGAGGAGGAGGCTCAGGAACTAGGTAAGGTGTGGAGGTCTGCTTAGCCCTGCTATGGGTGACCACTCCCGCCCTCCAGGCTTGTTTCACTAGATCTTCTCCCAGCAACATAGAAATAGGATAGTCATCATAGACTGCAAAAGTCCAAGTTCCTGACCCGTACTTATATTTAGCTGGCAAATTAGCTGTAACTAGGTCAAAAGAGTTTGCCCTGAAGGGTAGAACTGTTACTTGAGCCTGTGGGTTAATAAGTTACGGGTCCTCTAGGGACTGGTGGATCACAGACACCTGTGCTCCAGTGTCTCTCCATGAAATAACCTTCTTCCTGCCCACACTCACAGTTTTCCTTTGCTCTGGGGGTATCTGTGAGGCATCTGGGCCTGAGAACTCTGGGTGTGACCCCTGCGCAATGAACTGCACTCTGCTGGTGTTCTTGGGACAGTTGGCCTTCACGTGCGCCAGCTCATTGCGTATTAAACAACGCCCAACTGGAAAATAATCGGAGTGGGGCTGGAGGATGGAGGGACAGGACGAGGCCTCCCTTGGGATGGTTAGGGTCCTTCCTTGTGAGGTAGGTTCCATGATTGCTCCCCTAAGCTGCTAGGAGCTTTGTTTTCGTGGTGCATTTCCACCCAGTTGGCACCAATCTTCCCTGCTTCATCTATGGATTTAGCAGTTTTGTCTAGGATGTGTATTTTGATCTCAGGAGGAACATGCTCTGAGAACTATTCCATTTTCACCAGGAAAAACAGCTCTTCCCAGGTGGTGGTAGCCTTTGCTCCTTTCACCCAGGCCTCTGTGGCTGTGTTGATATCATAGGCATATTGGGCAAAGGGCAGGTCTGCTCTTTACTTTAGGGCCATGAACCAGCGATGAGCCTCATTGGGGTTGAACCCCATTCGAATTTTGTCTTCCTGTTTAAAGAGAACATAATTGTTCATGCTTTTTATAGGCATTTTAGTGTCTACTTGCTTTAAGGGCTGAGTGATTTGGGCTCTTATCTCAAACATGTACTGCTCAGGGGGAATGTTGTACCCTTGACAGACTCTCTCAAAATTTATAAAAAATTCATCTGTATTATCTCCCACCACTGAGACAGCCATGTCATTTCTTAGCACAGACATCACACCGGGACCAAATGTTAGAGATTCAATGACACCACCTATTGAGAGTTTATGATTACCAGGCTTCTTGTTCACAAACGCCTTCCAAGGCATGAAAATGGGACTTTGCCATTAGTCCAGGGTCTGTTGATTTCCTGATTTGACAGCTGAGAATCAGATACATTACTGAGTTGCTGTGACAGCTCACCTTTCACCAGTGACCTAAGCCTACAATGGGGTGGGGGTGAGGGAATGATGGAGTGGGGCTTGGTCACCTTGTGCCCCCCCTGGAATTTCTTCATATTCCCCCCTCCCCCAGTTTGAGAAACCACGGTGTAGATGCTTCCTGAATTATGTCGACAGAAGGCCCCTCCTGTTGACAAAACTCTCTAGTATAGACACAGCCCTAGTGTAGACCAAGTCTGTGACTTAGTGAGTCTCCAGCTGTCAGAATTGTTTTTTTCTCTACTCTTTTGAGGGAAGTTGCAAAATAGTTGGATGCAATCAACTAAAAATGACATTTCAGATTTAATATTTTAGCTTACTGTTAAATAAGCTCAAGATTCCTATCACTAAAAGTGACTGGAGGGAGTAAAAATTCTCTTTTATAGTTTTATATTATGCATTTGAGAGTCTTCCTGTATTGCCAGTTTCACTATTTCTGTAATCTGTCAGTTTGAATGTTTTTTGGGTACAGTAAAACGCAAGACGAAAATGTTTAAAAAATAGGAGGGTGTGATTGTAAAGCCAGAAAATATGGTGAGCCACAGTTGGAGTCTCAGGTGGAAGAAAGTACTACTTCTTACTCGTTTTGGAAACTAATAAAATTTCAAGTTCAGGATGTTTCTTTAGTGGGAAAACAACAATGCTTTCTGATTGCTGCCAAATTACAAGTTTCGTTCTGAAACTACAAGAAAATAACTCCCCTCTAAAGAAAAGGCTCAGTAATGCTGTTCGGTCAGTCATCAATATCTGGACAAAATAAACAGTTTGTAAACATCACTGCTACCATTTCAGTGAGAGAAATCCTTAGGAACCAATATTTTAAACTTTAAATATGTTGGTTTTTGTTTTAATTCTGTTTATGATGTGCCCTAGATAGTATTTTCTTCACTTTATATCCCAGGGAAGAATTTGGATTTCCTTGCAGATATTAGGTGTCCCCTATCAAGGTATTGTGCAGCATTAGTGTATTTAAAAGAGATATAAAGACAAAAAAGGTGACTTGGATTTTTTAAAAGAAAACTAGGTAGGAAAATTTTAAAGCAGAATATCATATTATTCTTGCAGAAGTGGAGACAAAGTTATAAGATTTCTGGAATGTCCAGAAACTTGTAATGGTCTTAAGATTTTGGGGCCATTCTTCAAAAAGGAAATAATACTGTAGACTTATGTACTGAGCATGCAATTTTAGGATTGATATAATCTGAACATCTGTTTGGTTGCTGCTGTTGTTGTTATTGTTTTTCCCAAGCTGAAGGGAAATGACTTAGGGAAACTAATAGAATATGGAAGCAGCATTTTCCTCTGTACTGAATTGAAAAATGCTAGTTTTGTACTTTTGTACTCTCGGGAATCTCTGTTCTGAGCCTGAGTTTCCCCCACTCTCACTTGTTTTACAGTAATAATTTTTTGTGGGTAAGTGAAGTAATAAAGGTTCTGCGAATTACAGTGTGGGCTGGGAATACACTCATTTTCTTGGGTCAAAAAGTGCAAATCTTCAAGAATTATAGTCTTACATATCAGAATTCTTCCCTCAGTCCTTACCTCATCCTGATTGTCTGAACAATAGAACACAATGAAACTTGCTTCTAGTTATGTGATATGTGATCTATATGATTGCCATCCTCTATTCATTTAATTTTAATATTTCATTTGAACAGTTTTGCCCACGTTGAATAGTGTCAGGATGAGACAACTGAATGAATGTCTTGTTCCGTGAATAGATCTGTGGTGCATCTGACGAAGTGGGTCTTTGCTCATGCAAGCTTATGCTCCAAAATATCTGTTAGTCTATAAGGTGCCATAGGACTTATTGTTGTTTTTGGAGATGCAGACTAACTTGTCTACCACTCTGATCCTTGTTCTGTGAGTGTTTTTGGAATTATCACACATTTTAATGTGTGAGACTTTGACATTTTAACAGAAAAAAATCCAGAAATAATTTCTGCATCTTTGTTTTACTAATTCTCTTCATCCAGGGAAAAGGCCTGCAATTATTTATCATTTTAATCCCATTCAGAACCATTCATATGTTTTTCTTCTGGTTTAAAAGCTATAATTTGACATTTTGACTCTGGCAGTTAACTTTAGTAATTTATTAGAGGGTACAAAAGGGTATTGGAGGGCATAAACCTGATGGAGGTACCTGGACCTGGACCAAAATGGCTATAGTTTCATTTATGGGAAGAAGGGACACTGGGGAATGTGAATGGGCAGTACTGTCAGAAAATGGCTGTGGCCCGGGTAGCCTGGAGAGACTTGCAGCAGAGCCTCTGTGGAGTCTCAACAGGAATGAGAAGAAACTCAGCCTAGCAAAAATTTCTCAGAGAGGGAAGAGCAGTATAGGTCCTCAGAAGTAAATCTTCTCTGGGGTACAAGGCTATTTGCTTATGTGGGGAAGTTTAATTTATACCTTCCTGTACTGGGTTTTCCAAATGCACCCACTAATTATATGCAGATGCATCTGATGTTATAGCCATTACAGGTTACCCGTGCAACCTTCGTTAGTACTATTCTGGTGGGTAGGGGAGATGCTACCAGCTGTTAGGGATTCTAGTTCTCAAGTTCACTGTAATGGGATATACAGTAAACTCTTTTATATCTGGCAGCCCTGGGACCAGGAGGTTGATGGTTATGCAAATATTCTGGATAATAGAGATAACAATGCATAACACTAAAGAAAAGCAAGATTAGATATTCAGAAATATATATATATATATATATATATATATATGCAGAGTACTTTATTTATCAAGAATAGTAGTAAACTTGTAGGCTACGTCTACACATCTGTCAGCATATTGCTGCTACATCCAACTTGCTCTGTCAACAGAGGACTGCATTGCCCCCTGGTGACAGAAAGCAGAATGGCAGCTCTACAAACAGAACTGGCTGGCAAGCAGAAGCCCTCTTTGTCAACAGAAGTGTCTACACAACATTGTTACGGCAAATGCAGAGTTCTGTCGAGAATCTGTCCACAGAATGCTTTGTGTGTAGATGGTCCCTGAGTTATGTTGAGAGAAGGCCCCTTCTGTTGACAAAACTCTTTAGTGTAGACACAGCCATACTGTATTTGTTGTATTTATGTGTATTTACTTTCACCGCGCTGTACTTATGGAAAACATAACTAAAATTTACTCATGGTTAAAATGCTGGTTATTTGAGAGTTTTGGATGATAGAATGCCAGGTAGGAAAGAGTTTACTGTATGTTGTGGAACTTGGAATTCCTCAGTTCATCTCTTCCCATTTCTTAAAAACAAACAGACCAAGCAACTTGAGTACTGCGTGCAGATGTGGTCTCCTCACCTCAAAAAAGATATATTGGCATTAGAAAAGGTTCAGAAAAGGGCGACTAAGATGATTAGGGGCTTGGAACGGGTCCCATATGGGGAGAGGCTAGAGAGACTGGGACTTTTCAGTTTGGAAAAGAGGTGATTGAGGGGTGATATGATAGAGGTATATAAAATCATGAATGGTGTGGAGAAAGTGAATATAGAAAAATTATTTACCTTTTCCCATAATACAAGAACTAGGGGACACCAAATGAAATTGATGGGTAGTAGGTTCAAAACTAATAAAAGGAAATTTTTCTTCACACAGCGCACAGTCAACCTGTGGAACTCCTTGCCCGAGGAGGCTGTGAAGGCCAGGACTCTATTAGGGTTTAAAAAAGAGCTTGATAAATTTTTGCAGGTTAGGTCCATAAATGGCTATTAGCCAGGGATAAAGTATGGTGCTCTAGCCTTCATTACAAGGGCAGGAGCTGGATGGCAGGAGATAAATCACTTGATCATTGTCTTCTGTTCTCCTTCTCTGGGGCACCTGGCATTGGCCACCGTCGGCAGATGGGATGCTGGGCTGGATGGACCTTTGGTCTGACCCAGTATGGCCATTCTTATGTTCTTATGTAACCAAGCAACCACCTATAGATTATTGTTTTCCCAAAAATAAGGTTAATCTTAGCCACCATTTTTACATCCCTATCCTATAACTCTCACTTCTTGTGTTCAGCTGTTTGAATTTTCAGAGTTTTTTAGTTCATTTGTCTCTGTTCTATTTTTAGAGCAGGATTGTCAGGAGCACTGAGTTTAAAGTTACTTCCATTGCCTTCAAAGGGAACAAAGTTATGCCAGTGCTGGGTGCTTTTAATTTCTCTTATAGTGCATAGTGCAGTGAATCATCTGGTGGGAATCTGGTTAATTCTTTTATTTTTATTATTAAAAAAACCCTTGCTAATGTAATCTGTTTCAAAGGGACAAAACAGATTAGATGCTTTGAAACATTTAATAACCCGTCAAGGCTTTATCAATTTTTAATGATAAAAAGCCCTCTCGAGGAAAACAACTTTATTTTTGTACACTAGCATTCTGTCTAGTATGGTTAAATTCTCTGAGGGCCATTTTGTAACATCAAGCAGGCCTGATACGAGCAAAAAAATTTTAGAAATGTTGCATCTCTGTGTTTTCCATGAACACATGGTATACATGCATGAGTCACTTCAGACATACAAGTATCAGAGAGGTAACCGAGTTAGTCTGTATCTGCAAAAACAACAAGAAGCCCTGTGGCACCTTATAGACTAATAGATATTTTGGAACTTAAGCTTTCATGGGCAAAGACCTGCTTTGTCAGGACTTCTTGTTGTTTTTCATTCGTACAGGAGTGACTTCATGAACCAGAAAGTAGGGAGCAAGTGAGCAAGGCATAGGCAGTGAGAGAAGAAATGTTTGTGGGCCTGGCAGAAAGTAGGGCTGTCAACTGTCTAATAACACAAACCTAAACACTCTTGTTCTACCCCCTGCTTTAACCTTTTCCTGAAGCCACACCCCTGCCCTGTCCCTTCTCCTGGACCCTGCCCCGCTCATTCCATCCTCTCATCTTCCATTGCTCATTCTCCCCCACCTTCGCTCACTTTCACTGGATTGGGGCAAGGGTTAGAGGCATCGGAGGGGCTCTGGGCTGAGCATGGGGTGGGAGGTTGGTGTGCAGAAGTGGGTTCAGGTGTGGATTCTGGGAGGGAATTTGGATGTAGGAGGCAGCTGAGGCCTAGGGCAGGAGGTTGAGGTGCAGGAGATGTGGAGTGCTGGCTCTGGAAGGGGTGCAGGCTCTCTCTGCGAGGGCACTGAGGCAGGGGTTAGGTGTGGGAGAGGGTGTGAGGTGTGGGAGGCAGTTCAGGTCGGGAGTAGGGGTTTGGGATGCAGGCGAAGGAATTTTGTTCAGGGCTGAGGGTTTTGGTGGAGGAGGAGAACCTGAAATAGCCCCACTGTGCCATTGGACTGTTAGCCACCGATCTCCTAGTTTGGCTGAAAGAGGCCAAAAAGAAAGCTGGTTTTGGGCAGAGTACTCATAGGGAATGGGGAAGAGGTTTGGGTTTCAGAACAGAAAACAAAAATTCCTGTAGTTTCTGCTTTATTCAGGGAGACAAGATTTTGTGACATGTCTTTTTTGATCAATTTTTGGGTGTAATGGAAACAGTCAGGCAAGGCAAGGCCCTAAATATTGGCTTAACACGGCTATACTGGGCAACAATAACTTTCAGTTGCAGCTACCTTTTGTTAGGGAGAATTTGGGTAGAAATCAAAGCTATTAAAATATAGATGGTTCAGACCAGTATCAATTTCTTGGAATCTTTTATAATTAGTCAGCCACTGTAATGTTAGATGATAAACTGAGAAAGAAAATGGTTGAATAACTCTAATATTATCTCTGCTTTCTGATACAATATATGTCAGTCTCTAAGCATCCTAGTTTAAATGAGTTCTGTTTCTCAGAAACACTTCGGCAACATCTATATTAACATTCTTCTTTTGAAAGACAACAAGAAGTCCTGTGACACCTTATAGATTAACAGATATTTTGACACATAAGCTTTCGTGGGCAAAGAACCACTTCATCAGATGTATGAGTGTGTATGTGTGGGCGGGGGAGATGGGAGAGTTCAGAGGAGGATTTAAGGAGTGGGGGTCTCAGTAAAGGAGAGGGCAAGAGCTGACAAGGTCTATTCAGTCAGGATGGAAATGGCCCATTATCAGTAGCTAATGTGGAGTAGTTAATGTGGAGTAGTGAACATCAAGAGAGGAGAAAACAGGTCGGTTCATTGGGGAAATGTGGCCCTTTGTCGGATGCTAATGTGCAGGTGTGAACATCAAAAGCAGAGAAACTGCTCCTGTAATGGGCCAATCACTCCCAGTTTCTGTTTAATCCTTGGTTGATGGAGTCAAATTTGCAAATGAATTGCAGCTCAGAAATTTCTCTATTTTATTTATGAATTTTTGTGTTGTACGACTGCTACTTTTAAATCTGTTACTGAGTGTCCAGGGAGATTGACGTGTTCTCTTACAAGTTTTTGTATGTTACCATTCCTGATGTCTGATTTGTGTCCATTTATTCTTTTACATAGAGACTGTTCAGTTTGGCCAATGTAAATTGCAGTGGGGCATTGCTGGCATGTGATGGCATATATTGTATTAGTAGATGTGCAAGTGGAAGAGCCCTGATGGTATGGTTGATGTGGTTAGGTCCTGTGATGATATCGCTGGTATAGGTATGTGATTAGAGTTGGCAGCGACGTTTGTGGTAGGGATTGGTTCCAGGCTTAGAGTTGTGTTGTGGTCTATAGTTGCTGGTGAGAATTTATTTAGGGTTGACGGGCTGTCTGTAGGCAAGGACAGGCCTGCCTCCCAATGTCTGTGAGAGTGAAGGATCGTTGTCCAGGATGGGTTGCAGATCACTGATGATGTGCTGGAGAGGCTTTAGCTGGGGGCTGTATGTGATGGCCAGTGGTGTTCTCTTGTTTTCCTTGTGAGGCCTGTCTTGTAGCAGATGGCTCCTGGGTACACGTCTGGCTCTGTCAGTCGGTTTCTTTACTTCCTTAGGTGGGTATTGTAGTTTCAGAAAAGCTTGGTAAAAGTCTTGTAGATGTTTGTCTCTGTCTGATGAATTTGAGCAAATGCAGTTGTACCTTAGTGCTTGGCTATATACAATGGATCGTGTAGTGTGCCCTGGATGGAAGCTGGAGGCGTGTAGATAAACGTAGCAGTCAGTCGGTTTTCAGTATAGGGTGGTATTTATATGACCATCACTTATTTGCACAGAAGTGTCCAGGAAGTGGTCCATGGACTTCTGGTATAGGGTGGTGTTTATGTGACCATCTCTTATTTGCACAGTAGTGTGCAGGAAGCAAATATTTTGTATGGACTGGTCCAGGATGGGATTGATGGTAGGGTGAAACTGTTGAAATCACGGTGGAACTCTTCAAGAGCCTCCTTCCCATGGGTCCAGATGATGAAGATGTCATCAATGTCGCATAGGTAGAGGAGGGACACTAAGGGACAAGAACTGAGGAAGCATTGTTCCAAGTCAACCATAAAAATGTTGGCATAACTGTGAGACCGTGCGGTGCCCATAGCATTGCCATGGATTTGAAGGTATAAATTGTCCTCAAATCTGAAATAGTTGTGGGTGAGCACAAAGTCACAAAGCTCCACCATCATTTGCGCCTCGGTCTCACCAGGGATAATGTTCCTAACAACTTGAAGTCCATCTTCATGTGGGATTTTGGTGTAAAGGGCCTCTACATCCGTGGTGGTTAGGATGATGTTTTCAGGAAGGTCACCAATGAATTGTAGTTTCCTAATAAAGCTGGTGGTATCTTTCAAAAGAGGCATGGAAATGAGTGAAAATGAAATGCAAATAAGGCACAGATTTACATATCTAGCACCTCATTTGCATATTCCTCTTTCAAAAGAAGAAAAGCAGTGTAGACATGGCTCTTTTGAAAATCAACTCTTTTTTCAAAGGAACCCTTATTCCTATTTTTTTAAGGAGTAACCGTTCTTTCGAAAATGGGGTTTATTTTTGAAAGAACCACATCTACACTGCTTTTCTTCTTTTGAAAGAATATGCAAATGAGGTGTCAGATATGTAAATCTGTACCACATTTGCATTTTTGATTTCCCTCATTTGCATCCCTCTTTCAAAAGAGGAATGCTAGTGTTGACGTAGCCTTCATGAATACCAACACACTGGTCAGGATCTGAACCATCCTCTCGTTGGTGTTTGTGGGACTGTATGAACTTCCTAGAATTTATCTTGAAGTATAAAATGCAGCCTTGAAACATATAGTCTTACTTGAATTAATAATTAAATGGCTTTTACTTTCAACAACCTTAACTGTACCTGAGAAGGCAGGTGTGAGCCGAATTATGACTTCGTTGGTTTTCCTTTCAAGGAGCAGAACATTTTATATCTGTGAGATGTTCTGTTTTTTATGTTTTAAATTAGATTACATTGGGGAGTCAGTTATGAAGGAAAATATTAGCTTATGTCCATTAGATCCTCAAGGAAACCCTTCATCATTGTGCAATGGAAGTAGCCCTTCCATACAGTTGACTTCCTATACTAGTCATAATTTCCAAACCTGCCTTCCTCTCACCCCAAAGAAATCTTTGAAGTTTCACATGCCTTTTCTCATCACAGAGAGGAAATTTAATCTGAAACTTAGAAAATAATATCAAAAAAAGATTTTTGGAGTTAAGTGCTTAAAAAAGTCTGACATGAATATTTTCCCCAGGCTCATATCTTTTTAAAAAATAAACAAACAAAATACACCCCAAAACAGCAACAAAATACCCAGCTTGGCCTCTAAATATAAAAATATGTTGATTCTGTTCCTGCTGAGAAAGCTCCTTTACTATTTTTAGTGAGGGTTAGTGAAGAATTGCAAAAGAACTCTTGTGATGGGATTTTGCACATGCCACCTGTAGTTAGTCAGGAAGGAGATTAAATATCATGAAGGATGTGGAGAGCCATGGAAGTGGCCCTCAGAGGAAGAGGGAGTTCAAAGTAATTAAGTCCAGACACAGGGATAGGAAACGAGGAACAGCTGTGAAAGTGGCCATCTTGCTGATCCACTTTGATTTTCTGCTCAGGCTGATGCTCTTTTCAACTTTTCCCTTTCTTTAAAATTTTGCATAAGGCTGCAGGAAGCCCTAATCCTGATGCCCTATATCCTAGGCCAGACTAGAGAAATGCTCTGCACAGATGGGCGCAATGCATTATTTTGTTTTTCCTCTGTTACTCCCCCATGACACAGCTTTTTGGGTTCCTCATGGTCTTATCACATGCCCAACATTTAGTCCTAATCATGGTGCTTCTCAGTTTTTTTGAAGGGTGTGGAAGAGAAAACTCCTTCTTCTTCTGCAACAGTTTCCTGATATCCAAATGCTATATTTCATGAACACATTGACAACGAGAACGCTCAAACTGCACTCCACTGGTCCTCAGATTCATTCACTGTCCTCTGTATCCAGTCAATGTTCCATTTCTTATCTGAGGCTGTATCTTTTTCACTGGGCAAGCAGATTTGGTTTTCCAAAGCATCCATAATTTTCAGTAAACAATTACTCACCTTCCCCACATGCTCTGGTTTTCTCCCCTACTGATGATTGCTCATTATGCAGATAACCTTGTGCCTCACATTACATTAACACCATCCCTCCAGGTACCTTTCCATTCTTTTTCTTTATTGATAGCCAGCAAGCCATAGTTCCCCTTAACTCTAATCCCTATCAAATATGTATGGGAGGACAAGGCTCTCATTTGCTGGTTTGCTTCTTCGTCTGCTGTGACTCTGCACCAGGCAGTGCTTCAATCTGAGTTTTTAGTTTTTGCTCAAATACTGACTCAGAGTATCACTTCTTTCATTCAGAGACATCTGTATAGTTTTCCTTCTTAAGAAGTAGGTTTTGTTTAAATTTATTAATTTGTTTGGTATGAAAGTCTGTTTCCAATAATCATAGTAATCAGTCTGCGCTAGAGCTAAAACTTAAATTTTCTTTTCAGTACATTGGTCAAACAACAGTAGCACCCCATGTTCCAATTTTATGTGTATAATAGCTACACCAGTGATGAATTCAGATATTTGTAATTATAAGAAGGAATAATGTGATTCAACACCCATACTGTACTGCTACCTGCAACACAGGGTGTTTAGATGGTAATAATTCCTTTGCAAAAGTAGTTTTGAGTGCGACATATTATTTTGTTTTTCTGTGCATGAGTGTGTAGGTGGGGCCTAGCCATGTAGTCTAGAGCAGGGGCGAGCAAACTTTTTACATCAGGACCTACTTTTTGTCCCTGCAATGAGCAGGGCCTCTCCAATCTATCTAATGTAATCCAAACTGATGGAAATGTTGCTTATGTTCATATGACAAAAACAAAACAAAAGAAAAACCCTTTGCCCTGTGTGAGAAAATGTGTGTAGAATGTAAAAGCTTCATTAAAGAGTATATAAATGTGAATACACATACATTAAAATAGTAACATATCTCAACATTTTTAATGACATGGATGACCCTGACACTCAGTGTGCCCCCACTTATGAAATTTCATGCCCCCCTGCCACCCCACTTTGCACACCCTGGGCATAGAGTACTAGCAAAAGGGCAGGAACAAAGAGAAGAGAAGCAGGTCTCTTATCCTGTGCCTTTAAGGAATAAGCTTCTGCATGGAAAATTTCTCCATAGTACCAGAATACAGGGAATCAAGACAGGCACTTTCTTTGGAGTGACCCAGTAAGATAGCAAAATGCCAAACAAAGAAGACCCTGATTCAGTGAAGGAGAAGAGGCAAGGAGGGAGGAAAGGAAATACGTAGATTTAGGATAAAGGCCTAGATGCTCAGCACAGTCCGGGGGGCTGCAAGACAGCTGGTTATGTCACTTCTGCACTTGCTCTCAAGGGCCACATCTACACTAGCAAGATCTTTCAGAAAAGCCGAGGCTCTTTCAAAAGATCCCACAGCGCGTCTACATGCAAAACACATTCTTTCAAACGTAAATTGAAAGAACGCAGCGCTTCTTTTGGAGATGCTCTTCTGGTCCCAGATCAGGAAGAGTGCCTTCTTTCGAAAGACTCTTCTGAACGTAAATGTGTATAGACACTCCATGGGCTGATCTTCCAAAAGCAGAGTCCTCCATGGCATCACCAGCTGGCACACAGCGACGCCCTGGCCAGTGCTATCAGAGCTCTATGCTCCCTGCATCTAGCCACATTTAAAGATGCAGGGACCCAGAAGTCCCATGGCAGGAAGCTGAGAGAGTGGCTGGAGCAGAGACACGAGCTGCTCAAAGTCATGCCCTTTGAGCCATCCCCAGAGCTGACACTTACACTGCCACCCGACAATAGCCATCAGCCCTGGGACAAGCAGGGGTCCCCAAGGAATTGGCCAAGGGGTCACAGAAGCCCACTCAGGCCACCAAAAAGAGGGCCCCATGGTGAATGGAGCTGGAGCTGTGGGACCTCAGGAGGGATGACATGCTTTAGACTCACCACCAGGGGCAGCTAGCACAAGAAACAGCAATATGGCAGTGACCACTAGGAGCAGCCACACGAGGAACACAGTGGCGCCATAGAGACAGGGCTCTCCACCCTGTCAGAGGAGGTAAGTGTCCCTCTGTCCCAACCTCCACCTCTGCTGTTCAGTTACAGTGCCATGCAGTGGTTGCACTGCTGCTTCCCTGCAACTCTCCCACTCTGTAAGCTCCCCAGTCATTTGCATAAACTATATACTATTTCCTTTTATTTTTGACGCAGAAAGAAAAACTAATTTCACTTAAATACCCAAGCAAAGTTGGGTCAATTTGCCAGTATTGAAATAGCTAAAAGTTACTTGATTATCCTGCTTTGAATTTTGGTTATTTTTGTAAGCAACAGTTGAAATTACATGAACCACAATCTGGGTTATTATATCACATGCCTGCGAACTGTTAGCTGATCACTGAAGGGCTCATAAAGTAACAACCCATGAATATTTTCTCTGTGTGTGGTTGAGAAGAGAACCTGACTTTTCACAAATGTATAAAAACAGGCAAAGCTAGACAGCCTGCTTAAAAACACTCAATACAGAATTAGACTCAAATTAACATGATTTTGCAGCATTAGAGTTATGTTACTGGTCCTCATTCTGAAAGCAAGAAAACATTTCACAAAAATCCAAACATAATGACTAAGTGGACTTATACTTCCATGGGTCAAAATGAGATCTATGAAATAGTTATGCCACTGTCATCCATAACAAGTGCAACAGAAGGCATATATATATATACACACATATATATTAATGAAATCTGTTATTTTGCCCACATGGAATTATAAAAAAGGTTGAGTTTGCAAATAAGGTCATCTTTTTAAAATAAAAAAGCAAGCATAAAATGTTGTTTCTAAACAGGGGTATTAAAAAGCATACTAAATATGAGCTGGCAGTAAATCAAAGTGTTATCTTTGTATGTAAACTTTTGCATTATGACAGTTTAGTAGACAACGAGGCACTCAAAAATAAAAACAGGTGGCTAATGTTATTTGCAATGTTATTTCTGAAATAGTCCTTGAGGTTGCAGCCTTCTTGAAACTTAAAAGCTTTTGGTGTATTTTTTGTGGGGGTGGGCGTGGGGATAGGTTAAAAAATGCCAATTTGTCAAAGTTACATTACTTTGATGTAATCTCGCAGTGGTGATTATGTGCATAAACATGTCTGCTAAATGTATTCAGCTAACCTAAATCTTACAAATTTTAAATGAGTTACAAAGTAAAAATCTTCAAAATTCTTTGGATTTGTTGGGATTGGCTGCAATCAGCTGTAGTTCATCAGTAGCAGATTATTGGGAGGAAGCAAGAAATGCAACCAAAAATATTTGTGATTATTAAGTACTTTCCTGAAGTGCAAATAAAATTAATAGGAACTATTTTATTTATTTTGATGTAGAAGATATCAACATATGTAAGCCATACAGTATTCTTACTTAATTACCATTCATACATGTCGTAGAATTTTGTTACTTGTATCCTGTCAACATTAACAACTGTTACCGTTATTGATAAATTTGGAAGCTTCACCTTGCCTTCAAATACATGAACATCAATGTACCTGTGTCTTGGAAAATGAGTTAAATTGCTTATATTTTCATGAATATGTGCAGGTATTCCAAGATCTTCATCAATCAACATTTAAGAGGTTTAAAATATAGCCACTGTCCAAACAAAATAAGAAAATAGCACAACTGTCAGTTGTAACTGTAGTGGTTCTGCAAGTTTTGGTGCTTCTTAGGCACCTATTTGTTGAGAAAGTGATTCCCCAAGTCCCTTTGAAAGAAAAAGTCTGGAAAAAATAGCTTCTCTGACCTTTTTTAATTTTCCCATGATTTTATGAATTTCAAAGTGCATTAGGCAGTTTTGCATTTTTGTTCTGCCCTTATATTGTTGTCTTGCCTCTCTGATATTTTAAGTCAAAATGATATAGGCAAGATGAATTGATTGAAGTAGTTTTAACAGTAATTACAACTGCCTAAATGTACTTAAAGCTCCATTCTCCTCCTCCCATCTTTTTCTGTTATTTTTTAATTTAGTGGTTGTATGGTATAAGTTATAGATTTGTGTTTACTTCGGCATTTGGATAGAATTATAAAAACATAGGGCTGGAAAGGCCCCAAGAAGTCCACAAAACCAGTCACATGCCCTGAGGCAAGGCCAAGTAAACTTGGATCATCTCTGACAGATGTTTGTCCAACATATTCTTAAAATCCTTCTGTGATGGTGATTTCACAACCTCCCTTGGAAAGTAAATTCTAGGGCTTAACTGCTTGAATAATTAGAAAGGTTTTCCTACTATTTAAACTAAATCTCCCTCGCTGCAGCATAAGCCCACTACTTTCTTTTCTGCCTTCCTTGGAAAAGGAGAACAAGTGATCACAGTTCAAATTTATAACAGCCCTTAACAGACTTGAAAATTAATCAGGTCCTCCCTTGGGCTTCTTTCCTCAAGACTAACAACATCCAATTCTTTTTCATCTTTCCTCAAAGGTCACTTTTTCTAGACCTTTTGTCATTTTAATTGCTTTCATGTGGCATCTCCTCAATTTGTCCACATCTATCTTAAACATGGAACACTGTATACCAGCTGAGGCCTCAAGAGTGCTGAGTGTCTGACATATAGTCTTTGTGTTAATAAATCCCAGAATAAGAGTAGCCTTTTTTCTGCAATTGCATCACATTGTTTATTCACGCTTACTTGTGACCCACTGTAATGCCCAGCACTACCACCTAACCAGTTACTTCCCATTATGTATCGGAGGGGTAGCCGTGTTAGTCTGGATCTGTAACAGCAATGAAGGGTCCTGTGGCACCTTATAGACTAACAGAAAAGTTTTGAGCATGAGCTTTCATGAGCACAGACTCACTTCATCTGATGAAGTGAGCCTGTGCTCATGAAAGCTCTTGCTCAAAACTTCTGTTAGTCTGTCAGGTGCCACAGGACCCTTGATTGCTGTTCCCACTATGTAGTTATATATTTAATTTTTCCTTTCTCAGTGAACTATTTGAAGTACTTTAATGACTCTCAGGAAGCTGCAAGACTCCCATTGACTTCATTGAGCTTTGCATCATGCCCATAAAGGGAAGAATCATGAGTAGGACCCTACCAAATTCAAGGTTCATTTTGGTCAGTTTCACAGTCAGGATTTTAAAAATAGCAAATGTCATTATTTCAGCCATTTAAATCTGATTTTTTACACCATTGTAACTTAAGTAGTCCCAGTCCAAAAAGGAGTTGTAAGGGGGACATAGGGTTATTGTATGGGTGAGGTTGTGGTACTGCTAACCTTACTTCTTTGCTGCTACTGGCAGTGGCACTGCCTTTAGTATGACTTCCCTAAAATACTGTCAGTTCTGCTGAACTCCTTTCCCCTACATATTAGATTCCCATTGGATCCTGCCCCATCATTTCTCTCAGGGAGTCAAAGTCTGTTCTTCTGAAATCAAGGGTCTGTATTTTACTGCTCACCTTCCTTCCTTTTGTCTGGATCCTGAAATCTACTATCTCATGGTTGCTGCAGCCCAAGCTGCCACCCATTTCTATTTCTCCTACTAGGTTTCCCAGTTTGTGAGCAGCAAGTCAAGCTATGCCTGGCCCATGGTCAGTTCCTTCAGCACTTGTACCAAGAAGTTATCCCCAACATTCTCTAAAAACTTCCTGGATTGTCTATGCACTGCTGTATTGATCTCCCAACAAATGTCTGGGTGATTAAAGTCTCCCATGACAACAAGGTTCTGTGATTTGGAAGCTTTTCTTAGTTGTCTGGAGAAATCCTCATCTACCTGATCTGGTGGTCTGTAGCAGACACCAGCCACAACATCACCTGTGTTGCTTCTGCCGCTAAGCTTAACTTGAAGACTCTCAATTGGCTTTTCTCCCTCCATATACTGGAGCCCTGAGTAATCATACTGCTCTCTCACATACAGCACAACTCCTAATTTTTAACCCTTCCTTTCCTTCCTGAACAAATGTATACCCTGTGTGTGCTCCAGTTATGTGGGTCATCCCACTAGGTCTCTGTTATTCCAATCACCTCATACTCATTTGATTATGCCAGGGCCTCTAATTCTTCCTGTTTGTTACCCAGGCTTCTTGCATTTGTGTACAAACACCTTAGAGGGTTAGCTGATTGGCCTTTCTCCTTTCAAACCAGGGGTCCTTCTTTGTTGTTCCTTCCTCCTTCCCCACTTACCTCAGGGCTCGTGTCACCATGCCCCGATGAACTTAGTTTGAAGTCTTCCTCACTAGGTTTGTAAGGCTGCCTGCAAAGATGCTCTTTCCTTTCTTTGTAAGGTGGATCCCATCTCTCCCTAGCAAACTTGTTCGTGAAACAGAGTTGCGTGGTCGAAGAAACCAAATCCCTCCCTCTGATACCACCTGTTCAACCATGCATTTTCCTCCATGATTCGACAATCTCGACCTGGAACTCTTCATTCAACAGGGAGGATGGAGGAGAATACCACATGAGCTCCATATTCCTTGATCTTTCTTCCCAGAGACATATAATCTGCAATGATCTGCTCAAGGTCATTCTTGGCTGTGTCATTAATTCCTACTGAAATCACTAAGATATTAACTACAAGATCTAGTAAGTGCCATAAATATTGTTAAATTAGGAACGTTAGGGTGACCAAAGCTACTTCAATGAACACCAAGGCAGGGACTAAATATGAGCCATAATCATCCCTTAGGTAACTAAAATGAAGTCAATGGAGTTACACCAAACATGATTCAGTCCTAAGAATTAAGTACTTTTTTAAAATTTATTTATTCAGTATAAGTAACACTTGGATTCAAAACTCCAGATAAAAAAATCAAAAGTGGTTACTGTTCCACATTTATTTAAACTGACTTTGACTTAAACCTCTTATTAAAATATATACTTCATTTTTCCTTAAATCTTGACCATATATTTCCCCACAAATGTATTGCTTCCTAAATTCCATCAGGGAACAAACACAACATGCAAGTTCCTTTTAAACCATTTGTTACAGAAATAATTTGGTAGTAAATTAGCAGTGGTTCTCCTAGTTCTGTATTCACCTTCCACATTGTGTCTGGGAGGTAGCTTAGTGTGTGAAAGGGAGTCCCAGCTAGCTAGACAGCTTCTCCTAGTTCTCAAGACATCTACTGCTTTGCGTTTGGCCAATTTGAAAGAAACAGGCAGATTACATAAAGTGGTGTGGGAATTTCTGGCATTCTTCCTGCTCCCTGATGCAGAATCTGGTACAATATCACACACCCTGTATTACATTGTCACTACTTCCCTTCCAAGCTGTAGCACTTCTCCTGTAGTGGGCCTTCAGAGGGAAAATCAACAGAAGATACAGCCCCTGAAAAACTTTGCTGTCCTTACATATGTGTAAGAAGCGAGGCCTCTTGCCTCCTGAAAATACACCATAATTAAGGTTTAAGAGGAATAGCTGTGTTGGTCTGTATCTTCACAAACCAAAGAAAGCAGTCTTGTAGCACCTAAAAGACTAACAATGTTATTTATTAGGTAATGAGCTTTCATGGGTAAGACCCACTGTCGTGAGTATTGTTAGTAAAAGTCATGGACTGATTGTGGGCAATAAACATTCACAGAAACCTGTGACCTGTCCCTGACTTTTACTAAAAATATCCTGGGGGGCAGGGGAAAAAACAGAGCACTGCTGGGCCTTGCAACTATTCCAGCTACGCTGCTGCTCCTACAGCAGAACTGACTGCAGCTGCTACAGCTCCATAGGGGCTGACCCAACCCCATCTGCTGCTCCAGTGGCCTGTGTTCTGGTGGCCTCATGACCCTCATCAACTGATCCAGGGGCCCAGGGAATAACAGCTGCTCCAGCCCTGCCCAGAAGAAATCCCAGAAGTCCCAGAAAGTCACAGAATCCATGATATTCATGATACCTGTGACACATTGACAATAATCCCATACAGATCTTGTTGGGATTTGTGAGTTGAAGAAGCACACAATAGCTTTTTATATGGGGACAAATTCTATCCACTGCTGATGGAAGATGGATAAGAAACTGTGTAGCTATGTAGGGGAGGATGGGGCTCTAATTTTCCCCACAAACTGTTGGGTAGATTATTTAATAGCTTTGCTCTTGGTTTGGTTTTTGCACCAGTTATTGTTCATCTGGTGTCTAACTGATATTTATTACGGAATGATATCTTACTTTGTTCTGCTGTGACAGGTGTAAAATTCAGCCAGTTAACGATGGATGTGGGAAGAGGCAGGAAGAGATAGCTGGTGCCAAAATTAATTTTGAAAAAGTTTGTGACATTATACACCTTTAAACTTTTCTCTTCTGCCTCATCTTTCGTATGTCACATATTTGGTGCACACGTTTGCTCCAGGCGTATGCTGTTTTTACTCCCAAGTGTCCTACTTTACTGATGTTTCTGGATGTGCCTGGAATGCATGATTATATCCATTATATGCATCATTTTCTAAATAATGCTGGCATATACAGTGTAACAGTGAAGTATTGTGCACAGTTAAACTTACGTTACTTCTACAAAGAAAAGAAAGGAAAACAATCTGTTTAAATTAGTACTGAAGTCATTTCAACATTGTAGTTCATTGGGGAGTGCAGACAAGGACAAAGGGTGTGCACATTCTTTATGCCAATATAAAGATATTAGATAATTTATTTTGGTGTAATATGCTGTCTGGTACATTTCTCATATTCTTTCAAGTTAAGTCCAGAGCACTTTTTATTAGTTACTTTCTCCTGATATATCATCACAGCATGGTACTTAGAACCATATTCTTCATTTGTGGGTTTTCTTATCTTGCCCTCCCTTCCTTTGCAAATCACTAGCATCTCTGGTTTATTACCTCTGAGAAAAAGAAGCTATCGTGTGACTTTCTGGCAGAGAATAATTAAATTTAAGATTCTGTAACTGGTTCCACACTACATTCCTTGTGTTTGTGAAGCAAGAAAGTAGTTAGTTATCCATCTTAAAGGTGTAATGTTTTTTCTTTATTAACAACATATTTTCACAGCACAGAAGTGTTAATAAGAGCACAGGGTGGCAGCATGAATAGCATTTTAGTTTCTCTTGAAATTGTGTTTTTCTTTTGCAGAAAAGGAGCTCTGTTAGCTAGGTAATGTATCTGTTTTTTAAGAAATCAACTTCATTTCAACCAACTCTTTTCTTTAATAATTGTTGTGAGAGCTTTAGCAAATACCATTTATTTTGGAAGAATTCTATGAGCCCTTTTTTACCCTAGAGCCACATGTGAAGTTCTCACTGGTCTCATTCGCTGATTCCCAATGATGTGTACAAAAACTTGTTGCTAGGCTAGGCCAAATTCTCCACAGTAGATTCTTATTGCACTCAATGGACTCTGTGTGTGAATATTGGAGGGCAGAATTTCAAGCTAATAGTTTGGCCTTAAGCTTGTGAGGTCATTTTGGGAAAAGAGATCTCCAGACTGAGCAGATGTATAATTTTCTTATGCTCCTGAAAAGAAGGCTTCAGTATTTTAGTTTTGAGCCGCTTTGTGCAGGATCAAAGAGAACACAAGGACAAGAGATCAACAGTCAGGCACACGCATTGTAACAGAAAACACAAGAACTTTCAAGATCTCTTTATATGGTGAGACGTTATTGTGGAAATGTTTAAGCCTAACTATAAGAGAGAAAAGAGAAATCTCCCAAAACTGACTTGTAAGAAGCCAGTGAGGAAATACCAGTCCTGCTAACATTGAAGTTGATTAAAAATTAAATTGATTATTAATGCAGGATCAGGCCACAACATTTGAAGCAGCTACGGTTTTCTAAGAGTATTACTAAAATATAATTTTAAGAGTAAAGGTAAGGATAAAATCCAGAGTGTAACTAACTTGGGCCACGTCTACGCTTGCAAGTTCTTTCAAAAGTTCCTTCAAAAGATGGGGTTCTTTTGCAAGATCCCGAAGTGTGTCTACACACAAAATGTGTTCTTTTAAAAGTAAATTGAAAGATGTGCCACTTCTTTTGAAAGTGCTCTTCTGATCCCTTATCAGGAAGAGCTCTTCCCTTTGGGAGACTCTTTCAGAAAAAAAAAGGTATGTAGATGCTCTGCAGGCCACTTTTTCAAAAGAGGAATCCTCCCTGGTGCTGGCCAGCTGGTGTGTGGAGATGCCTGGCCAGAGTTAGCGGAGCTCTCTGCTCCCTGCATCCAGCTTCATTTAAAGCTGCAGGAACCCAGAAACCCCATGGCAGGAAACTGAGAACGTGCTGGCAGCAGAAAGGCATGAGCCTCCTGCAGCACGCCCTCGGAGCAGACCCAAGGTGGACAGTGCCACTCCATCATGGCAATGGCCATCAGCCAGGAGCCCCATGACCCCCCAGAAGTCCCCTATTGAGCTGGCGGAGGGCTCACAGGAGCCTGCCTGAGGCACCAAAAAGCGGGTATTTTAAAAGAGTGGCCCGGGCTGTTTGGCTGCTGTCTTTTGAATGAGCAGATCGATCTTTTGAAAGAGTGGATTGAAAGATGGATTGGCTTTTTGTGTGTGGAGGCGCTCTTTCGAAAGACTATCTTTCTGAAGATCATCTTTCAGAAGAGCGCTGTAGTGTAGATGTAGTCTTGCTATTTTATCTTCCTATTGGCAAGTAATGACTGCTAATTTGTATAACGCGTTCTGTGAGTGCAGCAGGGGATGAGAAGAATTATGGAATCATGGGGCTGGAAGAGACCTCAGGAAGTCATTGAGTTCACACCCTGTCCAAAGCCAGACCACCCCTAACTAAATCATCCCAGGGAGGACTGTGCCAAGCTGGGATTTAAAAACCTCTAGGGATGGAGATTATAACACCTCCCTAAGTAACCTATTCAGTGCTTCACCCACCTCCTAGTGAAATAGTTTTCCCTAATATCCAGCCTAGACCTCTCCCACTGCAACTTGAGACCATTTCTCTGAGGGTGTGCTGCAGTAGGCTCATTCTGTCATCTGTCACTATTGACAAACAGCCTCTCTCCATCCTCTCTGGAACCTCCTTTCAAGTAATTGCAGGCTGATATCAAATACCCCCTCACTCTTCTCTTCTGCAGACTAAACAAGCCCAAATTCCTCAGCCTCTCCTTGTAGGTCATGTGCTCCAGCTCCCTAATAATTTTTGTTGCTTTCCACTGGACCCTCTCCATTGCATCCACATTTTTTCTAAACTAGGGGGCCCAGAACTGGACTCAGTACTCCAGAGTCACTCATGAGTGCCGAAAAGCGGGGACAAATAACTTCTCTAGATCTGCTGGAAACTCTCTTCCTAATGCACCCCAATATGCCGTTAGCATTCTTGGCTGCAAAGGCACACTGTTGACCCATATCCAGCCTCTCATCCACTGTAATCCCCAACTCCTTTTCTGATGAACTGCTGCTTGTCATTCAGTTCCCAGCCTGTAACAATGCTTGGGATTTTTCTGTCCCAAGTTCAGGACTCTGCACTTCTTGTTGAACCTCATCAGATTTCTTTTGCCTTTTTCTTTTGGCTTTTGTGAAGGGGAGACTTGAAAGCTTAAAGGCCATTAGCACTTTTTTACCTATTTGTCTGATGATATTGCAGTTTCTGCTATGACATTTTAAAGCATTGCATCTCTAATTGTTAATCTCCATTCAATTAAGACATTATTTGGATTAAAGTAAAATAAAAAATCAGTGGTTCAGTGACCACACATAAATAGAAAAACAAACATCTCATGAAAACACAAGTGATATTATACTATCAGATTCTTTTATCCTGTAATTGCAAATAAACATAGAATAAAGTATATTAATATTATATCCATTTTTGTTATTACCATTGGGCATATTGAGAGAACTTTCACTTGCAATCTTTGTTCCTTTCTTGTAGTTTCCAGACTTAATTTTAACTCTTTTCTCTTTGTGTGACCCTTATAAGAAGACCTTGAAGTATATAAAACATGTATTTTTTATTATTAAAAACACCATAAATTGCCTAAAACATTGACAACATTTGATGAATTCTCATAATGCTTGAGTTCTCAGATTAATTATTAATATTTTTTTCCAGAAAACTCCTTTCTCCTCCTTCACTTGGAGTTCAGTCTGGCTTCTTTTAAGTGAAGAAGAATTCATGGTAATATGAACATTTATCAACTTCATTTGTGAGCTTATAAACTTCTCCTTTTAATCATTTATTATGGTGCTGAACAATTATGACCTCTCCAGAACAAGGAGGATTTTAGAAATGTTTATTCCTGGTGTAAAAGAAAAATTCTGAATTCTAACACACAAAAAGAAGCACATTCTAGATATGATAAATTCTACTTTTCCTGTACTGTATTTCTGCATTATTATCATTTCAAAGAGTAAACAAACAACATCCTTTTTCAGTTTTCACCACTAAGCTTTCAGCATAAAGCAAACACATTCAATTCCTTGGCCACAGAGGCTACCTTTATATATTATGAATTTCCAGACGTATTATTTATTATATAAAAACTAAATCCTACCAGCACTGACTGACTGAGACATTTATACTGAGATTTCTGAGGCCAGGTGCCTTCCCTCCAATCCAGAGGAAGATTCTGTGCCCAAGTGGGTGAAGCCAGACATGCCTCTTCTCTCCCAGCAGAAGTGGGCAATAGGAACAAGAGGTATAAAAGGCAGAGCCCCTAGCCTTGTTGGAGCCAAGATGGTGAAAGAGACAAACACGGTCTGCTTCCTGCAGCCTACTGACTCTACTGCCAAGCCCACAGATAATCTGTAGACCTGAGAACTGGCATCTACGGTGAACCTGCCAGTATTATTGATGATCACTTACCTGAAGGAGCCAGAAGAGCCCCATTGGTCCAGATAGCAAGGGGAGAGTTGGAAGTGGGCCAAAGACAGCCAACTTCCATCTGGCTATGGCATGGCTCAATGCATGGTCAGTGTGTTGCAGCTGAACTCCCCACTGACCCAGTCATGAAGTTCTCTGTCACTGTTAGGGTCCTAGTTCAGGGCCATCTGGAGTAGGGTGGGCCCCGAGCTGGCAACTTCCCATCTCCAAGTCCATCAAGAGGGACCTGCATTTGCTGGATGTCTGCCAAAACCAGGACGCTGCACTCTTGGGTTGTTGCTCTGCCTCTGCACCAAGGCTCAGAGCTTAATCGATTATGGGGTTTGTTCTGCCTCTGCACCAAAGGTTAACTGACTTCTGTGTCTGCCCTGCCCCTGGGTAGAGGACTCAGGCTATAGACTGTTGAAATGGCTCTATCTATGCTAAAAGGGGCCCAGAAATTACAGGCTTCTGGATTTGCCATGGCCCCTGCTTAAAGGGTTCAGGGGCCATAGCCTCTGGGATGTTCAGTCCCAGCCAAAGCACAAGGGCATATGGACTCTTGGTCAGGGGCCCAGCTCCTGTCAAAGAACTAGAACCTGTTGTCTGTTTGGGGGCTCAGACCTGTTGAACTGCTTGGGATGCTAATGCCTGATTTGCTAATCCCTCTCTTGTACTAGACAGCAATCCTGATGATATAGTGAGGTGATGTGGCCTCCCTCCAATCCACAAGGGAAGGATGGCCACTGCAGAGCCCTGTTTTTAAGCTTGAGACCCAAATGTGAGAGGCCAATTTCTCATTTAGGTGCTCAGATTTTCACTTAGGTTCTCAAATACTCATTCTAAACACCAAAAAGTCATGTGGCACCTTATAGACTAAGAGATATTTTGGAGCACAAGCTTTCGTGGGCAAAGACTGGCTTGATGCATCTGATGAAGCGGGTCTGTGCCCACGAAAGCTTGTGCTCCAAAATATCTGTTAGTCTATAAGGTGCCATAAGACTTTTTGTTGTTCTCGAAGCAACAGACTAACATGGTGACCTTTCTGATTGTAAACGCCAGTTTGCCATTTGAACACCTTTCTACAGAATTGGGCATCTCCACATAGCACCTCAGAAATTACTACTGCAAGGATTATAAAAGACTTCTTGGATGATTCAGTCCTGAGCTATTCTGCCTTTTTCTCCAGTGGAAAGTTCCAGTTTCCTCAGGGGCCAGCAATTCTTGCTTAATCAATGGATTGAAGCTGGACAATGTGGATCTCAAAGTGGTGTGTTAGGAAGGGAAGGGAAGGGAAGGCTGATCAGACCACTGATTCAGCCAATCCCAATCATGGGCATATTACATTTGCAAGATTTCCCCACGAGAGTGTAAAGCTGTACACTCTGTCTCATTGTGGTCTACTGAGATAAATCAAGCCATATTTTTAGCCCTTGAACACCAAATAACTTCATTTTGGGATTACTTACATGCAAAAAATAAATAATTACGTTGCTGTTTATAAAATTAGGCAAACAGGCTTTAGCTTCTTAACATTGGGGAAAAGCAGTGGGGATGTGTGATGGGGTGGACTAAGGCCCGGTGCCTGCTACAGGAGGCCAGTGGCCTTGCCACACCCCATCCCCGTGAGAGGAGCAGAAAAGAGGTCCTCCTAACAGGACAGAGTGGCTGTTTGTACGGCAGCCAATCAGGACCCAGTAAGGTGATATAAAAGAAGCTCTTGGGCTAGGGTCAGTCAGTTTCCCACAAGAGCTTGGCCAGACAGATGTACGTACTGCCTGGGAGACAAGCATCACTTTGGACAGTTCCAGTGCAGGCTGAGCCTAGTTCTGTGCAAGACCCAGACCTGGTGGCTGGACATGGGCCACAATGGTTTAGGAACTGACAGCACCCTGGAGAAGGGCTTGTCAGATCCTAGCCCCAGAATTTTGTCATGCAACCAGGCAAGACCATATGGGGCACCCCTTGGCCACAGAGGAGTGCTTGCAAGCAGGTGACCCTGTTACAGGAAGGAACAGTAAATGTCATAAAAGGGGAGGACCATGACTAAAAGGACATGTTCAGTGCCAGCACTTAAGGACTATGCCATTATCTGCAGGCAGGACTCCTGATTCTGAAATATTTTGAAGGACTTTTCACTTGATTGAACATGCTTAGCCTTTGAATCATAACTCAAGCTTTACTCAATCTGCGACATTGCAGAAATTGGCAAGTCTTCAGTAATAGGCTTCCACCTCAGTTTTGACAGTAGGAGCCACCCCTGTGTGGGTCTGAGAATGGGCACCCAGGGCTGCTGGCAGTGGAAGCCCCTGCTCTCAGTCCCAAATTCCTGATGTCTCAGGTTCCCCACTGTGCCCTAAGTGTAGGTGCTGGAATGCAGGGCACTAGGTGTGTGGCTGTGTCCCTGGCTTCAAATGGTTTCCATCATATGCAGGGTTTACAGCTGGGATCAATGGTCTCATCACCCACACTTTACAAATTGTTCCGGCACTCCTGGTCCTGAGTGGCACCAGCAGGAGTCCCCTCTCTCAGTCCTGGTCAAGGCTGGCTGGTGTTGGTGAAGCACTGTGTGAACCTTTAACTGCCATTGGCGTGAGTTGTGTCTGTTTTCCAAATAAACAAATGACTAGTTTCCAGGGCTGCCAGTGTGTTACCTTTCAGACACAAAAATACTAAAAGGTTTAAAAAAATTGAGAATTAATACCTTTTTCAAAGCTTCATATAGATATAGAATTTGTATGCAGTAAGCACAATATTTTTCTTGCAAAGTCATTGCTAGAGTTACTGCTCAGACTTGTATCTGGGAGGGGGCATTGCCAGAATGTATCTCAGCATGGGAGATGAAACAAGTGAAGTGAATCACTGATGAATAGTCTCGGTCAATTCCTCATAAACCAATGGAATGTTTAATGAGGGGTAAGAATCAAGAGACCATTCCAGAAACTATTCTGTCCTTCATTTGTAGGGAAGGAGGGGGAGAGTGTAGAAATCTTGATGTGCTAGATATAAAGAAACACTGATTTTTCATAGTCATATAAGCATTTTTCCACTTTACTGTGTATTTGGTTATGAACAGAGTTCCAGATATCTTTAAGTTTTGGGGGGCAGTGAAGGTAAGGTGGTAAAGAGAGTGATTACCAGCTGGCTTTTGTTCTGTTATCTCTTTTAAAGAACTCTGCTGTTACTTCAAGAACAACAAGAACTCCTGTGGCACCTTATAGACTAACAGATATTTTGGAGCATAAGCTTTCACGAGCAAAGACCCGCTTGATCAGACTTCAGATGATGAAGTGGGTCTTTGCCCATGAAAGCTTATGCTCCAAAATATCTGTTAGTCTATAAGGTGCCACAGGACTTCTGATTGTTCTCAAAGATACAGAGTAACTCGGCTACCTTTTTGCTGTTACTGACACCATAAATTTGCCTTGTTTTGGGGAATGATAAGGTGGTTGATTCAAATCAACATTCAGATCAGTCCTGTTCAAATAGACTTGCCTGTGAACCTGAACGTTGCCATGCATCATGTAGATTTGGTGCATGCCAGTGCCCACAGAAGCTCTAGTACATGCTGCCTTCCTCACTAACTTAAGGTTTGTGGCTCTCACATGGAGAATTAATTAAAACCTAACTTTAAAAAATTGTTGCAATCATTTATCATTTTATTCAATAAGAAGATTCGGGGAGAAATGTTTTTCGTTATCTGTGGCTACTCATGCTTCTCTATTTGTAAGTAATATGAACTATACTCCCATAGATACCTACAAATGCTCCTGTGAGTTATGCTGCTTGCTGCTTTTCAGCATACTTTTGTGATAATGGGCTAACCTAATCTTTTAGTCAGTGAAAACCTGTGAGACAGAACTTGGTAAAAAATGTGTTCTGCCCCATGTACACAGTACTGTTCCAGAAACTCCCCCTCACCCTATTAATGTGTCATAATGGATTATATGTTAATGGCCAGTGACCTTTTTTCCATTTAATAGGACTTCATTGATCATTGTATTTTTAGACACATTCTTCTCATGAGTAATTGAGGTAGTTAAAAATGATGTAAAAGGCCTCCAGATAGTTCAGTTAGGGATACCTTAGAAATCTCAGTTTGAATAGTGGTTCAGTGAATTCAGGGATCAGTTTCTGATTTTCTTAGTCGTTTTTGGTTAGTAGCATAGCTTATATTTAGAGCTGTAATTGGTTTTTTTTTGACCAAATAGTGTTTTTGGTCAAAATACGGATTCAGGTTGAACAAAATGTTTCACTAATTCATTCTAATTTTGGTGATAAAAAACCCCTAAAATACACCAAACCCAAAAGTCAGTATCATTTCAATATCTTCAAAATGAAACATTTCAACTTTTCCATTAAAAATAAGTTATGATTTTGAAATTACCTTTCATTTAAAAATTAAGAGAAAAGTCACAATTGGAACAAATATGGTGGTGAGTGGTGAGCTGTATACCCTGAATTGTGAAAAAAATCAAATGGCAAAACAGGGATTTCTGGCATTCCCTTTTCTAAAATAATCTTCAGAAGAAATAATGAGTTTGTCACTTTTTATTTATTTATGGTTTGTAGACAGTACCTGACAGATTTTTCCAATAAAACTTTTTCCTTCAGGGTTTTTTTTTTTGAGGGTGAGTTGTTTTCTGTTTTTACATTAGAAATTTTCTTTCTTTTCTCTTTCCTATTTTCAGCAAAGGGCTCTTTTTGGATGACCAAAGAGCTAGATGGTAATTACATCAGATATCAAAGTGGAAACATATTATTGTGAATAGAAGTGATTTGTTGTTCAGATTACATAGCGTTTTAAGATTTTTCTTTAGGAACTATGTAATTGTGAGGGTTATAAAATAGTAGTAAGAAAATAGCTTTAAGTTTTCCTTCAAATAAAGGTTGATAACTCTCCCCATCTCAGTCTTCTATCTAAGATCTCTCAGAGAAACAGGAATTCAACTTTCTTAAAGATTCTGGGATTTAAAATCTTCAGAAAAAATTCTTAAGCTTTTAAACTGTAAAATCTTGGCTTCAAGGACAGTTATTTACTTCATGTATGTACAGTGCCTAGTATGATGGAGCCCTGCTGTGGTTGGCCTCTAGGGACCGTGACAATACAAACATTAAATCACATCACAGACCTCTCCAGCCTTGCTTATCTGTATTTCAAAAAGAAGCAAAAAGGGCACAAATATCCTTTTCTTTTGCAAGTCACTTTTAAAATCACAGTTTGTACTCCGCAGAGCACCTTCTGTGAGGGATTTACCTGTTCCTGTTAATGGTAACAATACTACCTAACATGCCCTTGTGCAGTTGCATGAATCAGCATGAGAATACACGTGACCCCTTTTGCTCTAAGAAAGACTGTTGCCGTCTCCACACAGCCTCAAATGCAATAGTAAGGCAGATGCGTGGCCATGCCTCCTCTTACCTGTGAACTAGCAGTGGACCCAGCCTGGCATAATGAAATACATACTGTATCATGAAATCATAGAATATTAGAACTGGAAGGAATCGAGAGGTCGTTAAGTCCCTGTATTCATGGCAGGACCAAGCACAATCTATACCATCCTTGACCGGTGTTTATCTAACCTGCTTTTAGATATCTACAATGATGGAGATTTCACAACCTTTCTTGGCAATTTATTCCAGTGCTTCACCACCCTGACAGGAAGGTTTTTCCTACTGTTCAACCTAAACCCGCCTTGCTGCAATTTAAGCCCATTTAATTAAGCCTATTGCTTCTTGTCCTATCCTCAGAGATTAAGAACAATTTATCTCCATTCTCCTTGTAACAGTCATTTAGGAATTGAAAGCTGTTACATCCCTCCTCAGTGTTCTCTTTTCCAGACTAACCAAACCAATTCTTTCAGTCTTTCTTCATAGGTCATGTTTACTAGAACTTTAATAATTTTTGTTACTTTTATCTTGACTTTCTTCATTTTGTCCACGTAATTTCTGAAATATGTCACCCAGAACTGGGCACAATGCTTCATCTCAGACCCAATCAGCATAGAGTAAAATGGAAGAACTATTTCTTGTGTCTTGCTTACAACATGCTTGCTAACACTTCCCAGAATGAGGGGATTTTTTTTTCCAACAGTACCACACTGTTGACTCGTATTGCGCTTGTGGTCCACTATGACCCCTAGAGCCCTTTCTGCAGTACTCCTTCCTAAACAGTCATTCCCCATTTTGTATATGTAAAAGTGATTATTATTTCCTAAGTGGAGTACTTTGCATTTATCTTTGTTAAACTTCATCCTATGTACCTCAGACCATTTCTCCAGTTTGTCAAGGTCCTTTTGAATTTTAATCCTATCCTACAAAGCACTTGGAGTTCCTCCCAGTTTGGTATCATTCACAAATTTTATAAATGTATTTCCAGTATATATGGGGGTGATGTTTGAATTCCCTGAGTTGCTGTGCCTTCTGGAGCCTCTCTGTGATGCAGTGATGCTCTGCATATTCTGCAATGCACGAGAGTGGATTAAAGCCACAGTTGGTCCCAAAATCTGCAGTAGTGTCTTACAAGACACAGTGCTTGCTCCAGCAAGGAGCTAAGCATTTCATGTGCGATGCATTCTGACATACCTCATTGAGCTCAGTGGAAAGGATTCTCTGACTTACATGGAATGAATGAAACTCTGCTGCACTGTATTTGTACCCTCTAAATGGGACTGTGATTACTCACTGCTGAGAAGACCAACCAGGCTAATAATCTCTTCTTTCATTGCTGATACATGACAGGGGCTACGGGGGATGCTTCTTGAAGAAATTCAGTCATTTAGCCCAGAAAGAGAGGAGAGGGAAAGAAGACCGAACTGCTGGGACTTTGCATCATTCATGAAATATAAATTGTGAAAATATAGATTTGGTTGAGAGAAATTTATGTCAATATAAACTGGGACAGACAAATAAAAATGGAAAAAACCCAGACAAACTGCTTGCTGTACTCTCTGAAGGAGCATAATATACACACATCCTTGCTTTCTGGAAAAAAAAAATCTGCAGAAGGTAAAATTTTGGCTGATACACCTAAAAATTTCCTAGGACATAAGTCAGGTTTGGGATCTAAACTGAGCTGAATACATATAAACTTTATTTATCGTCCACAAGATGGAGCTGTATGATTTCTGCTTTTGGAATAAATTTAGTCCATGGCAAATGATCCTTTGGTTATTGTACAAGGACTGAGCAATCACTATGAGCCATCTTTCCTTTCTCACTCTTATGCTAACAAGTTGTTGAATTTTTTGTCTAGGCTATGTCTAGATTACAGCGATTTATTTACAGAAGTTTTTGCAGAAGATATCTTCTGACAAAATTTCTGTTGATGTATCGCAGCCAAATTGCCAAGTGGATCTCAAGCATGATCTGCTCTGTCAACAGAGAGTGGCCAGACTGCCCAGCCATGCTCCTGACTAAAGGGCCAACCAGAAGCACCGCAGACAGGGCTGCCCAGTGTCAACAGAGGATACCCCAGCATGTCCAGATAGGCTTTCTGTCAACAGATCTCTGTCGACAGAGGTGTTATGTCTCATGTGGAGTGGGAAAAGACTGTCAACAAAAGTGCTGCATTCTGTCGATTTACTGTTGACAGAACACCTTGGGAATCTGGATGCTCCTCGGGTTTTGTCGACAAAATGAGAGTTTTTTCAACAAAACCCTCTAGTGTAAACATAGCCTAAATGGTCAGATGATGAAAACTAAAAATATCATTTAATTTAACAAGATAGCATCTGAATCCTAAAAAGATAACTGTTTAAAGAGGAAAGGAAATGTATACAGCAGGTCAGCATGAATGACCTTGTGTGCGGTGTTTCCTCAATTGTCCTTTCTTTAAGTACTTTGGTGATGATTTTGCAATGGAGATTTCTTTGGAATGTAAGTCTTGTGTCTGGTATCAGAGTCATGAGGGATGCTGGGACCAAATAATAGAACTGAACAGCAAATTGTTTAGTTACTCACTGATATATATGCTTTCTGTTACATTAAATTGATGTTTCCAATTTGTGTTTAATATTTTGGTTAATTTAGCTGTACTTCCATCCATCAGTTTTGGACTTCTAGGGCTTGTCTCCCTGGAAACTGTTAATTCAAGTGACTTCACCTCAATTAATCTAGCTATAGTGAAAGGGCCACGGTGAGTATGTCTGCACAACAGCTGGGAGATGTGATTCACAGCGCCCACAGACCTACAGACACTAGGTCTATCCCAACTAAAAATAACAGTGTGGCCATGGTAGGAAGAGAGGGGGGTGGCTCAGACTAGCCACTCAAATGCAACTTTCCTGACCCTCTAGGCATGTACTCAGTCTAGTAGCCCAAGCTGCTGTCCATGTCTTCATGGCTGCACTGCTATTTTTAGCAGGTTAGCTCGAGCCGAGCTAGTAAATACATCTGTACTACAGGGAAGGTACATCTGCACTACAGGGAAGATTGACCCTGCTGCAGTTGATCTTCCCAAGTTCTATTTAATGTGCCTGATAGGAATGAGCTAAATTGAACTTAAAGGGTGCCCACCTCAGTGCCACTACTCCTGCCCCTCATTAGGAGTAAGGGAAGTCGACAGGCATGAACACACCTGTCGCCCTGTCTTAGTAGAGATGGTATGGAAACCTGAATTAAGGTATGTTGACTCCAGCTACATAATTAACGGAGCTAGAACTGCATACCTTAATTCAACATTCTGCTGTAGTGTAGACATGCCCTCAGTCTAGCAGTGCTGGGAATCGCACCTTCCAGCCACTGTGTAAGCATACGTACTATGAAACAATACTCAAGCCACAGAGTGATTGGAGTAGCTGTTAATGAATGGTGTTAGCTCAAACTGCAGTCTGCATCATTCCTGCATTATTAGCTTGAGTATCAACCAGAACCTCCTGATGGACCAGCTAGCTAGAGTTTAAAATACCACTTAATTCAAGCTAGAGATGTTTGTGAGTGGGTGGGAGTTGGATTAGAGATAGCATGTGATCTATACCTCAAGGTAACACTTCAGCAAAGAGTGTCTCCACCAGAGAAGTATATTGCCTAATGGAATAGGCTGCTCAAATACTCCATGACAATCTGCTTCAACACAGAAATAACCCCCTCCCACACTTTTATTGTTGCCTACTACCCAGCACAGGAACCCATACAAATATGTTCAGCAGATGGTGACAAAAATGATTAGGGGGCTGGAGCACATGGTTTGAGTGTCAGCTCACAGGGCCAAGATGGACAGGATTGTGGGATTCACTTCAATACAGAGTCATTTAGGGATAGTGTACTTTGTTAAGCTTACTACTTTACTGCTACTGCAATTCCAGTGCACACCTTAATAAGCAAAAGAACTACAGAACAATGCATACAAAGAATGGAAGTAAAAGACACTTGGAATGCTTACGCCCCTTAGCCACAGGGAATCCCATCCTGGACACCTTGCACCTGGGCTGCGGTGCACATGGCTCCAGCTGTGGGAATCCAGGGCACTTCTAAGGCTGAAGTCCCTGGTGAGACTCACTTGGGGGCGAGGCTCCATGTAGCTTCATAATCTAAACTTTTAGTATGTATATGGGCACTGGCTCAACACCGTAACTAACATTTCCACAGAGCTGAAGCAGGGGCCAGTGGTGTTTACCTTGTTGTTTGGTTCCCAGCTAGAGGTGTCCAGGCTATAGTGAATAAAAGCTGTCAGAGCAGTTTGACAAAGCCTATATGGTGTTTATGCCTGCAGAATTCCAGGTTGTGTGAGACTGTGTGCATCAGCCCCGGACATTTCCACCCCTGCTTCTTGGGGTATGCAGGCATATTATATGATAATAAGGAGAGGCTGAGGGATATGGGATTATTTAGTCTACATAAGAAAAGAGTGGGGGGGAGGTCAGGAATTTGATAGCAGCCTTCAAATACCCAAAGGTTAGCTCCAAAGAGGTTGGATAGAGGCTGTTCTTGGTGGTGACAAAGGGCAGAACAAGGAGCAGTGGTCTCAGGTTGCACTGTGGGGAGGTCTAAGTTGGATATTATGAAAAACTATTTCACTACATTAATGAAGCACTGGAACGGGCTACCTCAGGAGGTGGTGGAATCTCCATCCCTACAGGTTTCTATGTCCTGGCTTGACAAGGCCTTGGCCAGTATGATTTAGCTGGGATTGGTCCTGCTTTCAGCAGGATGTTGTCCATGTGATGTGTCCTCCAACCCTGTGATTCTTTGATTCTGTGGAGCAACGAAGGGTCCTGTGGCACCTTATAGACTAACAGAAAAGTTTAGAGCATGAGCTTTCGTGAGTTAACTCACTTCTTCAGATGCTACGGCTACCCCTCTGATATTTGATTCTGTGCTTACCAAACAACTACCACCTGGACTCAATGGACCCCATGTTGTAAGATGTCTTTCTTGAACTCTCTTTTCTGGCCTTCAGACAACCTCCAACCTCTTCCAAGCTCATCATCAGGAGCAAGCTCCTCATAGAGCATGACAGACCAACACAAATTGGCACCAGGCAGAATAACATATGCAAACTCTGCAGCTGTATCTCCATTGCAAGGATCAAGACTGCCCACAACACACCTTTCAAGATCCATGGCTCCTAGATGTGCCTGTCACAACCTGTAGGATACTTCATCCCATACACTAAATGCCCCAGTAGCTACTGTGTGGGTGAAACCAATCACTGCACTCTCAGATGAAGTCAAACAAGGCAATGACAGAGGACAAGAATGTGGTGTCACCTCTGTCACCACTTTTCACAAAGCAATCACTTTTAATCTGATCTATCAATCCTCATCCTCAAAGGAAACCTGCACAATACTTTCAAAAGATGAGCTTGGGGGCTTAAATTCATTACACTGCTAGATAGATGGAATCATAGATGGAATAGAGGCACCTGTTTTATGGCTTAGTACAGGAACCTGTAACCCACGAACCTCTTTTTGTCCTTAGACTACAGAGGTGTTAATCAGCTATTCTACCTTGAAGAGCTCTTGCAAGATATGCTAACCTACTTATGCTAAACAATCTTTTCCACCTTGCAGTCTGATGTGATGCTGGGAGTATCTTTCCGAAACTTGAAGATCTCTGTGTTCCTCCAAAGGTAGTCTCCCACCAACAGAACACTGCTCCAATAATAGAAACGACCTCTCCTTGTCTCCCTATGAAGATGCCTCTCTTTGATTGTAGGTATTTAAATCCATAGTGGGGAGCAGGGCTAACATTTTTTATTTACTCCATTTGTTGCTTTGCATTGTAGTAATTTAAAGCTGTGTTGCTGCAAACTTCAAAAAAAACCTCATAATGTAATGAAGAGCCATTTTTTCAGTTTCAGAATGAATTCTTAGGCATGTGGCAGTCTGCAGTAGAAGGCACTTTATCAAGTTATAGCAGAAATTCAGCAATTCACAATCCGGAAGCCTCCATATGATTTTGGATTTATATGTCTCTGAGGTATTTGCATATGATATGCAAAGCCCAGATTTGCTGCTAGAGGGCACTCCTTTGGTCAAAAACTGCAAGCAGCAAAACTGGCTGCTCCTCGATCAAAGATTTTAATAGAAACAAACAGTTTTGGAAATCCTTGTTCCAACAATAGCAAAAGATGCAGTATTGTAGCCCAACAACTTATTTTTTTCCTAACTTTTTTGCACAACAGTTACAGGAAAAGATGATTTTACAGTTTGACAGGTTTGCTTTCCCCTCCTAAGAAAAATTAGTTAACAACAGATGACAGCAAGATGGTCACCATCATCCTACCTCTAATATGTCTTTTGTTGTACTGGGGCAATCTGTCTTTTAAACATTTAAAACAGAACTGCAGAAAAGTACTACTACTGAAATATAGTTGATAGGAGAGATCATATGGTTAGTATCTGGAAGTCACTGAATCTGAAGACAGCATTTCACAGTGCTGCCAAGGCTTGGAAAAGATGTCTGACATCAAAATGTTCTTGACATAAATTGTGCTAAGACACTGAACAGAGCAAATCCTCCCTTGACTTTAAGAAAGAAATCGAAGAGGCCAACAACAGAGATTTTTCACAAATCTTCCCCAGGCTTTCTCTGCAAAGGTACAACTCTGCACCAGTCCCTACTCAAAGTTGTGCATAGTATTTTTGTAACTCTTGTCCTCTTATTCCTCTTACGCTATTACCTATCATCAGTCTTACAACTTGTAGCCAAGTGGATCAATAAGACAGTGGACTGGGAGCCTTAGATTCTGTTCACCCATCTTCCACCAGCCTTTTGTATGACAGTGTAGAAGTCATTTTACCTATTTTTGTCTCTGTTTCCTCATCTGTAAAATGGGTATATTTGTCTTCTGTTGAAGGGCTGAGATCTATAGATGAACAATGCTATATGACTACTACTACAACTATTTGTCATATTTGCCTTTTCTTAGTTATAAAGACTGCAATCAGGGATATTTTAGGCATTTTATCGTTGTAAATTGTTTTTAATAATATAATGAAACTATGGGCCTCCTAAATAAATCTAACTTTTCATTTTGACAAGCAATATATAATATCTATATGAAGGGGATTTATTCAAAATATAATTTAATTCCTATTGCTTAATTTTCATACATACATATTTTAATACTGTTTTGGGCTTAATTCAATTCCTGTGAAGTCAACTGAAGTTTTGTCATTGATTTTGGTGGGAGACAGAGTGTGGCAATTGACAATATTTTATTTATATGTAAATTAGATCTTCATTGCATCTGGGTTATAAAACACTAATTACTTATATTCTACAATTATGTGAGTATGAGTCATAAATGTTTACAGATTATTCATAATGTGAAAATGGGGCAATTCTAGAAAAGAGTATTTGCACATTCTAGTTAGTTAGGGTTGGTCCTGCTTTAGGCAGGGGACTGGATGCAATGACTTCAGAGGTCTCTTCCAGCCCTAGGATTGTATGATTCTATGAAACTTTTTTGTACAACATGTGAAGGTTTTCTCCCCCCCCAGGAATCTAAAACATTAAGGCAGTTAAAATTGTGAACTCTACAGTGTGAAAACGAGGCATGTAATAACAGCGAATGCTACTGAAACAACGTAAATAATCAAATGAAGGTGCTTTATTTGCAGGTAAGTATAGTGCAGCCCACACACTTCAATCAACCCAGCAGTAGGCTTTCCGAAGCAATAATAAAGTGTGAAATGTGGCTTCTGAGATGGGTGGAAAAGTGCGTGTGTTTATTACTTATAATTATGTATCCAATAAACACAAACCAAAATAGAAGCTCTATGTTGCCTTCTGTTACTCCACCCAAGCACTGTAGCACCCCACTGTGTGTAACTAACACATGAGTTGGCATCTTTGGTGTGAGACTCTGGAAATTCTATCTCAAGAATTGAAAATTTGATAATTCAGGTAAGAGAAACACAGAAACATAATTGATTTTTACATTCTGCATTTTCTGGCAGAGTTTTAGCCTGTGTCATTAACATATGAGTGTCTTCCCAATGAGAGATGGTGCGCCGTGCTGGAACCTAGTCAAAATAATGTCCTTGTTTATCTTCATCATTAAACAAAATGTTTGACCTGTTTTATTTGGGGATTCTATCTCAGGCTTTCACATAACCGTGAGTAGTTCTGTATTTGTCAGGCTTATTAATTGCAAGTTTTACATAAAGCATTCCCATGCACATTGAACAATATTTTATAATTCACTAATAATTTTCTTAAAATAACTCAGTATTTTGTCTTGTTCCTTCCTCTTAAGTCTTGTTGTGACAATTGCACCAGTATATCTTGGATCAGTTTTTAAACAGATACATTTATATCATTGCAAAAGGCTCTGAATTTTTTTATTTCAGTTTCAGTGATATTTTGTTTTTGGTCTTTTGAGCTAAACTTGTTTCACATTGACTATTTCATTTAAGCCTGACTTAAAGAAAACTTTAATTTGCTGGTGCAATTTTCTTGTGTAGACATCCCTTTACATACAGTGAAAAAGTAATTGGGGAAATGCCTGTTGTGATCCCCATATGATGGGTTATCGTCATCTATATTTGTAACTATTCAAGACACAAGCGCTGCATCTACACTAGCATGGTCTTCCGAAAGATAAACTGAAAACCAGGGGCATGTTCTAAAGAGTGTGTGGAGCATCTACATACAAAACGCACTCTTTCAAAAGAAAATCGAAAGAAAGCAATGCCACTTCTGAAAGCGCTCTTCTGATCCTGGGTCAGGAAAAGCATCCCCTTTCAAAAGAAAACGCGTGTAGACGCTCCATGGGCCTCTCTTTCAAAAGAGGAGTCCTCCATGGCATCAGCCAGCTGCTGTATGGAAAAGGTCCAGCTGGCGGCTGTGGAGCTCTATGATCCTTGCATCCAGCTGAGCTTAAAGCTGCTTGGACCCAGAAACCCCATGCAGGAAGCTGAGAGTGTGCTAGCAGCAGGGACAGCATGAGTTGCACTGAGCACACCCTCGCAGCTGTCCCCACAGGCCAGACTCCAGATGGACAGCAGCCAGCCCTTCCAGAAGCCCCAGAGCTGGAAGGAGCCTGGCCAGTTGTCTAAAAAACAGGCTCCCTCCTGGACAGGGCCGGATCTGAGGGACCTCCTAGGACTGTAGCAGGAGGAGAAGGTCCTGTGGGAGATGGGCAGCGAGTGCTGCAATGCAGATGCCTTTTCCTGGCTTGCCACCAGATTGGCCACCACAGGACACCCTACCTGCACACCTGACCAGGTGTGGAGCAGGTTCAAGGAGCTGCAGCAGGGCTATGCCTGAGCCCAGGACTCCACCAGCCACTTGGGGGCAGGTCCTACATCCTGCTCATATGGCAGGGAGCTCCACAGCCTCCTGGGGCCCAGGGAGAGCTCCCCACCATCCTGGATGCTGCAGTGGATGAGGTGCACCCCAAGAACCCAGGATCCAAGGGCCGCCCCTACAGCTGCAGTCAGAACCCACCACAGGGTTCTACTCCTTTTCTTAGCTGCTCCTCCCAGCAGGGAAAGGAGCAGAAGTCCTAGCTCTCTCCCCAGATAACACGGGGAAGAGTGTGCAGGCCACAGGCTGGGGCTAGGGTGGAGTCACAGGGGGAGGTCATGTGGAACCCCCTTAGCTGGTGTCCATCCATACCCCCCAAATCAGGAAAAAATGATCTTGCTTTCACCCCAGTTCAAGAATATGTAAGGAGGCAGAGAGAATAAATAAAAACAGATTTTAAAAATAGTTTGGAATCTTGAAATATTCCTTATTCTGTAGCATGCAGTGTATTTTTAAAGAACTGTTACTAGTTGAAATTAACCCTACAGGAAAAGTGGAATTTGTGGACTGCTGGACTGTGGCTGGTGCTAATTGACTGAGAAGTGAGATCTGTTCCAGGTAAGGCCAGGGCTGTCCTTAGGCATATGCAGAATATATAGTTGCATAGGGCACAACTAAATTTGAGGCATCAGGTGCCCCAAATTTAGAGTTGCTCTAGGCATCTGCATGCAGTATATGGAGTGTTCTAGGTGCAGGCTGGCAGTGGACCCTGGGTTGACAGCCTGGACTCTGGCTGGATGCAGGGTGGGCGCTGGAGCCCAGGATAGCAACTGGAACCCCGGTCAGGTGTGACATGGGGTTGACGGCAGAGTTCTATATGACTGGTGGACCCCAGGCCCACACACCATGGATGGGGGGCCAGTGGCAGAGGCCCAGACACCTTGGATAGGGTCTGATGGCAAAGCCCTGGTCAGCAGCTGGGACCCCAGGTATTGGGCCGGCAGTGGAGGCTGAGGCAGCAGCAGTGTTTCCAGGCATGGGGCTGGTGGCAGTTCCCATGCTTATGCTTTCTTGCCCTGCCCCTGTCCCCACCCAACCCTGACAGTAGCTCCCACCCTCTAGAGCAGCCATTCTTCTGTTCCATCTCGTCACCCCTCCATCACATAGGGTACCACAAACCATAAGGATGGCCCTAGGTAAGGCTCAAACATTTTTTAGTCTGTAGCTATCTGTTCCAGGAAAACAATGTTATCACCTATAAATGACATCTATGCACAAAACAGATAAGGCAAGAAAACTGAATGATCAGGTTTCCTGCTTTGAGGATATCGTGACTCTCTTCAAATCTCTGGTCTGTGTTGTGTCCGTATAGTTCTTCCACTCTGTCTTCCCTGCTTTCTTACTGTGCGCCACCATTTTATTCCCTGTTTATATCTCTGTGCAAAATTTGTTCATATCTGTGCTCTTATGTATCCCCTCATTAAAACACTCTTATGCATACATCACAATAACTAACCTAACCTATTACTTTTTTCTTATTCTACTAAAACATGCTTTTATCCTGATTTGAATGCATCTGTTCTCTGCTGTCACTGGCTTCATGCAGTTCTTATTTTATGGCAGGTTGTTATTCTTACTGGTCTGTTTTTATGGCCTTTGGTTTTTATTTCTGAGCTTGTTTTGTTGTGAGAGGAGGGCATGTACGCCTGATTTACGACAAAATGAATCTCTCTATCTCTCTGCTTTACTCTGCTCTCTGCATAGGCCAAGAATTTTACAGATTGGACAGAAAAACCCTCTTTTTCATCAGCAAAATCTGAAGTGTCATATCAGCATAAACATACAATAATAAAAGACCCTTTATATTTTCTAACAACAGGTATTTATTTTTCTTTACATTATATAGCATATATTTGACTAACGCAACTTGGATAACACAGTTCTCCAGCATGCTTTACAGATTGCCTTCTCATTTTGATAATGTGTTCATCACCACAAATTGTGAATAAGTTTTGACCCAGTTGTGGCTGGAAAGGTGACAATATATCTTCTCGCCATCTTATTTTTGCCTGTAATTTTTTCTTTGGTTTGGAGATGTATAGGAACATTTAGAAAAAATATAGTGTGCATAATCTATCTCCTTTGTCACATCATGGTTTAAATATACATTATTTTATAGTCAATACGTGATTATCTTCACAAGGGAGGGATAGCCCAGTGGTTAGAGCACTGACCTTCTTAAACCTGGGGTTGTGAGCCCTATCTTTGAAGAGGCCTTCCAAGGGGCTTAGGTATGTTAGATTAAAATAATATCTGTTGCTGTCAGGGATGGTGATAGAATGTGCTGTGAGGGCATGTATGTATATCTCCGTGTTTCTTTTTTATATAATCAGTTTAGATTGTCCTTGTTCAGCATCAAGGCTATACCTGCAGGAGCTAGCTAGCCATTGTGTTATAATTGCAGGATCACGAATGTTTTAGTTTCAACAAATACAGAAATCCTATAAGTTCTGTCCATTGTATACTTGGCTGGCTAGGGGGATCTGCCGCAGGGTTACTCAGTCATCTGGTATGACACATAGCTGAGGTTTCCCTCGTCTCTGCATTATTCTCTTACACCAGGGATAATATGTTTTCCTCTCCCTATTATAAAATGCTCTTGCCTGTTTAAATTACTGGAACTTGGATATTTTGAGATGTCTAATTAGTATTATAGAAGGACATCAGAATCCTAGGGGAATGGTGGTTCCTTCCTACCCAGAAATGTCTGGCTGCCTGTTGAGATTCATTCACAAACATGAACTAAATGAATAATTTTGTTTTCATTTTTTCCTATATTTTGCCTTCCTTGTAGTAGACAGATGAAAGTTCAGCTTTAGGGAGCCAGCTGGTAACTTGCTGCATATGAGCTCTTGATAGCTGTGTGATACCCATAGGCTTAGTAGAATCAGGTTTTTTTTTCTATTAATTCAACTGAAAAGATCAATCTTTGCTTATAAGCAATATTCCAATTTTTATCATTTTAAATTTTCTCTGTTGTGCAAAATTGAGAGGGATCAGCAATTATTTAATGTCAGTAAATACTAATAAAGTTAAAGCTTTATAACTGTTAAAACATAAACTATCAGCATTACGTTTCAAAATATAAAAAGTAAATATCTTTAAATCAAGCCCTATTAGCAGGCTAAACCCTCAAGCAGCCTTTTTCCTCAGTCAGCTGTAAATATAAATTATCAATGGAAATATCTTTATTTGTATACGTTGACCTGAAATTTACATTTATCAAAAAAACCTCATCCTCCAAGCCTCTGTGTACACAGAAGGAAGAACACAAGGACATTTCTATAAATATAAGGAAGTATCATTGTTCTCAGAGCAAAGACTGAATCTTTCCAGTGGATGATTTCAGCTGTATATTTATAATCTAAAACCTTTTCATGGCTTTTTAGGTGTGACCTCAAGTTCTGGTGGTGTAGGACTGGCACTTTTTCCCACAGGGTGTAACAACTTTTTAAAAAAAACACATAAAAGTTGATTGCCTGGTCATTGTTAGAAAATTATCTCTCAGTTATCTCTTAGATAGTTGAAAAGATGATTTCTGCTTCATCCTCAAGGTTATCTAGTTGTGATCATTAGTAGGGTCTGATAAGATCTTCATCTATTGAGAAATAGCTGCACAGAAACCTTCAATAAATATGAAGATTGTACACCTAAACATCCAGGTAAGTTTCTTCCAAGCTGCAATATTTGGAACCTTAAAAATTCCTGTATTAAACAAGGTTGGGAGCAAAGTGAAATATTTAGGCAAACCATCTGTGCACTTTGAGTTATCTTTCTGTTCCAGTATCTTCAGTAAAGGAAGGATCTCTATGTTTTCTGTAGAACAGGTTTCCTTTGACTCTTTCTCCCTCAAGGCTTCATATTACATTTAATTTCCTTTGGCCCAGTGCTGGATGAGACTCCTTTCTAACCTTAAGTTATTTCAGAACAAGCATAGATTCTATTTCATCTTGTTCTAGACCTCAAGTCATGGTTCTCTAATGTTCCTAAACAGTGTTGCATCTACATTTTTCTACCCATGGTAGAATAAATTTTGTTACATGCACCAAGGCATGTGAGGTTGTGCACCACCAACATAGACACATGCTACCAGCTATGGGTGGTTGTGGGTGCTCTGCTGATCAGATGGTCATCACCTGAATCTCTCCTGGGACCAGCTCAGTTTACAGGGAACACTGCTCCCAAGCTTTACCAGCCTCTGCCTTTAGTAATTCGTTTGCAGTAACAGTTGATCTTAGAGTGCTTTACAAATAAGGGAGGTATCATTATCCCCATTTCACAAAGGAGTAAACTGATACCTTGTTGGGAGGCACTCAGATACTATAGGGAGGGGGCACAGTGTAAGAAACTAGACAGAACAGAATGGAAGTAGAGCCCCAAAGTAGTTCTGTGTCTCTCAAATACCACATCAGGACAACTGGACCACTCTCAAATTGTACTTCAGCTAGCTGATCATACAGCTGCTAGGCCTGGTATATTCTCAATGCTCAAAATTTTAGTGAGTTGACACCATTACCAGTTGTGGAACTACACCAATTAGAGCCACAACAATGAAGTGAAAACTACAGAGTACCTCATTAGCTCTTTAGATGTATTTCTTATAGCTTTTTTAATTTCACACTGCAGATTGCTCTCCAGTTTACTTCCTATAGGGCTTGTTTACACTAGTCCCCTCCTTTGAAGGGGGCATGTAAACAAGCTCAAATTCTCCAAGCTGAATTGGAGAAAAGCAATGAAGTGCTGCGCAGCATATGCAGCACCTCGTTAGCATAATTCTCACCATGCAAACTTCAAAGTTCCTGGGAGTAAGCGAACTTCGAAGTTGCGCAGGTACTTTGAATAGTAACAGAGAGGAAGCTGTGCTAGTCTATACACTATCAAAACAAAAAGCAGTCAAGTAGCTCTTTGAAGACTAGCAAAATAATTTATTAGGTGAGCTTTCATGGGACAGACCCACTTCTTCAGACCATAGCCAGACCAGAACAGAGTCAATATTTAAGACACAGAGAACCAAAAAGAGTAAGTAAGGAGGACAAATCAGAAAAAGATAATCAAGGTGAGCAAATCAGAGAGTGGAGGGGTGGGGGGGAAGGTCAAGAATTAGACTGAGCCAAGTATGCAGACGAGCCCCTATAGTGACTCAGAAAGTGCCTGCAGCTGCACTGCTTGCTGCCGCTTCGAAGTTAGGAACTTCGAAGGTCACGGAGCAGGAATTATGCTAATGAGGTGCTGCATATGCAGTGCAGCATCTCATTGCTATTCTCTGATTGGGCTCGTTTACATGCTCCCTTCAAAGGAGGGGGCTAGTGTAGACAGGCCCATGCTGTCTTGCCTTCTCTCAGGGTTTTTATGATAAATTCATGACAGTAGGGAAAAAGTGTTTATAACATCTATTTTAATTGAAACAGTGGGAGATAGGATTAAACATGTGGGAATTCTGCGACTTGCTGTGAGGTGATGAGTCAAGACCAGTTCTCTTCTATAACTGTTCTAAGAATCAACATCTGTTTTCTTGTGACACACTGGTCATCCACAGTAGGAACAGAAAACCAGTTCAGAAAATGTAACAGTCATTAAATGCTGTCAACCTTTGTCCATTTCTATAGCTGAACACTAAACAAACATTTTCCACAGTATAGATTTTTCCCCTATCCTTTGTTTCCAGAGCTTTTGCAGGAGATAAAGCAGAAGTTCTGGAGGTCTTAGCCAAGGATTTTAGTGGATGCCTAAAATTAAGCCACTAAGTTCATTATTAAGAGCCTAAATAAGTGGCCTGATTTTCAGTGTAGTGAGCATACAGTCTCTCTCTCACTCACTGGGAGCTACTAGGTATTCAGCACTTTTGAAAAGCAGACACATTATTTAGGTGCCTTTAACAGGACAGGCTCAACCTGGGGTCCCAGTCTTTGATTTCTCTTGATTGTGAACACTTCCATGAATTTTTATGTTACCATCATAACTGCCACGCCTCACCTCTACCTATGATGTCCTTCAATCCGCAGCCCTTTCTCCAGGGAGAGCAAGAGAGAGTGAAGTGATCTCACCAGACAGAGATCTCACTTCTTGGCTTGGCTAGTCCTCCGGCCTCCCTTTATACTGCCTTCCTGTGTTTTTAACCACCTTTCCCTCTGTTGAGATAATGGACCACTTAACTCAGTAGCAGGGCCAAATTAATTCTTCTGTGGGCTTGGGGCTACTACATTTGGTGGGAGCCCAGAGGGTTTGGAGTGTGGGTGTGGTCTCAGGACTAAGGAAGGGGACTGGGGTGTGGGAGAGAGTGCAGCTCGAGTTTGGGAGGGTGAGCTCGAGGGTGCATGGATAGGATGCAATTGAGGTGGGAATTCTGAGTGGGAGTTTGGGTGAGAGAAGGGGCTCTGGGCTGGAGTGGAGGGTTGGAGTGGACAAGTACAGGCTTTGGACAGGAGGCACTTGCCTTGGGCTGCACCTGGCTGGCAGTGCAGCAGAACTAAGGCAGGATCTGCTCCCCAAGATGGCTGATATGTCTGGCTCTGAGGTAAAGAAGGGTCAGTGCTTTGCATGGTGCATCGTGCACGCTGCCCATGCCATGGGCATTGCAAGTGTTCCCCTCACAGCTCTCCTTGTCTGTTGTTCTCAGCCAATAAGAGCCACAGAGCGGGTGCTGTGGGTAGGGGCAACACACAGAGATTCCATGGATGCTCCTTGCCTATGGCCCACAGGGGTATGCTGGTGAGCAGGCTCAAGCAGGAGTGGGGAGTGTGGGGAGAGGGCACTGAGGAACAGGGACTTGTGTTCTGCCTGCAATGCGAAACTTGCTGTGGGCTGGGTTAAAAGAAGCAGGAGGGTGACATCTGATCTGCAGGGCTACCTTTATCCCAAGGAGCTGTGCGGCAGTGCCTAAAGCCCCTGCTTCAGTGGGGCTCTGCTCATCATCAGCCTACAATCCAGTTATGAGTATTACACCCCTCAGTCACGGTTTCTCTGTGGGAACTAATTAATGGCCCAATATACCTGCCTTGCAATAAAACATCTGCAGCTGGCCTGTGTCAGCTGACTCTCAGGCTTGGGCTGCAGGCAATAAAAGCAGCATAGCTAGTTGAGCTTAGGTTGGGACCCAAGTTCTTGGATCTCTCTATGGAAGAGGGTTCCAGAACTCAAGCTCCAGCCTGAAACCAAATGTCTACAAAGGTAAGTTTATAGCAGGGCTGGGGACCCTTCAGTGTATTGGCCACACATGATTCATCAGGGTTAGCTGCTGGCAGGTTCCCAGATGGTTTGTTTACCTGACATTCCACAGTCATGACTGCTCCCAGCTCCCAGTGCCTGTGGCTTGCAGTTCCAGACCAAAGGCAGCTGCAGGAGGTGGCACAGGCTGGGCCGTTGCTTCCTGCAACTCCCATTGGCCAAGAAAGGTGAACCATGGCTACTGGGAGTTATGAGGCTCTTTCCCTTTGGATGCTCGGATAAAAAATCCTGTCTGTTGGCCTAGCTGCTAGCAGCCGATGATGACTAACTGCATGTGGGCCACAGACTGGAGGTTCCCCACCCTTGCTATGTAGTCCTGCAGTCCAAGCCCTGCAAGTCCAAGTCAGCTGACATGGTTCTACTGCAGATGTTTTATTGTATTGCCCATATACACCAAGTGGGCAAAGTACTGGATCAGTTCCTGTCTCTGAGTACTCTTGTCACAGTGCTTATGTATTTTTGAGAGAGTAATTTTTTAGGTAGCCTTTAAAAAAAAATCTTGGCATTCATAGGCAAAGCTTGTTCTTATAAGATTTTCAGTCCAGATGTACAGTTAGGAGTTTCCAGCTGGAATTTTTAAAAATATTTGGCATTGACTTAACTATGTTTCCACTGAAGCTGGAAAGTTTTAGGGTAAATTTCACTGAGGGCAGAGGAGGCCAATGCTGAGAACTTTGGAAAATCCTCAGTCTGAATAGTCCAGATATGCATCTGATATCTATTTGCTTATCTAAACAAAAATGAAACTGAGCCATTTTAGGTTCAACCATCATTAATCATAAAGGCTTGAGATCTTGGTAGCACAACACCCTGGTATTTTCAATATTTGGTATTTTATTTTAAACAATAGTTAAGTGTTATATGTTACAGGTAACTAGGAATCACAAACTTACTGAAATAAAGGGCTTGCCTTTACTTCATTACTTGCTTCATTACTATTTATCATCAGTAATAATGCTGTATTTTCTTGTAGTGAGGAGAGCCCTGGAAGCAAATTAATGTACAGGAGGCAGAGCTCAGACATGTAAATTAAGTTAAAATTGCTATGTGATTACTTAGTTTTATCTGAGAAGGAGAAAATGTTTTCATAATTCTAAATGCAACACTGTTTACAGGCGGAATGGACTAGAAAGAATGAGCACAATTTGAAGAGTCTGAAGAATGTTCTGATTACTAAGCAAATACACATCAGACCAGCCAGCACAGATGAATTATGGATGACAATTCCACAAATGCAAAAGGAAAAGAGAGAAAAATAAATAAAAAGAAACAACAACTAGGCAGCTTATAACTAGAAAGGATGTTAGATCTTTGCCTTGCCTGAGGAGCTTAAACATGTTACCTGAAATACATAATATTCTGTGGTGTGTCTGAGGGAGGGCATGATATTTGCCCATTTTTCCCCTGGCTTTGTCTGAATATAATTATTTGAAGTGACTACATTTTGGTTTTGTAACAGATATATAGGTAGCAGAGCATCTGCTGTTGAAAAGTACATGCTGCTAATAGAATTGCCTTTTGCTTGTGGGTACCCAATCTACTAATTGAACAAAGCAGCAGAAATGTAGCACTTTAAAGACTACCAAAATGATCTATTTGGTGATGAGCTTTCATGGGACAGACTCACTTCATCAGATCAATCTTACTTCCAATACGGACTGACATTTATAAGTACAGAGGAGCAAAAAAAAATTGCAACAAAGACTGACAAATCAAATAGGATTGAAGGAATAGTAAGAGAGAGAGAGGGTGAGGAAGGGGGGGGGATGTTAATTACAAGCATCAAAGGAGGGGAAGCAGTCCTTGTAATGCCTGAGGTAATTGATATTTCTGTTCATACCATGTGTTAATGTGTCAAACTTGAATATGAACAGGGCTATCTCTGTTACTACTCAATCTACTAATTGTTAGCCAAAACTTCCTGCTGCTGCTTTATCTTACTACTTATCTGGATAGGCATTGTTTGGTACAAAGTTAGTAGTGCTCTGTGGTAAGGATTACTCAGTATAATTCATGCATTTTGTACATAGATGTTAAGGCCCAAACATTTATGGAACTTAAAATAAACATGACAGACATTTAAGAGGTCTGATATAAAAGGGATTCAGAACATGCTAAATAAGTAACATGAGTCCTAGTAAATCCTAGAGGAGCCAAAGCACTTCCTGACAATTGCTCTTCATCTTCCACGACAATAGATGCAAATGACTGTGATGGAATTTATAAAGAATATAAATTAAAAATAAACTCTGGTGTCCCAGAAGGATACTGCACGTGAATGTTGCCTGGTATTACATCATGTGGTATTTGAAAACCTAGCAAACACTGAGTAAGGCCTGGTTTTCTTAAAGACATATATAAATTGGATGTTTCTTTAGGACAAACAAGTGATTGATTCTCCTCACTTAAATCTGTGTGAAGCAAGAATAACTCCTCTGCAGTTAGTGGAGTTACATCCATGTAGTAAATAAGGTCAGAGCAGATTCTAAGACTTTTCTTTTGGCTCAAAAGTTCAGTTTGCCCTGCAAGTTCTAAATGGGAGACCTAGAATCTTCTTTAGTACATAATTGAAAGAATGATAGAAATTAGGGGTGGAAAAGCTTATATGCTGTCCAGTCTGTTTCCTTTCTAAAGCTGTATATATCCCAGTGATTAGTCTAGTCTCTTTTTTCTTCATTACCCAAGCTGCAAGGCTTTCAGCTGGGAGGCTATTTCTGTTAGGAAATGTAATAGTTTAAATGCTTTACTTAATTTTCTCCCATTAATCCTACTTACATCTGCTGTACGTTTAAAAGCCTCTTCTCTTTTGTAGAGAGTTAGAATAAAACATTTCAATGCTTGAAGTTAAATATTTGGAAAGGAAAACAGGAATGTTGCACAGAAGTGTTAAAGATGGTCTGAGCACGTTAAGGCCTTGTGCAATGCTGAGACAACTATTTCCATCAATAATGCACCTTCTTCATGTGCATGTAAATGTACCAAATGTGAAAAGTGCAAGGAGAGGGGGAGGGAGGGGAGGGAATGTTCAGCAAAGAACAACTTGCTTGGGTAGGAAAGCAATTTTCCTAAGTTTAATGTTGTATAAATGTGATTTCCCCTATGGCAGGGGCTGGGAAATCTCTGGCACCCTGGTCACATGCAGTTCATCAGGGCTAGCCACTGAAGGGCCACCAAATAGTTTGTTTACCTGGACCATCCTCAGGCACAGCTGCTTGCAGCTTCCAGTGGCACAGCCCAGGGCACCACCACTTCTGCAGCTCCCATTGGCTGGGAACAGTGAACTGTGGCCACTGAGAGCTGTGGGGCTCTATGCCTGTGGACACTCAGATAAAGAAACCGTCTGGCAGCTGCCAATGAGTAGTCCTAATGAATTGTGGGCCAGCAGTTCCCCACACCTCCCCTATGGGTGGTCATTCAACAATTTCTCCTCAGTTTCGTAGGGACAATAAAGTCTCTCTTGATGGCCTGGGTTGTTTGACATCCCAATTTTCTCTGAAGACAAGCCATTGGTACCATCAGGCACCTAGCACATGGGGTGAGAACAAAGGAAAGGAAGAGTAAGTCTGTCTGGATCTCATTGGCCTTTTCTGTGAACAGTTCCTGCTGAGGTAAAGAGATGTGTTGTCTGTTGTGCTGGTGGAAGTGAGGTGAGAGGAGGGGGTGCTATGCCCTGTGTTCTGCTGACTGTGCTAAAGAAGAAGGGACTCCTTTATCTCTCAAGGATGTAAGCAGGGGTGCTGTCCTCTCTGTTAGTAAGGGAATGAAAATAAAGAAGCCAAGACCTGAATTGTCCCCGATGTGACTCCTGTTTAGGTTACATTGTTCCAGGTCATCTCTATGGTAGGGTTAAGTGGGTGTTCTTTGCTCAGAAACCTGCAGTGGATGTCAGGGACTGGATCACTCAACAATTGCATGCTCTGTTCATTCCCGCAGAAGCAGCTGGTAGTAGCACTGTTTGGAAGACAGGATACTGTGCTAGATGGACCAAGTGTGGCTGCTGTTATGTTCTAATTATAGATATGTGGGGAGCTACAATAGAAAGATTCAAATGCAGACCTCTCGGCAAAAAAGGTCACTCATCTCACACACACCAACAATGTTTTGCTGGAAAGTGATTTTTCCCTTTGTTCCAGATGGAATGAGATGGGAATTGCCGTGGATACATCCTGTGCTTTGTCACCATTTCACTGTTTCTGTGTACTGTCACATATTGCTTGCGAATGATATCAGTCCCATAAGTAAACTTTTTCTGTTAGAAAATTATTTGCAAGCCATCTCTACAGTACTGGTATTTGCTAGTTTGTTGATGCGAATATATTTCAACCAGTATGAACAATAGACTTCAACTATATGATTTGTTGCATGGTGCCATCACTTTGTAATCAGGAGAATGAGTAAAGAACAACAACTAACACAAGTTTGTTTTTCAGAATCCTATCTTTTGTGAAAATAGTTATGGAAATTCCAGTATCCATGGTCATTTTAATGAGTTATCTAGCTATTACTTGGATTCTCATGATAGACAAATAATGTGATTCCCATAACTAAAATAGTAGAATGAAGTCGCCACATATAACAAAATATTTCATGTGACTTTTTTCAATCAGCTCCATTATTGGTAATCTGGTTTCCTTGTTACATTTTATTAAACTCTTTCAGTGAAGTGTTGCACTGTTAATTTATTCCAGACCTCAGCTGAGTCAGTGTCTGTCACTTGTTGAGATGGGAAGTACCAAAATGGTAATCAGACCTTTTTCAATATTATTCTGGGAATAGGGGACAGGGAGAATATTTCCAGTTGGAGCTGGACCTGCTTTACCATGGAATTAGCATTGAGTTTGACTGGTGAAATATTTTAACTTGAACCTAAACATTACATTATATTAATGGAACACCTAACAGAAGGTTTATATAAAATATTTATGAAAAAGTTTACCTTAATGCATCATTTTATTTCAATGATTTCCAGTATGTTTTCTGATTTTAAAATCAAAATTACTTCCAAATGAACACTAGATATGACCTTTTAACTGATGTTTTTAGAGTAGTTATATTTCACTAACTTTCTAGATCAGTGCCTGTCTTTACAGTAATACTTTGAAGGGTTCAGCCACAGAGGTCCCCTTAACTGTGAGCCCACCTACCTGCTCTCTGGGGTTCCCCAGTGCTCTCTTCTGATGAGCCAGGACCTCTGGTCTCCCACTGCAAAGGCATGGAGTTGGAGTCACAGTCCACAGCAGAGCAGCACAGACATTGAGAGCAGTACAGTTCTGGGAAGGCTTTGTCACAGGGACCTGATATAGGACCCAGGTGCAGGTCCCCAATGGGACCAGAACCCCAGATAAATGTGTCTTGCTCTCTTTAAAACTTTTATTCAGAGCAAGTTTATATGCTGTTCTCTCTCTTTATCAACAAAAGAGAGACAGACACAGCCATTTTCCTTCCTAGGCAACAGATATTTACACTGGGTTGGTGTAATCACAAACAAAGTGAACTTATTAAATATAAAAAGTAGGATTTAAGTGGTTGCAAGTGATAAGACAGCTCAAAGTAAGTTACTAAGCAAAACCAAACCCTATCTGCCAGCTGAGCTTAATATCTGTGAAACTTGTTACCTGCAATTTCTTACCCTAACAGTAGTTCTAATCATCTTTTCTCACAAGCACAGCAGCCAGTGACAAGCCACATGCCACATTTTGCATAAAGCATATTTGAGTTAGTCATATGCATATTCATAGCATATTTCCATATTTTGGGCTGGCTGCTTTTGAACTATCTGGCTCACTGAGAACATTGGTTTATGTGGAGTAATTATTATCTTTTAGCTAGGAACCGGGAAAAGGAACTGAATGCTGAAGGAACTACCAGTCTGATCAGTGAAGAAAACCTCAGTTGTATGCATGTGCTGGGTAAGTAAACATTTGTATTTGCTGAAGGGCCAGGCCGAAAGGAAGCCAGTGTGCCCTGGTGCGCTACACCAGTAAGAGAGTGGCTGGCTGGGGGTGGAACTCTAGATGTTGCTGGCCGAGGTTTCTGTACCAGTGCTGGGTGTCAACAGCTCACCCTGCCCAGGCTGCTGCCCGACATGAGCCCAAACCATGTCCCCACATGACCTCTGGTCCCAGTGCCAGATGACTGGAGGCAGGGAGGCAATGCCCCAGCCCTAAACCAGCACCTACAAGCCCTGGGCAGCACAACTGCAGTGCACCCAGGCTCCAGCCCTGGTGCACAGGCAGCACTGCTGTCATGGTGGGGCCAGCCCTGAGCTCCACCCACAACTCTGTCCCCTGCCCTGAGCCCCTGCAGACTCCCTGCCTTGACTCCTGAGCCCACAGCAAATCCACCCCCTGCCCTGAGTCCTGCATTCCTCACATCCCCACCCCTTGCTTTTAGCCCCTGCATCCCCTAATTCCCTTCCCTGAGCTACCCCACCAGACCTCAACCCCCTGCCCTGCATCCCCACATTCCATCCCATACGTAAATTTCTTGCAGGTACTATCATATTGCAACCCCAAAATCTCCTGTTCTGAGCAACCCCCAAGGAGTGGGGATTGGAGTACAACAGTACTGTAAGAAATGAATACTTTCACCCCTGAGAAGAGTATCTCCCTGTAGAAGCAACAAGAAGTCCTGTGGCACCTTATAGACTAACAGATATTTTGGAGCATAAGCTTTTGTGGGCAAAGACCCACTTCATCAGATGCACGAATGAAGGTTCTAGAGGAGGGATCTCTTGTATGGACTGGTCCAGGCTGACATTGATAGCGGGCTGGAAACTGCTGAAATCACAGTTCCAGCTTCCTCAGCTCTCGTCTCCTAGTGCCCTTCCTCTACTTGAGCTACACTGATGACATATTCGTCATCTGGACCCAGGGGAAGGAGACTCTTGAAGAGTTCCACTGTGATTTCAACAGTTTCCACCCCACCATCAGTCCCAGCCTGGGCCAGTCTATATAAGAGATTCGCTTCCTGCATACTACTGTGCAAATAAGTGATGGTCACATAAACACCACCCTATACCAGAAGTCCATGGACCACTACGTTTACCTACATGCCTCCAGCTTCCATCCAGGGCATACGACATGATCCATTGTATACCACCAAGCACTAAGGTACAACCACATTTGCTCCAATCCTCAGACAGGGACAAACACCTAAAAGACGTTTATCAAGCTTTCCTGAAACTACAATACCCACCTCAGGAAGTGAAGAAACAGATTGACAGAGCCAGATATGTACCCAAAAGCCACTTGCTACAAGACAGACCCAACAAGGAAAACAACAGAACAGTACTGGCCATCACATACAAACTCCAGCTAAAACCACTCCAGTGCATCATCAGTGATCTACAACCCCTCCTGGACAATGATCCTTTGCTCTCACAGACTTTGGGAGGCAGGTCAGTCCTTGCCTACGTACAGTCTGCCAACCTGAAACAAATTCTTACCAGCAACTATAGACCACACCACAGTAACTCTAAACCTGGAACCAATCCCTGCAACAAGCCTTGGTGCCAACTCTGCTCACATATCTATACCAGTGATGTCATCACAGGACCTAACCACATCAACCACACCATCGGGCTCATTCACCTGCACATCTACTAATATAATATGTGCCAGCAATGCCTCAGTATAATGTACATTGGCCAAACTGGACAGTCTCTACATAAAAGAAAATAAATGGACACAAATCAGATATCAGGAATGGAAACATACAAAAACCTGTAGGAGAACACTTCAGTCTCCCTGGACACTCAGTAACAGATTTAAAAGTGGCCATCCTGCAACACAAAAACTTCAAAAACAGACTCCAAAGAGAAACTGCAGAGCTACAACTCATTTGCAAATTTGACACTATCAGTTGAACAGCGTGGCTGGTCAATTACAAAAACAGTTTCTGCTCTCTTGATGTTCACACCTCCACATTTAGCTACTGATAACGGGCCACATCCTCCCTGAGTGAACTGACCTTGTCAACTCTGGCTGACTTCTTGACTGGAACTCCCTACTTTTCATGAGCCTCTAAATTTAGGCCCTGCTCTGGAACCCCACTCATGCATCTGGCGAAGTGGGTCTTTGCCCATGAAAACTTATGATCCAAAATCTGTTAGTGCCACAGGACTACTTATTGTTCTTGAACATAAAGACTATCTTGGCTATCCCTCTGATCTTCCCTTCCTCCTGCAGGTATATCCAGGCCTGTGTGTTCACAGTAACTCATATACATTATGTCACTCAAGAAAATCAGCAAAGAGAGAATGAAACTAAGAACAGGTCTATATGGCTACATCTACACGCAGCTCTATTTCAAAATAATGTATTTAGAAATAGCTATTTTGTGAGTTTTAATATTTTTTATTTCTACAATTGAAAAATTGTTGTTATACACATGCTAAATGTAGACTATTTTATATTTCCTTGGAGTTCACCAAGTACAAAAATATGCATTTTTTTCAGCAATGGATTTACTTTTTGCATTAAGTACTTTTTCCCTATGTTTGAAAACAGCAGCATATATTGCATCTCAAGGATGAAAAACCAGACACATAATAGAATGCAGGAAAAGATAGTAAGGTATCCATAATGTAGGTATATGGAAATGTTTGTACTTTGAGATTTTGAAACTTTTTTTATAAAACTAAGTGGAGTTAAGCCAATGAAAAATGACTTGAAGTGCAGTCATTTTAGGGGCAGAATTCAACTGTCACTTTGCTCCAATACAACACAAACATGTTCAATTATTGTGACCTGATTACTCTTGTTTGTAGCTTTCTCGATGTGCATGAGGTAGAACTCTCTTCCTGCCAGATGTGGGCACTCATATAAAAGGAAGCTAAGGCTATGTCTACACATCAGTGTATTTTTAAATATGCCATTCTGGAATAGCTATTCTGAATTAACTTATTTCAAAATAATGCAGCTTCACTCAAGAATGCATTTTGAAATAGCATCCAGCTACTACGAAATAGCACGTCTGGACACATAGGCTATGTTTACACTAGTGAACTTTTTTTGAAAAAAAAATGGAGTGTCTACACCTAAAAAGTGTTCTGTTGAAAGTAAATCGGCAGAATGTGACACTTTTTCTTTTTGGTGGTCCTCTGCCTCTTTCAGACGAAGAAGAGAACTTTCTCAAAAGATTACTTCAAAAAACGGTATGTAGATGCTTTGGGGGCCCTTTGTTGACAGAGAGCTCTGCCTTGGCGCTGGCCAGTTGGAGCTGGGAGATGCCCTGGCCACTGCATACACACCCCTATGCTCTCTGCCTCCAGCCACCCTTAAAGACTCAGGGAGCCCTGACAACCCTGTGTCAGGAAGCTGAGAGTGCTCGTGGAGCACAGGCAACATCTGCATCCCTCCACACCTTCACAGCCATACCCACATAGCCGAGAACCAGCGTGACTGACAGTCAGCAGCCATGAGACACCCTCAGGGTCTCCAGGGAGCCAACAGAGGGGTTCTAGGAGCCTCCCCATCCCACAATGTGCCTGGGGCATCCAGAGAGTCTTCACACTCCTGTAGCCTGGTGCCATGGCAGACCCATTCTTTCAAAAGAGTGGGCCGTGGAGCACCTACACACATCCTATTTCAAAATTATACTTTGAAATAGGGCACTGTTCCTCATACGGGAATGGAAGAAGGATTTGAAATGTGGGCCCCATTGCCTCGATTATCTGGATGGCAGTTGGTTTTGAGTGTAGTGCCCAAAGGCTCGGTTCTGAGGCTGGTGTTATTCAACATTTTTATTAAGTACCTGGATCAGGGACTGGATTGCACCCTCAGCAAGTTTGTGGATGACACCAAGCTAGGGGCAGAGGTAGATACTTTGGAGGGTAAAGATAGGATCCAGAGTGACCTGGGTAAATTGGAGGATTGGACCAAAAGAAATCTGATGCAGTTCAACAAGGATAAGTGTAGAGTCCTGCACTTGGGATGGAAGAATCTCAAGGTTTGTTATAAGATGGGGACCAACTGACTAAGCAGCAGTACGGCAGAAAGGGACCTAGGCATTACAGTGGATGAAATGCTGGATATGAGTCAATAGTGTGCCCATGTAGCCAAGAAGGCTAACGGCATATTGGGGTGAACTAGGAGGAGCATTTCAAACTGATCTAGAGAAGTTGTTGTTCCCCTCTATTCAGCACTGGTGAAGCTTGTTTAGTTTGCAGAAGAGAAGACTGAGGGATGATTTAATAGCAGCCTTCAACTTCCTGAATGGGAGCTCTAAAGAGGGTGGAGAAAAACTCAGTGGTGACAGACAGCAGAACAAGGAGCAATGGTCTGAAGTTACAGAAGGAGAGGAGTAGATTGGATATTAGGAAAAACTACTTCACCAGGAGGGTAGTGAAGCATTGGAATGCGTTGCCAAGACAGGTGGTGGAATGTCCACCCCTAGAGGTTTTTTAGTCCCATCCTGACAAAATCCTGGCTGGGATGACTTAGTTGGGGTTGATCCTGCTTGAAGGAGGGGGCTGGACTCAATGACCTTGGCTACATCGCTACACTAGCCCCTTCCTTTTAGAAGGGGCATGGTAATGAGTGAGTTGGGAAGATGCTAATGAGGGGCCTTTCAAAATGACTCCCTGGACTTCGAAAGCCCCTTCTTCCTAAAACCAAATAGGAAGAAGGGGGTTTCAAAGTCTGGGAGGTCTTTTCGAAAGGCCCCCATTTACAGCGGTGGTGCACAGTTCAAAGGTGGCGCTTTTGAATTGAGCACACCCACCACATGCCTTAAGCCAGTACAGGCATCTTATTTAGTCATTCTTGACTATGTCTACACAGCAGTGTTATTTCAAAATAATCCATTCCACAATAGCTACAGTAGGGTTGCAACATTTGCGAGGGTTTGGTGTTGAGAACCCTCGGGAATGTTGAATTTCACAAATACAGGGGGCTTGGAGCCCCAGGGAAGTGGTGTTCATGAATAATTGAATTCGCAAATGTTGCACTCATGAATGTCATGACCTTGCTATATTCTGAAAGAGCTTTCTTCAAAATAACACAGCTACACACAAGAATGCATTTTGAAATAGCACCCACCTATTTTGAAATAGCATATCTGGACACATAGGCCTCATCTACACTTGCAATGTATTTCACAATTATTATTATTAAGGCCCCATTTTGAAAAACATCACAGAGTGTCTACACACTTTATGCCCTATTTCAAAATTGTAATAATAAAATCAGAGGGCTGGAATGGACCTCAAGAGGGCCACGTCTACACTAGCCCCCTCCGTTAGGAAGGAGCATGGTAATGAGCAACTTGGGAAGATGCTAATGAGGCACTGCTATGAATATGCAGTGCCTCATTAGCATAATGGTAGGTGTGCTCAATTCAAAAGCGCCACCTTTGAACTGTGCACCACCGCTGTAAATGGGGGCCTTTCGAAAGGACCTCCCAGACTTTGAAACCCCCTTCTTCCTATTTGGTTTTAGGAAGAAGGGGCTTTTGAAGTCCAGGGAGTCATTTTGAAAGGCCCTCATCTACACAGGCAGTGTGCAATTTGAAAGCGGTGCTTTTGAATCATGTGCAGCCACATTATCCTAATGAGGCACTGCATATTCATGGGAGTGCCTCATTAACATCTTTCCAACTCACTCATTGCCATGCCCCTTCCTTCAAAATGGGCCCTATGTCTATCCTGTCCTAAGACTTTCCTATTACTTCTGTGAAAGCAGGATAACGAAACTTTTGGATGGTTAGATCATTCCAGAGATGAGAGATTAATTTCAAATACATTATCTTGCTTTTCCTGTTCTTGAAAGTAATGTCAGTTTTACACGAGTAGGGAGTGAAGGCCTTGTCAAACAGATTAGGGATAAAGTGAGGATAGTCCATTATTTAAAGGACTCCTTGGTTGTGTAATTAGGACAGTCATTTCCAACATGGTTTTTGTCAAGAAACTATGTTCTCTACAGTTTTGCTGCTGACTGCATTCAAACATCTTCATCAACTGAAAGAAATCTTAGTGTGGGAGGGAGAAATGTTGATCAGGTAATCTAAATGGATTGTGAGCTGAAATGAATTCCTAAAATACCTAAGACTAAATTCTGTGCTAATACTGCCTGACCCCCTGACTTCAATGAATGGGATACTTTACTGTAAATTTTTCCCCACATTTGGCTGTAAATAAAGATTTAGGCATTTTTCAAGCTTTTTATAATTGAATCAGCAGTCGAAGCAAACAGTGGTAAAGTGACTGAATAGTAATACTTTGCAGCTTTCATGCTTATAACCAATACTGGCTGTATGCAAAACCTTACTGTTTTGGATAGAAGGAATGGTAGGTTTTCCCACTCCATACTCTCCAGCTCAGCAGAAATAATCGGCCTGTTTATGATCCATGTTATCCAAATGTTCTTGGTCATTTTCCATAACCAGCTCCTGTATGGATAGCCAAACCCGTCTTGAATTGTGTGATGTTAGCCACTGGCTCGCTTTTTTGACAGCATGTTTCACTCACTGTGAAAAAGCCCTTCTCCATGTTAGCTAAAATCTCTCCTGTGTTTCTTTATTGAATCTTGTTGTGTTAAAAAGGTACCAAATGGAGATTAAATCCTCTTAATCCTCAGGATACTTACAACACAGGCAGCCACTCCCCCAGCAGTGAACTGCTTCTCACTTTCAAGGTAAGGCATGTTATGTGCATTCAGTCCATGTATCCCTGTTATGACTGCCAGTGGGACCTCTAGTGGTTGTCATATGGATCACTACGAAGTGCTCTGATAACACTAACTACTTTCACAGTTAACCATATTAGGACATTAATGACTTCTGGTCATCATTAAAACCCAGGCCTGCCAATGGGGGGTATGGGGGACAAAGGGGCAGTTGCCTCAGGACCCAGCATTTCAAAGGCTATGGAGTGCTGTGTTGCTGCTCTGCACATGGTTCTGAGGCAGCATGGGAGGGGGGCCCAGGGCTGACTAGCCTAAGCCCACCCCTTCCCTCCTTGGCCCCACACTTTCTGCCCCTGGCCTGTGGTGGTTGTCGGCCCCACTACTGACAACCTAAATCAGGTTTGAACAATTGACCTAAAGAAGAAAAGCTTGGTGTCTCCTTGCCAGTTTTCTGGGTCACCCAGTCATCTCTAGCTTGCCTAGTATCATATTAACTCACTTCCATTCTTTGTGCTGTAAATAATCGTGTCCCAGATCTTGACCCACCTCCCTTAGAAGATTACATTTACTCTTATTTGCCTTTTTGTGAGTTGTGTTTCACTTTTCTGGCTTTCCATCTGTGGCTTCTTCTGCAGTGTTGTGAGCCTGGAGCAACAGTTAGCTATAGACTTTTCATCTATAGTATGTGCACTAGCTCACTCAATATTATGTGCCTGGTGGATAATGGGGAAGACAACAAAGTAAAAATGTTATCCAGGTATGTAGCTGATTCACTTAGTTTTCTATCCTTTTTCTACCAACATCAACGCTGAGAGCAGGAAGCACGCTAGAGGGAGAATGCAGCACCTTCAACCTGTCTTCCCCTGGAGACATGCTGAGCACCCCCTCCCCACCCAAACGTATGAATGATAGTTGAAAGAAATAGGGAGCTACAGGGCAACTCAGCTTGCCCCATCCTCTGGGAAAGGAAAGCGAAGAGCTGGTGCAGGCTTGTACAGTCCCAAACTATCGTGAGTCAGTCTAGCCTCCAATACTTAGTTTGCACATGTTCCCAGTTCAGATCCGACGAGCATCTTTTGAAATGTAGAGATACATCTTCCAGCTCCACAGTTGTTTTTACTGCCAGTTGGGGGAAAGAGAAGAAATGACAAAAACTTATTTAAAATATCATTCCTTTGTTTAGTGCAAGGGTGGGCAAGATACAGCCCACGGGCCACCACAGGCCTGGAGCAGCCAGCCACTGCCTTGAGCCCTTCCTACTTCCTGTAGCTCTGCTCTGGATGCCCAGGACAGAATAAGGAGGCTTCGTGCACTGGTCCTACCCCTTTGCAAAATACCTCAGCTCCCATTGGCTGGTTTATGGTTTCCAGCCAATAGGAGCTCAGAGATTTTGCTAGGGAAGCAGGAGCGTGTGAGGGCTCCCCGTCTCCATGGCATCTGGATCAGAGAGCTATATGAAGCAGGAAGCAGTTTTGAGCTGCTAGGGGCTGAAGAGAGTCTGCCTCAGTGTGCTGCTGGCCAGGAGCTGCACAGGTAAACTTCCCGGCCACAGCCTGCCTCTGGCACTCCAGACCCTCCCTCCCCCAACTCTCTGCCCCTCCTCCTGCCCCCTACCACACACAACCCTAATCTCCTGCCCCCTTTGTACCCATGTACCCTGCAAAACTCAAAACCTCTGCCCCCTTGTGCCCTTCCACCCCATATAACCAATACCCTCTGCCCCCCTCCTGCACCTATACCCCCTCCAAGACCCTGCACCCAATCCCCTGCCCCAGGTCACAACTCCTCCTGCCCTATGTTGCAACCCAACCCCCTGCACCTCCTCCTGCATCCCAGATCCCTTGCCCTAGGTTACCACTGCCTTCTTCACCCAAACTCCCTCTCAGACCCCAATCCCTTACTCCAAGCTCCTTTCTGCTCCCAACCTCCATACCACACCCTGCACCTCCACATTTAATATTATGGAAAAGTGCATCTCTTGACAACTTTCCAAATTCTTGGAGTGGCCCCCATCAAAAATTGTTGCCCAGTCATTGTTTAGTGGCACATCCTTCCCCACCTTTCCTGCAAAAAAGAAGGGAATAATATGTTTGAGCAACCATCCACACAATCTTTTTTTATTGGCCTTAACTAATAACTGTATGAGTCTCCATGTCTTTATTAAGTGAAAATGTATTCTTGTTCATGCTTATCACTGTGTAAGCATTTTCTTATCCCTCTCTGAAAGCAACATCATCTATTAATGTGGATAGATTATTTCAGAAGCAGAAAATGGCTCATGAACATAAAAAAACATAAAGGTAGTCCTCCCAGAAACCAGCAGACAATAAGTCTACATATACTATTACTTACAGGAAAGAAAATTGTTTTCAAGCCCAGGTGAAGGTAGTCACTTGTGCAGCTGAGTGCATTTTTAGTCATCAAAGATTTTCAACTAAATAAAGGGAGAAAAGTGCTATTCATATTTATGCTTCATTAAATAAGCATCAGGAGTCCTGAAGAATGAAAAAAGAAAATTGCAACTCTATCATCCCTTATCAACATGAAGGGCACAGGAGAAAATGCTGGAACCTACCAGACAGAATGCACTGCTTTAAACCATGCCAGCCAAGTCTAGTAAACAGCATTGCAATGGGAGCAAGAGTAATTCACACTTTACAGTTTATACACGAAAAATCTCCCATTATATAACATCAGCTGTGCTCATAAATGTACTTTTATATTTCAATGGAGGGGATTAAAGTAATTGTCAGTGAAGTATATTACCATTTTCAATACTGAAAACAAGAGAATCGGATGCTTTTCCTCGCCCTAATTGGGGACTGTTTTTTTTTTTTTTAAGTGGAAAACAACAAGTAGTCTGATGACTCATCAGGGCCCAACGAATTGCATCACAGAATACTTAAAGAGTTGCTAGAGAAACTATCCAAGCCACTAGCTATCATCTTTGGAAAGTCATGGAAGTCAGGAGAGATTACAGAAGACTGGAAGAAGGCAAATATAAAAAGGGAAATAAGGACAATCCATAAAATTACAGACCAGACAGCTTAACTTCAATGCCAGGAAAGATGATGGCACAAATAATTAAGGAATCCATATGCAAATATCTGGCAGATAATAAGGTGATATGTAACAGTCAGCATGGATTCTTCAAGAACAAATCATGTCAAACCAACCTGATAGCTTTCTTTGATTGCATAACAAGACTTTTTAAAGGGGAAGTGGTGGACATAGTATATCTGGATTACCATATCAAAACAAAAAGCAGTCAAGTAGCACTATAAAGACTAGCAAAATAGTTTATTAGGTGAGCTTTTGTGGGACAGACCCACTTCTTCAGACCATAGCCAGACCAGAACAGACTCAATATTTAAGGCACGGAGAACCAAAAAGAGTAAGCAAGGAGGACAAATCAGAAAAAGATAATCAAGGTGAGCAAATCAGAGCGCGGAGGGGTGGGGGGGAAGGTCAAGAATTAGACTGAGCCAAGTATGCAGACGAGCCCCTATAGTATGAGTCACTATAGGGCCTCGTCTGCATACTTGGCTCAGTCTAATTCTTGACCTTCCCCCCTCACCCCTCCGCGCTCTGATTTGCTCACCTTGATTATCTTTTTCTGATTTGTCCTCCTTGCTTACTCTTTTTGGTTCTCCGTGCCTTAAATATTGAGTCTGTTCTGGTCTGGCTATGGTCTGAAGAAGTGGGTCTGTCCCACGAAAGCTCACCTAATAAACCATTTTGCTAGTCTTTAAAGTGCTACTTGACTGCTTTTTGTTTTGATAGTGTATAGACTAGCACAGCTTCCTCTCTGGATTACCATAAGTCATTTAATACAGTAGCACACGACCTTCTTATTGGGAAGGGAAATGCAATCTAGATGGGGCTATTATCAGGTGGGTGCATAACTGATTGGATAACCGATCACAGAGTAATTAGTGGTTCACAGTCAGGCTGGAAGGGAATAACAAATGGAGTTCCACGGGGTTCAGTTCTGGGGCCAATTCTGTTTAATATCTTCCTCCGTGATTTAGATCATGTTACATTCCTTCCACAATTATATCCTGTGCTTTGTTGTCAGCATGGAGTACTACCATAGCCTCCCCTTTGAGATTTTCACTGTTTCAAGAGTACTTACAAAGTTCCTTTGTTATTGTAGTAGCTTGCCTGTCATGATGGGGCAGAACTTCCTTTTCTTACCTGAAAAAACCCCAAGCAGTCCTGTAGCACCTTAAAGACTAACAATGTTATTTATTAGGTAAAGAGGAAGAAGTGGTTTTTACCCACAAAAGCTCATTATCTAATAAATAAAATTGTTAGTCTTTAAGGTGCTACAAGGCTGCTTGCTTTTTGTGAAGCTACAGGCTAACATGGCTACCCCTCTAAGACTATTTTCCTTACCTGTACAATTGGCTCCTTGGGAGTTGCTCAACCCTGGAAATCCAGTCAATGAGCACCAAAGCCCTTGGCATGTTTCAGTCCATGGGTTTGCACGTACAGCTGGAAAAGTTAACACTTATGTTACTTTGTAAACAAATAGAATTCATTGAAGCCACCTTAGGCTCTGGTGGCTAAGAAGTCTGCCTGCAGACTGTTGGGTTTTCTACCATATCCAGTTTTCTCACTTCCATGCAGCAGAGGTTTCAAACAACAGCGCAAGCTTGTCTGTAGCTCCTAGGTCACATGCCAGCCACCTCATTTATCATGCCCCATATGATCCTGTCTCTCAATGCCTCAGGTTTTGGCTGTTTGTTGTATACCCCCCCCAAAAACACAGCCCTTCTGAGCATATGTTCACATACATTCAGCCCCCCCACCCAATGCTTGGTGGGAGCTCCTTTTTGCATCCACCACCACCAAGGATCATTATATGGAAACCTCTCTCCTAGACTTGAGAGAATATTTCCAGGAATCCACAACCCAAGGCAAATGGGCTTTTCAAGAGGCCTCTATCTCAACAACCTGGAACTGAGGGCAGTCCCAACACTTCCTCCATGATGTATGATGCAACCCAGGCAGAATAATACTAGGCTATATGGTGACAGTGTATTGAATCAACAAGGTGGAGCATGATCCCTTTCCTAATTCACACAATTTCCAAGACTTTGGAATAGGCCTTGCACAACATAGGGGTCTCGACAATGTGCCTTCTGGAGACCAAAATCACCATGGAGAGTCTTGGACAGATTCTGAAGCAGACACTCCCAGCCGAATCAGTAGTGAGAACTCAACAACTTGGTCTTTCACAGTAACTGCCAAGCCCAGGAACTTCTGGAGAGAGCTCTTTTTGTAACACTGAGCCATGCAAAATGTCACTCTTTTGTTCCATGTGGGAGTCCATCACAATTCTATGGGAGACACACGCTTAATTCTCTGGCTGCACACCCTTCTTTATGCCTGCTGCCTAGTTCCACTGATCCTCAAGACCCTGATCAAGGGGAACCAAGAACAAGAAGTGGCCATTTTCATAGCACAGTCTTCACTGAGACAAGTGTGGAACCTGGACCTGCTTTACCTCTCAATGAAGGCATCTCTTCATTTCCCTCTCAGAATGGATCTTCTGGCACAGAATTTGAACACCTATGACCCATCACAGCCTGTCACTTTTCTTCCTCAAAGCCTCATATCTTGATGGCTCTCAACGGAGGTGACCTGGTGGGGAGCACATGAAATCATGTGCCCCAAATTTTCCAGGGCTTCACTAAGTCACATGGTATAGCCCTGCATGGCAACTGCATTAGCAGGCAAGCTAGGAGACGTGGCTGTGTGGAGAGGCAGCAACAAACAGCTGCAGAGGGGGACCATGAAGAGTAAAAGGGTAGGTGTGACTCGAGCTGTTGGGACAGGGAGTGAGCCTTTGAACTGTGCACCCCCAGAGGCACCAGTCATCTTTGGTTCTCAGGTACAGAGTTGGGCTGTTCTGAGGGTCAAAGCAGTAGAAAGTCAGCCATATGTAAAATGTTCCTGCAGAACTGGAAATGCTTCCACTGCTCTTGCCATCTATAATCTCTTCAGAATCTTCCCTCTAGAGACCTATAAATTGCTTACTGGACCTACAGACACCAGGATGGGGAGATGTTAATTGTCCTGTCTGAGATAATTACAAGCATTAAAGGAAGAGAAACAGTCTTTGTAATGCATGAAGAAATTGATGTCTCTGTTCATACCACATGTTCATGTGTCAAATTTGAATAAGTACTCTAACTCACAAATCTCTCACTCTAATCTGTTGTTAAATTCTTTTTGATCCAGGACACGAATTCTCAGGTCTTTAACAGAATGGCCCACTCCATTGAAGTGTTCACTGACCGGCTTATGTGTATTGAGTTTCTTGATGTCTGCTGTGTCCATTTATTTTTCAGCAAAGGTTTTGCCCAGTCTGTCCAATGTACATAGTATCAGGGCATTGTTGGCACATAATAAAAAAAAAATCACGTGGAAAAATCATGGAGGGGCTCCTCAAGGAAGTCATTTTGAGGCATTTGGAGGAGGGGAGAGTGATCATGAATAGTCAGCATGGATTCATGAAGGGCAAGTCATGCCTGACCAATCTGATTAGTTTCTATGGTGAGATAAGTGGCTCTGTGGATAGGGGAAAATCAATGGAAAGCTGTGTCTACACGTGCACGCTACTTCGAAGTAGCGGCACTAACTTCGAAATAGCGCCCGTCGCGGCTACACGCGTCAGGCGCTATTTCGAAGTTAACTTCGACGTTAGGCGGCGAGACGTCGAAGTCGCTAACCTCATGAGGGGATCGGAATAGCGCCCTACTTCGACGTTCAACGTCAAAGTAGGGACCGTGTAGACGATCTGCGTCCCGCAACGTCGAAATTGTGGGGTCCTCCATGGCAGCCATCAGCTGGGGGGTTGAGAGACGCTGTCTCTCCAGCCCGTGTGGGGCTCTATGGTCACCGTGTGCAGCAGCCCTTAGCCCAGGGCTTCTGGCTGCTGCTGCTGCAGCGGGGGATTCATGCTGCATGCACAGGGTCTGCAACTCGTTGTCGGCTCTGTGTATCTTGTGCTGTTTAGTGCAAGTGTGTCTGGGAGGGGCCCTTTAAGGGAGCGGCTGGCTGTTGAGTCCGCCCTGTTACCCTGTCTGCAGCTGTGCCTGGCACCCTTATTTCGATGTGTGCTACTGTGGCGTGTAGACGTTCCCTCGCTGCACCTATTTCGATGTGGTGCTGCACAACGTCAATGTTGAACATCGACGTTGGCAGCCCTGGAGGACGTGTAGATGTTATTCATCGAAATAGCCTATTTCGATGTCGCCACATCGAAATAAGCTACTTCGATGTAGGCTTCACGTGTAGACGTAGCCGAAGTGATTTATCTTGACTTTAGCAAAGCTTTTGATATAGTCTCCCACAATATTCTTGTCAGCAAGTTAAAGGAATGTGGATTGGATAAATGGACAGTAAGATGGATAGAAAGCTGGCTAGAAGGTCTGGCCCAGAGGTCGATCAACGGCTCGATGTCGGGATGGCGGTTGGTTTCTAGTGGAGTGCCCCAAGGTTTGGTTCTGTGTCCTGTTCTGTTCAACATATTTATCAATGACCTGGATGAGGGGTTGGATTGCACCCTCAGCAAATTTGCGGATGACACTAAGCTAGGGGGAGAGGTAGATACACTGGAGGGTAGGGACAGGGTCCAGAGTGACTGAGACAAATTGGAAGACTGGGCTGCAAGAAGTCTGATGAGGTTAAATAAGGACAAGTGCAGAGTCCTGCACTTTGGCCAGAAGAATCCCAAGCATTGTTACAGGCTGGGGTCTGACTGGCTCGGTAGTAGTTTTGCAGAAAAGGAACTGAGAGTTGTGGTGGATGAGAAGGTGGACATGAGTCAACAGTGTGCCGTTGTAGCCAAGAAAGCTAATGGCATATTCGGTTGCATCAAGAGGAGCGTTGCCAGTAGATCCAGAGAAGTGATTATTCCTCTTTATCTGGCTTTGATGAGGCTGCATCTGGAGTACTGTGTCCAGTTGTGGGCCCCCATTTATAGGAAAGATGTGGATACACTGGAGAGGTCCAGCGGAGGGCGACCAAAATAATGCGGGGGCTGGAGCATATGACTTATGAAGAAAGGTTGAGGGAATTGGGACTGTTTAGTCTGCAGAAGAGAAGACTGAGGGGGGACTTGATAACAGCCTTCAACTTACTGAAGGGAGGTTGCAGAGAGGCTGGAGAGAGGCTGTTCACAGTGGTCATGGATGGCAGAATACGGAACAATCGTCTCAAGTTTCAGTTGGAAAGGTCCAGGTTGAACATTAGGAAAATCTTTTTCACTAGGAGGGTGGTGAAGCATTGGAATGGTCTACCCAGAGAAGTAGTGGAGTCTCCATCCCTGGAGGTGTTTAAGTCTCGCCTCAACAAAGCCCTGGCTGGGCTGATCTGGTGGGTTTGGTCCTGCTTAGAGCAGGGGGCTGGACTTGATGGCTTTTTTTAGGTCTCTTCCAGCTCTATTGTTCTATGATTCTATTATAATAGCATATATATAGTGTTGTTGAAAGTGCACAAGAATGTGCCTTTGATCTTGTAACTAACGTGGTTAGGTCCAGTGGTGGTATCCCCAGAATAAATATGTGGACAAAGTTGACAGCAGGGTTTGTTGCAAGGAAAAGTTCCAGGATTAGTACTACTGTGGTTTAGCCTGTGATTGCTGGTGCGAATCTTTCTCAGGTTAGGAGGTTGCCTATAGGAAAGGACAGGCCTGTCGTCTAAAGCCTTCTGGGGTGTAGCATCCTGATCCAGAATATGTTGTAGATTTTTAATGAAGCATTGCAGGTGTTTGAGTTGGGGGCTATAGGTGATGACAAGTGGTGTTCTGTTGTTGAACTTCTTGGGCCTATCTTGAAGTATCTGGTTTCTGGGTATTCATCTAGCCCTGTCAATTTGTTTTTTACTTCTCCCAGTGGGTAATTCAGTTTTATGAATGCTTGGTAGAGGTCTTGTAGTTTTTGGTCTCTGTGAGTAGGATCAGAGCAGATGCGATTGTATCTAAGGGCTTGACTGTAAACGATGGATTGTATGGTGTGAGCGGGATGGAAGCTGGAGGCATGTAGGTAAGTGTAGCAGTCAGTGAGATTCTGGTAGAGGGTGGTGTCTTTGCCAAAGAATAAATGGACACAGAGTAGACGTCAAGAAACTCAAAACACATAAGTCGGTCAGTGAACACTTCAGTGGAGTGGGCCATTCTGTTAAAGACCTGAGAATTTGTGTCCTGGAACAAAAAGAATTAAACAACAGATTAAAGCGAGAGATTTGTGAGTTAGAGTACTTATTCAAATTTGACACATTAACGTGGTGTGAACAGAGACATAAATTTCTTCATGCATTACAAAGACTGCTTCCCTTCCTTTGATGCTCGTAATTATCTCAGACAGGACAATTAACATCTCCCCACCCCTCACCCCCTCCCTTCAATCCAATTTGATTTGTCAGTTTTTATTGCAATTTTTTGTGATCATCTGTACTTATAAATGTCACTCTGTATTGGAAATGAAATTGATCTGATGAAGTGGGTCTGTCCCACAAAAGCTCATCACCGAATAAAGCATTTTGTTAGTCTTTAAAGTGTTATATTTCTGCTACTTTGTTTTATTGGATGAAACATGATTACCTTGGTGTCTGCCTCAAAATTAACATCAAGCTCTCCTGTCCCACAGACTTCTCATGTTGTTAATATTATTTTTAGAGACAGATATTAGAAATATGCAAAATGAAGAAATTCTCTGGAGACTCACCTTTTGCCCGAGCAATTTCCTTTGCAGAAAATATGATGATCAGCTGAAAAGCAAAAATCTGAGTTGATGTAATGCCTAATTTGCAGCTAGCCATTAAAGTGTATATAAGGTATTGTATATTTAGGTTTAAACAGCTCTCATGACATTAAAATATCCTCTTGGAAGAAGTTTGCAGTCATGCGAATAAGTCTTCCTCCCCATTGAGAAAATAAATATGCTGGCCTAAGAGGAAAAGTAAAAATAAGACTTTTATTACAAATAGATTTTAGCAATGATGTACATGATTAGATATTTTAATATAACATTAGGAACAATGTATATCAGGAAATGGAGCCTCAAAAATATTAGACATTAGCAAACAAGAAGCCTGTATCTTCAGACTAGATTAATTCTGCTACATCTATGCCTCACTTCCCCCAACTGGAGCCAACACTACTTGAAAAGAACCAAAAAAAGCACTGATTAGTTTATACTTTAATAAACAGGGTAATTCCAAACTAAAATATGTTATTTTAATTCCATCTCCCAGTATGCAAATACTGTTCCCTTTGATTTTTTTTTTCTATTAACAATGCAAGTTACAGCTTTCTGAATTCACCCGAGGCTGATGTGATTTTGGGGCATAATCCAAAATACTGTAAAATTCTCCTGAAGCTGACCATTTTCCTTTCTTCTCCTGCCTACCATATCCATCCCATTTTCTGCAAAATTCATGAAACTACGAGCAAGCAGAAATCAACAGGTTCAACAACAGGCTGAATTAACAGGAGAAATGAAATCTGAGAGAGGTGGAGTCCCCGGGTCAGGTTGTAGTTAACTGCTCCTTTCTCCAGAGCTTTCTTTGACGGAACACAATCCTCCCAGAAAGCACAGTGACCTCTTTTGGCAGCCTGTGACATTGGGTGCTAATGACTAAATAAAGTGATGCCATTCAGACAAATACAGTTATCTTTTAAATGAAGAGGGAGAATGTGGTTCTAAATGCAGTGTGCTGTAAGCCACAGTGTTTTGTGAAAAAGTTGACATTTTACTAGGGTGCTGTCTCTACATATACATTAAATAAAAAACCACACCAGTATGTTCATCTGAATCTCCTGATATCTGCCATCAGACTAATCACATCCCTAAGGGGCATTTGTAGAAATACTCTTTTTTCAATTAAATAATTAATTTGGCTCATTTTCTAAACTGCTGTAGAGAGCTAGATGCATCTGTATGTAACATATTCTGCCTCTCTGACTACCCGCCCCAGCAGACGTATGGTAATCCATCCAGGCTTCAGGATTTGCCATATGTTTTCAGAGGGGATTTGTAGCATTGATGATTTCCTAACAGGTGCTTTGTCTTTGCAGTTGGTAATGGAACAGGATGACTTTCAAGTAAACTAGGTGATGACAAGCCTATTCTTATACCTTATATATTATCATATCATCATTTTTTTCTTCCTCTTCCATTTCAGGTTCATGGCCCTCAGCTTTTACTTGATATGTTTATTGGTTCCTGCTTTGACATCCAATTAATGATTATTATACCATCACCACAGAAGTCAGATTTTGGTAAAATTTATTTGTTCTGAAAGGTATGTACTTATTTTACTTTTGAATATAATTTCCATCTTTTTGTGGAATAAAATTGACATATCAAAGGAACGACTTTTCCATATAAACATAAGCAGCTTCTCTTTGAAGTTCTGAGTGTGTAGGTCCCATGAGTTACAGAATTACTGAGTGTTTGTGTGTGTGCATACATTGAGAGGGGGCTAGGTCCTGTAACAGGGAGGGCATGTGTACATAGCCTGCAGAAGTCTCCCAGCCAAGACTGACAGGCATGGGAATCCCATGTGAATTCTGTTGACCCTATAGCCTCTGGAAGTAGCTGTGTAGACATCACTTTGAAATTCAGAGCCAAAGCAGCACTTCAAAGTGCTATCTATGTAGATATTTTTAGAGTCGTAGCATGAGCCTCTCTAGCTCATGTTTATTGAACCGCTCTGGGTGGCTTGTTTGCAGAGGCTATTTACACATATCTTTTCAGGTCAGCAGGCTTGGGCTAGCTTATTCAGCTCAATTTTGAGGCCCAGCTAGGAAAGAGTTATGTGGCCCTTATAGAGATCCCAGAGGCCTTAGTTGAAGGGGGCTGCAGGAGGGAGGTTATAAGGGAAATGGGTGAGGGGGTGTTCAGAATGAAAGGCCTCTGAGTCCCAAGCAGGCTGCTTTGATCGAGTTTTGCATAATTTTGAAAATGTAAAAGTCTGAATACTCTGGCCACTTCTATGACTCTGACAGTAACTATCTAATACAAGGGACTCTAGGTTGTAACTCTGTCTTCACTTATTTTGGTGATTACCTGTCCAACAAAAGAACTTTCAGGCTTCAATCTTCCCTAGGAAAAAAGGGTCTGGATTGAACTATTTCAGAACATCACGTGGTAAATGCTGTCATCTTTTACATCTCTGGCAAATGGAAGACAATGCTCTGTGTCACCATAGACATCAGTTGGAAACTATGGACCACATTGTAAATCAATTCCTGCTTTGATTGTTGCCAGTGGCGTCTCAGACTTAAAAAAGCTATTCACTGGCTCAGTACACCGGACTTGGTTATTTGAAATTGCCCCTTCTCTTTCCAAACAAAAGAAATACTTATGTATTACTGTGCAGACAATGGTCTACAATCCCCTGAAGTAGGTGTTTATTGTCACAGTTGGGATACTGCACCATCCGGGATCAATTATTTTGATTCCACCCATTTCCAACTTTTACTGTTTTTAATTAGAAAAGAGAAAATGGAACTTTTACAATGAGTTACTCCAAGAACAGCATTAAACCAACTATTATGCGGTCATAAAAAAGGACATAATTGAAAATCAGATTATTCAAATAACGTGCTGATCACATTTTTTCCCTATGTCTGTCAGAAAAAAGTTGCATTTTGCTGTGGGTTTTCTGTGCATATTCACAGCATGCGTTTTCTGGTGATGTAATTTTCACAACTGAACCATTTTATTTTGGTTTTTATTGCACATCAGGTGACTGCTGAAGTTAATTATAATATAAGCTAATATTAATGTGAATTAGCATTTGGTGAGAGTGAGTTTCCTTGACTTTTAAATTCTGAATTCTGATTTCAGATGATTTCAGTTTTAGTTACTTTGGCAGTTGGTATTGTGTGCCTGGGAGGATTGGAACCTTCTTTGATCCGTTGTTCCCTTGATTGCCTTTGATCAGCCTCCCCCTGTGTAACTAACGGAGGGGAGGCCTGACCTAGGTTTGCAGGCTTTAAAAAGCCAGAGTCAGAGTGACCAGGAGAGCGAAGTGGACAGGGGGCTACAGATGGGAGTTTTAAGGGGGAGTTCGATAGAGGGAGTGTGACAGAGGGGGATCCACTATGGGTAGGAAGGCCCGCAACACCTTTGCCAGCACTGCTCCTGTCTCCTCCATCTGTGCCTCTAGCTGGACAGACCTGCTGACCAGGGATGCCTCTAACCAAAACCTGGTGTGGTTTTGCAGGGACTGTGACTTGCAGTTCCCACTTACTGATGTCCATGCTGGGGGGACCATCCCTTGTGGAAGGTGTCTTCTGATGGAATCTCTCAGGAAGCAGGTGGGAGAGCTACAGGAGGAGGTGTCTGAGCTAAGGAGTGTCCATATCCACGAGCAATTCCTGGACAGTATACAGGTGGAGACAGCTGAGGTTGAGATAGCTGTCCCACCACAGAAGAGTACTGACACACCATCAGTGGAGGAGGAGATGGCTCATAGGGGCACACTGGCAGCTGGTCACTTCTGGCATCAGGTAGTGCTCCACTCCTGCTTCCAACTCTTCCACCATGGTACTGGGAAACTGTTATGCCATTCTGGATACAGGAGATAAAGAATAACCCCCTACAGCAGAAGCAGAGAAGCCTTGTACCCCCAAGGCTGGGAGGTTTGCTGCCACCAAATATGAGGGGGAAATGTAGAATAGTGGTGGCTGGAGACTCTCTTCTGAGGGGGACGGCGGCATCCCTCAGTCACCCTGACGTCATTCTGGGAAGTATGCTGCCTGCCATAATCCCATATGTGAGATGTTATGGAGGCATTGCCAAGGATTATCCAGCCTACTGACTACTACTCCATGCTATTCATCCATGTGGGAATGATAGTGCAATGTGTAACCTTGAGGAGCTCAAGTGTGACTACAGGGCTCTGGGAGAATGAGTGAAGGAGTTGGGGGCACAGGTGGTGTTCTTCAATCCTTCCTGTCAAAGGTAGGGGCCCAGACAGAGACAGATACATCCTGGAGGTGAATGGCTGTAAGGATGGTGTTGCCAGGAGCGTTTTGGCTTCCTTGATCATGGGATGCTATGCCATGAAGGAGCGCTAAGCAGGGAGGGAATTCATCTTTTGAGGAATGGGAATAATGTATTTGTATTGAGATTGGCTAATCTAGTGAGGAGGGCTTTAAACTAGGTTCAACAGGGACAGGTGATCAAAGCCGGCAGTTAAGTACAAAACTTGGAGACCTGAGAGTTGGGTTGGAAATGAGAGGGATTATGAGTTATATATCAGAGAAAAAAAGGAACTAGGATGGACTGGGAGGCAAAAGCAAATCAGTATCTTAGATGCGTATGTGCAAATGCAAGAAGTATGGGCAATAAGCAGGAAGAACTTGAAATCCTAGTAAACAGACACAACTATGGTATAATTGGTATCACAGAAACTTGGTGGGATAATACACATGTTTGGAATATTGATATAGATGTGTACAACTTACTCAGGAAGGACAGGCAGGGTAAACATGGAGGATGTGTTGTCTTATATATTAAAAATGTGCATACCTGGACTGAGGTGGAGATGGATAAAGGACATGAAGTTGCTGAGATTCTCTGCATTATGTTTAAAGGGGTGAAAAACAAGGGTGATGATATATTAGGGGTGTACTATAGACCACCTAGCCAGGTAGAAGAGGTGGATGAGAGTTTTTCTAAACAACTAACAAAATCATCCACAACACAGGATTTGGTGGTGAGGGGGCACTTTGACTACCCAAACATATGTTGGGGAACTAACACAGCGAGGAGCAGACTGTGCAGAAGGTTCTTGGACTGCGTGGATGACAATTTTTTATTTCAGAAGGTGGAAAAAGCTACTGGAGGGGGGAAGCAGTTCTGGATATGACTTTAGCAAATAGAGAGAAACTCTTTGAGAATTTGAAAGTTGAAGGTCATTTGGGAGAAAGTGACCATGAAATCACATAGTTCATGATTCAAAGAAACAGTGAAAGGGAGAACAGCAAAATAGACAATGGATTTCAGGAAAGCAACTTTTGGTAAATTCAGAGAGCTGGTAGGTAAGGTCCCATGGGAAGTACGACTAAGGCTGTGTCTGCACTATGAGCTAAAATCAATTTTATTAAAATGGATTTATTAATGCTGGGTTTTATCAGTTCAATTTTGAGCATCCCCACCTTCCCACATGCTCCCCACAAAATTGACTTATTGCTGCCACACGTCACCAAAATCGACTGTTGCAGCAGTGTATTGTGGGAACCTATCTCACAGTTCCCTGAGCCTTTTAGCATTCTGGCTATTTTCAATGGTGCAGCATGAGAAAAAAATGCCCCACAAGTGGCTCTGGGTATCTGATGACATCTTCCCACATATTTCATTTCCTACGTTTTATTTCCTTCTTTCCCCTGCCATGTTAACCAAATGTCCCTTTTCCCAGGGGGGATCTGGCTTGCCTGTATAAGAGATGTGGTTGTTTTACAATTGAGGGGAGGGAAAGGTTATTAAAGCTCTTAGGAAAGGTTAGAAAAAAAGATTTTGCGTTTCCCAACTGACAGGTTTTCCAAAGGGGATGCAAAAGCACTCGATCTTTGGAGGCTTGGATCTGGATTTAGATCTCCTGGCAAAGATCATCAGATCAATAATTTTGTCTCAAAGGCCCAAGAGCCAGCCTGGGGCACCAAGAGGAGCTGCCCTCCTGGACTGGGCAAAAGGTGCAGACTCTCTTGGACCTGTGGGATGAGGAGGATCTAATCCAAGACCCCAAGGTGAAGTGCTGTAATGCCTAAGCTGGATGGCCACCACCCTGGTGGTACGAGGCCACCCTCCACTAGATAATGGGGGAAGTCCAGGTGAAGGTGAAGGTGATCCAGCAGTACTACATCTGTGACCAGGTTGTGGGCTGACGCTCCGGGGAAGGACCCACCAACTGCATCTGGATTTAGACATCCTGGCAAAGACGAATCTCCCAACAAGAATTTGCACCTGAAATGTATAAATAGACACAGGTGCTACAATGAAAATGTAATGGATCATTAAATCAGTTATGGCTGCTTTGTTTGCTCACCAACGCTCTAGGGCAAGAACCACCACCTGCCCCTATTACTAGCAGGCCCAGGCCTGCATCTAACTCTCTAGACCTCCTGGCAAAGGAGACCCTCAGAACATGAATTTTCATCCTTGCAACCACTGCAAAACCTGGAAATGCATGGGTAAGTAGTTAACATGAGCACAACACTGAAAATGCAATGTATGATAAAATCAGTTATGGCTCAGTTGGTTTCTGCAAGCCTTACTTGGAGAACTGTGGTAATTGTAGAGCTACTACATTGCCTTCAATGGTCTTTGGATCAAGCCCATGCAAAAATTGTGCTCTTAAAGGACGGTCATTCTCATGACAAAGTTTTTTCTTCTGTTGACCGAAAAGGCCTCCAGGGGCCTCCCTGGCCACAGTACTCAATGTTGTATGGTGCCTGCCTCTGGCCCTTCTGAAAGCCACTGTAATCTCATGAAACCTTGTGGCAGGAACCCACCATCTGCTCCTCTGCCCAGTGTGCCAAGAGGAAAGTCTTGGATCTGTATTTAGACCTCCTGGCAAAGAAGATCTTCAGAGCAATAATTTGTACCCTTGCACCCAATCCATAATCTAGAAAAGTACATCTAAGTACCCACGGGCATTACACTGAATGTCTGCCTGATCAACTTTCGATCACACTTCCTGTGCCTACAGGTAAAGGGGAAACGGGTTAATTACGGAGAGGGAGCCTGAAAAATGGCTGCCATATTGGACTGAGTGCAGTTTAAATCCTTTAATGATGATCCATTGGAGGGTTCCAGCCCCTGTCTCTGAGCACTTGATGCTCCCCTGCCCCTGCCACCTGATTATATCAGCCACCAGAGACTTTCCCTGGGCAGCAGCCAGCCTCAGAAAATCATGGCCACCAAGGGAGACTTTCCCTGAAAGGCTAAAAGACCCCTGACTACAGCCAGCCCCGAAAATCGTGACCGCCAAGGGAGACGCACCACCTGCCCCTATTACCAACATGCCCAGGCTTGGATTTAGGTTTGGACCTGGCAAAGAACACCGTCAGAACAAGAATTTTTATCGCTGCAAGCCTTATTTTGAGAACTGTGGTAATTGTAGAGCTACTACATTGCCTTCAGTGGCCTTTGGAAAAAGACCACGTCTATAGCCAGCTCTGAAAATTATGACTATTCAGGGAGACTTCTGCCAGGCAGCTAAAAGACTCCCGACTATAGCCAGCCCCAAAAGTCTTGACTGCTGAGGGAGACTTCCCCCAGGCAGCCAAAAGCCCTAGACTACACCCAAAAATAGTGACCGCCCAGGGAGACTTCCCTTAGGTGTCTAAAAAACTCCTGACTCCAGCCAGCATCCAAAAATCATGACCACTGGGGGAAACTTCCCTCAGGCAGCTAAAAGATCCCACCCCCAACTACAGCCAGGACCTGAAAATCACGACTGTTTAGGGAGACTTCCCCCAGGTGGCTAAAAAACCCCCAACTACAGCCAGCACCCGGAAATCGTGACTGCCCAGGGAGACTTCCCCCGGGCGGCTAAAAGAACCATGACTACAGCGAACCCTGAAAAACATGACTTCCCAGGGAGACTTTCCCCAGGTGACTAAAACACCCCCAACTATAGCCAGCACCCGGAAATCGTGACCACCATGGGAAACTTCCCCAGGGCAGCCAAAAGACTGCTGGCTATAGCCAGCCCTTTGGCCTTAGGATGAAGCCTATACAAGAATTTCTGCTGAGAGGACAGCCACTCTTGTAACAAACAGGATTATCTTCTGTTGCCCCAAAATCATGAGCACTGAGTGATACTTTCTTGGGTGGATAAAAGACCCCTAAATAGCAGACAGCTCCCCAATAGCCAAGCTGCTGAGGGAGACTTTCCCTGGCTGGCTACAGGACCCTCACCACACACAAGGCGCCTGGCAACTTACGCAGCACATATTTTATTGGTTCAGAGACAAGCCACGTGATGTGGCTGGGCGCGGGAAGGTTCCAGACTATGTGGTGCTTCCTGAGGGAGGAAAGAAAGGGGATGTGGGGGTTGAGGCAACAAGTAAATGGCTGCAAAGAAGTTTCTTGTCCTATCATACAAGCATGACCCCCACCCACAGCCTAGCTGCCACAAGGTGCCGGGGGAAGTGCAGTGGCTGGTGCCAGGCAGCACATTAAAAAGGCAGCTATCAGAGGTGGACACAGAACCACAGACCCCACAGCCACACTAATGGCTAAGGAAAAGAAAGAAGATTTTTCAGCCCCTCATGATCCTACAGCCACGAGCTTCCAGCTGCCAAATCGAAATGGTCTTCCTGTTGCCTAATTCCTCTGTACCTGAGAACAGTGGAGATGGAAGAGGCCAGAGTGGAGAACTGTGGGGCACATATGGGACATCTCTGGAGGCTAACGAATTAGATTTAATTTAATTTTAAATTCAAACTGAACACTATACCCATTAGCTTACTACAATATTATGATATCTACATTAAGTCAATTTTAGTGCACCATACAGCAGTCTTAGGGAATTTACAGTGAAGAAGGGCACTTGCTAAAATCAAGCTAAATGACTTAAAATTGATATTATCTCGTAGTGTAGACAAAGTCAAAGAGAAAAAAACAATTAAAGAGAGTTGGCAGTTTTTCAAAGGGACATTAGTGAGATCTTAAAAGCAAGCTATACCGCTGCATAGGAAAGATAGAAAGTATAGTAAAAGACTACCTTGGCTTAGCCAGGACATTTTGCAGGAGTCATAAAAAGGAGAAATTAGGAGAAATTACAAAAGATGAATATAAGCAAACAACACATGCATGCAGAGGCAAGATTAGAAAGGCCAAAGCATAAAATGAGTTTAAGCTAGCTAGAGACATAAAGGATAGTAAGAAGTCATTCTACAAATATATTAGAAGCAAGAGGAAGACCAAAGATAGTGTAGGCCTACTAATTAGTGAGGAGGGAGAAACAATATCAGGAAACTTGGAAATGGCAGAGATGCTTAATGACTTCTTTGTTTCAGTCTTCACCAAGAAGGCCAATGCAGAAATGCCTAATATAATGTATGCTAGTGGGAAGGGGGTAGGTTTAGAGGATAAAATAAAAAAATCACAAGTGAAAAATTGCTTAGAAAAATTAGATGTCTACGAGTCACCAGGGCCTGGTGAAATGCATCCTAGAATACTTAAGGAGTGGATAGAGGAGATTTCTGAGCCTTTAGCTATCATCTTGCAAAAGTCCTGGATGTCAGGAGGGATTCCAGAAGACTGGAAAAGGGCAAATACATAGTGCCCATCTATAAAAAAGGGAAAGAACAACACAGGAAACTACAGACCAGTCAGTTTAATTCTGTGCCAGGAAAGATGATGGAACAAATAGGAATTCATCTGCAAACATCTGGAAGAAAATAAGGTGATAGGTAACAGCCAGCATGGGTTTGTAAAGAACAAATCATGCCAGACCAATCTGATAGCTTTTTTGACAGGATAAGTCTTGTGGATAAGGGAGAGGACGTGAATGTGGCACACCTAAACTTTAGTAACGGATTTGATATGGACTTGCATGATCTTCTTATCAATAAATTAGGCACATACAACTTAGATGGGGCCAGTATAAGGAGGGTACATAACTGGCTGGATAACCATTCTCAAAGAGTAGTTATTAATGGTTCGCAGTCATGCTGGAAGAGCATAACAAGTGGAGTTCTTCAGGGATCTGTTTTGAGACCGGTTCTGTTCAATATCTTCATCAACGATTTAGATATTGGCACAGAGAGTACACTTATTAAGTTTGCAGATGATACCAGGCTAGAAGGGGTTGCAACTGCTTTGAAGGATAGGGTTATAATTCGAAATGATCTGGATTAACTGGAGAAATGGTCTGAGGTAAATAGGATGAAGTTTAATAAGGCCAAATGCAAAGTACTCCACTTAGGAAGGAACAATCAGCTTCATGCATACAGAATGGAAAATTACTGTCAAAGAAGGAGTATGTGGAAAGGGATTTTGGGGTCATAGTGGACCACAAGCTAAATATGAGTCAACTGTGTGATGCTGTTGCAATAAAAGCAAACAAAATTTTGGGATGCATTACAAGGAGTGTAGTGAGCAAGACACGATATGTCATTCTTCCTCTCTACTCAGCACCCATTAGGCCTCAATTAGAGTACTGTGTCCAGTTCTGGGCTCCACATTTCAAGAAAGATATGGAGAAATAGAAAAAGGTCCAGGGAAGAGCAACAGAAATGATTAAAGTCTAGGGAACATGAGCTATGAGGGAAGACTGAAAAAACTTGGCTGGTTTAGTTTAGAAAAGAGAAGACTTGGAGGGGACCTGGTAGCAGTTTTCAAGTACCTTAAAGAGGGTTATGAGGAGAAGGGAGAAAAATTGTTCTCCTTGGCCTCTGAGGATAGGGCAAGGAGCAATGTGCTTAAACTGCAGCAAGGAAGGTTTAGGTTGGACGTTACGAAAAAGTTCCTGTCAGGGTGGTTAAACACTGGAATAAAGAGTGGTGTAAAAAGTACCCAAAAACCTTACTTGGGTAAATGTACAGTTACTTTGCAAAAAAAAGTATTTAAGTAAAAGTCATGGTATCTTTCTGGAAAATGACTTTGGTAAAAGTACAAAGTTGTCGTATCTTGATAGTATTCAAGTAGCCAGAAGAAAAAAGTAGCCATCCTATAGAAATCTATGGTTAACCACCTGAGTTATCACAGGGCTCCATTATTTTTTCATATATATATTTTCATAGATATTTATATGTATATACACCCCCCCAACACAATGTGTACACACACATGCACGCGCACACACACTTATATGTGTATGTATATATGTGTGTGTGTGTGTATATTACATACACACATACTATGCATTTGTATTTCAAATCTAGAATTTAAATGTAGTCGTAGCCTTGATTTATAAAGCTAAAGAGTGACCAAATTAAGTACAGGAATCAAATTACAGAAATTCATTTATTTTGTCCACATTCACAAGTGTGCATTTTAGCATTAGAGAGAGCTGTGTTAGTCTGTATCTTCCAGAACAACAAGAAGTCCTGTGGCACCTTATAGACTAACAGATATTTTGGAGCACAAGCTTTTGTAGGCAAAGACCTGCTTCACCCATGAAAGCTTATGCTCCAAAATATCTGTTAATCTATAAGGTGCCACAGGACTTCTTGTTGTTCTCATTTTAGCACTGTAATGCTTAATTACAAAAATGCTGGTTCAACCTTAGAAGCAGTTGTTTTTCAAAATTAGCAGAGTCAAGCCTTAGGGGAAAATGGCGCCCTGGCATTTTGGTGCCACTGATCCTCCTCCCCTGTGGAGCATGGTGCCCACTTCCCACCATTTCCCTTGGAAGCTGCTCAATCCCTTGCTCTTCTGAGTACAGGGCTATTGTATCTTCCCCTTGCAAAGAGAGATGTCAAAGTTCTTCCCGGACAAGCCCTTCCTTTAAGAGCTACATAGGAAATGGATTATTTTAGCTTAAATCAGGTGTGGGGAACCTAAGGCCAGGGGAGGGGTGGATCTAGCCCATAGCTTGCCTACATCTGCCCCCCAAGACTCAGAGCTTCTCCCCAGCATTAAGGTGCCCATGCTGGAGCTCCAACCTCCTGCCATCCCCTTGTAGGGCTGGAACACACAAAAATCTACTAGTCTGGGCCATCCGAGGGGAATGTGTGAGGGGAATGTGTTTCTTCTTCTCCGTTGGGGGCCATATCAGTGATGGTTCTTTTGGTTTTTGTTTTTGCTTCCCTTTTGTATGTGACCCGGGACTGTGGCCTCTGATCCAAACAAGGTTCCCTATCCCTGAATTAAATATTTCCCCCCAGACATGGCACACCGATGGCAGGCTGCTGCTTGTGAATGGAATCAGATTGTGAAATGAAACAGTGGGTAAAAAAATTGGAGGGAGTCATTTGTCCTTCAGTGGGTTCTACCTCCATAGTTTGAGCCTCTACGGAGAAGCACTGGCAGCTCTCTGGCTGCAGCAGCCTGGTGCTTGGCCTGTAGCTCATAGTGAGCTCCATGCTATTGAATGGGGGCTGCATTTTGCCCATGGCTCTCCTGCAGTCCTCTGACCACTCCTGACTCACCAGTGGTGCCATTTCAGAGTGTGGTGAGTCTGGGGAAGGCAACTTTAACTGTCATTCCAGAGGATACTTAGGCACCTGAAATGTCTAGGATTTGGGGGGATTTTTTTCAGGGGGGTTCCAAATAACTTAGAAAATAGCTGATTTCACAATACTCAGCAATCCTAAATATTTCCTTCAGTAATAATTAAATTATCTATAGATAGGAAAAGCAAGAAAAATGCATCTTGGGCACTTGTTAGAGTTAAAATTCAATGAAATAAACTTCTGAACTGGGCTTGTAAGAAATGGATGGGTGAATGAATAGTAAAATCAACCAATGATGTCTGGTATTAGGATATTTGTTTCATATATCTTGATATGATGTTGTGGATTTTGCTTTGTGGTTGTAGTCACACTGCTTCCTGGATGAGAGCTACAAAGCGAATGAAGTAATCTTTTTATGAGCCAGAACAGCAGGGGTAAAAAACCACAGAGGGGATGGGTGTGATGTGGCAGAGCTTATATTCCCACTAAATTCCTCTGAGTTTAAGCACCTCATTGAAACTGCACGTCACAACAATCTCACCTCATCCTTCCAGGGAATGAAGAAGGTTTGCAGGTTAAGATAGGAGCAAAGAAAAATCCTTATTCCTAGTCTTGATGAAAGAATAACACTGTGCTCAAACATTTCCCAGGTCAGAAGGCTTTAAGAAGGCCCCAACCTAAGAAATTTCAGCATACTCACTCCAAAGCCCAGCCAGCCAGAACAGAGAGAACATACATACACTTCTTCAACCCCTGCCAACTTCAGCCTCTCACCCCGAGCCTCTTCCAGCACAGCCTGCTTCACCCGCATGCCATAGGACTTCTGCAGATGGCCTTCTGTCCCCGGGAGAAGGGAGAACCCACCTTACTGCTCCTCCCACCAGAGCAGAGGAATTACCTGAGACAGAGTAAGTGCTGCTGTCCTCCCTCCTGGATTTCCCCTCCTACCTAGCTGAGTCGCTTGCAGGTAAAGTCACACAAGACTCTTCATATGCACCCGCCTCAGCACATACCCTTGGGCAACAGCCTTGGTCACTAGGGATGGCAGATACTGCATAGATACTGTCTTTGAATGAAAAGGTGTTGATGCAGCTATTGAAAGGCTAGTAAAAAGGTTCTTCTTTCGCACAGTCGTTGTGCTTGTTGGTTATTTTTTAGAAACATTCTCACTGTATGATGATTGGATAATATGCATGTGTAGCTGTGCTTTAGCAAATCGGAATACTGGCTTGTGGGGTGATGGAAGCAGTGAGTAACTAAATGCTTTCAGAAATGGTAGGTGAGTAAAAAGTACAGTCTTTTCTAAAATAATACATCAGCGAAAGTACAAGTTTCATGAAAATAAATTAGTTAAAGTACAAATCCTGAAAAACTGTACTTGGGTCATGTGATAAAGTATTTCTACTTAGTTACTTTATACCTCTAGGAATAAATTACCTAGGGAGGTTGTGGAATCTCCATCATTGGAGATATTTAAGAGCAGATTAGATAGATACCTATCGGGGATGGTCTAGACAGTGCTTGGTCCCACCGAGAGAGCAGGGAACTGGACTCGGTGACCTCTTGAGGTCCCAGTTCTAGTGTTCTATGATTCTGTGATTTCTAATGAAGTATTCTGGCTTTTCTCTGCTACACATAGAACAAGGACACAGAAGCCATAGAATCCATTTATTTGCTTTTCTATAAGCAAGGGGAACAACACTGCAAAAATAAAATGCAAAATCACAATTTGCCATGGCAAGGGATAATTTGTTATTTCTTATGAGAGACCAGTTCTGCTTCTTCATCTCAGATAGGCTTGGGAATCTGGTACCTCTCATGAGCTCTCATCCTGTGAGTATCTGAAAAAGGATCCACATCCCATTCCCTGTAACACAGAATCACAAGGATTAAGATTCTTCTGGTTATTTTCCCCCTGCAGAATCCTTCTTGCAGGGAAGTAAAAGTGTCTCTTCTAAATTTGCATATGTAACAGATGCTTCAGATAATTTTGAAGTGTATTTTTAAAAGCACTTTAAAAGTTTCTCTTTACTTCACTGTAATATATTTTTGCCTCATCTTATGCACAAATATTCTGTTATCAGTTTACCCTTCCCACAGGAGGTATCTTTGGTTTGTGGTGGACAGGAGACGCTGTCAGTTCACAGTCGTTCCATTCAGTCTGTCCTCTGCTCCTAGGGTTTTTAGCAAATGCATGGCTGTAGTAGCGGCCTTTCGGTGCAGGTGCGGGGTACAACTGTCCCTGTATTTGGATGATTGGTTGGTCAAGGGGCACTCACAGACCCAAATGCATCAGAATGTACTGCTGATCCACCAAATGTTTCTCAATCTTGGCCTCATGGTCAACAAGGCATAGTTGGTTTTGGGTCCCACTCAGAGAATGGAGTTCTTGGGGGCCCTCTTGGATGCGAGGCACACCAGGGTGTTCCTGCCAGACAGCAGGTTTCAGTCCATGACGTCTATTATCCACAATATTCTCAAGTTCCCCACCACAATGGCCAGGTGCTGCATGAGGTTGCTGGGTCACATGGTGGTGTGCATGCTCGTAGTCCAGCACGCCAGGCTCCAAATGTGCCCTGCTGAGCTGTGGCTCATCTCAGTGTACCGCCCTGTCAGAGACAGCACAGATTTGTTGTTGGTGGTGGTGGCACCACAAATTTTGTCAGCCCTGAAGTGGTGGCTAGATGCACAAATGGTCTGTGCAGCAGTTCCCTTCACACACACTCAACCCTCCCTCTTCCTGGTAATGGACGCCTTGGACTTGGGATAGGGTTGCATTTGGGGAAACGATGGATTCAGGCCCTGCGGGACAAACAGACCTCCAGCTCCATCTAAATGTCAGGGAGCTCAGAGCCATCAGGTGAATGCGAGGTCTTTCAGGACCATTTGTCAGGGCATTGCGTGTCAGTGAGTAAGGACAACACAACAGCAATGTTCTGTGTAAACAAACGGGGGAGGGAGGTGCACACTTGCCTCCTCTGTGTCAGGAGGCCCGCAGTTCTTGGAGTTTTGCCTTCACCATCAAATCCTCCTGCAGGCCCATTATCTTCCAGGAGTCCACAACTCACTAGTGGGCCATCTCAGCAGGTCCTTTATGAAGCACAAGTGGTTGCTCCACTCAGATATGCTGCATTCAAATTTCCAAAAGTGGGGGCATCCCCACGTGGACCTATTCGCCTTGCACTTCAATGCAAAGTGCTGGACATTTTGTTCTTACTGGAATTGGAGTCCAGGATCCTGGGCAGATGTGTTCCACATTCCCTGGTCAGGCCCGCTGCTCTATGCTTTCCCTCCGATTCCACTCAGCCACAAGGTGAGGGGGCACCACGCCAACCCGATGGCTACGGGCTAGTGCAAAAAGCTTTCTGACAACAGGGCATGTGCCAGCACACACCCAGTTTGGACTGGAGATGAGCAACACATCTCGAAGAACACCAGTTACAGAGGTACAGAGAGAACACAGCTGTTGCTGGTGTCCCCATGCTGTCCAGGCTCAACACTCCTAGGTGGGGTGCTGTAATGGTTCCTACTGCACTACTCACTGAGTGGCATGAGAATGGGTCCCACTGTGGCAGAAAGAAAAAAGTCCTCCCCTGAAACCATCGGTAGAGGGTTTCAGAATGCCTCCATGAAAGCTTCATCAAGATCTCTTTGGACGATTCATGGGATATCCTGGTGCACATAACAGCTCCAGGTGATGAAGCTGGTCTTACCCACAAAAGCCAATAACTAAATTTGTTAGTCTTCAGAGAGCTACAGGTGGTTGGTCCTGCCTAACGCTAGAGGGGAATTAAAAGCAGGACACAACTCTACTTCCTAGTTGTTTCATTACCTATTCTAGCACACATAAAAAGAGTAAATCCACAGAGGAGGCCTGTGACTTTAGGGGTTCCAGCTCTGTAATTTCACACAGTACACATACCTGAGACGACTTCTGCTGCACTGGGCTCACCTGTGCTTAACTGTCAGGATTGGCTAGACTGTGGTGGAGTCAAAAATGCATCCTGATTTGGTGCACAACTGGATCCCTTGATTACCTGTTCCCCATAGTCATCATCTTCTGGTTCTTTGGGTGTGGTGCTGGGCTCTCTGCTGAGGTTAGCATGCAGCTACTTTTAAAAGAAGCAGGTCTGCACCTCAGTTAAGATAGATTGTTGGGCTCCCTCACCTTCTGGTGTGCATGCCTTAGCTCCTTAGCTTTCACAAGGCACTGCTGCTGCTCGCTCTTGTAGCACTTCTCTTCCATGCCCCAGGAAATGTTCTAACAAATGCTAATGCTTCTGCTGCTGGATCAGGCTCTGTGGAGATCTAACAGCTCCTGTGTACACCAACCCGGGGGTGGGGAGGGGGAGCGGGAGAGGGAGAGAGAGAGAGAGAGAGAGAGGAGAGAGAGAGAGAGTGTGTGTGTGTGTGTGTAGCTGGCATGGTCAGGTGGGCAGTTAGATACAACACTCAGGAATTGCTAGCTGTGCTCACCAAGCTAAGCAACCAGGAAAAGGAATTTCAAAAACCTGTGGGGCTTTAAAGGGGAGGGACAACTTCTTGTCCACTGGCCCTCCAGGCAGCAGAGTTCACTCCAGTCAGGGTGGCAGAGAGATTGTTAGTCTGTATTCTATCAAAACAAAAAAGCAGTCGTGCAGCACTTTAAAGACTAACAGAATAATTTATTAGGTGATGAGCTTCCGTGGCACAGAACCACTTCTTCAGATCATAGCCAGACCAGAACAGACTCAATATATAAAACACAGAGGTCCAAAAATTGTTATCAAGGTTGGCAAATCAGAAGAGCAGAGGGTGGCAGGAGAGGGGTGTGGGGTGGGGAAGTTAAGAGTTAGACAAAACAAAGTATGTAAAAGAGTCCTTATAATGGGCCAGGTAATTGCTATAAAACACAGACTTTGTTGAAGAGTGTTTGCAGTCTGTCCTCGCAATAAGCCCTTTTGACAAGTTTGTCCACATATCTATTCTGGAGATACCATCACTGGACCTAACCATGTTATTCACAGAATCATGAGCACAGTCTCCTGTTCCTCAACTAACATCATATATGCCATCATGTGCCAACAATGCCCACACACCATGTATATAGGACAGACTGAAAACACTCTTCAACAAAGAACGAATGGACACAAAACAGACATCAAAAACCCCCTAACACACAAACCTGTCAGCCAGCACTTTAATGGAGTGGGCCATTCTGTTAATGACCTGAAAGTCTGTGTTTTACTGAAAAGGAACTTTAACAACCGTTTACAGAGGGAGTGCTCAGAACTGTCATTTATATTCACATTTGACACATTAATACATGGTTTGAACTGGGACAACAATTACCTGGCCCATTATAAGGACTTGTACATTCTTTGTTTTATCTAACTCTTAACTTCCCCACCTCACACCCCTCTCATGCCACCCCTCTGCTCTTCTGACTCTCCAACCTTGCTAACATTTTTCTGATTTGTCAACTTTGATAACAATTTTTGGTTCTCTGTGCCTTAAATACTGAGTCTGTTCTGGTCTGGCTATGATCTGAAGAAGTGGGTCTGTCCCATGAAAGCTCATCACCTAATAAATTATTCTGATAGTCTTTGAAGTTGTACATGACTGCTTTTTTGTTCCAGTCAGGGTGGAACATTGTGGGACAGCTTCAAGAGGCCAGAAACAGTCATTGTAAATAAGATAGTTCCTACACTTCCACTGTGTTGACCTAAATCTATCAACCTTGACTCTACACTGGTAGGAGAGATGTGGTGTTAAGTCAGTGGAGTGGGCCATACTGTTAAAGACCTGAGAATATGCATCTTACAACAAAGAGACTTTAACAGCAGATTACAAAGAGAAATGTGTGAACTGCAGTTTATTCTCAAATTCAAGATGTTGAAGCTTGGCCTTAATAGAGATAGCAATTACCTCCCACATTACAAAGACAGCTTCCCACTCTTTGATATTCCTAGCGATCTCAGGCAGGATACTTAATATATTGCTCCCCTTTTCCCTACCTTCCTGTGCCCTTTCAGTCCTATGTATCTGATTTGTCAGTTTTCATTTCAGTATTTTTTGGATCTCTATGGCTGCATCTACACTAGGACACTACATCAAAGTAGCTTATTTCAAAGTAACAACATTGAAATAGGCTACTTCGACGCATATCGTTCATGCATCCTCAGGGTCTGCTGCCATCGATGTTCAACATCAAAGTAGTGAAGGGGAATGTCAAAAGGAGCCGCCCCAGAAGGAAATGTGGAGTGTCCACACACACAAACACTCCCTGCTGAAATAAGGGGCCAGGAAAGCCTGCAGATGGGGGTCAAAGGCTGGATTAGCGCTTCCGAGGCAACAGCGAGCTGCTCCTTTAAAGGGTCCCTCCCAGACACACCTGGCCTGCACAGCATGAAGTCTGCAGAGCGCTAGCCACACTTTCTCAGACCACGGCACAGCAGCTATGGACCCCAGCAGCAGCACCTGGAAGCCCTCCAGGTAGTCACCCAGGGAGCAAGCGCCCTGCTAGGTGCTACATGGGAGGCTGTCCAGGAGCTCCTAGCAGGGGGGCCCTCCCAGGGGGCAGATGGGGTCACTCCAGCCACGGGGCTCCCCTGTTCCTCCCCCACCGGGTGTTCTGCCGTCTCTGGAGCTACCCCATCAGTTTCGATTGTTGGAAGAAGCTGGTCATGGGGGAATGGGACGATGACATGTGGCTGCAGAACTTCTGCATGCACCAGCAGACCTTCCTGGAGCTCTGCCAGTGGCTCAGCCCCACCCTGAGGCACCAGGACACACAGATGCGGTGCCCTCCCCATTGAGAGGAGGGTTGCAATACCTGTCTGGCTACATCTACTGCTCCATGGGAAACCAGTTTGGAGTGGGAAAGGCCACGGTTGGGGCCATCGTCATGGAGGTAAGGAGGCCTGGGCACGAACCCACAGGGGGGGTAGGGAGGGGGCCGGGTGTGGGGCTGGGAAGGGAGAGGTGCCGGGGAGGGAGGGAGCCGGGTGTGGGGCTGGAGAGGAAGGGGTGCTGGGGAGGGAGGGAGCTGGATGTGGGGCCAGGGCAGGAGAGGTGCTGGGGAGAGAGGGAAGGAGGGGGCTGGGTGTGGGGCCAGAGGGGGGGTGGTGGGGAGGGAGGGGCTGGGTGGGTGGGGCCCGGGAGGGAGAGTTGCTGGGGAGGGAGGGGCTGGGCAGGGGTGTGCCTGGGGAGGTGCCTGCGAAGGGGGCAGGGGCCTGGGGCACCCTGCACACCTTCATGGGCACTTGTGTTCCCTCCCCACAGGTGGTCCATGCGCTAAATGCCATGCTGCTCCAGAGGGTCATCTGAGGCAGGGACCTGGATGCATCTGTCGCCAGATTTGCTGCCATGGGGTTCCAAACTGCTTTGGGGCCCTGGACAGGACCCACATCCCCATTCGCACCCTGGACTACAGCGGGGGAAGATACATCAGCCGGAGGGTCTACCACTCCATGGTCCTGCAGGCCATGATGGACAGGTGCAGCCACTTCCAGGATGTCTACGTGGACTGGCCCAGCTGTACACACAATGCCCATGTTTTTAGGAACTGGGGCCTGTGCCGCCAGTTGGAGGCAGGGACCTACATCCCCCAGAGGGAGATCTCTCTGGGGGACACCACTGGGCCCCTCTGCCTCATGGTGGACATGGCCTACCCCCTTCAGCCCTGGCTCATGCGCCTGTACACCAGCCACCTCACTGCCAGCCAGGAGCGGTTCAATGCCCAACTGAGCCAGGTGGTGGAGAGGACCTTCGGGTGCCTGAAGGGCCACTGGCAGTGCCTCCTTGACCGCCTGGACATCAGCCTCCAGAACATCCCCCAGGTTGTGGGCGTGTGCTGCACACTCCACAACATTGTTGAGAACAAGGGGGAGGCCTTCGTCCAGGGGTGGGCTGTCAACACCAGCACGGTCTTCCCCCAGCTGGTGGCTGCACCCAGTCACCAGGCCCACTACAAGGCGGTATGGGTCCGCGAGTCCCTGTGGGCCCATTTTGATGAGGGAGACCCCTGAGCACCTCCCTGGCCTTACCCAGAGGGCCTCCCACACACCACCCCCACTGCCTGCACACCGCCCGCACACCATCCCATCAACAAGCACAAGTTTCAGGTTCTTTGGAAAATAAAACTGTGGATTATTGAAAACTGGTAAACTGTCTTACATGCACAACAAAAACTTGAACCAATATACAAGGGGGACAACTATATGCAAGGGGGACAGCTATTTACAAATGGGGGACCAGCAGATGGCTTCGCCATCAGCCCATCAATCTGGGGTGGGTGTAGAGGGGTATGACCCCTGGTGGGTACGGGTCATGGCCCCCCCATTGTCTGTGGTCCCCAGAGCGTCCAGCTGGGGGCCAGGAGGACCGGCAGGTATGGCTGGGATGCCTTCACCAGCTGGTCTTCAGCCCCAGTGGGCTCCAGTCCTCGGGGGCTGGCAGGCGGGGGGGCGGGAGCTGGGCGACAGCCTCCCAGATCAACCTGGCTATGTCCTGGAATCCGCCCATGAATTCCTGCCATGCCACCCAGTGCCAGGTGGACTCCTCCCAGTCAAAGTGGAGTCTCTCCTTGGCCACCTCCACCTACCACTGGAGAGCTGCCAGGAGCTGGTGGTCCACGGGGGCCATCCCGTGGGTCCAGCGGTCATGTGCTCATACTGGCCTTGGTGGTGTCCCCGTTCGATGGTGGTGCCTGACCTCCAGCGGGCTCTCAGGGCCCACGGAGGGTGCCTGGCTGCCTGGAGCCTTGGACGGTGCAGCTGTGGAGAGGGAGAAAGGGAAGGGAAGGCTGTTAGTGCTGTGCCCTGGTCCATGGCTCATTCACTGGGCCCGCCTTGGGTGCTGGGTTTCCATCCCCATCAGTGGGTGTGGTGTCCCTGTTGGGTGTCCCCATTGCATGGTCCCCTCACCCCTGGGGTTAGGGCACAGTGCTGTCCACGGATGTGGGTGCTGACAGGCACTGATGGGTGTGCTGCTGTCCTGGGACCATGCTGTGGCTGGGCACTTGTGGGTCAGGGTCCGCTGGGGGTGTGTGAGGCTCCCGGTCGTGTCTGGTGCCCCCACCCCATGGCCTGTTGTGTGTGCCCTGTGGAGTACATACCTGACCGGCCACTGCCATGGTCGGGGAACCCCGGCGGGTGGACGCCCGACTGGTGTTCTGGGAGGGGAGGTCTATGAGGAGCCACCTCTCCTCGCTGCTGGACCCCTCCCTGGCAGTGCCGAGGGGGGCTCCTCGGGTGGGCCCTGGAGTTCGGGGCTGGCCTCTGGCTCCAAGGCCTGCTGAGACTCCTCAGCTGCGGTGTCCAATGTGGCCTGGTGGGAGGAGGTTTCCCGGGGGCCCAGGATGTTCCTGAGCTACCTGTAATAGGGGCAAGCAGTGGGGGTGGCCCCAGACTGGCTGGCCAAGTCCCGGGCCCAGGCATAACCCTGCTGCAACTCCTTCATCTTGCTACGGACATGATCTGGAGTGTGGGCAGGGTGACCCCAGGCGGCCAGGCCCTCGGCCACTTGGGTGAATGCTTCCGCTTTCTGCCGTTTGCTCCCCATCACATGGAGCACCTCCTTCTCACCCCAGAGCCCCAGCAGGTCTCACAGCTCGGCCTCCAACCAGGACAGGCCCTGCCGCTTTTTGGGCCCCTGTTTGGCTGCCGGGGGTGCCTGGGTCCCCTTGGCGGGGAGCCCTGGGGGGCTCTCAGAGGGCTGGCTCAATGCCATGGCTGGTGGATGTGTGGATCAGGGCCCCTGGCAAGTGTGCAGGGCTAGCATGTGCATGTGGTGCTGCCTGCACGCTCTCAGCTTCCTGCCACAGGAAATCTGGGTCCGTGGTGCTTTAAGGGCTGCTGCGCACGGGGACCATAGAGCCCTGCAGGGGTTGGACAGAGCATCTCAACCCCTAAGCTGATGGCTGCCATGGAGGACCTCGCTATTTCGAAGTAGCAGGACGTGGATCGTCTACACACACCCTACTTCGATGTTGAATGTCAAAGTAGGGCGTTACTCCCATCTTTGGATGGGAATAGCGATTTTGACGTCTCACCGCCTAACATCGATTTCAACGTCGAAGTAGTGAAGTAGCCGGCTAGCGTAGACGCACCCTATGTTATAAAACCATCAGTGCTGTGCTGCTTATTTCCAGATGTGAAGAAGTGGGTCTGCCCCACAAAAGCTATAAATTATTTTGTTAGTCTTTAAGTTGCTACATGACTGCTTGGTTTGTTAGAATACAGACTAACACGGCTACCTCTCTGTTACTAGTCAGTGTAATGGGGCAGTTATCTTGGCAGGAGCACAATTTGAGAGTAGACAGAGCCACAACTACAGGCCCAGCCGTAGGTCCAGGTGAACAGGGCCATTGCCTTGGACATGGCACCTTCAAGGTCCCATGCCCCAATTCACTGTCAGTGTGCCACCTTGATACCTGCCCACCAGTTGGGCCCCTCTGACAATGTGCTGTCATGGGCCTCGGCAAACTAGGTTGACATAAGTTGCCTTGTGTCAATGTAACTGTGTAGGCCTGTGACGCATTGCTCAGTAGATAGAGTAGCGGATTGTTAAAAAAAAAAGTAAGACTCATTTAAACTGACAGCAGTTCAATTTATGGCACTTTCACAGCATTATTAAATATGAATTCTAGTTGGGAAACTGTCTTGGAAAACAAACAAATCTGTCTTTTCTATCAAAATGCTGAGTGCCAAGGAAGTAGGAGATTCTTTTAATTTTTAATTGAATAAAAATATTAATTCCTGTTGATTGCAATAAATATTGCCGAAGGCTTAGAGCTTCTAATTAGAATGTTAACTAGCAGAATTGCCTTTCCTAAAGATACTCAGCACACTTTTAAAATCTCTTCCTGACAGGTATGTTTAGTATCAAAATCACACAGTTATATTGAGTTCAGCACCTGGTCCACTTCTCAATGGTGGTTTTTGTTTTTCACGTCTGCGAGTGAAGCCTAGAGTACTTTATTATTGCACAGAGGAAAGGGGGCTAGCCTTGTTTAAAGCAGAAGAGGAACAGGAGTCAGGAGAGCTGTACTTTGTGTCTGTCCCACAGACTTCCTATTTGACTGTAGACAAGCCATTCAAACCAGAACTAAAGTTAGGTTCTTCAGGGACCTGATATTCAGGGGCACTGAGAACTGAAGTTAAGGGGAATTACGAATGCTCATTAAGCTACTTAGGCTATGTCTACACGAGCAGGTATTGTCAACAAAACCCAGGGATCATCCAGGTGACCAAACATTCTGTTGACAGTAAATCGACAGAACACAGAACCTCTGTTGACAGCCGTATTCCCATGAGGAGTAACGCCTGGGTTGACAGAAATCTGTTGACAGAAAGCTGGTCTGGATGTTCTGCGGGGACCTTCTGTCAACAGAAAAGTCCTCCAGGTTGCCATGCAGGTGCCCTGGGGGATGTCCTGTTCACAGCAATCAGCGCTGTATGGTGCCTGCTTCCAGCCATTCTTAAAGCTGCAGGGAACCCAGGAAACCCTATGGTAGGAAGCTGAGATCCTGGAGGCAGCAGAGGTACCATCTGTGGTCCCCCACACCCTCACAGCCACTCCTTTCACCAGAGCCATCCCAGATGGCAGCCAGCCAGCCCCCAACCCTTGACCCACCTGGGCCCTCAAAGGAGCAGATCAAGGGGTCCCAGGAGCCACGCTAGGGCACCAAGAGGTATGCACCCTCCTGGACTGGTGCCAAGGTGCAGGCCCTCCTGGACCAGTGAGTGAGGAGAAGTTACTCCAAGACCCCAAGGTGAAGTGCCGTAATGACCCTGCCTATGTCTGGTTGGGCCACCCTGCAGCATAGAGCAGGTCTGGGTGAAAGTTAGAGCTCCAGCAGGGGTACATGCAGGCCCAGGATACTGGCCGATGCTCGGGGCAGGACCTGCCACCTGCCCCTATTACAAGGAGCTGCAGGATATCCAGGGGTGGGGCACGTCACCTCCAACCTGTGTGGTTGACATGGTGCTGGAGGACTCCCATCCACCACTACCAGAGTCCCTGGAGAAGGAGGTGCAGGTCTCTGAGTCCCAACCCCTACTGCAGCCTCAGAGACCAGCAACAGCACTCTGGACATAAGCCTGGAGCTGGTCCCCATCAGCCAGGCCACCTCCTGGGTGTCTTCGGAGCTGGGCGAGGGTCCCTCTGGTGAGTACCCCATGCGACACACATCCCAGAGCGTGGGAGGTGGGTGCAGACAGGGTGTATCACCTGGCTGGCTCAGGTGGGACCTGGCACAGCGTTCCCAGCATGTGCAAATTAGTGCGCACTACCCGGACCCAGCAGACAGCCACCGAGCATGGGCACCAGCCTGCTGCCAGCCGCATGGGAAGCTGAATGAGCCCCAGGCCCTGGATGGGGGCCCTGCCAGTACCAGCCCTGTCTGGAAGCTGGCTGACCACAAGGGCTCCGGCCTGACCCCTGACACACTGAGGAGCGTGGCTCCTGGCATGTGGGCATACCGCAGGTACAAGGCAGCACCTGCTCCCGAGGACAGTGCTGCAAGCCACAGCCACGGTGGGGGGCAGGGAGGGCTATGCTTCTCCCAGCTCATGCACCACCCACGAGGGGACTCCTCTGTGGCCAGATACCTCCCTTGGCCACTAGCCTGGTCCCTGAGTGGGGGAGGGACCCTCAGCAGTCAGCATCGTCCTGGAGGCCCTGCGGAGTCCCCGTGTGGCAGGGCCCATTGTGCCGGCCATACATTGGTTTTCCCAGGGCATTCCCTTCTCTTGGCCTGGGGAGTGTTGGTTGCTGTTCATGGCAGGGAGGGCAGGGCCTTAGGGGCTGTGTTCCATGAATTACTCACCTTCCTCCTCCTTGTCTCCCTTACAGCTGCACCAGCACCATCTGAGAGCTGGGCCAGCCCCAACCCAACACCAGGGTGAGCCAGCCCCACCCCACCCAGCAACAGCACGGGCCTGCAGTCAGAGGGGCCACTGCCACATCCAGGAGGACCTCCAGAGGGACCACAGTGCTGCCCTTTGGAGGATGACCAACCTCCTGGTGCGGTGACTGTGGGATGACAGAGAGTGGTGGTTGCAGGGCTGGGACCAGCTAATGTCCCATTCTGATGCCACCACCAGTGTCTGGTGGGACATGATGGCCCAGCTGCCCATGGCTGCCAGCCCTTCCCCGACTTCCCCTCGCCCCTGACACCCTGCCCCTGTTAGCCATCCCCGGTGCTCCCTGGACCCTCCCAGTCCTCCTGCCCACCCAGACCCTGCCACAGGCCCATTGCCTCCGTACCTCCTCCTGCTCCCAGTCCCAACCCAGCCCCTAACCCTAATCCGAACCCATGATGGGAGGGGCTCTTGAGGCTGTCGCCGCTTGGAGTCCTGCTCGCCCTCAGGTTCATGGCCTCCCACCTCCTCCATGGACTGAGGCTCCCCCCAGCAGGAGGTGTAACAGGTGCTGAAGCACCTCTGTGTGCGGCCAGTGCAAGCCGAGGGGCTGCTTTGGTGCCATGGCTTGCTGGAAAGAGCTGTGTGTCCCCGGAACCATCGAAGCCCTGCTCTAGTAGCTCTGCTGTCCCTTGCGGAGGTAGGCACACCTCAGCGCAGGTAGGGAACGGGCATATGCTGGGGATGGTGGGGGTGGACTTTTAAGGGCATGTCTCAGTGGAGCACCTGGAAGGGATTGCTGGCCATGCGTCCCTGTCTGTCAGCATTCCAGGTGTCTGTTTTGTTGACAAAGTGGCTGGACAGTCTAGCTACTCTCTGTAGACACAGCAGATCAACAGAGCGATCTGCTTTGCTGTCTGGCCATGATTTATTGACAGATGTTTTGTCAAAAGGTATCTTCCAACAGAAAAGTCTGTCAACAGATCGCTCTAATCTAGACATAGCCTAAGTTTGTTCCCTAAACCTGAATTTAGATGTCCAACTCTGGGTTCTCACATTTGCAAATATTAGTCATAATCTATTTTTCAGCTCCCCACTTTAAAATTAAGATGATGCAGATGTCTTTCATGAGGCTTAATGCATCAATGTTTGCAAAGAGTTTTGAGCTGATCAGCAGATATATGCAATGTAAGGGCAAATATTACTTAATATTTTATTACATATTTTACATTAATATACATTTTCTTGGATTTTTTTTGCTTGTATGGTGTTTCCAAGGTGATGGTATGCAGTATAGTTACTGATGTTATAGTAATTGCAGAATGAGACACATAAAATAATTAATCCAGTGTTCCATCTATAACAGTGGGGCAGCACATATTTTTGTGCATTGGCACCTGCACTAGATGACAAGCCAAGTTCAATTTCCTGATTTCCAAAGAACTCACTTTGTCTCAGTAATTAGATAAATAATTTAATCAAAGCACCCACAACTAGCGTGATGGATCATTACACAACATTCTCTGTAGTTTAGCCTAATGGGGTTGCTCCTTCAGCTTGGGGGCTGCAGCTTGTTCTATTAATATTACAGGTTAAATTCCTCTTCCCTGCACACTCTGGTATTTATGCAGAACCGGTAATGGCTGTGGGATATCTGACCCTTGGAACGTTGCTTTTGTGTTTGACTAACATACAATATAGTTCCTAATGAAAACTGACAAAATTCTTCTTCTTACATGGCTGCCAAATGCACAAGATATGCGTGGAAGGTAAATTTTCAGTTTAACGAACAAATAAAATGGATATGGAATGGTGTTTTAATGGGAGCTCCATGCCCAGTTCCTGAAGCACAATTATGAAAATGTACTCTTAAGTGATACTGCAGACAATTAATATTGTATCAGAGCAATAATATGTCTCTCACTTTCCATACAAAATCCTCACATGCAGTGAAGCCATCCCTCAGCAGTGCTTCTTATTGCCTGATAGCACACCTTGGAGCAAATTAACCTCTCCACAACCACTCTTTTCTCCATCTTATCAAGGATATAAATATCATAACCCAAAGGAAGGTGGTTGTTACAAATGGCTATGAATAGTGATGCATAGTCAGTGGGCCAGGGACATAGAGGAAGAATAGCTCCAATGCCCATTGATTAGGTGATACACTGCAGTTCTGACAGCTGCCACAGGCCCAGGGGCAAGGTAAGAGGGAGGCCCGGATCCCTGCTGCAGAAGGGGTGAAGCCAGGGACAGAAGGGGAAGGGCTTAGGGCAGTCAGCCGTGGCCCCCCTCATGCTCTGTCTGAGCCGGGGTGGAGCGGCAGCATTGCCCTCTGTGGCATTTTGAAGGGGCCCTGAGTTCCAGCTGCCACTGCTGCTACTTCAGCAGTGATGGCAGCCAGAGCTCTGGGTCCTTACGAAATGCCAGGCCTGGGAGCAACTTCCCCCTGACCCTCTCCCCTGTTGGTGGGCCTGAGCACAACTGAAGGATGTGAGATACCCAAGCTCAAGTCCTTGGTTCGATGATGTTCTAATCATACATAGTGGAACCAATTCAACAAGAGAAACTGAGAGAATCCCACACCAGAATAGCCAGCAGCTCAATGAGACGCGGGGTGTGTGGTGGGGGGGAGAAGGGGTGATAAATCCTTTCTCCACATCAGGCTGAATGAGGCTGTGAACCCAAGTCTCCCACATTCCAACGAATACCCTAAGCACTGAGCAAAATGATACCATATATCACAGCAGGGGAAGGGACCTTGAGATACTATCAAGTGCAGTCCCCCGCCCTCACAGCAGGACCTATAACCATCCCTAACAGTTCCTGCCCCGCCCTGTCCCGCCTTGAAAGGCCCCTTCACAACTCAGGGTTTACAAGGCCAAAGGTGCTAATCATTGAGCTATTCCTCCCCTCCTCCTCCTCTCTCCCACAGCTGTGATTGCCATCATTTTGTGACAAGCAGCTAAGCCCTGAAAAAATTTTGGAGGCCTGAAACAATTTGGCAATTTTTTTGCAAGTTTCCGAATAGCTTCCGGTTAATCAAAACTACATCTTCAGTGAATAAACTATTTGTCTGAAAATTTTCACTCAGCTGTAGTGGTGATATGTGGCTCCTACATGCCAGAGGAAAGGCAGAACTTTTGCGATTATTACTGTGTTGAACATTCTTATGAAAGTGAATATGACAGAGTGATTTCCACTTGTATTAACTCTTAGTGGTCTCTCAGTAAAGCACTGTGAACCAAATTCTCTCATTAGAATAATTAATACTTGGGTCATGGGTGTGGTTTGTTCAGTGCTAAAAAAGACATTTAAAAATTATAACAGCAATAGACAAAACAAAAACAGTGGGAGAGATGCACAGTGAATTTCCTTTGTATAACATTTCATTGACATAATAGGTAGCCGATGGCATTTTTAATATAATGATTTGGCATTGGGGATTCCCATAAGAAGTGGGCATGGGAGGTTGTAGGAATATGCGTATTTACTTGTACTTCTCAAAACTGTAAAGAAGATTAATTTGGTGGTTTGGGACTAAGAGTTCTAGAATCCATTCTATGTCTTAACATAATGGCCTTGGATGGTTGCTTATTTTTTTGGTGTCAGTAACTTTAATGACTTGTCTACATCGTGCAATAATGTACTCAATGGGGATGTGATTTTTAAAGTGCACTAACATGTTGCACATTAATTGATCTGTGCAGACCTTGCCTGTGTACTTTAATGTGATGCTGTTTGAAACAGCCCAATGTTAAAGTTTACTTAAGAGCCCATAGTTCACACAAGCAGTGTCTGCACAGGCCACTTAATGTTCAGTTCATTAGCACATTTCACAAATCACACCCCCACTGTGTAACCAAGCCCTTTCAAATCTAATACTGAGCTCATAAGGTTTATTTTGAAGAGATATGGTGATGTCTAAGCCATTAACGACAGATGACAGAACAAGGAGCAATGGTCTCCAGTAACAGTGGGGAAAGTCTAGGCTGGATGTTAGGAAAAACTATTTCACCAGGAGGTGGTGCAGCACTGGAATGTGCTACCTAGAGAAGTGGTGGAATCTCCATCCCTAGAGGAATTTAATCCTGGCTTGACAAAGCCCTGGCTGGGATGATATAGTTGGGATTGGTCCTGGTTTGAGCAGGGGGTCGATGACATCCTGAGGTCTCCTCCAACCCTAGGATTCTATGATTCTAATGTTTGCGTTATGTTCTTTGAAATCGGTGGCTGGGAGGCACAGTGGAAGTATGAAGTTTTATTATGACATAGCTATCAAATTTGGAGCCTGTGCAAAAACATGAGCTGCAAGCTCTTACCAAGTATTACTTTGGCAGTAATACAGATTCATTTTCTGAAATAAAGTAAAAGGCTATTTACAAGTCTGCAAGCAACATTCACTGTCTGCAACTGTTTCCATGGAATAAAATCAGCACTTAGATACCACAGCAGCAGGTGCCCTAGAAATACCTGAGAGAAAGAGATGTTGCTATGGAAGCCATTCTATTTCTTGATGCACCTTCTATCTTCCAACTTACAAGAGCAAGGAAGCTTCAGACAATCAAGCTGTTTTCTGGCTGAAATTCTGTTATGAGAAATGCTGTAGATCAGCACACAGTTGAGTAGCTGGGAACTCCACAGGGAACAGGGAGAAGGAACTCTCTCTTCAAGGCTGTAGAGTGGCTACTAACTTGTTTTTGCAGCCGTTTACTGAAGTTCTGCAGTAGCCTCTGTATTGCCTGCACCAGATCTGGAAAGGAAGAAGATGGCATTGGACTGGCAATCTGGGTTCAAGCTTGATTCCACTAGAGTTTCATGCTTGACTCTGGGAAAATCATGTAACCTTGGTGCTTCAGTTCCTAATATGTGACATGGGAAAACCAATATTTACTTTCTCCCACCCTCTCTGTCTTGTCTTAGACCAGTGATTCTCAAACGTCATTGCAGAGCTGCTCCTTTCTGACAACAAAAATTACTGGACTGAAGTCTGACCCTCCCCAAGCCCCAATGCCACAGGGTGGGGCAAAGTCCACCACTTTGGACAGATGGCCAAAACTGAAGTTCAAGAGCTTCAGCTCCAGCCAGGGAGCCTGCAACCTGAGCCCTGTCACCTTTGGGCTTTGGCCCTGGGCACTGAGGATCAGAATTCAGACCTAGTCGAAGTCAGCCCTGATGAGTCCATTTAAAGGGGGTCTTGACCCATTTTGGAGTCCCAATTGGCAGTGTGAGAACTGCTATCCAGTGCTCCCTCTCATCTTTTCCATCCATGCGTGGAATTAAATTTTTTGTGCACCAAGGCATGTATGAACGTGCATCACTTGTAGAAACAGAAAACCTACTTGTGGGTGCTCTGTTAATCAGCCGGGTGGCACTGTCTACACAGAAGTGTTATTCTGAAAGGAGCTATTCCAGAGTCATTCCAGAAAAACTGATTTTGAAATAACACTGCTGTGCACAAATACAGCATCTGCACGTAATAGAGCCTATTTCATTACACAGCCATTGGACGCACTGTGGCTTATTTCAAAATAGGCGCCATTCCCTGTCCACACAGACCCTATTTCAAAATAGCTATTTGGAAATAGGCGCTATTCCTTGTGGAATGGGTTGCATTTACAGTACCCCGCCCTTTCAGAAGAAGTGTGTAAATGCCATGAATTGGAAATACTAATGAGGCATTGATATAAATATTCAGTGTCTCATTTGCATAATGACTACCACCGAGACCATCAAAAGTGCTGCTTTCAAATTGAAAATTAGCTATGTAGATGGGGTTTCTTTGAAAGGAAATCCCAATTTCAAAGCACCCTTCTTCCCAATTTGGCTAGTTTTCAATTTGAAAGCAGCACTTTTGATGCTTTGGGTGGCCATCATTATGCAAATGAGGCACTGAATATTCATATCAAAGCCTCATTAGCATTTCCAATCTGCTGCATTTACATACCACTTCCGAAAGGGAGGGGTAGTGTAGACATGGCCATGAGGTTTACCTATTTCGAAATATGCCAATTGCTATTTCAAAGAAAGTATTTTGAAATAGTGGCTGCACTGGGTAGAGGTTAGCAAAGTAATTTTGAAATAGCATGTTATTTTTTAAAAAAAAATTGCTGTGTAGGCATAGCCTTAGACTGTAAGCTTTTCGGGACAGAACTTCTCCCTTGCTATGTTTTCAATTGTAGCTCACACAGTGGGTCCCTGCCCTTGACTTAGGCCCATGAGAACTACTGGAATATAGTGTACATATAAATATATACTTGAATATAAATAGAGTACAAGAAATGGTGGATCGTCTCTTCTCCACTTCTGCTCATTCCCATAGGCAGTCAGAAGTAAGGTTGCTGCAGCTTGAAGTCATTTCCATTATATACAAGGTTTGGGATGCTGGAACAATTTTTATGGTGGGGGTGCAGAGAGCTCTTGAACCCAGCTGGAAACCCTGAATATAATGGAAACCTCTTCAAGACAGGGGGTGCTACAGCACCCCTACACCCTGGTTCCAGCACCTATGGGGTTTCTGGTTTGGTTCAAGAGTTCACAACACTCCCACTTTAAAAAATGTTCTAGTGACCCTGCTCTGTCTTAGCCTGCCTTTCTTCTGGCATCTATTTCCCTGCAAGGCAATCAACACTGGGGAGTTGGAATCCTTTCTTCACAATGGACAAAAACCTAACCATCCCCATTTTCTGTTTCCAAGTGGAATATTTCCAAGCCCCAAATGTTGATTAGATGCAAGGATTAAAAAGGAACAACACTGATATGTCTGGCAATATAGAAGAAACTCATTTGTTTCCACTTATATGAGAATCTTTGGGCTGTGGAGGTCAAGAAGACCCAACAATTAATTAACTAGACCATGGGGAATTGGGCAAAAATTAATTTCTTTTTGTCCTCTCAAATAAAACTTGGCTTTACTGATTAACCACTTTTATGGATACTGAGTACAGTAATGCAGAAATGACTGCTAATGGCAGGGCAAAGGTTGACAGCTTTTGCAAAGAATATAAATGAAGGGGATTTGGGAGGATAGTGGTTAATCATACCCTATTCAACAGTGATTTTCTTTAAAATTTAAAAGAATAGAACTACAAACAGGTTAATTGTTTAAAACATCTCATGTGCTGTTACATAGCTTGGCAGATCACAAATGTTACCGTACAATCAGCACTTAGTGGCACTGAACTGATGACTTTTTAGTATAGTTAACACAGTACTAATTTTGGAAGTAAAAGGTGGTGATTGCTGGGGCAAATCCTTGTAAGATCTATGAATATGTTCGTCTGTTGATTCAGCTGAGGATTCCAGACAGAGTAGGTACAAAATGTGCCATGTGTTCTATGACTTCTGACAGTCTCCTACAGGTGGAGGATTTCTATAGCTCACTGTATGAAAACGTGTGAAATATCATCTTGGCATATCTATGCTACCTAATAAGGCTGCTTAAATGAGTTTCCTGTGCTGCAGCATAAGAAGAGAAAATGCATTGTAATGACAATTTTAGTCCCCTTCTGTGAGACAGCAGCTGTAATGGTGCCTCACTGTAGAGCCTGAGACTCTCAGGATATAGCTCATTATGAAATGTACCAACACTGTGATAGCATCTTTCAATGCCATATTAGACCTCAGAGAGGAAGCTACTAAGGAACAAAGAGCTGAAGAGAGACTGTGACCAAGGCAGAGCCTTGCCATGAAGAAGGTGTATATACATATTTAATATTCACTATCATCCATTTCAATTACATGTCCTACCCAAAGTTACATCTTTTTATAATGGCAATTGCATCTTTGAGTAGACAAAGCCTGGGCACACTTTTTACAAAGAAGGGGGCAAAAAAGCTGCCTGTAAAGGGTTAAAGCCAGAGATAGTCGGTTCTGTGTTGGTGAGCAGCCAGGTGACGCAATGGGAAGAGAGAAGGGGATTTCTGAACTGAGGTAGTTACCTTCTGGGAGAGTCCTTTTTTGTAACTGGAGAGAGAAACACAGAGAGGGTTTAAGTCTGAACTAGGCTTTGTAGTAGGCATCCTTCAGTCTGCATAGACTATGGATCGCGCCCTTTAAAGTTTCAATTGAGGACTTCATTTACAGCGTCTATTGTGACGATGAAGACCCACACGAGAATGACAGTCCTTGCTGCATCTCTTGCAGATGTAGTGGGTATCTGGCAAGTCCTTATTGTGCTTTCTGTGCGCTCGCTTCTCCTCTGCTAGCTGTCTGATCTTCATCTCACCCTTCTGAAGGCCCTTGTGTAACCCCTGCCTCCATCTGCTGCTTCTTCCCAGTTGTCCAGCTCGATGTCTACCTCTCTGAGGTCTCTCTTGCAGACATCTTTGTAGCGCAACTGGGGGCGTCCGGGAGGTCTTTTGCCAGAGGCTAGCTCACCATACAGGATGTCTTTTGGAATCCTTCCATCATTCATCCTGTGGACGTGGCTGAGCCAGCGGAGTTGACGCTGCCTGAGGACGGTGTGCATGGCTGGGATTCCAGCTTGCTCGAGGACGGCGGTGTTGGTCACTCTGTCCTTCCATGATATTCCAAGGATGCGCCTGAGGCAGCGCAAGTGGAAGACGTTCGGTCTCTTTTCCTGACGGGCATACAGGGTCCAAGTCTCGCTGCCATAAAGGAGGGTGCTGAGGATGCAGGCTCTGTAGACTTGCATTTTGGTGTGAGTGTACAGCTTGTTGTTATTCCACACTCTCTTGCTGAGTCTGGACAGAGTTGTGGCTGCTTTTCCAATCCTCCTATTTAGCTCAGTGTCCAACGACAGGGTGTCAGTGATGGTGGACCCGAGGTAAACGAACTTGTGGACGACCTCTGACGTATAGTTGTCAATGCTGATTGATGGGGATTCAGCAACATCCTGGCCGAGTACGTTTGTCTTCTTTAGGGTGATGGTAAGCCCAAAGTCCTTGCACACTTTGGAGAACTGATCCAGCAGTTTTTGAAGCTGGTCTTCTGTGTGAGACACTACAGCAGCATCGTCTGCAAACAGCATGTCTCTGATGAGGACTTCTCGCACCTTAGACTTAGCTTTCAGCCTTGCAAGGTTAAACAGTTTCCCATCAGATCTTGTGTGCAGCAAGATGCCCTCTGTTGAAGATCCAAAGGCATGCTTCAGGAGGAGTGTGAAGAAGATCCCGAACAATGTTGGAGCAAGCACGCATCCTCGTTTGACGCCGCTCCTGATTCTGAAAGCATCCGATAATGCGCCGTCATATTGGATGGTTCCTCTCATGTCTTCGTGGAACGACTGGATCATCTTGAGTAACTGTGGAGGACAGCCTATCTTGTGGAGCAGTTTGAACAGACCATCCCTGCTGACCAAGTCAAAGGCCTTGGTCAGGTCGATGAAGGCTATGTAGAGTGGCTTTCTCTGCTCCCTGCACTTCTCCGGCAGCTGCCTTAGAAAGAAGACCATGTCAACGGTAGACCTCTCTGCGTGGAATCCGCACTGCGATTTGGGGTACACCCTCTCAGCAATCTTCTGGAGTATGCCAAGGATGACGCGAGCGGATGTACCCTGAATCGCAGTGCGGATTCCGCGCAGAGAGGTCTACTAGGCTTTGAGGATTTCAGTAAATAACCAGACCTCAGAAGAAATCTGGGTATACAGATATTTAAGTAGAAAGGAAATGTTCAGTCAGACTCAGTCAGGTTATATTTTTTATTTTGAAGTTGGTGCAGGACTTCTCAGGCTGAATGATGTACCCACTGTGTACACTGTGACTTTTAAATTGAATTCCTGGGAATAATTCTCTGTGTTTTAATCTCTTTTTTTTTAGTTGCTCTGTAACATCTAGCAATGAAGAACGCTTTATCAGTTATATATCTTTTGTTTGTTAATCAATCACATAGTTAAGGCAATGGTTTGATTCCTGTGTCCTAGAGAAGGGTCTTTGCATGTGCATGCCTAAGGCTGAAGGGCCAGCTATCAGAGACTGCAGGGTTTTTTTTTTCCTCTCCTTGTTTTTAAGCTTTCTACCAAGGGAGGGTTAAGATCTTGCGGTTTCCCCACAGGGAGACATCCAAAGTGTGTCTGCCAGGACTCTAAAGAGGGGTTTTCTTATGTGGATGGTGACAGCTTGGGAAGCTTTAAAGCAGGAGCTCATAGAGGCAAGGTATTTTAAGGTCTCTTGTGGGCCCCCAGCTTCTGCACTCCAAGTATCAGAGTTGGGAACAGCCTTGACAAAAGCCTAGAAACCAATAACAATGAACAAAGTTTAAAATAAGCAGTCTGTTAAGATTAATCTCCAGAAATCAGTAAGGACTGATTCCTGTAATGCAGGCCTATGAATATCACAGGGCCTACTTCCAGCAAATAGAGAGCAAGTTAAGTAGCTCTCCTCTGAAACAAGATTGTCTCTCAGTTCTGGCTATCTGCAGGTGCCTGCACTGTGCAGCCCATATTTATTAGAAAAGTGATGATTTAGGTGGAAACTGTGCCCCATGGCTATTGGATCAGGGTCCCAGGTGCATTCATTTGTGAACTGTGACCCCACCCACCCAGCAGCAGCGGCAGATTGACATAAGGGCAAAAGGAGCAGTTGCCTCAGGGTCCCACTGGCATGAGGGGCCCAAAGTCTCCATAGCTCCATTTAGATTAAGCAATTCACTTTAATGGAACAAAAGAAATGTGTCACGTCCTTCCTATTTTAAAATTAATTTAAATGTCATTTCATTGTGCATCACGAGTAATAATAAACATGAATAGATTTTAAAGCATAAATAATAACATGACATTAATATTTTAATATGTTGGGGTAGGGGAGCCCTTGTGACTGTGTTGTCTCAGGGCTCCACCTGTTCTTAATCCACCCGGTCCAGCAGAGTGCCGTACTCCATTACATCTCTTATGTCTTCCACTTCAGCTAGACTAATGCCAGGTCGACACTAGAAGAATATACGTCTCTATAGCTACATTGCTCAAGGATGTGAAAAATCAGCATCCTGAGCAACACAATGATATGGATCTCACCCCCAGTGTAGACAGTGTTATGTTGACAGAAGAGCTGCTCCCATTGCAATAGCTACTGTCTCTCATGGATGTGGATTAACTAAACCACTGGATGAGGATCTCCTGTTGACATAGTAGTATCTTCACTGCAGTGTTACAACAGCACAGCTGCACTGATGCAGAGATATGAATGTAGACCTGCCCTAAGGAGTAGTGTCACTGGATGGTTTCACTGGGCAGGCAAGAGTCAATGGCCAGGCTTGGAATGTCCAAAGTCTTGCATTCCTGCCATGGGTTTGCTGATCTGTTTTAACATTGCCTTGGCTAGAATTTGTTCTGTAGCACTACAGCTATGTAGGATGAGATCTGTGTGAGAGACATACAGGGAAATACAGAATTGCAGCTGTTTGACTCAAGGTCTGTTTTCATGTTAACTGGTGTCTGTTTTTTGCTCACAGTGAGCAAATTCCACCTGAGACAAGCTAGGTCAGCAAACTTTTTGCTCCATCTGGTCCTGATGTGGAAACAATAAGGGGCTTTGGTTTGGGCCTCAGCTGTGATAACATGCAGAAGCCCTGCACATAGCTAGTAGGGACATTGGATGAGACCCTATAGGGGTAAGTGTCAAAGGTTATTTTGAAGTCTAGCTGCTGTCAAATTCTGCTCTGAGGTCAGTGGAGATTGTTCTGGCATAACTGAGCAGAATCTTCCCCTTTGTTGTGAAGAATTTGTAAGTTTTGAAATAGTGGTATTCTTACATTGGGGCTGGTTGTATTTGGTTGCATTTTCTCTTTCAAAATTGTGATTCTTTAGCATAATTATGTGAGTGAACAAGATACAGGGTCAGGTTTGCAGATCTGAATATTTAGACCCAGTTTCACCTGGGTCCAATAATTTAGATAGGTAAGTTCTTGATTTGAACGTGCAGTCATGTATATAGACATCTAAATGGGTAGGCTCTGGGCGCAAATGATTGACATATTAATTCACATTACACGTTTTGCCAGGTAGCAAAGAGGCAGCAGGACGACCCAGGAAGAGGGCTGGGCCTGGTCACGTATGAAGGACATTTTCAATTGTAAATCACAAGAACTGGAGTTTTTGCCAAGGTGTTTTGTGAACAACAGATGCGCTTTCAAAATTGTCCCATTGAAATCAGCATTTCTGATGACCGGTCAAGGCTCCTCATGTCTTGTGGTACACTGTGACAGCAGAGCTGTCTCTGAGACCCATCATTGTTGTGTTTGAGTGTGTGCTTTGCTGGTCTTAATACACCAAGTATATTTCAAAAGTTATGATAGATCAAAGCTTCAAGTCAGGCAGAAATCTGTATCAGATGTGTAAGAATACAGAACCTCCACCAGGCAGCCTGAGGGGATTACCCACAATCCATTGCAGCATTTGCACCCAGAGTGCATTTTGGGAAAGAAGCCTGTTACTGTTTTTAAGGCAACAAGATACCAACAAGGCTTTGAAATCTTCTTCTGTTCTTCGTGCCTTAGGCCCCACAGCTCCATGTCTCACCATATGGTTATGAATATAATGTAAGTCATATTGTATACTGCAGTTTCAACACTGAGCTATGTATTTGATTTACCACTTGTTAAAGTAGTCTGAAATAGTACATCTTTATCTAACTGACACTGTAGTGTGTATTGAAAATATATGCCCTCTGGACTTAGTTTGTAATATTTGATGGAGCAAATAACAGAAATTACAGTGAAAAAAATTGCATTTGTATAAGGCAAAACACTTGAATGAATTTTGCTGGTATAGTACAAGTAGCAGTATATTCTAAGGCTAACGTATGTATTATGTGCTACTTTCCAGTAAAATGAGTTTTAAATCAAAATAGGGATAAGACAACACAAAGTCCTGTGGCACCTTGTAGACTAACAGATATTTCGGAGCATAAGCTTTCGTGGGCAAAGACCCACTTCCACAAAAGCTTATGCTCCAAAATATCTGTTAGTCTATAAGGTGCCGCGGGACTTGTTGTTTTTGAAGATACAGACTGACACGGCTACCTCTGTGATACTTGTCAAAAAGGATAAGGTGATTTTTTGAAATTCTCCCCTCCAGTAGCAGGCCTTTCTGAAATTGTGCTGCCGCTGTCGTGAGCTTGTGATGTGGACAATGGAGTACTAAACACAGTTTTATCTGCAACATAAAGGGTGATTTTTACTCCACTGGGACTAAATATTGCCACTTTATTATCTCAAGTCCCTAAGCCTTTGGAAGTGTCTTTGTTCTGATGAAGGCCAAGTGTGATACCTTTTAATGTGTGTTGTGAAGCCCTCATACTCTTCCTTGCCTGTAAGAAGATGGTTGATAGGTAGGGATGAGTTCACCTGTTACAGGACACTCAGAGGATTGTGTGCTGAGGTCAATGTACGTATTTACGTATTTGTTGTATTTAGGTTGTCATTGGACTATTTGATTCAGTCTGCAGGATAACAGAAAGATCTTTATTCTTGACCATGTTTTTAAGATTTTCAAGTGCATGCAGAGTTTCGTGTGGGTGTCTGTAACTGAAGACTGTTGAATCCCAAATAAAGTCGGTTTGATTTTGAAGGAAAGGAAGGAAGCATATCTTGGATAGCTTGTTCTTACCTACAACGTGGCAGGTGTTTGAAGCTGCCCAGAGGATGGTGGAAGGGTGGAAATGGGTTGCCATCGTATGCTTTGCAATGTGCTCTTGTATGTTACTATGTTCAATATCACCATCGCTTGGCATGTTAGCAGATGGTTGTCCAATCTCTATAGGTATGTCTACAATAGAGGGTTTTGTCAACAAAACCCAGGGAGTGTCCAGATTCGCAAGCATGTTCTGTCAACAGTAAGTGGACAGAACTCAGCACTTTTGCCAACAGCTGTACCCTGTTCCCAATGAGGAAGAACTCCTCTGTCGACAGATCTGTCAACAAAAGGAATATCTGGACATTCCAGGGGTCCTTCTGTTGACAAGACCCCAAGGTGAAGAGCCGCAGTGGCCCCATCTATGTCTGGATGGCCACCACCCTGGAAGAATGGGGCCACCCATCCGATCCCAAGAGCAGGTCCGGGCAAAGGTGAAGGAGCTCAGGCAGGGTGATGTCTAGGCCTGGGATGCTGCCTGACGCTCTGGAGCAGGACCCTCCACTTGCCACTATTATACAGAGCTCCACTCCATCCTGGAAGGCTGGGGGACACATCACCCCCAACTCAGAGCATGGACAAGACGCTGGAGTCTCCCCCTCCTCCTCCTCCCTGCAGCCTGCACCACGGTTCACTGTAAATAGCTGAAGTGGAGGAAATGTTGGTTTAATAAGCGAGAGACTTATTGTTGTTACCAACTATTTTAAAAATCCCAAAGCCATAAATAAAATGGTTTGTGATTTTATTCTTTCCAATAATAAAGTGTTTTAATGCATATTTAATTTGGTAGCTCTTGTCAGTTAGATGAGACAAATAACTTCTGACAGCAAAGTAACTATTTTCTGATGTGCATGTCAGCAATTGTCATGAAAACAATTTGAATTTTTCCACTGTAAATAACTAAAGCTAGGAAGCATGCACATGTTTGTGTACTTTCCAAATGCATGAGAATTCAACAGAAAGGACTTCGAGATGAAAATTTGCTGAGCCAAGCTGGACTGAATGCACTCACTGAACTAACTTGATTCAGCACAGGGAACAGCTGCTAAACAGCAAAGTGGTATGAAACCTCAGAAGAGTCAGTGAGAGGCATTTAATTTGGACAAAATCCGAGAAATAAGTGTCCTAAATATAAAGGTTGAATACTTTTTGATGTGGAAGTGATGTATAGATGCTGACAGCACATTCCCTCCTGAAGCAAAAATAACATTAGTTTCTTTTGATAGCAACGTGTCTGCCTCATCTGAGTCTATTTCCACTTCATAAAGAAGACTAATCACACTGCAGTCCATGGCATTGTCTATCTCTGTAAATTCACCTGCTGATTAAGTTGTGCTCAGGTAATATTTGCTGTTCTAATATTTCTCTTCTTGGCTTGGAAACTTGTTTATAACCAGAGAATAGCCGTGTTAGTCTGTATTCTAACAAAACAAACCAGCAGTCATGTAGCACGTTAAAGACTAACATAATAATTTATTAGGTGATGAGCTTTTGTGGGGCAGGCCCACTTCTTCAGATCTGGAGATATAAGGTTTCCAGTACAGCACTGACAGTTTAATAATATAGAAATAAAAAAAAAAATGAAAACAACCCTGACAAATCAGATACATAGAACTGAAGGCAGGGGTGAGAGGTGTTGAGGGGTGAGAAATACTAAGTGTCCTGCAGGTTATTAAAATCTCTGTGGAATTCTTCCAGAGTCTCTTTACAATGGGTCCAAATGATAACGATATCATTGATGTAGCATAAGTAAAGGAGGGGTAATAGGGGATGAGACCTGAGGAAATGTTGTTCTAAGTCAGCCATGAAAATGTTAGCATACTGTGGGGCCATGTGGGTGCCCATAGCTGTGCCACTGATCTGGAGGTAGAAGTTGTCCCCAAATTGAAAATAATTGTGGGAGAGAATAAAGTTACATAGGTCAACCACCAGATTTGCCATGGTAGCATCAGGGATGGTATTCCCGAGCATTTGTAGTCCATCTTCATGTGGAATATTGGTGTAAAGAGCCTTTACATCCATGGTAGCAAGGGTGGTATTGTCAGGAAGGTTTCCAATGTTTTGTAATTTCCTCAGGAAGTCAGTGGCATCTCTGAGATAGCTAGGAGTGCTGGTGGCACAGGGTTTGAGAGGGAGTCTACATAGCTAGGTAATCTGGAAGTAAGAGTGCCAATACCCAAAATGATAGGGCATCCGGGGATTTCCAGGTTTATGGAATTTTGGAAGAGGTCTGTTTTCATCATGAATAAGTCAGACTATGAACAGAAGGCAGCTAGACAACTTTCCAACACCACATTTTACAGACATCTTTCCTCTGATTACACTTTAGAATTCCAAAAGAAACTACACCATCTTCTTAAGGAACTCCCTGCCTCTACTTGGGACCAAATTCACACAGACACATCTTCTGAGCCCTGACCTGGATTATTCTATTTGCTTCCAAAAATCCATAAACCTGGAAACCAGATTAGTAGCACTGCTATGGGTAAAGAGACTCTGGAAGAATTCTTAAGAGATTTTAACAACCTGCACCTCATCATCAATCTTAGTCTGTACTACTCCACATGAGAGACTCATTTTCTGGACACAACAGTACAAATCACTGATGGCCAGATCAGTACCACTCTCTATCAGCAACCCACTGACTGCTACACTTACCTCCATGCCTCCAGCTTCCATCTAGCATACACCACACAATCTGTCATTTATAGTCAAGCCCTTAGATACAATTACATCTGCTCTGATCCTACTGACAGAGACTGAAAACTTCAAGATCTCTACCAAGCATTTGTAAAACAATTATCCACTGGGAGAAGTGAAAAAACAGATTGACAAGGCCAGACAAATACCCAGAAACCAACTACTTCAAGATTGGCCCAAGAAGGTCAATAACAGAACACCACTTGCTGTTACCTATAGCCCTCAACTCAAACCCTTGCAGCTCATCATCAAAAACTACAACCTGTACTAGGTTGTGATGCTACACTCCGGAAGGCCCTAGGTGAGAGGCCTGGTCTCTCAGGTAGCCAACCTAACCTAATCTCAGGAGAATTCTCACTAGTAACCACAGGCCATGCCACAGTGATACTTATCCTGGAAATTTTCCTTTCAACAAACCCCGTTGCCAACTTTGTCCACATATTTCTTCTGGAGATACCATCACTGGACCTAACCATGCTAATTACAAGATCAGGGGCTCATTGTCCTGTACCTCAATCAATCTTATATATGTCATCATGTGCCAGCAACGTCCCTCTGCTGTATATATCAGACAGAAGGGAAAATCACTTAGCCAAAGAATGAACGGACACAGAGCAGACATTAGGAATCTGAATACACATAAACCTGTCAGCGAGCATGTCAATGGAGTGGGCCGTTCTGTTAAAGACTTGAGAGTATAATGTCCTACAACAAAGATATTTTAACAGCAGATTACAAAGGGAGAGTGTGAACTGGAGTTCATGCTCAAAATCAATATATTGAATCTTGCCCTTAATAGAGATAGGAATTACCTCATACATTATGAAGACAGTTTCCTGTTCATAATGATCTCAGGCAGGACTCTTAGTATTTTGTACCCCTCACATCCCCTTCAGTTCTATGTATCTGATCTTTCAGGTTTTTTTTTTTAATCTCTGTATTATCATAAAATCATCGAATAATAGGACTGGAATGGACCTCAAGAGGTCATTGAGTCCAGCTCCCTACTTCAAGCAGGATCAACCCCAACTAAGTCATCCCAGCCAGAACTTTGTCAAACTCGGACTTAAAAATCTCTAGGGATGGAGATTCCATCACCTCTCTTAGTAACGCATTCCAGTGCTTCACCACTCTCCTGGTGAAGTAGTTTTTCCAAATATCCAACTTACTCCTCTCCTTCTGCAACTTCAGACCATTGCTCTTTGTTCTGCCATCAGTCACCACTGAGAACAATTTCTCTCCATCCTCTTTAGAGCTCCCCTTCAGGAAGTTGAAGGTTGCTATTAAATCACCCCTCAGTCTTCTCTTCTGTAGACTAAACAAGACCAAATCCCTGAGCCTCTCCTCATAGGTCATGTGCTCCAAGCCCTTAATCATTTTCATTGCCCTCTGCTGAATTTGCTCCAGCACAGCCACATCCTTTCTATACTGGGAAGGCCCAGAACTGGACGCAATACTCCAGATGTGACCTTTCCAGTGTCGAATAGAAAGGAACAACAACTTCTCTAGATCTGCTTGAAAAGCTCCTCCTAATGCACCCCAATATGCCATTAGCCTTCTCGGCTACAAGGGTACACTGTTTATTCAGATTCAGCCTTTCATCCATCATAATCCCTAGGTCCCTTTATGCTGTCCTGCTGCTTAGCCAGTCAGCCCCCAGGCTATAATAATGCTTGGGATTCTTCTGCCCCAAGTGCAGGAATCTACACTTCTCCTTGTTGAACTGCATCAGATTTTTTTTGGCCCAATCCTCTAATATATCCAGGTCCCTCTGGAGCCTATCTCTACCCTCCAGCATATCTTCCTCTCCTGCTATTTTAGTGTCATCCGCAAACTTGCCGAGGGTGCAATCCAGTGCCTCATCCAGGTCATTAAAAAAAGGTGTTGAACAGTACTGGCCCTAGAACTGAGGCTTGGGGCACTCTGCTTGAAACGGACTGCCATCCGGATATTGAGCCACTGACCACTACCTGTTGGGCCTGACCGTCAAACCAGCTTTCTGTCCATCTTATCGTCTATATATCATCCATACTTTCTTAACTTATGGGCAAGAATGTTGTGGGAGACTGTACCAAAAGCTTTGCTGAAGTCAAGGTATATCACATCCACTGACTTCTCCATGTCCACAGAGCCTGTTATCTTGTCATAGTAGCTGATCAGATTGGTCAGTCTTGCCCTTGGTGAATTCATGTTGACCACTTTTGATCACTTTCACCTCTTCCAAGTGCTCCAAAATGGATTCCTTGAGTATCTCCTCCATTATTTTCTCAGGGACTGAGGAAAGGCTGATGGGTCTATGGTACCCTGGGTTGTTCTTTCCCTTTTTAAATATGGACACTACATTTGCCTTTTTCCAATCATCCGGGATCTGTCCCAATTTCCAAGTGTCTTCAGAGATAATGGCTCGACAATGGTCTGCCAATTCCCTCAATACTATCGGGTGCATTAAATCCAGACCCATGGATTTGTGTACATCTAGTTTTTCTAAGTAGCTCTTAACTCATTCCTTCCCCAGCAAGGACTGCCCTCCATCTTCCCATACTGCATTGTCTAGCACCGTAGTGTGGAAGCTGTCCTTGTCTGTAAAGACTGAGGCAAAAAAGACTTCAGCTTTTCTTACATCAACTGTCACTAGATTACCTCCCTCATTCAGTAATGGCCCCACACCTTCCCTGATAACCCTCTTATTGTTAACATGCCAGTAGAAACCCTTCTTGTTACACTTCACATCCTTTGCCAGCTGCAGTTCCAATTGTGCTTTTGCATAAGCTGACACAGGATTTCCCCTTTAAGCCAAGTTGGTTGCCTACCATATTTGCATTTCTTACTATGCAGAGGGATGGTTCATTCCTCTGCCTTCAATAAGTCTTCTTTAACATACTGCCAGTTCTCCTGAACTCTTTCCCCCTTCATTTCCCAAGGGATTCTGCCCATCAGTTCTCTCAAGCCGCGTCTACATGTGCTGGCTACTTCGAAGTAGCCGCACCAACTTCAAAATAGCGCCCGCCACAGCTACATGTGGCGGGCGCTATTTCAAAGTTGACATCAACGTAAGGCAGCGAGACGTCGAAGTCGCTATCCCCATGAGGAGATGGGAATAGCGCCCTACTTTGACGTTGAACGTCGAAGTAGGGCATGTGTAGCCGATGCGCATCCCGCAACATCGAAATAGCGGGGTCTGCCATGGCGGCCATCAGCTGAGGGGTTGACAGACGCTCTCTCCAGCCCCTGAGCTTGATGGTCGCCGCGTGCAGTGGCCCCTTAAAGGTCCCTGCCCCCGGCATTCCTGTGCAGGAAGCTGAGAGAGCGTGCAGGCGGCATCACAGCCATGCGGCCAGCCTGCACACCCCTCTGCAGCTGCAGTCCACCACCCCCGCAGCGATGGCTGCCCGCCAGCCCCCCAAGCGACCCCAGGGCAACCCCTCCAAGGGGAGCCAGGGCTCCCAGGCTGGCAGCTAGCTGGGAAAGAGGCAGCGGGGCCCCTCCTGGACGGAGGCCGAGCTCCGGGACCTGCTGGGGCTCTGGAGTGAGGAGGAGGTGCTCCATGTAATGGGGAGCAAGAGGCGGAATGCGGATGCGTTCACTCGGCTGGCCGAGGGCCTGGGCGCCCAGGGTCACCCTGCCCACACTCCTGACCATGTCAGGAGTAAGGTCAAGGAGCTGCGGCAGGGTTACGCCCGGGCCCGGGATGCAGCCAGCCAATCTGGGGCCACCCCCGTCACTTGCCCCTTTTACAAGGAGCTCAGGGAAATCCTGGGCCCCCGGCACACCTCCTCCCCGCCGGCCACTCTTGACACCTTGGCCGATGAGCCCCAGCAGGCCCCGAAGGTGGAGTCTGCCCCGGAGGCAAGCCCCACACCACAGGGGCCACCCCAAGAGCCCACCCCTGGAACACCAGAGGAGGAGGAGGAGGGGGGATCCTCCTCCAGTGATGGGGAGCTCCAGATTGCCATCCTGTCCTGGAGCTCCAGCAGGGTGTCCGCCCACAGGGTGTCCCCCGACCGTGGGAGCGAACCGTCAGGTATGTACCCCCCCGGTGCACACCGCCGGGGTTGAGGGGCGGGGGCAACAGACATGACCAGGGCCCTCCACATGCCCAGATGACCATGTCCCCAAGGACAGCAGTGGCATGTCCCTCAGAAGACTGCATCAGCCCCTGCCCCCCCAGCATGACAGTGCCATGCCCCATCCCTGGGGATGGGGGGGGGCGGAACCTAGGGTCCTCTGGCAGGAGTGGGTGGGACACCCATCAGCAGCAGCAGCATCTCCCGGGGATGGGGATGGGGAACCAGCAGCAGAGGTGTGGGGGGACAAGGGCCATGGCTTGGGGGCCACACTAACGGCTGTCTCCACTCTTCTTCCCTGCCTGTGTTCCGCAGCTACACCATCAGAGGGACTGGAGAGCGCTGGCGAGGTGTCAGTGGTCCCGGAGAGCCCACTGGGGCCATCACTGCAGGCCAGCCCCTCGGCGGAGCACCGACCAGCCCCAGGGCGGGGACGACAGCGGACCCAGCACCACCCCCGGACAGCGACGGACCCCCAGCTGCTGGCAATCCTCTGGCAGCAGCTGGAGGTGTCGGAGCAGCGCCTGCGGGTGGAGGAGCAGCATCTCCATCTGCAGGAGCGGGCACTGGCCTGGCATCAGGAGGCATGGGGGGCCTTTATGCACACATTTGAGAGCATTGCGGACTACCTGGCCCCCCATGCCACGCCGGCTTTCGCTCTGCCCGCCCTGCCTGCTCCACCCGCCGCTCCACCCGCCACTCCACCCGCCGTTGCACCGCCATCTGCCACTGAGGGGCCATCCGCCGAGGGGGACCTGGGGCCTGCTGACACCTGCCTGCCATATCTGCCGGTCCGCCTGGCCCCCAGCCAGCCCCGGCCAGGGCTGAGGCCGAGGCACGGGTTGCGGCCGCCCACCCCCAGCGCTGGACATTAGGGGGTGCGGGGCCCAGGACGTGGCCCCCCCCTCCCCCTTTGTACATATCCCCTTTTACTTGTGTTGTATATAGTTTGTATTAGACCCCTGTTATTTTATGATACCTGCCCCCCCATGTAAATAGTTCTCCCCTTCCTTGTGTTCCCCTGTTTTTTGGTTATCCATATAATATATAATATTTATGTTTGTTGTAAATAATATAATAATAAGAATTCAACGTTTGGTGGTTTCACGAACAACAGGTCTATTTTTATTTGCAAGAAAAGTGGGGGTGTGTGTGCTCTTGGGTGCTCTGTGGTGTGGGCGTAGGGGCAGGGAGTGTTGTGGAGGATGGGGGGTGTGCAGTGGGGGGCCTGCCAGCGTTCACCCCATGGCCTCGTCGAAATGGGCCCGCGGGGCCTCCCGAACCTGGATCCCCTCGGGGTCCACCTGGCGACTGGGGGCAGCGGGTAGCTGCACGTTGGCCCTGCCAGCCTCCACAGCCCAGCCCTGAAAGAATGCCTCCCCCTTGCTGTCCACCAGGTTGTGGAGGGCGCTGCACGCGCCCACATTCGGGGGGATGTTGGTGGGGCCCACATCAAGGCGGGTGAGGAGACACCTCCAGCGCCCTTTGAGGTGGCCAAATGTGCACTCAACCACCTGGCGCACGTGGTTCAGGAGCAAGTTGAAACGCTCCTGGATGGCTGACAGATGGCCCATGTAAGGGTGCATGAGCCAGGGCCGGAGTGGGTATGCCGTGTCTGCGACGACGCAGAGGGGCATGGTGGTGTCCCCCACAGGGATCTCCCGCTGGGGGATGGAGGTCCCCTCCTCCAGCCGGCGGCACAGGCCCGAATTCTGGAATACCCGGGCATCATGGGTGCTGCCAGGCCAGCCAACATATATGTCCAGGAAGCGGCCCTGGCTGTCCACCAAGGCCTGGAGGACCACTGAATGGTAGCCCTTGTGGTTCAAGAAGCGTCCCCCACTGTGCTCCGGAGCTCGGATGGGGATATGGGTCCCATCCAGAGCCCCGAAGCAATTTGGGAAGCCCAGGGTGGCAAAACCCGTGATGGCGGCATCCGGGTCCCCAAGCTGCATGAGCCTGTGGAGGAGCAGGGCGTTGATGGCGCGGACGACCTGCAGGGGAAGGACATGGGGGAGCACCAATGAGAGGTGTGCAGGGTGTGTCTGGCCCTCCCCTGCCAGGGCTCCCCTCCCCTCCCCTGCCAGGGCTCCCCTCCACCCCCAGGGCTGCCTCCCCCTCCCCGTGAGTCCTCTTACCTCCATGAGGACAGCCCCGAAGGTGGCCTTGCCGACGCCAAACTGCTGGCCCACAGATCGGTAGCTGTCTGGAGTGGCCAGCTTCCAGACAGCGATGCTGACCCGTTTCTCCATGCTGAGGGCACGTCGCATGGCGGTGTCCTGGTGCCTCAGTGCTGGGGTGAGCCACTGGCAGAGCTCCAGAAATGTCTGCCGGATCATCCGAAAGTTCTGGAGCCAGCGGTCTTCGTCCCACTCTCCGAGCACCAGCCGCTCCCACCAGTCGGTGCTCGTGGGGTAGCTCTACAGCTGGCGGCATGTGCGTCAGGGGAGGGGAGGTGGGGGGCTGCAGGGTCCAGGGTTGCTTCCTCCTCCCCTGGGGACAGCTCCTCTTCTGTGACTAGAAGGTGATCAGCTGCCTCCTGCATGCCATCAAGCAGGGCGAGCACTGCTCCGGCAGGGGCGGCTGGGTAGACCTCTGGCTGCTGCTGCTGCTGCTGCTGCTGCTAGGGGTCCATAACTGCTTCGCCGAGGTGTGTGTGCCTATGGCTCTGCAAACCGCGTGCTGTGCAGGTTGAGTGTGTCTGGGAGGGGCCCTTTAAGGCAGCGGCTAGCTGTTGCCCTGGAAGTGCTAGTCCGCCCTGTGACGCTGTCTGCAGCTGTTCCTGGCACCCTTATTTCAATGTGTGCTACTTTGGCGTGTAGACGCTCCCCTGCAGCGCCTACTTCGATGTGGTGCTGCCCAACGTCAATGTTGAACGTCGACGGCACCAGCCCTGGAGGACGTGCAGACGTTATTCATCGAAATAGCTTATTTCAATGTCGCTACATCGAAATAAGCTGTTTCGATGTAGTGTTCACAGGTAGACGTAGCCTCAGTGAGTCAAAGTCTGCTCTTTTGAAATCAAGGGTCTGAATTTTACTGCTCACCTTCCTTCCTTTTTCAGGATCCTGAAATCTACCATGTCATGGTCGCTGCAGCCCAGGTTATAAAACTGTCAGTGCTGTGCTGGAAATGCTGTATTTCCAAATCTGAGAAAGAAAGCCTGCCCCACGGAAGCTCATCACCTAATAAATTATTTTGTTAGTCTTTAAAGTGCTGCATGACTGCTGGTTTGTTTTGTTTAAAACCATGAAGAAAAAAGTCTAAAATGAAAAAGGCCAAGTCATAGACTCATAGAAGACTAGTGCTGGAAGAGACCTCAGGAGGTTCTCTAGTCCAACACCCTGCTCAAAGCAAGACTAACACCCACTAAATCTTTCCAGCCAGAGTTTTGTCAAGCTTGGCCTTAAAAATCTCTGAGGACGGAGCTCCATCCCCTCCCTTAGCAACCCATTCAAGTGCTTCACCACCCTCCTAGTGAAACTATTTCTCCTAATAGCCAACCTATGCCTTCCCCGCTGCAATTTGAGACCATTGTTCCTCATTCTGTCAACTGCCACCACTGAGAGTCACCTGGCTCCATACTGTTTGGATTTCCCCTTCAGGTAATTGAAGTCTGCTGTCAAATCCACTGTTAAGTCTTCTTTTCTGCAGACTAACTAAACCCAGTTCCCTCAGTCTTGCCTCGTAGGTCATGTGTCCCAGCCCCCTAATCATTTTTGTTGCCCTGGTTTGGACTGTCTCCATTTTTTTCACATCTTTTCTGTAGTAGGGGACCCAATACTGAATGCAGTACTCCAGATATGGCCTGACCAGTGCCAAATAGAGGGGAATAATCACTTCCTTCAGTCTGCGGGCAATGCTCTTACTAATGCACCCTAATATGTCATTAGCATTCTTGGCAACAGGGGACACACTGTTGATTCATATCTATCTTCTTGTGTACTGTAATGCCCAGGTCCTTTCCTGCAGAACTTCCATTTAGCTAGGACAGAACCCAGTCTGTAGCAGTGCATGTGATTTTTCTGTCCTGAGTGCAGGACTCTGGTTCTTCTGCTAGACATGGGAAAGTCATTTTCCCTCTTTGTGAGTCTTTCTCACCATTTGCCAATTTAGGTTGTGAGGTCGCAGGGGCCAAAACCGTATCTGACTGTGTTTCCTAAAGGATACCAGTAGAAAGGGTCCCTAATGTTGGAGTCCTGAGCATTAAGTTAGCACAAATTATACCGGGCCAGGTTTTGGAGGTATGGATTTTCTGGAAAAGCAATTCTGCTGTGAAATGGGATGGTTAAACGGGGAAGGTTAAACTGGCACCTTCATATTCAACACATCTGTCTCCTGATCCTCTTCAGTCACTTTATGGACTGAAATAACTTTTTTACTGCCTTTTACATCCCTTACCATTACAGGACCAATACAGCTGCAGGTGGCTGAACGGAAGTCTTTTTCCTCTTGTGTCTCCTCAGTACAACAGCTCATACATTTCCGATCAGTACTTCTCTGAAAGCAATGGAATTGCACTGGTGTCTGTGAGGAGCATAATATGAAGATAATGGTCACTGTAAAGGAATCGCATAATGAAAATAAGAGTTACTAAGGTGCATAGCTGTGCCTGTATGACTGTGATGGGGTGGGGGGATGGGGAGAGGTTGCCCGCTAGAGGAGGTGGAGTGCATCAGTGACCACTGTGGCCAGCAGGTGGACCACAACATCTAGGAAGTCCCTGTTGGGGAGCCGCTGGAGATCCATGGGGCTCTCCATTGGGCGTTTGATTGCTGCACAGGGTCTGCAGTGCTGTCTGCAGCAAAGCAGGACTCAGCATGTGCAAGGTAGAGGTTGGGGAGGGGGTCTTTAAGGAAGTGGCTGGCAGAGGCTCCTGGAAGGGCTTGGCAGCCATGCAACCTGGTCCGCGGCATTTCCTGCTCTATTCTTCCGAAGAGTGGCAAGGCCTTTTTGTGTATGAACATGCTCTTTTGAAAGATGATGTTCCAGAAGATATCTTCCTGAAGATCGTCTTTCGGAAGAGTGCTGGAGTGTAGTGTAGACATAGCCTTAGGGTTTGTCCTCACATCAGCCTTATTCCAAAATAAACTGTTCTGGAGTAGCTAGTCTAAAATGGCTCATTTCGAAGTAATGCTGCTGCATTTTGAAATCACACTTAGCTATTTCAACATGCAGCAGCTACACGCATAAAGCCTATTTCACAATACAGCCATTAGATGCACTACTATTCCCTGTCTTAACAGCACCCATTTTGAAATAGCTATTTCAAAATAGGCACTATTCCTCGTGAAATGAAGTATACCAATTTTGAAAGACAGATGCCATTTTGAATTTATTTCAAAATAGTAGTTGCATCATGTAGACACTAGCATAGTTGTTTCGAAATAACTTTGCTATGAACACACACACTGACAGAATGAATTGGAGAAGTGTCATGGTGCTGAATTTTGTTGCCAAGCCCTGTCTGTTTTTCAAGCCGGCAATACTATTCTTTGTCTTGGCACAAGGTCTTGGCACACAGATGATTACTTGACAACCTGGCCCTAATTCCTGACTCTCTCTCACTCTCTATAATTTGTATCAAATATTCTTACAAATAGGATTCACCCTATTCTTTGACACTAATATACTGTTTAGCTTCTCTTTGAGACTGTTATACACTCTGTTCGACCTGTAATTTATATTGTATAAGACTGCAGTACAATCTCAAGTGCCACAAAGCAATCCAAAGCATCTAATGACCTGCTGCACACAGAGTTCCTGTGTTGTATATTGGTATGCACTTTCCTAACATTGAATACTCTGAGACTGAACCTGATAAATAGTTCTAGCAACCCAGGATGTGACAGTCGCAGTTAGAGCTATTGTGCAAAAGCATTTTGGATGTTGAAGAAAACTGTCTTTTTTCCTGAACTTGCAAAAGGAAAAGAAAAAAAGTAGCCGTTAAAATGCTCCTCACTAAAGTTGTGTGGGTTGTTGGCAGGAGTAACACAGCTTGCACAAGAGAAACTGTATGTGGCGGAAATGAAATGTGTGTATTGCTTCTGAGGAGAGAACAAACAGTCAAAGGAATGAACTCTGCTTAATGTGACATATTTTCTTAGAAGTGATTCCTAGCCATAGGATTGGCAATAGTCAGTCTCAAGTAGACATATTTGGAGTGAGGGGTGTTCTAACCATCTTAAAAGAAACATCTGGATAAATACCATAAAAATGTGTATTTTGGTGGCAAATTAACATCTGGGGCTTGATTCTCCACTGCTTTGCACCTTGTGTAGCCATTTATACCCACCTAAGAGCATGGAGAATTTGATCTGTTAGCTGTTTATGCCCACTTTGCATTTGAGTAAATGAGAGTGTTGATGTGCAAGAGACTGAAGAATCCGTCCCTCTGGAGTATTGCTGTACTATTCCCCCCATATGAGAGAGAGGTTAAGTGACTCTGTGAAGCTATATGCAGGATATCAGTGTCAACACTGCAATGGGACCCTGGTCCATGGCTGAACTTCCTAATCACAGCACAGTACAAACAAGTCCTAGCACATAGGAGTTCTTGTCGCAAATGGATAGTTCCATGCTGCTTGCTCAGACCAACACACAAACAGCTCTCTCGTATCTTGAATTAGGAAGCACGTATTTTCAGTTTTTTACCTTTGCAGTCAGGGAAGCAGCTTGTGGACGATGAATCTAATAGTAACAGCAATAACCGTCGGGAGCAAGAACATTCTAATTTCTTTTACCAGAACTAATAAAGCTTTTCACAATCCCATTGTGAAAGGTGGTATGCCTAAAGCAAAAACTAGGGGTATATGCTGGTGCCTATCACAGCAACTGATTCAACACTTAAGAGGAGAAAAATTGCGGGTGTTTGTAATGTCAGGACAAGGATTTCAGAGGCCGCCAAAGTACTAACAGCTGTAATTGGCATCACCAGTTTTCTTCCTTTTATTCCACCCATCTTCCCTTGTAATTCCAGATGCAGCAGTGACAGTAGATGGTTTATCTTCCACATAGAAAGCGTCTTTTGATTTCTGCGTGCCACCATCACCAGGGCTGGAGGACAGCCACTTTTCTTCTCTTAATCTGCAGCCTATAAGGATGGAGCACCTAAATTGCTCTGTAACATCATTTGTATTGGTAGCTTCTCCTCATTTGTGGGGCATGCATCGTCAATCATCCCCAGGGCATCTGAGTCAGGCTTGGCTTCTGTGCCATCGCTTACTCAGACTGCAGGAAAAATTGTTTACAGATACAGGGTGTGTGGACTGGAACATCAAAAGCCAAGAAGTGAAGCCAAACATGAGGCTACTGCCCAGGGTTCCCTCTAATTTTTTTATCCATGAGTGGCATACATTTTGTTACGTGTGCCAAGGCAAGCACAGATGTGCACCACCAGTACAAACATGCTGCTGGCTGTGGGCACCTGAATCTCTCCTGGGTGGTTGCCCGGCTGCTCAGCTTACAGGAAACAGTGGTTCTGCGAGTGCCTTTTCTGTAGGAAGGGAATGAAGAACTTTAAAATGTACTTTGTTACCTGTGTGGTGAATGCTTGGAGAGGGTCTTGAATGGGACTCACTGGGGCTTAATTGCCTTATCTTTGAAGAAGGCAGCAGAGATGACAACTATTGTGAAGAGTCTTTTCTTAGCTAGAGTTCTTCAGGGCAAAATTTCTGAAGGAAATTAGGGTATTTAGCTCTTCACTGTAGCAGAGCTGAAAGCCATGTCGTTAAATCATTTAGTAGGTGTAAAGCTTGGAGATGGGCAGGGTTTGGGTGGAGTCCCCAAACCTACAGAGCTGCCAAGCAGTGGACTACCCAACAATAGTTATAACTAGCTCATGCTTTGCTACCACCACCGGTTACAGACACACACCACTGGAAGTCTTGCCTCAAGAGGTCTGAGAGAGACCAGAGTTGTGGCTCTTGATTTGCACCCAGCACAATGTAAACCCCACAGTCAGCCCTGGAAAGGTCCAGGGCTTTGTGCAGATAGCCAGTGACTAAACACAGCCATTCGTGCTACTTGTTCTTGAACTCCTGGCTTTGACCTTGGATTGATTTAGACCTCTGCTCCTGACCAGGACCCTCAAACCAGCTGCCATCCTAATTGTTGGTATCAACCGTGACCTGGAGCTTAATTACAAATTCCTGTCAAAACAAAAAGCAGTCAAGTAGCACTTTAAAGACTAGCAAAATAGTTTATTAGGTGAGCTTTCGTGGGACAGACCCACTTCTTCAGACCGTAGCCAGACCAGAACAGACTCAATATTTAAGACACAGAGAACCAAAAACAGTAAGCAAGGAGGACAAATCAGAAAAAGATAATCAAGGTGAGCAAATCAGAGAGTGGAGGGGTGGGGGGGAAGGTCAAGAATTAGATTGAGCCAAATATGCAGACGAGCCCCTATAGTGACTCAGAAAGTTCCCATCACGATTTAAACCATGTGTTAATGTGCCGAATTTGAATATGCTTTTATATTCAAATTTGGCACATTAACACATGGTTTAAATCGTGATGGGAACTTTGAGTCACTATAGGGGCTCGTCTGCATATTTGGCTCAATCTAATTCTTGACTTTCCCCACCACCCCTCCACTCTCTGATTTGCTCACCTTGATTATCTTTTTCTGATTTGTCCTCCTTGCTTACTGTTTTTGGTTCTCTGTGCCTTCAATATTGAGTCTGTTCTGGTCTGGCTATGGTCTGAAGAAGTGGGTCTGTCCCACGAAAGCTCACCTAATAAACTATTTTGCTAGTCTTTAAAGTGCTACTTGACTGCTTTTTGTTTTGATAGTGTATAGACTAGCACGGCTTCCTCTCTGTTACAAATTCCTGTGCTACTCTCAGCCTCAGGTTTGATGCTGCTTACTCTTGATTCTGACTGCCCTTGTTAGGGTCCTGACAGTAGGCTGTGAGAATCTCAACTCTGTTGTATATCTGTTTAGACCTCTTACAAAAATCCCAGAATGGAGCCTTCGAATTTAGGAGACCTTCAGATCCAGAGCCAAATGCTGCCTCTCAGCTTGATCTACATGGAGCACTCTGGGAAAGCTACTAAATGTGTTATTTTTAATTAGTTAAGCACAGACATCAGGTGTCCTTCCAGTAATTAGTACACAGCATCAAGAGACATTTTACAAACCCTGAAAATCTTACACTGGAGTGTTTATCCAGCAGAAGATGCAAGACAACACTCTGTAAGCATTACAATGAGGGCAGATAATCAGAGTCAAAGCTGTTGCACTATATCTGCAACATTCCATAGACTCAAATATGAGGGCATTTCTGAGTGCAGAGAGCCATGCAACAGAGTGTATATGGATAACAATTCCAAGTCATAGGAATAACCACTTTTACAGGAATTAAAATACCCCTAGAAAGGCTTCTGGGCTAGACCATTGTGTGCAATGTGTTTGCGGAGCTTCTGTTCTTCCTTAAATTTTGTTTACATTGCATACAAACCTCAGATTAAGTAATCACACGCTTGTCAACACATGGTAACCTGTCCTGGTACTGCGTGGCCCCATTGTCAACATTAGTACTTGGATCTCATGGCCCATGTTTGCACTGATGTTCATTGCCATGACAAGCTATCTGGGCTCATATTCAGAGATATGTAGTATCACAAGTCATAGCAGTGCTCTATGATCACATTCACAAGATGTTCTGGCGCAAACTGTTTAGTGCAAAAGAAAATAGTCTCGGGCCACAAAATTAATTCTCTGGCAGTAGAGCAGCTGTCATGATGGCCTGGTGTTACTTGCTGAAGGTACAAATCCTATGTGTAATTACCAGCACCAAGAGCTTCTGCTTTTCTGGAGGCAGTGGTTTTTTTTGCTTCTGCACATGCTGCTGCCAGGAGATGTTGACAGGATTTCAAAAGCTGTTTGGGCCTGGAGAAGCTGGAGACAAGACCTTGCAGTTATAAGCAGCACAACAGCAGCGACTGAATGGGACCTGATACAATTGTTAATGGTAGATGACACCTATGAGGATCACTGTTTCTGTGCCAAGAACACAAACACATGCAGGCAGGACCATATTGTGACTGAAACATGGGATGACCTGCAGCAGGCCCAGAACTTTTACATATCAAGAATGGAGTATCCGTAGCAACTGGTACGTTCTGCTGCCCTGGGGAATGAAGGGCACAGTCCAGTAAGGAGTGCCAAGCATCTACACACACTTAACTTCAAAGTTAAACTTGGAAGTAAGGCACTATTCCATTCCCAGGAATGGAGTAGTGACTTTGAAGTTAGCCTCCCTTACTTCAAAGTTAACTTAGAAGTAAGGGAAAGCATGTGTAGACACTCTTCGTGCAGCTTCAAAGTAGCAGCTTACTTCAAAGTTAACTTCATAGTAAATTTGTAGCGTAGATGCAGCCCAAGATAAATTGTTACAAATCATCAGTGCCTTTTTTGTAAAAAAGAGGTGCCAGTACTCAGCTGGATCCCCATCTCCTCCCCTCAGCCAATCCCATGGCTGCTCCTACCAAGGTGTCAGTACTAAGTACTGGCAAGTACCGGCACAAAAAAAGCACTGCAAATCATAGTTTCTCATCCTAGTTCCCATTTCAGGTGAAGTCTTTCCAGGCCTGACCTGGTGTTTCAGATATGGGTCCAGCATGTCATCTCTACCCAATGTCATTAGAGTCCTTTTGTTTCCAGGTGCTTTTATATATCCTCTTGAGTGGAGAGCAGTCTGGGAAGCCAGTTGAAGATACTCATGGTTTGCTTCCCAATTCTTAAATAGAATTTCGCCAGGGCAGGACTCCTTTGTTCCATGCACTTCCACTTCCACTGAAAATTACCAAATTCAAAATGGATTCCAGCACTAGGTGTCATAGTCATATGTCTTTGTAGGACCAATGACAATGTAGGCTTGCAGGAAAAACAAGACTATTCACACAAGCTGCTTTGCACACCAAGCCATTAAGTTCCTTAAGGAACACTAATGGCTTTCATGAGAAGACATAAATTAATAAACAGTTTGGCTGTGTCTACACTAGCCCAAAACTTCGAAATGGCCATGCAAATGGCCATTTCAAAGTTTACTAATGAAGCGCCTCATTAGAATGCCAGCAGCCACGGCACTTTGAAATTGATGTGGCTCATCCAGACAGCAGATAGGAATAAGGGGATTTTGAAGTGGGCAGGGTCCTTTCGAAAAGGAGCCCTGTATGGACGAGCCACGTGACAGCGAGCCACATCAATTTGCATGGCCATTTTGAAGTTTTGGGCTAGTGTAGACATAGCCTTTATGTTTTATATTTCTAATTTCAAATACAAGAAAGATACATAAACATAAATAAAATATACACATTCAATAATAATTTACAAATATACACAGGGATTACAAGCTCCTGAATCATGTCATTTGCCCCATTTTTCATAAAGCATATTTGACTTATGCATATTCATATTCAAAACCACGTTTCCATGAAAAATATGGGGACATAGTGTCAAACATTGATCAGCACTGCAGATACTGGTATGCCAGTATATATTGCTTGAGGACTTAGTGTTACTAGTTTACCTTGGTACATTCAACCATGAAATGTCAACAGCTATAGGACAGGCTAGTTTTCGGTAGTATCCGGAGTACATCAGAGATGCAGTCTCTCACCTAAATTATTTATCAGTCTGTAAGAACATCTGATTATAAAGCTCACCGAGGACAAATGAGGAGGCTAATGCTGAAAAGGCTAAAGAAAGCGGTAAAATCTGTGGTTTTCAGTTTGTGGGGCATGACTGCAGAGTAGATACACTCCTCATGTAGGAGTGTGAGAGGGAGGCCAGGCGAGGCAGGGGTTAAACAAGGCCTGTTGGCTCAATCAGCCCCACCCTGGTTCACCTGCCACCAGTGTCAGGCCTGGAGGGGTATAAAAGGAAGGAAGCCAGCCCAGTGTGGGGCTGACCAGCCAAGAGGCAGGAGCTGGCTCTGAGGCAGCAGGCCCCAATCCAGAGCTGCCACCTGGTTAGCCACCAGAGGGCGCAGTCCAGGACCCTCCCCCAGGTGCTGAGGGGAGTGGGAAGCCCCCCCACCAGGGAACCCCTCTCTTGCCAAAGGGGGAATTAGATTCGCTGTCCCTCTTACCAACCTCCTCAGGAAAGAGGTTCCCAACTGCGTCTCATGGACCCCAGCTTGTGAGGAAGCTTTCCAGGCCCAAAAGGCCCAGTTCTGCTGAGAACCGATCCTGTACAGCCCCAGCTTCTTGAAGGAGTGCCTGCTACAGATGGATGCCTTAGATGTCAGGGTGGGAGCTGTGCTCTCCCAAATTGTGGGAGGCGAGGAGCACCCAATTCTTTATATCATCTGTAAACTCTTCCCAAGGGAGAATCATAGAACAATAGAGCTGGAAGAGACCCAGAAAAGCCATCGAGTCCAGCCCCCTTCTCTAAGCAGGACCAAACCTACCAGATCAGCCCAGCCAGGGCTTTGTCAAGGCAAGACTTAAACACTTCCAGGGATGGAGACTCCACTACTTCCCTGGGTAGACAATTCGAATGCTTCACCACCTTCCTAGTGAAAAAGTTTTTCCTAATGTTCAACCTGGACCTTTCCAACCGCAGCTTGAGACCATTGTTCCGTGTTCTGCCATCTGTGATCACTGTGAAAAGCCTCTCTCCAGCCTCTTTGCAGCCTCCCTTCAGTAAGTTGAAGGCTGTTATCAAGTCTCCCCTCAGTCTTCTCTTCTGCAGACTAAACAGTCCCAATTCCCTCAACCTTTCTTCATAAGTGATATGCTCCAGCCCCTGCATTATTTTGGTCGCCCTCCGCTGCACCCTCTCCAGTGTATCCACATCCTTCCTGTAAATGGGGTCCCAGAACTGGACACAGTACTCCAGATGCAGCCTCACCAAAGCCAAATAAAGAGGAATAATCACTTCTCTGGATCTACTGGCAACGCTCCTCTTGATGCAACCGAATATGCCATTAGCTTTCTTGGCTACAACGGCACACTGTTGACTCATGTCCACCTTCTCATCCATGACAGCTCCCAGGTCCTTTTCTGCAAAACTACTACCGAGCCAGTCAGACCCCAGCCTGTAACAATGCTTGGGATTCTTCCGGCCCAAGCGCAGGACTCTGCACTTGTCCTTATTGAACCTCAGCAGATTTCTTGCAGCCCAGTCTTCCAATTTGTCTGTCAGTCTGGACCCTGTCCCTACCCTCCAGCTTATCTACCTCTGTCCCGAGCTTAGTGTCATCCGCAAGCTTGCTGAGGGTGCAATCCAACCCCTCATCCAGGTCATTGATAAATATGTTGAACAGAACAGGACCCAGAACCGAACCATGGGGCACTCCACTAGAAACTGACCTCCATCCAAACATCGAATGGTTGATCACTACCTGTTGGGCCTGACCTTCTAGCCAGCTTTCTGTCCATCTTACTGTCCTTTTATCCAGTCCACATTCCTTTAACTTGCTGACAAGAATATTGTGGGAGACCGTATCAATAGCTTTGCTAAAGTCCAGATAAATCACATCCATTGATTTTCCCCTATTCACAGAGCCAGTTATCTCATTGTGGCTACGTCTACACGTGCCCCAAACTTCGAAATGGCCATGCAAATGGCCATTTCGAAGTTTACTAATGAAGCGCTGAAATGCATATTCAGCGCTTCATTAGCATGCGGGCGGCAGCCGCGCTTCGAAATTGACGCTCCTTGCCGCCGCGCGGCGCGTCCAGACGGGGCTCCTTTTCGAAAGGACGCCGCCTACTTCGAAGTCCCCTTATTCCCATGAGCTCATGGGAATAAGGGGACTTCGAAGTAGGCAGCATCCTTTCGAAAAGGAGCCCCGTCTGGACGCGCCGCGCGGCGGCAAGGAGCGTCAATTTCGAAGCGCGGCTGCCGCCCGCATGCTAATGAAGCGCTGAATATGCATTTCAGCGCTTCATTAGTAAACTTCGAAATGGCCATTTGCATGGCCATTTCGAAGTTTGGGGCACGTGTAGACACAGCCTGTAGAAACTAATCAGATTGGTCAGGCCTGACTTGCCCTTCATGAATCCATGCTGACTATTCCTGATCACTTTCCCCTCCTGTAAGTGCCTCAAAATGACTTCCTTGAGGACCCCCTCCATGATTTTTCCAGGGACTGATGTAAGACTGACCGGCCTATAGTTCCCTGGATCATCCTTCTTCCCTTTTTTAAAGATGGGCACTACATTTGCCTTTTTCCAATCATCCGGGATCTCTCCCAATCTCCACGACTTTTCAAAGATAACAGCCAAGGGCTTGTCAACAACATATGCCAACTCCCTCGGAACCCTAGGATGAATTCGGTACGGGCCCATCAATTTATGTACGTTTAGCTTTTTCAGATAGCTCCTAACCTGTTCTTTCCCCACCAAAGGCTGTCCACCTTCATCCCACAATGCATGATTATCGCATTAGTTCGGGAGCTGTCTTTGTCCGTGAAGACAGAGGCAAAGAAAGCATTAAGTAGTTCAGCTTTCCCTACATCATCTGTCACTGGGTTACCTCCCTCATCCAGTAGGGGCCCCACACCCTCTCTGATTACCTTCTTCTTGTTAACATGCCTGTAGAAACTTTTCTTGTTATCCTTCACATTCCTCGCGAGTCGCAATTCCAGTTGTGCTTTTGCCTTCCTGATAACTGCCCTACATTCTCAAGCTATACGGTTTATACCGCTCCCTAGATATCTGTCCCAGTTTCCACTTTTTGTAAGCTTCCTTTTTGTGCCTAAGTTTTCCAAGGATTTCCCAGTAAGCCAGTCTGGTCTCCTACCATATTTACTTCTCTTGCTGTGCATCGGGACAGTTTCTTTCTGTGCCTTCAATAGGGCTTCCTTAAAATACTGCCAGTTTTCATGGACTCCTTTTCCCTTCATGGTAGCATCCCAGGGGACTCTGCCCATCAGGTTCCTGAAGGAGTCAAAGTCTGCTTTTCTGAAGTCCAAGGTGTGTAATTTGCTGCTCTCTTTCCTTCCTTTGGCCAGGATCCTGAAGTCTACCATCTCATGATCACTGCTTCCCAGGTTGTCCCCCACCTCTACCTTCCCTATTAGTTCCTCCCTGTTTGTAAGCAGCAGGTCAAGCCGCGCATGACCTCTGGTTTGGTCCTTCAGCACTTGTACCAAGAAGTGATCCCCAACATTCTCCAGAAATTTCCTGGACTGCTTGTGTACCACCATATTGGTCTCCCAACAGATGTCAGGGTAATTGAAGTCCCCCAGGATAACGAGAGCCCGCGATCCGGAAACTTCTCTCAGTTGTCCAAAAAAAGCCTCATCATCCTGATTTGGCGGCCTGTAGCAGACATCAACCACCACATCTCCAGTGCTGCCTACACCACTAAGCTTGACCCATAGATTCTCAACAGCTTTTCTCCCTCTATGTACTGGAGTTCCAAGCAATCATAGTGCACTCTTACATACAGTGCAACTCCTCCTTTTCTCCCTTGCCTGTTCATCCTGAACCAGTCATCCAGTCATGCGAGTCATCCCACCAAGTCTCTGTTATGCCAATCAAGTCATAGTTCTTGGACTGAGCCAGGGCTTCGAATTCCTCCTGCTTGTTACCCAGGCTTCTGGCATTGGTGTACAAACACCTTAGATAACCAGTTGATCTCCCCGCCCCCACTACTCGAACCAAGGGTCCACTTTTGTTGTACATTCCTCTTTGCATTTCTTCCTGGCCTCCAAGTTCCTTTCTACCTACAGGGTTTCGGTCACCATGCCCCAGCGAACCTAGTTTAAAGCTCTCCTCACTAAGTTTACAAGCCTACTTGTGAAAATGCTCCTTCCTCTCTTGGTTAGGTGGACCCCATCTCTTCCCAATAATCCTTGTGCCCAGAACAGCATCCCATGTTCAAAGAATCCAAAGCCCTCTCTCCGACAGCACCTGCATAACCATGCATTTACTTCCTTAATTCGACAGTCCCTACCTAGCCCTTTCCCATCGACAGGAAGGATGGACGAGAACACCACTTGTGCTCCAAATTCTTTGACCCTTCTTCCCAGCGCCACATTATCTGCAGTAACCCGCTCAAGGTCATTCTTGGCCGTATCGTTAGTTCCCACATGCAGAAGTAGGAAGGGGTAGTATTCTGAAGGCTGGAACAGTTTTGTGAGGCTCTCAGTCACATCCTGAATTGGAGCTCCTGGTAAACAGCACACCTCACGAGACTGCACGTCTGGTCAGCAGATGGATGGTTCAGTCCCTCTTAGGTGGGAATCCCCTACCACCACCACCCGTCTTTTTCTTCTGGGGATGGTGGTCATTGAACCCACACCCCTAGGACTACACATGCCCTGTCCTGCAGTAGAAGCAGTTCCCTTGCAATTTTTTTCCCTGTCAGGCGCCTTCCAAAGCACCACCCAGAACCAGTGGAGAGAGCATGAAAGTGATTACTTATCTCTCTATCAATGGGGGACTCGTGTATCAGCCTTCTTTTTCTTCTAGAAGTTACATGCTGCCAGTTCTGTGCTTCATCCCTTACTGCCCTCCCCAGTTCTTCCGCCTGCCGTGCTTGCAAGATTAAATGCGCCCTTCTGTCAAGGAAATCTTCATCCTCCCTGATTGAGCGTAGGGTCAACACTTGAGCCTCCAGTCCTCTAATTTTTTCTTCTAAAATGGAGACCATCTTGCACTTAGTGCAGACAAAATCCCTTCTTTCCTCAGGGAGGAAGACAAACCTGGCACATCCTGAGCAGGTAACAGCAGCAGACCTGTCTCTCTCCATGCCTGCCACCTTAGAACAGGGATTTAAAAGAAAGGCAAGGGTCCCTGGCCCCTTCCACTCCCTTCCAAACTCCCTCTCTAAACTCCCTGTTTGCAGTCCCCCATTCACAAGCTCACCTGCCTGGACACTGCTTTATAAAGCCCTGAACTGCTTCAAAGTCCCTCCCCTTCCTGAGGCTCAGCCAATCAGCAGAGGCTTCTAGATCACAAGCTTATTTAGAAGCCAACAGATTCCAACTGCCAGTCCCAGTCCACCCTCCTTGCGGGGGGTGGGGGGGCAGGCAGGAGAAAAAAAACAAATCAACAATCACACACCACAGAGCAGAAAAACACCACAGCCAGAAAGCCCCAAACACAACACACACCCAGACAGCCTCTTACTTAAGAATCCTGTATTTGCTTCTCCTACTCAGTAAGAGAGAAAGAGGCCTGAGCAGTCAAATGGACCACAGACTCACTCCAATACTACCTCCTGGGCAGACACTTTACCCTTGTCACTGACCATGCCCCCCTGTGTTGGCTACAGGTGGTGAAAGAGACAAAACCCAGAATCATGAGGTGGTACCTCACCCTCCCATCCTTCTCCTTCCAGATCCAGCATCATGCAGGAAAGGATCATACAAATGCAGACTTTTTTTTTCCAGGGGAGAAAGAACACAGCTGGGGGAGGGGGCAGACCTCTGTGGGGGTCTTGAGCAGGGGGATGTGTAGGAGTGTGAGAGGGAGGCCAGGCAAGGCAGGGGTAAACAAGGCCTGTTGGCCCAATCAGCTCCACCCGTGTTCACCTGCGGCCAGTGTCAGGCCTGGAGGGATATAAAAGGAAGGAAGCCAGCCCAGTTTGAGCCTTGCTGGCCAAGAGGCAGGAACTGTCTCTGAGGCAGCTCTCATGGAAAGATTTAACTCTCTCTCACCCTCGCAGGTGTGGTGTTGGGTTCGACTCTAGGATCCCACAGCATTTCAAGTTCAGAGTCCAATCCACAAGTATCCTTTATTGAGATACAGAATTACAGCTCGAGCTGGGTGCCTCCAGAGAGGGACCCCGCCTCCCAGAAATTGCTGGCAATTATACCCTTTACAGTTTGTAACACCGCCCATACCCCTGTCCAAAGTCCAATTACCTAATTTCAGTAGGGGTCTTTACCCCATTGGATGGTTCCGTTGCTAAGAGGACAGTCTGTTGCTGGGTGTTTGATCTTCTTCAGGAGGCAGCTATCTCAGCTCCTTACATTCTTCTTTTATCTCCCATTTTGCAAACTTCCAATTAGCACGATATCGGGCAGTTTTCACCGGTTCTGCAGCTGTTGTTTTCAGCATTTCTCTTAGGTCAGCTTGACCTGGGCCTAAGGCTTCAGCTACTTTAGCTACTAGTGCTAAGCTAAGAGAACAAACTCTTTAAAACATGCATATAAAATGACATATAAATGATTTTCCCATAACAGCAGCAGGCCCCAAGCTAGAGCTGCCATTTGGTCAGCTGCCAGAGGGCGCAGCCCAGGACCCTCCCCCAGGTGCTGATGGGAGTGGGAAACCGCCCCCCCCCCAGGGAAACCCTCTTCCGCCAAAGGGGTAACTAGATTCTCAGGGCCACACCCCAAACTTAACCCATAGATTCTCGGGTGGGGCTGAAGACCCACCCAACAGGCCCTGGCCAGGGGGCCTAGCCACTAGGCCACCCAGTCTCAGGGTCAAACTGCTCACACCCCATTTTAATGGGGTCAGCGGGGTTGACATTAGACTTGTTGGGACTGGAGGCTGAAGCCAAAGTCTGAGCCCCATTGCCCAGGGCTAAAGCAGAAGCCTACAGGTTTCAGCTCTGGGCTGCAGGGCTCAGACTGGCTTCAGCCACGAGTGATGGTGTGAAGGTGTGGCTCAGCCTGCAACTCTCCCATATATTAAAAAATCATATTTTAAAAGCCTTGTTTTTTTTTTTCTTGAAAACCAGTCTCATCCTTTGTGAGGGCCTGAGTGTCCTTGAGATTAGATTTGTGAGCATTATCTCGTGCCATCCAGTATAACAAACCTAGGACAAAGAGAAGGGGCTGTAGCATTCATGAAAAAATGAGGACAACTCAACCTACTTGAATATGATAACTTTTCAGCTCACAATTAGCACATCAGATACAAGCTTATTTGGTAGCACGTCCCATCACACTTGTATGTCAAAGGTGGCAGAGTAGTGGAGACATGATATTGAGATAAGTGGCTTGTTAAAGTAACATACAAAAATTGCATGTTAATGTATCAGTTGCCTGCTTAGTTTTGACAAGCCAGCTTGTGCTGAGGATTTTCTGTGGCATACAAATGCTAACCTAACTAGTCCATAGTCAGAGCTGGTGAGTTGGACAGTAAAATGAATTCCTTCTAGCAGGGTAAAGGAAAATCTGATTGAAATTCCTCCTACATGTGAATAGTTCTCATTACTGAAATCGGTGAATCTGGTTTGATGGTCATTTTTTTTTTTGCTGAAATGATATATTTGTGTTATAGTCTGTGACGCTGTGCATCTTCCACATTCAAACTGTTAACTGAAATACAGATGGAAAGGCTGTGATTTCAAGATATTATGACTACAATGTTCATAAATTTAGTTGCTAATGTATCAGCCCAGCATGGAAGGCTTTATTTAGTTGGCTTTCATTGCTATTATAAAGAGGTTCTTGAAGACAAGCTGTGAACTAACATTTTCTTCCAGACAAAGCAGAGGACTCTGAAGATCTGAGTTGTTATTTGCCGAAGACAAATGATAGGTATCCCTAGAGCAAGAATTAGTATTGTAATGTGCAAGAAAAACCATCTTATCAATGTAACTGTCTTCTCTTTATTCCTAGAACAGATGACAAAGGCAGGTCCCATGTAAACATTTACATCAGGGTTTCACCCCATAAGGAAAATACTAACAATTCCTGGAAATTATGCATTGGTGTTAAATACAAATTATAATTATGATTTAATAGAAAATGTGCACAGGCTAATAATGTGGTTTAGCAAACTGGCATATTAGTTTATTATGGTTTAAAAGAATAATTCTTACAAGGGTATATCAGATTCTATATTTTATAAAAGCATGTTAGAACCACTTGCTGGCCCAAACAGTTTTGCATGTAGGCAGTATCTAACAAAGCTTTACTCAGGATTAGAGAATACTTTAAATAATTTCAATGGATTTGATTCATATGTCTGCTCACCTTTTGTGTTTGCTTGCCTTGAATTTTCTAACAAAGGAATTTATTGGCAGAAATATTTGTGGAAACTGTCTGCCTTTTCATAGCATATTCAAGTTATTCATGAACAATGAATGCTGAAGTAATAAGTTTGGATATTTACACTGAAAAAGAACTCTCTTAGAATGAGTCCTATCCATGGAGCAGATCCGGTATGATCGGACCCCAGCCCCTCTATGATAGTCTGCTGCAGCATTTCTCTAACTGAGGCTCTAGATCCAAAAGGACGTTGCAGAGCTATTGTGGTAGGGTGGGGTTGTGAGATCACAAAACTAATGCAATAACCTATAGCCACTTTGTATTACCCTACAGCGTTTTAATAATTAATCCTTAACAGCAATGGATGAAATATGAAGCTAGAGCTCCTATCATGTTTTACTATAAAGCTTCTTAACTCTGGCAGATGACTCACCTCTTCTGTTTTGTTTCACTGTTTTGCCACTTCTCTAAGCATTGGCCTTTCTGTAGCTAGGGTGGCCACCTGCCTGGCTTTTAACTTACATACCTGGTCAGAAAGGGCCCCTGCGGCTCCAGTCAGCACTGCCAACTGGGCCGTTAAAAGTCAAGTTGGCAGTGCAGCAGGGCTAAGGCAGGTTCCCCACCTGCTGTAGCTCTGCACGGCGACTAGAAACAACAGCATGTCATCCCCTCCCTCAGCTCCTACTCATTGGGTCAGCCAGGGGGACCACATGCTAACCCATCTCCAAGTGCCTGCTCTGCAACTCCCCTTGGTTGTGACCAATGGGAACTGCAGGGCCGGCACTTGTGGGTGGGGCAGGGTGCAGAGCCTCATGGCTGTGTCTCCATTATGAGCTACACTGGGGGAAATGCCACAGCTTCCAGGAGCTGCTTGAGGTGGTGGTTGCTGGGAGCCTGCAGTGTGCATTTTTTTTCTCTTCCTAAATTCCTCATAGCCATCATCCTTGGCATTATCCTCAGTGGTTTGTATCGGTGTTGAGCAAAAACAAGGTGGGCTCATTTCATCTTCGTTCTCTGACATGACATTGTCCTGGGTTTTAGGGTCCTCTAGGAAGGCCTCGTCGAGCTGTGGGGAGATTGCCAGAAAGAAAATAATGTAAGATCCTGTGGTCTTTTTAGTTTTTTTTTTTTTTTTTTACAAAATCCCATTATACCACCCTCCACAAACCTGCTCATTCGTTTTTTACCTCTTTGGCTTCTTTTCTGTTCTCCTTGTCCGACTCCTGCAAGCTGCAGCCACCTTCCTCCGTAGGGGTGGACAATGAGAGGCCGTCTACCTTGTCAGGCTGCCTCGAGAGTGGTTGGGTTTGGGGGTTGGGTTCCAGTGTATCCGTCAACAAGGGTTGGGTCAAAGGGCTCCCCTTGGCTACTGCCTCCCCCTCAGAGCTGTCGCTGATGTAGCGCTTTCTCCACATGCGGTGGAGACCCGTTGGCACATAAACGAAGTCCGAACTTCTGGCAGGGGTGGTGAAGGAGTCCATCTTCCCGCTCAGCGTTTGCACGATTTCTGAAACATGTGCTCTTGGAAAAAGATGGCCTCTTTCTGGGGGTAGCACTATGCTCCGATTGGTAGAGGGTGGCGGGGTGAGTCCTTCGAGGTGTCACATGACACCCTTTACTTCCAGTCACGTTTCTCTCTTGACCTGAATGGACTACTACCCCAAGGGCATGTCTTCCGGTACAGGGGGCATGCCTAAAGGATTGGGGCAGAACTTCTGGGACAGAGGGAGGGGCGAAAGGGTTAAGGTGGTGGGACTGCTGGTGATGGGGTGGGCACAGCTAAAAGGGATGGGTTGGGACTTTCGGTGATAGGTGGGCAGAGCTAAAATGGCCGGGGGGGCGAAACTTCCGGTGACAGGAGGCAGGGGGTGAAAGGGTTAGGGAGGTGGGACTGCCGGTGATGGGGTAGGCAGTGCTAAAAGGGCTGGGTGGACTTCCGGTGAAAGGGACATGGCTAAAGGGAAATGGGGGTGTGGCTAAAGTTTGATTTATGGTAGGCCACACCCCTGGAAGTGACGTGCCAGGGCGGGACTTCGGGTGACAGGTGGGCGGAGCTAAAATGGTTGGGGGCAGAACTTCCGGGGAAAGGGGTGGGGCTAAAGGGCAAATGGGCGTGGCTAAAGGGCAAATGGGCGTGGCTAAAGTTTGATTGATGGTAGACCCCTTATACTACTCGGACTAACACAGATATCTGGCTGGGTCTACACAGTGCAGCTTTCCCGGCAGATCCATGCTAATAAGCAGCCTCGAAATTGCAAAAGGCTGTTCATTAGCATGGTCCCGCAGCTCATTAGCATAGCTGTGTAAGAGCTCGGTCTCTGCAGAGGAGGGTACTGGCAGTAAAGAGGCCATGTGGACATACCCTGCCGGCAGAAAGACCCTCTGTCGCCAGACCCTTATGTCCGAATTTACTGCCAGCACCTCCCTCTGCTGAGACCGAACTCTTGCGCAGCTATGCTAATGAGCTGCGGGACCATGCTAATGAGTGTCTATTTGCAATTTTAAGGCTGCTCATTAGCATGGATCTGCCAAGACCAAGCCATGTAGACCCAGCCTCTCTGTGTAATATCAACGGATCAATTTGTTGCATATGGCACTAATTGGAGTGCTGAAGCCAACACGATTGGCAGAATTGTAAGTGTGGTAAAAGCCTCTAAACCCAGAAAATACTGCAGTTCCTATGTGGCACAGAAGCCTTACGCTACTGCCAAATCTCTTATTCTTCCTGCAGCTAAACAAATGTGTGAGATTCTGATCGGCAAGGATGCTACCGTGCAGCTGAGCATTATTCCACTATCAAATGATACAGTGAGTTGTCATATTGATATGTCCAATGACACATGAGAGCAAGTGGTGGAAATGATTAAAAAGAGTAAGTTCTTTTTCTTACAGTTTGATGAATTCACCAGTGTTTCAGGGGCAGCACAGTTACTCGTCTCTGTTCGGCACATTTGGGAAAACACGGTAAAAGGAGACTTTCTTTTCTGCAAGACACTGCCAGCATATGATACCGGAGAGGCAATATGTAAGTCCGTCAGCATCTTTATAGCAGGGAAGCACATTAACTGAAACATATGCACAGAGATTTGCACAGGTGTCACCAAAGCTATGTCCAGTACCAAGATGCCAGCTGATGTAAAGAAGTGAACCCAGAAGCCCATAGGCAGACTCTTGTTGGTCGGAACATAGATCCTTATTATAAATCAATTTTGAGTCAAGCTGTAGCAATCGTTAATTTTATCAAAGCAAAGCTGTTGAATTCCCATTTTACAGATAGCTGTGGAGAAATGGGATTGGAGCCCCAGCACTTATATTGCACTCACAGATTCACTGGCTGTTGCAGGGGTGAGTTCTAGCCAGTGTGTTTGAATGGAGATTTGAGGGGTGTTTGTTTCTGACTGAAGTGGATTCTAACCCTCAGAAGCTTTTAAGTGGCATCAAATGTTTGGAAGCTCTCATGTATCTAGCAGCTCTTTTTGATTGTTTAATTTCATTTACTGAGTCACTGGAAGGAAAAGAAACAAATATTCCCCAAGTAGGTGGCCGAATGAATGCCTTTTTAAACCCAGGGGACCAGAGAGTGATAGCTGTTGGTAGGAGCATTGTCATATCCATGCGGCTGCACCAGCACGGCTGTCTTCAGAGCTGCCTGGCTGGAGAGTGAGTGGCAGCTGCTGATCAGGGCTTTCATGTTGTTTACAGTATGGGAGGATTATCATTTTAATCCTGGTTCAGCCCATCCCTCATACCTACTCCTACTCCCACTTGATCCTGTATTTGATACTGAATTTCTACCCTGCTCTCCCTGTAATGGATGGTGGATCCCTGGCCTGCTGCAGGGTACAGCTCTTGAAAGACAGACCAAGTTTCAGATTAAAAATAGTGGGGGAAAAGGGGTCATGACAATGTGTGTGAATGATAAGGTGGCACCAATAGAAAAGTTTGTGTGTCAATGCCTTAATCTAAACACGCTACTTGATGGATCTGAAGCAGTAGTCAAAGCAGTGAATTGAGCATTTGTAACTACTGCCTTGTCTTAACCCGAACAGAGTGGCACAACTACAACAGTGCTGGAAGAAGGGCCATCCGCCCAAGCAAAACACCATGTGTTCTCAAACAATCCTGTGCTCTGGAAGTCCTGAATTCGTGCCACTGAATTGCTGTGAGGCCTTGGGCAAGTCACTTCTCTGCAGCATTTTTCCCAACTGCCAAATATAATACTTTCCCCTTCTAATTGAGGGGTGTTGTGACAATTAATGAATTAATGTGTGTATGGTGCATTGAAGAAATGCTAGCAAAATAACTGCATAAGTAAAGCCCCTCTCTCCTGGGAGATAAACGCTCAGACAACACTATTATGGGCATGGTATGAAAAGTAATAATAAAATCCCAATGTTTTCAATGCAGAACAACCTCCTGGAAATCTCATCCAATGATGTCACCATTAGCAGATACAAAAGAACATGTTGCTGAACATCTCTCTGCACTTTGTGCCCAGTTTTTGAAATATTTTGCTGATTGTGACTTAGCTGCATTGAATTGGATAAGAAAGCCATTTGACTACCAGTCCTGTATAGTGAGCGTAATGGCAGCATTCAAAATGAGCCTCCCTGTTGAAGAAACTTGCCTCCAGTGAGTGGGAGCATATGATTTGGCTTTTAGAGGTAAGCCGAGTTTCCATCTAAGTCAGCATCTGGGTCTGTCCCACACTTGTAAGGATCAGAAGGCCATGTTTTGGACAGGGATCAACATGTTTCAAAAATAAATTTAATGATTTTAATTGCTAAATTATTATTTATTGAATTATATATTCTAATATCAACAGCAAGCATTATTGCAGGCTCTGTGGCTTTCCCCTGATGCTATTATGAGGCCCTTCTTATCTTGCTGTAGGTTGTATTTCTCCTGGGCCGTTCCAATATTCCAACGGAGAGTGTGTCTCTGTTTTTTGAGCATGGCCCTCTGAAAGTGTCTATAATCTAGTGAAAAGCTGTTCAAAAATACTTTCAGTTCTGGGATCATTGGAGACAATACTACCTTGATTGGGAGAGTAACTGAATCTTTTTAAGGAAAATTAAATCCAGAAGATAGGAACATTTTCCTGGTGTAATTTGAAATATAAAAACCTTTTTAGAATTTGGAATTTGTTTTTGATTGACATTTATCAGTTGGAGAATATCTCTATCCCCATTGTTTTTCCTATTGCAGAAATTTTCTAAATAAATATATATGTATATATCCTTGGAATAAAATAGGTACCACAGTATCAGTTCCTCTGCTTTCCACCCGGGTAATCTCTCTCTTTTACCCCAGTGGCTAAGAATTAGCAAATCTTAAAAACATACTTTGAGAAAACCAGGAACATTTTCATAGAGAAGAAATCTCCATTTGGGATTAATCTTTTGCTTTTTAAGCTACTCCATACTAATATTTCTGAGACTTCTAGTCGTGATCGGATGTATCAATTGCTTTCTCTGCTCACATTGTAATTTAATGACTGTACTGAAATAAATCCCATGGAGCATCTTTGGGATTAGGCAAAACATTGCCAGGCTCTCAATCTCCTGCCATATAGTCATTATTATAAAGCAGCAACACACCTACTCACTCCTCATGGGGTTCCTGTGTTCTTACTTTCCAAAACATTTACCTTCGGGGCTGAAATTTTCCAGCCCATGCTTCTGAACAAAAGTGAAAATTTGAGCAAAATTCCTTTAACTGTTTTTGAGTCTGAGAATGAAAAAAACAACAACAACACTTATTTAATGTTAAAAAAGAATGTTACGCCATTTGGAGAATGTCTGTCTGGTTTTCTTCAAGTGTGAAAACTTCAATGATTATCCAGGTACTTTGTAGGAGGGCAACAGTAAATTGGCTGAAGTAGCAGTTTCTACGTGTGAACTTTGGTTCTTTTATAGAGTGTGGAGATAAATTTTGCACTTCTTGGGCCAGATACTCAGATGGTGTTGCTCCACTGACTTATGCCAGCTGATGATTTGGTTCAGTTTATAGATATGGGCCTCTTTGGCTGCTGCTTGTCTTCTGCTTTTGTCCTAAACTAATTAAGCTGTTGATTAAAAATGAACCACACAAAAACAAAAAGACAGCTGATTCCACAGAAATACATAACAAGTCTCTACTATATCTCTGTGAGCATGTCTCCATCTCTTCTCCGTGCAGGCAATGGCAACTCAACTGGAAAACTTATATTTTAACTTTTAATGACAATTCCTGGTTAGATTTCAGACAGGATCTTTAACCAGAAACTAAACATGCTGCTCTTGTTAGGTAATGTGGCATCAGTTGAGGTCATGGGCCATGTACTTTGTTGGAAGCTCTGTGTTGTTAGGTGGGCACTCTGCCTGCATTAAATTATTACTGACCCACATTGGTTGGTGCTTTTTTAAGCCAGAGGTCTCATTTTGTTAGTAATCTTGCTGGAATTTCAATGCATTGCTCCCAGAGCATCCATTCTGGACACTCATTTTTTATGCTTTGTAGACTTCTCTTGGAGCCATGATGAATTGGTATAATTTGAGTTCCTACTGTGACAACACAAATTTTAGATCCACATTTATTTGGAGCTTATATCAAATTCTGATTATCACAGCTGACTAACTCTCTAGTTTAATTGCTATTGGTCATTATAAATAAATGACATGCAAAGGGGAATATGGCAAAATGGTGTAGAAGCTTGCTTGAGAGAAAATCCAGTATAAGGGAAGGCAAGAAAATCAGGTGTACAGAAAAGTAAAAAAGAAAAAAAAATACAGAAGAGAATAATAATTGAGAATACCACCAATAAAAAGCCAGTATAAAAATGTCTCAAATGGCATTTGTAAGGAAAAGCCCCTTGAATATCAAATCATCAGAAAACATCATCATCCCTCTGAAGTAAGAAAACAGCACTAACTTTGTGAGTAAGGAGTAAGGGCAGAATAAGCATGTTCTCTTTCCCTGTTCCACTCATCTTTGCCCAGTCCATGTTGTTGGTACTGGGTCTCCTGGTCCCTTCGTTGCAGTTAATTTTCGTGGCAGATATGTAACGTGCAAAAACAAATCAACAGACCACCACCAGATGCTTCCCATCTGTTAAGAACTTAAAACCTGTGACTTGGAAAAGACACTTGCTCCACTGCTCCTTCATTTGATAGCTACATGCCTCATTATCTTCTTTGTCAATCCAGTTCTCAATATAAGTTGACAAGAATGCACTGGGGGCACTCTTGCTTTTTTGCATGCAAGTATATTCTACAGTACTGAGCATAAAAATCTAACCCAGCTCTTTTGGTTAGGCTCTTTGTCATAGTTGCACAACATGTCCTTATGTAGTACTTAGTGTACTTGTCAGACCTAAGTTACAATAGAGCAAGTGATACTTTGAATTATGAATATACTCAGTTATTCCTAAAGTAGCCTAGGATTGATTACTGCATGCTCATTTTGTCTGTATAATATGAATAAACAGGGCTCAATCCTCTAGGGGCTGGGGGAATAAATCAGCTAGGGAATCCTCTTCTCCTTGCGTTCTCGTAGCATTGCAGGTTCTTTCCCAATCTACAAGCCCCATTCTGAAGGGATGTCCAAAGAAGAGGAGGCTCAGTGGCTTGCAGCATGGGATGAATACCGTATAAATACCACAGAGATTCTGCTATTCAAAGGATGAGTGAAGAGCATTGAGACCATATCCACCTATGGTAATCAGACTTCAGTCTATAAAGCTTTGTAGTAGCAGATACACAGGGTAGAACCACGGTGCTCCATCTGTGTACTGAGCAGCACAGGATATTGTTCCCTGAATGTATTAAAATAATAGATTTCATTAAATGGATTCAGCCTGAGTGGTGTGACTCTTCCACTTGTGGGGAAGTGTTTCAGTTAAATTAATATTTTGTTAGGATCGTTAACACATTATTCTAGTGCGTATAGTAGAAATACATTTTTATAGTAGAATCTTTTTTAAGGTAGCTTCATAAGACAGTGACTAGTACCACAGACCAATGTTACTTTTTGTTAAACAGAGTGAATATGTTTATTTAGTATGAACAATAATGCTTTGCATGATAAAGAGCAGTTTTGTGAGTAAGTGAGTGATTTGGGAATATTTTTGTGAATAAATGTGGTGAGGTCATCCCAGTGTTATGTGTGGTGAGGTGTTAATGCTCTTCTTTGCCTATGTACTTTTGTGGGTCCCACTGAAGATGCACACATCAACATTGGATCAGCCTCTTCTTTTGAACAACAGTTTCTCCTATGGCCATTCATGCACCTTGTGCTGCCTCATAATCCCATACAAGGACTTAACAGGCAGGAAGGCCCGGACTTTCACTGAATTCCCCCATGCCATCTGTTGCGGTGAGATGGAACGTGGCAAGTGTCCAAACACTAGTTTTTGGCTCTAAATCTCTCAAAACTCTTAAAAAGTTTTCAGAACCCCTTTGGTCTATGGATATACATCTGCTTTGAGGATCATTGACCAGTCTGAACTGAATTTGATGGTCAGACTCCCCTATATATTACCCCGTGTGTGGCTTCTCAACATGGTGGATTCAAAACCAGCAGGATTCAGGACATGCTCATTCTCTGATGGACTCTTTGCATGGGAAGGACACAGCAGATATCTCTTCTACTCAGAAGAGTCCCAAGTACAGAGCAGATGTTGTGTGTTCATCTCTTTTGCTGCAAGAATGTGTACATATTGGAACATCTTCTTTTGAAGCAATCTGTGAAGATTCCTTCAGATCCTGAGGAGAATAGAATCAGCCCCCGAGCAAGAGGCAGGCAGACTCCATCCAGAATCCTGTCTAGCAGACAAGCAACTGCAAAGACCATCCTGGAAAAGACCACACCAAGAAAGGACCTGGCATTAACACCACGGTTGAAGTCAAATCCATTGGTATTACAGACAGTGATATGTCCAGTACAATATATGGCACAAGAAGAACCACTCCAGACACAGAAGCAGAGATTCCAGGCAAAGCTTAGGTCCACATTTTAAATCTTGAAGATAGTTGATAGGGATTTAGTATTTAATTAACTTCTGGAAATGAGACTTTAGTTACTAAAAAAGTTAGGCATTGTGATGCTGAACACAGCAAGCCCTAAATGCCTAAATGCCTAAAAATTGTACCTTAGTGTCTTCCAACAAGAACAGGTTATGTAAAGCCACTGGCAGAAATTCTACCAAGGACTGTAGATAAGTAGCAGCTTAAAACACCTCAGAAAGAGCTGAGACAGCCATGACACTGAAGTACCTGCTGGTACCAATACAGACTCCAGTACTGAGATGTAGTGCTTAGCGCTGCCCACAGAAGCACTCCCAATTCTGTCCCGTGTAGCTGATTTGTCAGTTTTCATGTAATTTTTTTCTATATCTTTTACCTTTTTGTCGTACCAGTTTACTTTCATCAGAATTTCCACATCTGAAGAAGTGGGTCTCTCCCACAAAAGCTCATCACCTAATAAATAATTTTGTTAGTCATTAAAGTGTGACATATCTGCTTTTTTGTGTTGGGAAGATGCAGGGTAACATGGCTACCTCTTTGTGACTAGATACATTAGAAGGAATTCAGGATTGGTATGGAAATGCTTTATTGAGAGAAACAAGCGCTACATTAATTATGAAACTTACTTTCAGTGAATAATGAGATCACAGACGAAAAGTGAAGCCCTGTTATTGTGCAAGCTGAGTATGTGAAAAGGAACTGGCTCCCATTAAAGTATTTTAAATCTGGGTATTATATTTGAATATATTATATAAAATATATTGCAATTTATTGACATAATCTCTACATATATGACCTCTATGAGTTCTTGCTGCAGTCTAAAACTGAGTAACTTAATTATGCTGCATCCATAGTGTTCTTCCTTTTCTTATGAATTTAAAAGGTGATTTCATTCTGTGATGAAGGAGGCTGATAATTTGGACAATATATATATTGGCACACACAGGAAGGGGATTAACACTTTTTTTGTAGCAGTTTGGCTGCAGCTAGGACTAAGGAGTCACTCTGGGAATGCAAAACCTCTTTACTGCTGCTGAAATGTTCAGATGTTGAGCAACAGTAAAATTACAAAACATATCTATCATATTGCAGGTTTACAAATATGAATCTCACAACAGGACCATAATGCTCCCAGCTTGTGATGGGCTTAGAATAAAAATCACCACCTCAAAGTTCATCTGAAGAGTTGGACTGCCTGACTCCCCTGAGTAACCTCCTGCATCAACCCTTCCTCCCACCCGCTCTCCTAGAAAAGCATGCAGGTCAGATATTGAACAGCCTAGGAACTTACTCAAAAACAACTACTTAGGATGGAAGAAAGTGAGCATCATCAATATAATATGAAGGAGGAAAGAAACTAAAAAAACATGAACAGCAAAGAAGGGGAGCTGAAGGGAGAGTGCAGAACAGTCTGTTCTTGGAGGAGCAGGAACAGAAAGCTTTTATAGATTTGGGTTCGGGGAATGTTTTTCAGTGATGTCATCACATCTCATACTGAATATTCTCGTTAATAAGTAGGAAACCATTTAAGCAGTGCTGCAAAGCACCCTTCTTATTGTACCATTCCTAGCTCTGCTATGTGAACTTTCTCTCTAATGGCTTTCCTTTGTGCTGTACGCTGAATGCCATGTACTGCAGATCAAACGGCTGTGGTTCACTCACTGAGCGACCATTCTATTGTCTGCCAGAAAGTAAGACAGCGTATTGCAGAGTGCTTGCAAGTGTTCTGCAGCACATTTTAATGGATTCAGATATTCTAAAGCCACAAGGGACTATTGTGCTTATCTAATCTGACCTCCTTTGTAACACAGGCCAGAGAATGCCCCCAAAATAATTCCTGGGGTGTATCTTTTAGAAAATATTCAATCTCAATTTTCAAATTGCCAGTGATAGGAAATCTATCAAGACCCTCGGTATAATGTTCCAATTGGTAATTACCCGTCCTGTTAAAAATTGACTCGTTTCTAGTCTGAATCAGTCCAGCTTCAGCCTTCAGCCACTGGATCATTTATACATTTCTTTGCTAGGTTGGAGGATCTATTATGAAATATTTGTTCCCTGTATAGTTATAAACTGTAATCAAGTCACCTCTTAACCTTTTTGTTAAGTTAAACAGATTGAGCTCTTTGAATCTGAAACTGAAAGGCCACTTTTCTTTAATGTGTCTCATGCGTCTTCTCTAAATCCTCTCCCATTTACCAACATCCTTCTTCAATAGTAGATGCTAGGACTGCACAGTAGTCATATCAGTGCTAAAGACAGAGAGGAAATATCCTATATGAAATTCCCCTGTTTATGGATCCATGGCTTGCCCTAGCCCTTTTAACCACAGCTTTGTGTTGTGTTGTTTGGAGTCATGGAGTTAAGGAAGAAAGTGCTTGAACACAGATAGATGCTTTCCCATCTCACATTATAAGCTGGAACCAACCAAAACCATCTGGGCTAGCCCCCAGTGATCTAACTTAGTTACTCTCACAACAATAGATCTATTACTAAGACAACCCAACACACAAGATGTATCACTACGATGACTCAATAGCCCCAGTCAGCCACACCACCCACTTCAGAAGTTCTGACTTCAACCTCCATGCCTCACAGCCTTAGTTATAAGCCACTGAAAACAGGAGCTTGTAATGGGAAATATCAAGCAACCTTAATAATAGGCAGAGCTCTGTGCAGATCCAAATGTCTACTCACGAATGCCAATATCAGCAGATAGACATCGGGATCCAGAGGGTTCTACTCTCAAGAGACACTGTGGTCAGTGGAGAGGAGCATGGTCCTTCCGTGCCCAGGATTCAGCGCTGCCTGCTGGCATCTCCTCCTGGCCATGCAATTGTACCACCCCCAGCCTGCTGCCAGCAGGGCTGTATGACCCCAGACTGGCGACGCCAAAGTGTCTCATTAGCATTCCCCTTTTCAAAAGGTGGGTGCTAGTGTAGCCACAGCCTTTCTCCTCCCACAGCTCAGTACCCTGCTTCCACCAGACCCATTCATGAGGCTCGCAGTGCCTTCCTTGCTTTTGTGCATACTTTACATTTGCTGCAGCATTAAATGACTAAGAAAAATGATTTGTGCTTTTAGATATCATCTGCTGTTCTCTCCTACTTATAATTTGTTCAGAATTAGTCTTATTTTAAACATGTTGGAACATCAAATTCTAACTGGACATGCCAGGTAAAGAAATTGAACATAAAATAATTTCAGTTGTTTGCACAGACAATTCCACTGCCTTTCTCCAGATTTCCAAAAACTTGAGGCTGAGAACAAGCATGAAAAATTTAATCCCCAAGTCCTAGGGCCTGAAAGGGCCATATTATAACACTGCAAAAAGTGGAGCTGTGCTTCTGGGTTTAAGGTTACCATATAAAATTGCAAAACAGTTTAAAAATAAGATGTGCAAAGCAATTAATCCTTAAAGTACTCTCAAATCTTCTAGTAGTTTGAACATAAGATGGCAGCTTTTAACCCTGAAAACGTGCCAGATATATCCACTGACTGATTTTTGCTAAGCATTTATTTATGTGTATAGTAAATAAAAATGGTTTGAAAAGAGAATTTAATGCAGTCTCTGCTAAAATTGCCTGTCACGCAGGTGCATGTCTAGACAATAGAATACCTTACAATGCCTCTGAAACCGTGATGTTTCAATGTTGCACACCATATATTGTGTTCTGTTTTAAAAATATCTTTAAGCATACCATACATATATAAGAAATTTGTTTTACAGAATATTTTGCCTAATTCTTGTTACTTGTCTTACAACTGAATAACAAAGAGACTGATTAGACCAGGGTTCAACAACCTTTCCAAGGCGGAGTGCCAAAATTTTATCTTTTGACCGCTGTGTACAGTCCGAGGGCTGGTGATTAGTGACTTTTTAAAGTCACTAATAGATCTACTTAAAACAGCTTCATTAATAAATAAATCAAGATGCAGAGCTTTACTGTTTAGGTGGTGGTTGGTAGCATTAGCTGGTCTTCTGTTAATCCACAGGTGGTACGGCTTTGAGCAAGCTCCCGTCTGCATGAGGGAGGAAGGGCTGGGCTGAGATCCCTGCCTCACGTGCTGATGAAAATTGGCTCAAGTGCCACTCTTGGCACCCCTGCCGGGGGTTGCTGACTCCTAGATTAGACCAACTTTGATCTATACCATAATATCAGAGGGGTAGCCCTGTTAGTTTATCAATTTGTTAGTCTTCAAGGTGCTACAGGACTGCTTGTTTTTGCATGCCATAATATGCTATCATCTGCCTTAAAAACAGGGAGATTTTCTCCTTGTCTTGGGTAATCAGAGAATGGGCTCGCAGAGTCTTTCTTAAAAAACTTTCTGTAAAAATGGCCATATGCAGACAGAGGCTACTACTGGGAAAATACCTTTTAAAGAATAGTAACAGAGAGGAAGCCGTGCTAGTCTATACACTAACAAAACAAAAAGCAGTCAAGCAGCACTTTAAAGACTAGCAAAATAGTTTATTAGGTGAGCTTTCGTGGGACAGACCCACTTCTTCCGACCATAGCCAAACCAGAACAGACAGAACAGAACAGGTCTGTTGTGGTCTGGCTATGGTCTGAAGAAGTGGGTCTGTCCCACAAAAGCTCACCTAATAAACTATTTTGCTAGTCTTTAAAGTGCTACTTGACTGCTTTTTGTTTTGACCTTTTAAAGAAGCGTGTTCTTAAAACATGCACTATAGAAAACAATTACAATTCCTTTAAAAATAGATGGCTTCTTATGCGGTCAGAGTTTCAGCTGCATGTTAAGGTGGCTATGGGAGCCATGTAACTTTGCTGTCTTCTACCCATACCACTAAGATGTTAGTCTTACAATATACTTTGAAGAAATGCAATGATCTGTGGAAACACAGTGATCTTATGTAAGGCGCTTATGGCTGAACAGTCGCTTTCAGCAATTTCTGCCATCTGTCTGGATGGGTTTCTGGTTTCTCAGGTTGGATCACTGCTGGGTTTCCCAAATGAAGTTACTTTAAAGTCACTGTGGCTACGTCTACACGTGAAGCCTACATCGAAGTAGCCTATTTCGATGTGGCGATATCGAAATAGGCTATTTCGATGAATAACGTCTACACGTCCTCCAGGGCTGCCAACGTCGATGTTGAACATCGACGTTGCACAGCACCACATCGAAATAGGTGCAGCGAGGGAACGTCTACACGCCACAGTAGTACACATCGAAATAAGGGTGCCAGGCACAGCTGCAGACAGGGTCACAGGGCGGACTCAACAGCCAGCCGCTCCCTTAAAGGGCCCCTCCCAGACACACTTGCACTAAACAGCACAAGATACACAGAGCCGACAACGAGTTGCAGACCCTGTGCATGCAGCATGAATCCCCCGCTGCAGCAGCAGCAGCCAGAAGCCCTCGGCTAAGGGCTGCTGCACACGGTGACCATAGAGCCCCACATGGGCTGGAGAAACAGCGTCTCTCAACCCCCCAGCTGATGGCTGCCATGGAGGACCCCACAATTTCAACGTTGTGGGACGCGGATCGTCTACACGGTCCCTACTTCGACGTTGAACTACGAAGTAGGGCGCTATTCCGATCCCCTCATGAGGTTAGCGACTTTGACGTCTCGCCGCTTAACGTCGAAGTTAACTTCGAAATAGCGCCTGACACGTGTAGCCGCGACGGGCGCTATTTCGAAGTTAGTGCCGCTACTTCGAAGTAGCGTGCACGCGTAGACACAGCTTGTATGAGCTTCTAAGAGTGTGAGAAGAAGGCCAGGCAGGGCAGGGGTTAAACTAGGCCTGTGTGCCCAATCAGCCCACCCGGGTTCCCCTGCAGCCAGTGTCAGGCCTGGAGGAGTTTAAAGGGAGGAAAGCCAGCCCAGTTTGAGGTGACCAGCCAAGAGGCAGGAGTTGGCTCTGAGGCAGCACAGCCTGAGCCAGCACTGCCACCTGGTCAGCTGCCAGAGGGTGCGGCCTTAGGACCCTCCCCCAGGCACAGAGGGGGGAAGCCCCTCCCAGGGAACCCCTCTCCTGCCAGAGTGGGAGCTAGGTTCTCGGGGCCATGCCCCAAACTTATCCCATAGACTCTGGGGTAGGACTGAAGACCCACACCCCAGGCCCTGACAAGGGGGCGTAGCCTCTAGGCCACCCTGTCACAGGTGGCAACTGTGCACAGAGCTGCTGTGCTATTTTTAAAAAAAGCGTATATATTTCATAGACTTTTTGTAATTAAAAGCTGTGTCAAGGTTATATTGGTCATCTATTGAATACATCTACTTATGCCTGTCTTGGGCTGGTACGGTAACAGGTGTAGTTTTTGTAGCATCAAAAATACTGGGTCTGAGATTGCTGAAAAAAGCTCTCAGTATATACTTGCTGTGAGGTTCCATATTAGACAGCAAATGTAGTAGAGTCCACTTCTGAGTTGGGTTTTCTTGATATTTTTAAAATTAAGGATGCCATATGGAAGGTGATAGTCTCTGTACATCTCCAACTAAAACCAATCAGTTCCTGGGATGTGGTTGTATTAACAGAAAGGGTGTCCCAAAACATCACATAAAACCCAGCCTATGCTTTTTCCTCAGGTTTGACTATGCTAGGATCCCTTCCCCCAGCCTAAGCGTTTGCTCTTTCCCTGAGGACCCGTCTGTTTCTTCCATAAGGACCTGTCTGCGCTGTGCTCTGGCTTTCTCTGCCAAAAGCAATTCCTACCTCCTGAATAATAAGGATGAAGTGCAAAGAGCCACACATGTGCCAGCAAGTGAGAAGTTAACCTGCAGTTCTCCACAGTATCCCATTATTTCTGCCATCAAAACTGGGCAGCTCATACCTACTTGGAACCATGCATTCCTTTGAGAAATGAGTTAATGAAAGGGCTATCTGCAGTATTCTAATGTTCTCTAAAGCAAAAAACAAACAAAACAATGCAGCTGTTGTAAACATCTGCTGGATTCGAAACAGAAAAGCAGCAAGATCATGATAAAAGTTGCTCCCGTGCCATGAGAATTATGGCTTTCAGCATCTCACTACTTATTTTCCTCCATCATTCTTGTTCCTGTTGCTTAGATGAGCTGCCAACTCAGTACGAAGATGGCACAGATTCCCTTCTGTGTTCTGTGTCTCCTTTCCCTTTAGCAAACACATCGACATTTATGGCAAAGAACATTTGACCTCTGTCTGCATTTAAAGTGGAATGTGACAGCAGCAGAAAGTGTAGCGTCCATCACAGTTGTGGGTTGACTCCTGTCGTCTCATTGGTGCAAGGAGAATGAAGAGAAGTGATGGTTCATGGAACGCTTTATTTTGAAAATTGTCATTTTTTGTGGATTGAAACACTCACAAGGCTGTTCTGCAGGCTGTGGTAGGACTAGGGTTAGGATTTGAGGTAGGACACTGTGGTTTGCCTTTTATACCCATTATGGGGCTACTTCTGCCTCCTACTCCAGGGTTCTCAACATTTTATTGTCTGAACTTTTGTCCCCCACAACATGCTATAAAAACTCGATGGCCCACCAGTGCCACAATAACAGACTTCTGCATATAAAAGACTGGGGCAGCAAGGGGAGCTAGCAAGCAGGACAGTTGGCCAGGGCTCCACTCCAGGTGGTTCCCACAAAGCTAAGTTGCTTGGGTTTCAGCTTAAGTCCCAAGTGGCAGGGCTGAGAGCCCCACGCTTCACCCCCGCACAGCAGGGCTTCAGCTTTCTGCCCAATGCCTCAGCCAGTCTCACATTGGCCCTGGTTGATAGCCTCCAAGAAACCTGCTCACAGCCCTCCAGGTGGCCCTAGATCCTACCGCTACCCTACTCCATGGTTATGTTCCCTTACCGGCAGAACTAATGCATTTCCCTACATGAAGTAAAGCCCTGTGTGAAGGTTGATAGGCTACTCAACGAAGTCCTGTTGATTTGAATTTGCTACAGGAATATGCACTATCCCACCCAAGCCCGCAAAGTAGATTTTCCCTGGTGAGTCTTTCATCGGCATAGTTGTCTTGATGAATTAACCACATGAATGGTCTGTAAAGTTGATGCGGCAGTAAGTTTGTGACTGATTTTTTTTTGTATATTGTTTGAGTGGAGCATTGGTGTGTATGGTAGGACTTCCTTCACAGCAGTTTCTGAGGCTTTTCTGCCAAATATATTTTTGTTTCTTGAATCCATCTTGATGCAAACTTTGAACTGTACCCTGGGTCAGATTTCACTCATGCAGAGTTCAGCACAAGATTTATGCACCTCTCAAGTCTTCCAATTAGTTTTTGTGCTGGCCCTCATTACAGGGGCAAATTTACCCAGAAGGAACACCTGGTGATAACTGGTTAAAGTACTGCAAGTAATTTTATACTGAGCTACAATCTGTATTTAAATTGAATAAATTTTATTTCAACTCTTTTTGCCAGAAAGTTTTAATGGTAAAAATGACTAAGCAACATTATTGTTTTTAATGTCTACTTCATTTTAATCATTATTGAATTATTTATAAAATCACTTAGCTGCTTCATCATTTTAACCAGTATTAAGACTTAATGGACAACATGTATTCATTTTTAGGCTAAGATATTTCAGTTGTCTTTTATGCTTTCATCAATTCTCAGCTAATAGAAGAAAGTATTCTGTTACATCACTGTAAATCTTTTACAGATATCTTTTAGTTATAATTTGTGTTGTATGAAAATTGTTACTGAAGTGTTCCATTAAAAAGGACACTGCCTGCAGTTTTGTAGGTTTTTAAATTACCCTATCTGATAAATAAAATCTTCTCTAGTTTCTTTTCCATATGAATTTTCAGTTCACATTTTAAAAGAATGTTTGTAATGGGTTTGAAACGATGGTGGCCTTCCAGAAATCGTAGGACTTTGTTTTGCTGTCATCTCTCTCAAAGCCTAAGCAAGACATGCAGAGTTCAGTACTTAGATGGGAGACTATTCAGATAGTACACGTTGAGTGTGTCTATTCCAGCACCAATGCCAAACCAGAGAATTTGCTTGACCATAGGAGGTCAGTATTGTCTAATAGCATTACCAACACTTCCATTGCTTATTGGGCTCTTAGAGGACATTTAGAGTTAAATTAAAGCCGAATAACAGCGCAGAACACAGAGACTGGTGACTGGAAAGAAACTTCATGGGATCATGAGAAACTTGGTTACACCCATGATAAGTGAACATCCAGCTGAATTAAATCACGTTGGACGATGGTTGTTGTCATATGAGAGAGTGCTGGACTAGAGAGGTTCAAAATGTATCAAAAATGATTTAGTAGGTGGTATTTTAACTTTGAACTGTTACAGATGAATGCCCAGCGCAGTTTTAATGGGTTTGGGCACCTTTGCTAGAGTTGCTATCTTCCAAGTAAAACCTAAAATTGTTCGTTTTTTTTTTAGCACAGTTATGCATTCTGTCTTTTTCTGCAATAGTTGAACTGTTATGACAAAAATTGTGGCCATATCCCCAGTAACTTCCCGCTTACCTAAATTCCTACCTGTTCGGTTGAAATTTCCTTCAGTAAAGCTGCAGTGTTGCCATCCTCCACTAAATAGCTGAGGTGTTGTACCCCAGAAATGGAGTCATGTCAGTGCTGTGTGAAATTATTTCTATATAATAATATTCACTACATAATGTTCAAAAATTAGTAAATGTTAACTCCGTTTTACATTTGGAGAAGCTGAGACAGAGAGAGGTTAATTTATTTGCCCAATATAATTCTCTGGAAGGTGAAATCTCAAATCATGTTATAAGGGAGGACTTTATCCCATTCATACTTTTTTTTTGGTATGTGTGTGTGTGTAGCTGGAATTGACGTATCTACAATCCACTTACCTGGTGCTCCTCAGTGAAGGAGGCCAACAGAAGAAACTCTTCCCCCCAACCTCCTTTACTCCTTGCAAGATTGAGTAATACAGGGGTTGGCCTCACCAAGAGCATGAAATAAAACCCTGCAAGATCAACCTGACCATTAGTGAGGACATACGCTAGGTTTAGTTCACCTAAGTCTCAGTTAGTGTCTTTGATCATCAAAATCTGCATCATTTGCTGAATCTGAAACATCTTCCCTCCATTTGCTTGCAGGGATCTTCAGTGAAGCCATTGTAGACTTTTCCTTTTCCGTGGATCACTGCTAGCCAGTCAGCTAGATGGTTGACTAATCACTCGGTTAAGTCACAAGTTACAGTTTAAAGAAAACCTGTTACAAGAGAAAACAAAAAAGGAAGGAGCTGTGTCAGGCCTAGTGCAAGGACAAGGACACAGACAGGTGGTTGGGGGCAGTGTCTGCCAGCTGCCCCTATTATGATGAACTTGACCACCTCCTTGGGTTGAGGGAAGCAGGCTCCCCTGATATGCCCCTGGACACAGCAGAGCTGGAGGAGGTCGAGGAGGCAGAGCCAGGGCCCCCAATGGCACCATCTCAGCACTTGGAGCTCAAGCCGGATGACAGTGAGGAGGAGCAGTCCAGCGAGGGAACTCTTGTCATGACCATCACGTCCCGGTTGACCAACCAGCCCTCCCCCAGGCTTCTCAAGGCACTCTCAGGTAGGATGTGGGTGTTTTGGACACCCCGTGGCATGTGTGTGGGGGTTGCCTGTCTTCTGTTACAGCCAGTGTTGAGCCACTCACATGGTGACCAGCCCCAGGTGAGAAGCACCAGGGACAGCCATGGTCACTGTCCCCATGAGAGGCCCATGACTGGCCATCAGCACCCAATCCTGTGGACAGCCACACGGCACATGGCATGGGAGGACATGGGGTGGGGGCAGATCAGGGCCAACATATGTCCCACCCATGGTGGGACCCCTCTGCACCCAGCATGCCCCAGGGCCTCCATTCCAACAGGTAGGGAGGGGTGGCTGACAGGGCTGGGGGGCACCCTCTTCCCTTATGTCTTCACAACTCCGGCGTCTGAAGGCCAGCCCAGCCCTGTTGGTGTCCTGGGGTTCCCTGCAGCAGCTGGGAATGAGGACGGGGTGTGACCTAGCCCAAGGACTGTGCGCCATGCTAGGAGGGCAAGCTGTTGCACCTGCCAGGAGGAGGTCGCCGCAGCTCATATAGCTGCTTGGTGGGAGCAGAACTGCTTCCTGTGGGAGTAGCTCTTAGTGGAGCAGGTGGCCTGGGATTGGGTGGGGGGCTCCCTTGATAGCCTTCACCCACGCTGTAACCACCTGCCTAGCTCAGGCCAGGCACCTGCTCCATTGACAGCCCCTCCCACCGTCCCTTCTGCAGCCCCTCCTTCTGCCCCTGCCCTTGCTCTCCAGCTCACACCCCACCTCTCCCTAGCTGATTGGCAGAAATGTGGGCAGTGGCTGCTGGTGAATGTGGGCACCCCAAGCCTGGCTTCTCCCTCCCCCAACGAGGCTGAGGTCACTGCACCCCCATCACACCCTACCTCCCTGTGATCCTGGTCTTGTCCTACCTCAGCAGGGGGCCCGAATCAGGGGTGGTCATGGTCCCTGCAGGCACTGCACTCCTGTCCCCCAACCCTGGTCAAGGATTAAGGCAACCCCGCTCCTAGACTCCCCTCTAAGTTTGCTTGCCCACACCCCCATTGCAGGGCCCTCTTTTTACGTAGTTCCACCCGTCCCCCTGCTGTATATAGTTCTCCCCCTGCCCCCCACCCCCGCACATAGTTGGTTTTTAGAGGTAAAAGATTTACAAAGAGTTAGTGAAGGTTCAGTAAAACATTTATTTTTCTAAGTGATGTCTCTTGTGCGTTGTGGGGGAGCGCTGGGATATGCATGTGCAGAAGTGGGTGATGGTGGGGGAGTGGTGAGGGATGGGTGTGGGGAGTGGGGCTGTGAGGGGATGCCTGGTGGCTGGTTACTGGGGCCCCCAGGCAAAGGTCTCCCAGAGGGCCTCCCTCATGCACATCCCATCCTGGTGCACCTGGCGGCACAGGGCAACAGCCGGCTGTTCAAAATGGGTTATGGTCTTGGCCACCCACCACTGCACAAAAACCTCATGCTTCCTCACCATTATGTTGTGGAGAGTGCAACACGCCCCCACAATGGTGGGCGTGCTGGGGAAGCTGACCTCCAGCCGCATCAGGAGACACCTGAAGTTCCCCTTGAGCTGACCAAACATCTGCTCAACAGTGCTACAGGCCTGATTTAGGTGGGCATTGAATGGATCTTGTCTGGGGTCTGTGTGGTCCATGTAGGACCACATAAGCCATGCCTGCAGGACGTAGGCGGCATCAGCCACTATGCGGTGGGGCATGGGTGTGTCCCCAGCCAGGAGCTCCTGTGGTGGGAGGTAGGTCCCCTCCTTCATCCGGTGACTGAGCAATGAATTTCTGGAGATGCAGGCATCGTGGGCCTTGCCTGAGCAGCCTGCACAGTTGTCCATGAAGCACCCTTTGGTGCCCACTAGGGTCTAGAGCACCATGGAGTGGTGCCCCTTCTGATTGCTGTAGCTGCTGGTGCTGTGTGGCGGGGCATGGATAGCAACGTGAGTGCCACCCAATGCACCAAAACTGTAGGGGAAGCCCAGCTCTGTGAAACCTGCCATGGCGGTGTTCAGGTCCCCAGTGTGGATGACCCAGCACAGGAGGATGCTGTTCATTGCTGCAATGATCTGCATGGTATGGAGGGCAAAAGCACCCATGAGAATGCGGTGGGGTGCTTGGGGACACCTTGTCCCGTCCCAGGGCCCCCTCCTCTGACCCCTTCCCTGCCCTGTGGTGGGTGTGTGATCCAGGCTGGCCTTTCTCCCAAACTGGTGGCTGACCAAGCAGTTGCTTTCTGGGGTGGCCAGCCTCCACAGGGCAATGGCCACCCTCTTCTCAAGGGGGAGCGCAGGCCTCATCCATGTGTCCTGGTGCTGGAGGGTGGCAGAGCTCCATGAATGTGGCCTTGGTCATTTGGAAATTATGCAGCCAGTGTTCATTGTCCCAGTTCCCCATGACGAGATGGTCCCACCACTCACTGCTGGTGGGATATCGCCAGAGGCACCGTCAGACATGGGGAAGGGGGTGCTCACCTTGCACTGTGGGGGCTGGGCCTGCAAGAAGACAGAGATGTGGCTGGCCTTCTGGAGCTGCTGCTGGACAGACATGAGGGCCACAGCCTGGAGGAGTTCCCCATTGGGGAGCTGCTGGACATCCATGGTGGCAGAGCTAAGCAGAGCTTAGAAGGTGTATCTGCTGGGATGTGCTGCAGCCAGCCCAAGCCCTCAGCATGTGCAGGGGGAGAGTGTTTGGGAGGGGCCCCCTAAGGGAGTGGCTGGCTGTGGATCCTGAAAGGGCTTGTCAGCCATGTGTCCCTGTCTGCGACATTTCCTGCTTTTTAATTTCAAAAGGGAGCCTGGCGCTGCTTAGTCGCTCTTTTCAAAATGACGGCAGTCTCTTTCGAAGGCAGAGCAAGCCCTCAAATCCGCTCTTTGGGTGTGGTCGCCCTCTTTCGAACGGCGAACTTTCAAAATGTGGATTTCGAAATTCTGCTATAGCGTGGCCACAGCCTAACGGGACCATGGGCAAAAGTACTTTGGAGTGAGTGACTGCTGTCTGCTCCTGGCTCAGCTTCTCCCAGCTCACCCAGGACACATGGCCCTTAGAAAAGCAGCTGCCCTGACTGCTTGCCCTGAGGGAGTCTGACCCCAGAAAGAGAGACAGAACCTATTGGAGCAGACCCCAAATTACCCCATGCCATTCCAGAAGCTTCTGAGTGTACAGTGATAAATTTGCTTAGCAACAGTGACCCAGACCTGACTCACTCCCACCTTTCCCCATGGGTGTCTTAAGCAGAGATCTCTCTATTAAGTACATGGGTTACACGAGGCAGACATGATTGCCTGTGCATACCTGTTCCACTCATTACTTCATCACTCCAGCTTCTTACGACAACGTCATATTTGGCAAGTCAGTGTTGCAGGGTCTATTCTGATGATTCAAATTCCCTCCACTCATAAGGGAACCCACTGGAGTGTATATGCACAGCCACTTGAAAGGGGAAAAAATCTCTTCCTTGTCTGCATTGTAAGTTTTGTTCTTCAAGGCCAGACCCCTTTTAGGCCTTCACCTGAGAGCAGAAACCTGTGCACCACATAGTGGTACTGCTGGAAAGAGTCTCTGAGGTCACTGGGAATGCACATGCCTACAGTAGAATGGATATGTGCCTAACGCATCACAAAGAACAACACCAACTTTGCACGCAGGAAAGCAGGCCCACCGGGACCCAGGGCTTCAAAAGAGCCCAAGGCTCTGGCTGCTGGCTCTGCCACAATACAGCGGAGGCTACTGCAGTGCTGCTCTGAATGGCTCTGAGGGCTGGTTGGCAGCGGTGCAGTGATCTCGGTGGCGCTAAGGACTCACAGCCCTTGGGTTCATGCCTTCTGGGGCTGCTGAGCTGCCTGATGAACATGCCCCAGAGCCAGTGGGGGGCTGCCATCCCTGCAGCAGGAAAGTTTTTTTTATCACTTTTACTTTACAGTTAGGAGTCTGACCCATAGAGATTCAGTGACTTGCCCAGTATCACCCTAGAAGATTGTGGCAGAGCTATATTTGGCAATTCTGCTTCAAAAATGTTAACAAGTTATAGATAACACTTCTTTTAATCTGCAAAATTTGTTAAAAACAGTAACTTATCCAGTACTTAGTGATATAGATCAGGCAGTCACTATGTTGGTATAAATGAGTAAATAGTGCTCACCTGACATAAGTTAGTACCCCCTTCTCCCTGCCACACAGGCCATGTCTACACTAGCCCCCTCCTTTTGGAAGGGGCATGGTAATGAGCAAGTTGGGAAGATGCTAATGAGGTGCTTCCGTAAATATGCAGCACCTCATTAGCATAATAGTGGCCGCACATGATTTGAAAGCACCACTTTCTAATCGTGCGCTGCTCATGTAGATGGGGACCTTTCGAAAGGACCCCCCCCCCCGGCCTTCAAAGCCCCTTCTTCCTAAAACCAAATAGGAAGAAGGGGCTTTCAAAGTCTTGGGGGTCCTTTCAAAAGGCCCCCATCTACCTGGGCAGCGAGCAATTTGAAAGTGGTGCTTTCGAATCACAAGCAGCTGCCTTTATGCTAATGAGGCACTGCATATTCATGGCAGTGGCTCACTAGCATCTTCCCAACTCACGCATTACCATGCCCCTTTCAAAAGGAGGGGGCTAGTGTAGACGTAGCCATACAGAGTAAAAGGAATTTCTTTCTTCCTGTCACACATGAAATTTGAGTACCATCATCAGAATAGTGACAGGCATTTACCTTTAACTTTAAAACTACATTATTTTATTTTCACTTGGGCTACGTCTACACCACAGAGATCTTTCGAAAGAAACTCTTCCAGAAGAGCTTCTTTTGAAAGAGAGCATCCACACGCACAGAAAAAGACAGATCAAAAGAGTGATCTGCTCTTTCGAAAGATAGCGTTCACACAAACCCCGCTCATTCGAAAGAATATCCCAGGGATGGAAAATGAAGACTGTTCTTTCAAAAGAAGGCTCCTGCAGTGTGTCTGCACACACTTTCTTTTGAAAGAAGCTTTCGAAAGTGGGCCCTTTTCTTCAAATGGGAAAGGAAGAGTGATTTTGAAAGGAGTGCCACATTCTTTCGATTTACTTTCCAAAGAATGCTTTTTGTGTGTGGACACTACGTTGGCTCTTTTGAAAGAGCACTCTTCTTTTGAAAGAATTTGCTAGTGTAGACACAGCCTTTTAGCGGAAATGTAATAATGTGGATGGAATAAAAGGAAACTGTTTGGAAACCTAAGCAAGGTATTGCTGCTTGGTACAAATCCTCTTGTTTCATGCACACCTTTTTAATCTCCTATTGGTTCTAATGTTACATTTTAACCAAGTTATAATTGCAATTCTACCTTTCTGCATATGTACAGGAATTCAAAGCTCAATAAACTGGATAAGAGGGACAGGTATTTTCCTCCAGCTCACACTGGTATTATAGTTTCCTCTCTGTGCCAGGGGCTCACTTGCACATTTCTCATCAGTAATGGGTGGTATGCATATAGTATCTGATTCACTGGGATGACAAAGTACCTTTTTTGCTGGCAGGTGTCTAGCATATAGAACCTCTTTCTTTTACCAGCTGGAGAATTAAGGCAAAATTCATCTAGAATATTTGTAATCAGTTTTGGTGTGAAATTTTAATTATTTCATTAACAGGTTTAAAGTTAAGAAAAAGGTTAAAAAAAAGGTCAGGTCTTGGAATAGATTTGACGAAATATAAGTGGAGGTTTAAAAAATTGTCACTCTTTTAAAGCCAATGGTATAAAACAGTGATTCCAATCAACTAATAAGACAGTTCAGAATTTGACTCCATCCCAATGCATTATATAGTCTACCTGAGAGTATTGCTAGTGGTCATAGGTAGAATGTAAGAGGAGAGAGGGCACACATTGTACTATTAGGCATGTTGAAAGCAAGACATGAGAAGAGCTTTTTGCACTCTACTCTGCACTCATTAGACATCATCTCTTTATCTGGGCTGCGTCTACACTACTGCTCCATTTTGAAAGGCCGGCTTTTGATACTTAATGTGGAAAGCCGTCCTTTCGATACGGAGCGTCCACACAGGCAAATGAGGAGCAAAGGTTCAACCCGCGCTTTCGAATGGCTCCCACCGCACTCTCAAAAGAGAGCATGATGGGGTGGGCGGGTGATGGGGGCACAGGGGACAGTGGGGTTGGGATGGGAGGAGCCAGTGTGGGAGTGGTTCGCGATGGGGTGGTCATCGGGGCTGGGTGGCCAACCACAGCCTGGGTCAGGGCATCCAGGTTGGCTTCCACCCAGTCCCAGGCCTGCCACTCCATGGCGAGCCACTCCCGCAGCAAACTCATCAGGTCCCATAGAGTTGCAGTGTGAGCTGCATCCCCCACTGCCTCCTCCCTGCTCCGGTGTCACCAGCGCATGGCCTGGTGGTGGCCCCCCACTGTCCCTGGTTGGGGTCTGGGCTGCTCCCCCTCTACGTCAGTGTTCAGGCCTCCCAGGACCATGACAGAGCTGGTCCGGCAGCCAGCTGCTGGAGCTGTGGAGACAGAAGAGGGGAGAGGAACGGACCATTAGGCCTGAGTGACGGTCCCTGCAAAACCCACCTCCCTTCCCTTCCCTGTCCCAGGGGGCCTGTGGGGACTGCATCCCAGGGTTCCCCATCTGGGTGCTGCAAGCGTGTGCTCCTCTCCTCCCCCCCATGGTCCCTCCATGAGCAAGTGGCCCGTGGCGCTTTCCCAGCCACATGGTGCTAAGTGCCATTGCATTGGCCCTCTAAGGCTGGGGAAGCAGCACCATCCAGCCTGCATGTGCCCTGGGGCCAATGGCCGTGTGGGTAGGCTGTGGCCTCCCTGGGTGGGACTAAGCACCCCCTCCCTGAGCCCTGCGGTGACAACATACACATCGCATACCTCTGGATCCCTCCAGGATCTCGGGCAAGGCATGGACAGAGGTTCCCTGCTGGATGGGCCAGAAGGGATGTCAATGACAAGGGCCCCCTCAGTCAAGCCCTCATCATTGCTGATGGCCTGGAGCCTCCAAGGGTTCCTGGTGCTGGCCACTGGTCCTCCCTCTTAGTTCCCATCTCGGGCTCCAGCTTGGTGTCATGGTCTGCTGCATTGAGGACCAGGGCTGCTGGGGGGGGAGGGGTCCTTCCTCTTGGGCCCAAAGAGGTTGTCCAGTTCCTTAAAGTAGGGGCAGCTGGTGGGCGCTGCCCCGACTGCCTGGCCATGTCCCAGGCTGTGCAGTAGCCCTGCCAGAGCTCCTTGACCTTGGACCTCACCTGGTCCAGGGTGTGGGTGGGGTGACCCTGGCTGGTGAGGCCCTTGGACAGGTGCTTGAATGCTGCAGCATTGAGGCACCAGACCCCGTTTGTTGCAGGACCTCCTGGTCTTCCCAGAGGGTGAGAAGTTTCAGCAGCTTGGCCTTGGTCCATGAGGGGTCCTGGCACTTTGGGGCCTGGTCCCTTCCTGGGAGGACTTCCTGGTGCCCTTGGGGGATCCCTGGCATTGGCAGGGGTCCGGGTGCTGGCCATGGTGCTGGAGAGCTGGGCGGGCTGGTTGGGGCCTTGCAGCCGGGAGCAGGCTGTGTGGCAGCATGGGCTCCCTGCTGCTTGCACGCTTTCAGCTTCCTGCCTGAGGCATCATGGGAGCCTGCTTCTTTAAATGCAGCCACATGCTGGAGCCATAGAGCACTGCTTGTTGTATGAATGGCGTTGCCACCTGCCAGCTGATCGCCGCCATGGAGGACTCCCTCTTTCAAAATCACAGGCTGTATAGGGCCTACACTTGCTCTCTTTCGAAATAATCTTTCAAAAGCGGGCACTGTTCCCACCATGGGAATGGAGGACTAGCTTTGATGGAATGGCCCCGTTCTTTCAAAGTTACTTTCAAAGATCATGGAGTGTGTGTGGCAATGTAATTGCTAGTGTAGATGCACCCGTGGAGTATTGTCCGTAGTTCTGGGCACCATATGTCACATGGAGAAATTGGAGAAGGTCCAGTGAGGGGCAACAAAAATTATTAAAGATCTGGAAAACATGATGTATGGGGGAATATTAAAAGAACTGGGTTTGTTTAGTTTGGAAAAGAGAAGACGGAGAAGGGACAAAACAGCTGCCAAGTACCTAAAATAGTATGACAAGGAAGAGGAAGAAAAATTATTCTTAACCTCTGACGACAGAACAAGAAGCAATGGGTTTGAATTGTATCAAAGGAAGTTTAGTTTGGACATTAAGAAAAAACTTTGTGCCAGGACAGTTAAGCAAGTAACTTGCCTAGGGAGGGTGTTGAATCTTCACCAGGGGAGATATTTAAGAATAGGATAGACAAACATCTGTCAGGGATGATCTAGATGGTGCTTGATTCCACTGAGTTCCAGGGACTGGACTTGATGACCTCTCGAGGTCCCTTTCAGTTCTAGTGTTCTAAGAGTCTATGATTAGATTAATGCTTGTTGTTCCTGCAGTACCTGAAAGTGCACTGTCTATTAATGAGGTGCTGAAATGAATATTCAGCATCTCATTAGCATGCTGCTGGCCGTGGCACTTCAAAAGTGCCACATTTTGCTTGCATGCAGCTCATCTACACAGGGCCCTTTTCGAAAGGACCCTGCAAATGTTGAAATGTCAACTGATAGGAATAAGGGGATTTCAACATTTGCAGGGTCCTTTCAAAAAGGGCCCCGTGTAGATGAGCCACATGCGATCAAAACACAGCACTTTCGAAGTGCCACGGCCAGCAGCATGCTAATGAGATGCTGAATATTCATTTCAGCACCTCATTAATATTCTCCGATTTAGCCATTTGGCTCTTTCAAAATTTTAGCCAAGTGTGGCCGCAGCCTTATGTTGAGTTAAACATCTTTGATGTTGCCTTATCTCCCTAACTGAAAGGGTCACTCATGAGAATTTGTTTTGCAAAAATAAGATGATAAAAGTTTAAAGTGGGGCTCTAAGGACTGACTAGCTGGGGTGCATAATGCCATATTCCTCTGCAGAGTAGGCATGTTAATGATATTAATGGGATAACTTTATGTAAAGCACAGTACAATGCTTCTGAGATATTCTACCAGTATGATAATGGAAGTGAGTAGTGTGCAAATACTAGTGGAAAACATACAATTTATTTCAAATGTCAAAGGTAGCAGAATAATCTCAAAACGGTTTAAGTGATGGTGGCTGTGAAGAAGCTTAAACACATCTTAAAATATATCTTTTGAATGTTAAACAGACAGATTGGTTAAAATCCAGTATTCTAACTGCTAGAGTTGAACTGTTGGTAATGTTGATAACTTGTAGCACACTAATGCAATTTTATGCAAATTATGGTACTGTGTACTTCAGTTGAAGCTTGGAACAAATTTGTAGTAACTTCTTTTTTCGGGTTTGCTGGAAAGTGGCCGGCTGCTCTCTGGCAAACTCACATAGGCAGCTGTCAAGAGTAGAGTCCTTGCTTGGGTTGCCATAAGCTATTACATGGAATTTATGGAAATTTAGCAGGAAACTTTAAATTTGCATACACTTTTGCTCTCTTTTAAATGTGTGATCTCTGCCATTTTCCTCTCAATTATGCATGACACTACCTTGTTGCTGGCTGACTGAGGCTGTGTCTGCATGTGTCAGATCTTCCAGAAGATCACAGTCTTCTTCTGCAAGGTCTGGGGAGTGTCCACGTGTGTAAGGCATTGTTCTGGAAGGAATTTGAAAGAACACACCACTTCTCCCAGGGCCTTGTGTAGATGAGTTCCGTAAGGGGAACAACGCCTTCTTCTGGAAGATTTTTCTAGAAGAAAGCACGTGTGGACACTCATGGACCTCTTCTTCAAGAAGCGGTCCACCGTGGTGGCTCTCCGCCAGAGCCGGAAGACAGTCTAGCAAGCCCCTGGGGGCTCTATTATGCCTGCTTCCAGCAGCAGTTAAAGCTGCAAGGACCTAGAAAGCCCAGAGCAGGAAGTGAGCTGGGCTGCAGCACCCAGCCTACTGCCACCCCACACCGAAAGGCCAGTTGCTGGATGGCTAACAGCCAGCTCCCCTGCATCCCCCAGGGCAGCCCTGGGGAGTCAGATGATGGCAGCCTGGAGGGGGAGCAGCCCCATAAGAAGAGAACTGTTACTTGGACAGATCCAAAGCTGCGAGATCTCCTCACAGTCTGGCATGAGGAAAACGTCCTGAGGGACACCGGCGAAACACCCATGCCTGTGCCTACCTGGCCACAGCCCTGGCCACCTTTGGCCATCCTGCCCAGACGGCAGACCAGGTCCGGAGCAAGATAAAAGAACTGTGCCAGGGATACATGTGGGCCAGGGACAGCAGCCATTGCTCTGGGGCTGGCTCAGCCAGCCTATTGTAGGGAGCTGTGGGACATCCTGGCAGGCAATGTCACCTCACCACCTTGTGGACACGGCAGCCACGGAGGTGGCTTCTCCAAAGAGGCTGGGGAGGAGGGTGAGACCACTAGCTAGCCTCAGGGACCCTTGAATGACTCCTCCCCCAAGGGGTCCGTGGTGATAGCAGTGGCCTCGGGGCCGAGTAGCCAGGCACCATCCAGTCGGGCATCCCCAGGCATACACGAGTTTACCCCAGGTCAGTGAACAGCAATGGGGCATTCCATGGTGGGGGCACATGCAGGCCCCCCTACCATGCCCCCTGATGCCCCACAGCAGAGTGCAAGCTGCAGGACACCCTGGCCCTCCACCCCATCCCTCGAGTAGTAACCCCTCCCCTCCCCTCCCATTCCACACCCACTGGCCAGATGCCCCACCCTTGTAAATAGTTGACCCCACTCCTTTGAGTTATATTAAAGCAGTTTTATTGTTTATCTATACATTACTATAGTTCGTTATTTACATAATGCCGTTTTGGTTGGCACCTCTGTTTCGGTTGGCACCATTCATTGGTGGGGTGGGGGGGACCTGTGTTGTAGGCCCAGCTAGAGGTCCCCATGGGTAAAGACACCCCAGAGAATCTCCTGGATGTGGACCCCATCCCAGTGGAGCTGCTGGTTGGGGGCCGCAGGTGGCTGCTCATACTGCTGTGGTGGCAGGGCCAGCGCACCCTGGTGCTGTGTCCTTTCATACACCTCAATGAGGTTGTGGAGAGTGCAGCATGTGGCCACAATCTGTGGGACATGCTCCACCCCAACACTGAGGCATGCGAGGAGGCACCTGAATCTTGCCTTTAGGCACCCAAAGGCACACTCCACTGTGTTCTGAGTGAGTCCGACCTGGACATGGAAGAGCTCCTGGGATGGGGTCAGGTGCCTCATGTAGGAGTGCAGCAGCCACAGCTGCAGGGGTATGCCAGGTTGGTTACCAGGCATAGTGGGATGGCGACATCGCCAATGATGAGTTCCCATTGGGTGATGTATGTGCCTGCCTCCATCCATTGGCACAGGGAGGCGTTCCTAAAGATGTGGGCATCATGTGCCTGGCCAGGCCAGCTGACCTAGACATCAGTGAACTGGCCCTGAGTATCCACCATCTGCTGGAGCATGAATGAGTGGTATCCCTTGTGGTTGATGTATTGGCTGGTGTGGTGGACCAGTGCCCTGATGGATATGGGTTCCATCCAAAGCACTGAAGCACTGGGGGGAAGCTGAGCTCCTTGAAACCCACCATGACTGCATTGAGGCCCCTGAGGTGCATGAGCCACCACACGAGCATGTCTTTGATAGTTCTCATGACCTGCAGGGGACAGAGGGTGTGCATGCTCATGGGTGTGCCCAGGGGTACCCTGGGCCGGTCCCCATCTGCCTCCTCCCTCCCTCCATCCTTTCTTCTCTATCGTCCCCCCAGCAGGGTGTGCCTCTAGGAGCAGGCTTGTGTATGATTGGGGTCTCCTGGGGCGGGGCCCCTGTCCCCTGTATCTGGCCTCTCTGGGTCCACAGGCTCTCCATTGCCCAATACCCCCCACCCGGCTCCCTGAGCCCAGCCTGGGGCCTGGCGTGCGGCTTAGCTCGAGTACGATGGCCCTGACAGTGGACTTGCCCACCCCGAATTACTGCCTCATGGAACGCTAGCAATCCAGGGTGGCCAACTTCCAGATAGCGATGGCTAGGTGCTTCTCCACCAGGAGGGCTGGCCGCATACCCATGTCCTGGCAGCAAAGTAGGGGGCCAGCCAGGCACAGATCTCATGGAATGTGCCCCTCTGCATGTGTAGGTTCTGCTGCCACCGTTCGTCTTCCCACTATGCCATGACCACCCAGTCCCACCAGTCGCTGCTGGCGGCTTGGGTCCAGACGAGGGGGGTAGGCTGTCAGGGGCTGAGTCAGGGGCCTCGGGTGTTCATGTTGCCTTCATGCAGCAGGCTGAGGAGGGTGCCCAGGAGGCTTCCCAGCCCCCTTGTCAGGGTGAGCCTGTGCTGCTGAAGGACCTTGGGGTCCATGGCTGGCACATGGGCTGGTACAAGAGCAGCGAGATGGCGAGCTGTGCTGGGAGCAGCACAATGGGCCTCAGCAGCTAGTTCAGGGAGGGGCTTTTGTGGCGGGCCCTTTAACAGCCTGCGTGGCCGATGCCCTGGAAGTGCTCTATGGCCTTGCAAGCCCGCCTACAGCATTTCCTTCTCAGTTCCTCTGAAAGAGTCTCAGCACGTGCGGACGCGATATACTGGTAGACAGGGCAGTTCTTTCGGATGCCACTTTAGTTGTGTCTACATGTGCACAAAATGTTGAAATATGTGGCCCTCTTTCAAATGAGCGGGAGGAGTGTCTACATGTGAAATGGCTTCTTTGGAAAGAAAATCAAAAGAACAGGGCGCAGATGTCTGGATCTGAACTCCGATCCTGTATCAGGAAGATCATCCCCTTTCAAAAAAACAATTGAAAGAGTACATGTGTTGATGCTCCACATCCTGCTTTCTAAAGAGGGCTCTGCCATGGTGCCAGTCAGCTGGAACACGGGGCTGCTCCAGCCAGCAAGTAGCGGGGCTTTATGATCCCTGTGTCCATCTGCCTTAAAGCAGCATGCATGCAGGAACCCCATGGCAGGAAGCCGAGAGCTGAGAGCCCCAGCATGAGCTCCAGCTGCATGCTCTGAGCGATGTGACGATGGCCAGCCAACAGCCCCTGCATGAGCCCCAGGGCACCCCCCAGCCCTTACAGGGCTTCCAAGGTGCTGGGGTGGGGTTAAAAAAGGACGCCCGCCTGGATGGAGCGGGAGCTGTGGGACCTCTTGGGCCTCTGGAAAGAGGAGGAGGTCCTCCATGAGATGGGCATCAAGTGGTGAAATGCTGCAGCATTTGCCTGCCTGGCCCAGGGCCCCCTTGCAAGGGGCCACTTGGAGTGTACTGCAGAAGAGGAATGCAGGAAAGTGAAGGAACTGCAGCAGGGCACCTCCTACTTCTGGGAGTTCTGGGGCATCCTGGGGCCCTGGGACAGGTCCCCACCTCCTGAGGTCCTGGACACATCAGTGGATGAGCTGTAGCCAGAGGCGGAGGAGCAGCCTGGACCGGGGACCCAGTAGGCTGACATGACCACTGATTGGTTGAGCGAGAGTGGGGGACCTTGCAATCTACATCACCTCCAGCTCATCCAGCCGGCCAATAGGGAACTGGGCATCCCCAGATGTTGCCGAGGGACCCGCTGATACATACGTGGCAGGGTGCGCACCCTGGTCAGTGCGACACACTGGCCAGCCAGCAGCACACAGGACCAGTGGTCCCGGACTGCACACATGCTGGCCTGCCATGGTACACCGCACCTGTTGTGGCCCACTGGTGATGGCCAGCACCCTCCCCAATGGACAGCGCTGCTAGCCGCACATGAAGCAGTGGCTGGTTGGTGCTCGACAGCACTTGGGGACCATGCATCAGGGGCTGGGAAGGGCCATTCATCTGAGAAGCCCCCCAGCTACCACACCATTGGATGGGATGCCCAGCCTGTTGGGGGGAGGCAGGTGCCCCGTCGGGGGGCAGGTGTACTGGGAGAGGGGGTGCATCCCAAGGCCAGACTCCCGCAGGCCATAGTATGTTACTGGCACTCTGTCGCCCTCTCCATACAGCTGCATCATCCCTGGGCCAGGAGAGCTCAGCACTGTCCCTGGTCCCCAGGAGCCCACTGGTGGTAGATGAGGGTGGCCAGACCCCACCCCACCCCACGTGCTATTGGGACATCCGCCGGAGGACCCCCTGCTGGGCTGAGGAGGACCCAGCCAGCTGCTGCCAGGCTGAGGTGGACTAGCGGCATCTGCGGCTCATGGAGGCTGAGCTGGAGTGGCGCAACGTGGTGTGGGAGAGGCTGCTGAACACCTTGCAGGGCATTGGCACGATGCTCCAGGAGCATGTGGCCAACGTTGCCCACCTCCTGCCCCCCTCCAGCAGTCCCCTCGGTGACCCTGCACCTGCCACCCTTGCTGAGCCTGCTCCCACCCCCCACCACCAAGTCCTTTCCCTGGCCTTACCTGCTGGTGCTCCCCACCCCACCGGGACCCCGCATCCAGGGAGGCAGCAGATCCCAGGGCCAACAGGACTCATGGCCCACCACCCAGGCCCTGGAATGAGCCCCCCACCCTCTCTCTAGGTTCAGAGCCCCCCCCCCAGGTTTGGAGCCCCAGCCCCACTCCCAGTCAGGTGCTCCCCCGCCCCCTCCACACGATGTCCCCCCCACCTGTACATAGTTGCACACACCATCCAGTTGTTGATAAATGTTTGTTTACCATACACCCCGTCATGCTGTGCTTTTCAAGGAGGGGTTGTGGATGTGCAGGTGTGGTGCTGGTGGGGACCATAGTGGGGGGGTGGGGGTGATGGGGACGGCGGGTGGCAGAAGTGCATGGGGGGGTGGGTGCAGGTCATAGGCAGCCATCTGCAAAGGCCTGCCTGAGGGCCTCCTAGTGGGTCTGGCAGATGGGGGCAGCACCTGGCTGCTCGTAGCTGGCACCGGCTACATTGCCCCGCCTACACATAGGTGTCCCCCTGCCCCACAATGTTGTGGAGGACACAACAGGTGCCCACCACCTGGGGCATGTTCACCCCAACCTCCAAACATGTGTGGCGGCACCTCAAGTGCCCCTTAAGGCACCTGAAAGCCTGCTCCACAACGTTGCGGGCATGGTTGAGGCACTGGCTGAATGCCTCCCAGGTGGGGTCGAGGTGTCTGGTGTATGGCAGCTGGAAGCATGGGTGGAGGTGGGTAGGCCTCATCTGCCACCATGCAGAGCGACATGGTGACATCCCCCCCTCCACTGGGATCTCCTACTGGGGGATGAATGTGCCAGCCCCCAGCAGAGCCCTTGAGTTCTGGAGGACCCGGGCGTTGTGGGTGTGACAGGCCTAGCCCATGCAGATGTCTGTGAATCAGCCCCTGGTATCCACCAGGGCCTGGAGGACCACTGAATGGTAGCCCTTTCTGTTGACATACTGGCCGGCACTGTGTGATGGGGCACAGATGGGGATGCGTGAGCCACGCAATGCACCGAAGCAGTTTGAGAAGCTCAGGTCCTCAAGGCTTGAGGTAGCAGCATCCGGATCCCCCAGGTGGATGACCCTGTGCAGTAGCATTGCATTGATGGCTGATGACCTGCATGGGGGTGATCTGCTCTTGTGAGGGTGGGGTGGGCCATCCCCCCTGCCCCCTGCTTCCCCAGTCTGCCCCCTCCCAGCCTGTCCCCTGCCCTTTCCGTCCTGCCCCCTGCCCCATCCCAGACTGCCACCTGTCCTCTCCTGGCCTGCCCTCTCCCAGCCTTCTCCCTCCCGGCCTGTCCCCTGCCTGCCTGCCCCTGCAGCCAAGGGTTCCCCTCGCCCTGGCTCCCACACCTGCCCATGGGGGGAGCATATGCCCTGGGTGTGCCTTACCTCCACAGGTACGGTCCCAATGGTCACCGTGCCCACCCTGAACTGTTGTCCCACGGAGTGGTAGAAGTCCGGGGTGGCCAGTTTCCAGATGACGATTGCAACCTACTTCTCCAGGGTGGCAACGGGCCGCATGCAGGTGTTCTGGTGCCGGAGTGAGCTGGTGGCAGAGCTTGTTGAAGGTCTTCCTCGACATGCAGAAGTTCCACAGCCACCTCTTGTCATTCCACTCCCCTAGCACTGGGTGCTCCCACCAGTCAGTGCTGCTGGGTTGGGTCCTGAGGTGCTGGGGCACCTGGGGGAGAACCAGCAGTGTCCTGGGCAGGAGGGCTCCACGGCCCAAGGGGGGACCACTCAGCCAACCGAGTATCTGGGGAGTGGCTGTGGTGATGGTGCTGAGCACTGACAGCAAGGTCTCCAGGATGCTGCTGTGCCTCCATCCTCAAACATGAGCAGGCTCTGCCAGGCTGGGGACAGCTGGGCAGCGCTCAGCTAATGCAGGGTGGAGGAAGGGGCCCTTTAAGGGAGTGGCTGGCTGCAGCCCCGGAAGGGCTTGTTGGCCATGGGACCCTGTCTGCGGCATTTCCTGCCTCCCTTCTTTTGACGGAAAGCTTGGAGCCATGTGGACGCTCCCTTTTGAAAGACTGCACTGACCCTTTGAAAGGGCAGATCCACCTGTTGATCTGCTATTAGCATGCCGTTGCTCCCTTTTGACAGCTGCTATTTCGCCCTCCACAGGGGTGCTCACGTGTAGACCCAGCTTTTGTGTGTAGATGCTGTCTTCTGAAAGATGATCTTCCGGAAGATCTGACACATGTAGACACAGCCTTAGGGTAGATCTACACAGCAGTCCGATTTTTGAAATAAGCTATTCCAGAGTAACTTATTTTGAAATAATACTGCCACAGACAAAAATGCATTTGGAAATAGCACTTAGCTATTTTTAAATACATCACCTAAATACATACAGCCTATTTCAAAATAGACCCATTGGATGTACTGTGGCTTATTTTGAAATAGGCTCTATTCCCTGTCTAAACAACCCATTTTGAAATAGGTATTTTGAAATAGATGCTATTCCTCGTAGAATGAGGATTGCCGATTTCAAAATAAGCCTAACTGCATAGTGGTTGCGCTGTGTAGATGCTTGGATAGTTATTTTGAAATAATAGCTATTATGTCAACACAACTTTGCTGTTTAGACCTACCCTTGGATAGCAAATACTACGTCTGAGCACTGAAATCAGTTGTCTGGCACTGTTCATTCATCCACAGAATGCACCCTGCAATTTGCCTGACTTGATGGTACTTCAGAGAAGGACCCTTTGGAGATAAAAGGAATCTCCTGCAACACAATGGTTATTCATCTCCCAGTTTGCACAGCCTCTTCCCTTAGGGTGGACATATGTCTGGAGGTTTCATCACATGACATACTCTTCAATTAAAGATTAGTCCTTAATTCCTGGAGACTCCAGGGCAATCCTGGAAGGTGGCAAACCCTACTTTCCATGTTGTTTTGTACAGTATTGAAACTATTTGTTCATTTTGGAGTCTATGCTCTTTTGGTGCTGGGTTCTTACTTATGTTCTACTTACTGTGAAATGTTCTACTCAGTGGCAGGACTTAGTTGATAAAAAGGCACAAAAATATACAGGAGCTGCAAAAAGTTCAGAAAAGGCACAAAATCATCAGCAGTTTGCATTGACTTCCATAGGAGAAAGAATAATGACTGGACTTTTTGCCTTGGAAAAGAGATAACTACGGGGCATATGCTAAAAATCTATAAACTCATGTGGAGAATGTAAATAAGGAAGCTTATTCACTCCTTCTCCTAACATAAGAACTAGGGGTCACCAAATGAAATTAATAGGTAGCAGGTTTTAAACAAACAAAAGGAAGTATTTCTTCACACAATTCACAGTCAACCTCTCTGCTAAAGGACACTGTGAAGGCCAGGACTATAACAAGTTACAAAAAAAAGCTAGGCAAGTTTATTGAGGATAGGTCCATCAATGGCTATTCATCAGGGAGGGCAGGGAGGCAAAATCAATTTAAAGCAGGATTTTTCCTTTTTAGTATATTTGGGATTTATGGTTCTGGTGTCTTTTTATTACTTCATGGCCTGGCTCTGATGCTGGAACTCAAAGGGCTAGAATGTGATTTGGACTGTGTACCCACGCAGGAGTGCAAAAAGTAGGCAGCTCCTCTCTTGTCTGTGTCCCTGCACAAACCACACTGACCTTACGTGCCGGAGTAGGCAGGTACAGTGCCATTGCTTTCCCCTTCGCCTTGTTTTTATTTTGTTTTGCTTATTTTGTAATGAAAGACGTACCAAGGCTCTAGCAATTTTGTTTACTTCCATAGCTGACCCAGAAGAGCAGGGGCTATCAGCTACCATGCCAAGGAGCGTCTTGGCTTGATCTGGGCAAACCCTGGCACAAATTAAGCATTGCCTCTTAATCTCCCATCCTGAGCCCAAAGAAGGTGGGAAGAGGGGGAATAAAGACTTAGTTTTGCCTTCCATGTCTTGACCAGTGAGCTGAACTACTGCATGGATGTCAATTTTCTGCTGGTATGGGGTGGGGGCAAATTACTACCTCCCTCCACCTGAAAGCAAGGGGGAAGCAGGCTGGGAACTGTCACTTACAGATATGTCTCCAAATTACAGCTCCCTGTCCCTGTGGTGACCATGACTGCCACAGTCCTGAAAGACACCATGCCCCACACCCCACAGCGTGCACAGCTGCAGAAATTACTTTCGGAATCACAGGCTTGAAAGCATGCCCCAATCTGCACCTTACCATGGAAGTGAACCCAGTCAAGCAGGCCCTTTAAGATCTATGTGTCGCACCTGCTGCACACGGGGTGCTTAAAAGAAATCATCCCTGTGCACTACTCATCTTTATTGTCTTTCACAGAGATTCATTCACGAAATTCCTGTGTGCTGTGAAACTTATCTCACCTACAGCGAATGTATCTCTCTAATAGCTGGCCTGCCCTTGTGTTTAGTTGCAGTGTGCCCAACAGTGAGCTCTTTGACCACCACTCCTCATCCCCCTCCAGCTCTTAGATTATCACAGATCCAAATGATAAAAAAAAGAAAAGCAGGAAGTTATGTTCCTAGAGCACATGCAAGCCACCCACATGGACAGGGCACAGTTAAATGCATGGAGGAGAGCCATGCTGGAGGAGAGGAGGACAGGAAGGTAGACTATGAGGAGAGCAGGGTTGATGGGGAGGAGAGGAAACCACTCAGAGATCATGAAGTCCAGACCCAGGAGGAGATGATGAAGCTGATCATGTAGCAAACAGAGCTCCTGAGTGCCTGGCACAGGAGCATACAGCCCCATGGCAGCCCATGATGAACCACATGCCCTCAACAGGTTCCATAGTGTCCCAGCATCGGCACCTCAGAATGCGAAGGGCTGTGTAACAGTCTCAGCAAGTGGAGTGTGCCCCCCCGGGCGGTGCAGGCCGCCACATCTGGCCTAGTCTGGGTACGACCAACCTGGGGGCTGATGGCCGTTTACCCAGAGGTGTGTTCCTTTTGACAGGGCTGCCAGCAAGCAATGTATGCAGTCAGGCCCTAGCTCAGGGAGGGGCAGCAACCAGACAGTAAGTGAGATCAGCCAGGGTTCAGGGCAGGGCAGCAAAAAGAAGTCAGTGAGCCGCACCCTGGTTCCAGCCGGGGCAGCAAACAAGCGATGTGTGTTGGGAGAGGCAAGGGGCTGTCTCTCCAGGGGTGGCGTAGGGGGATGCAGGCCTTCCCACTACACTGTGTCCCAGCACAGGGCCCTAGCAACAGCTCTCACCATGAGTGGGGTAGTGGGGATCCAGGCCGCCACATGCTGCCATGGGCTCAGGTGGAGCATTCCCCAGGCCACTTCTTTCCTTCACCTCCATTGGCATCAGATCCCACTCGGAGTGCTCGGTAGGCTCAGGAAGGTGGGTCTCTTCTGGGTAAGTGGCAGCAGGCAGGTCTGGCCAATCAGGCATCTCCACATGGTTTGGGTAGTGGACAGGGGGCAGGATCATGGGCTTTGGCAGGTCTGAGGCCTTGGCTTTGGGAATGGCAGGCAGGACTCCAGGCTCGTTCCCATCTGGGTACCCGGGGTAGCTGGTCATGGCCAGGTTCCCCGGCTCCAGTAGGTTCTCGGGGTGTGGGGCTTGCTGCAGGCCTGAGGGCCCCAGTGGGTCAGGAAAGTCCTGGTAGTTAGCTCGTGGCAAGCTTGGCTGAGGCCCTCTGGGTTGGTCAGGGTGGCTGGCTGGTGGCTGTAGCTGGACTGGAGGTCTGGCCCGGGTCTTCCAGCTCCGGCTCCCAGGAGCATGATCAGAGGCCTCTGCTCTGCTCTGCTCTGCTCAGAGGCCAGTCTTTTAATGAGCCTTGGGCCCCACCCCTGGCACTTCTGGCCCCAGTTGCTGCTGTCTAGGTGAGCTCACGGGAATAAGGGGACTTCGAAGTAGGTGGCGTGCTTTCGAAAAGGAGCCCCGTCTGGACGCGCCGCGCGGCGGCAAGGCTCGTCAATTTCGAAGCGCTGCTGCCGCCCGCATGCTGATGAAGCGCTGAATATGCATTTCAGCGCTTCATTAGTAAACTTCGAAATGGCCATTTGCATGGCCATTTCGAAGTTTGGGGCACGTGTAGACACAGCCTGAGAGGCCTCCTTGGCCTCTGAGTCAGGAGGAGGCCACTGCACTTTGCTACAGGCAGTAATTCAAGGGAAACCATCCATCCTACTCCCAGAGCAGAAGGCTGACATTTCCCCCATCTGTTATGGCAAAATGATTCTTGCCCTTAGTTACCCATCTCCAAAACCCCTCCATGAACTCCTTTCCTGTGTGCCAGATTTTGTTCCTGAAATAAAAACAATTAAGGTTCCAAAACAATGTTTCTATTGCTTGTGTTGCACAGCATGAGGTAGTGGGGCTTTACATGGTGCACAGGCCAGCACACATCATACAGGGGGCACCTCCTTAACAGCAACACACATGGCTATCATGTAGCTGTCTGGTCATTCATAAAGCTGTCTTTAAAATCCTTCCTGATTGGCAGTATCCTTTGCTGTGCTCTTCTGCAGCCTTTCTGCTTATAATTAGTGGTCAGATGGTCTGCCTCAGCCCTCCAGATGTCATGAAATCCCCAACCCCCCGCCTCCAGTTTAGTCTTACATAAATTGTGGAGAACACAGCATGCTTCCAACAGGTTAGATAAACATGTATTGGGAATGGTGTAGATGGTGCTTGGTCCCATCATAAGGACAGAGGGGCTGGACTCAATGACCCCTTGAATACGTTTCCAGTTTAGTGTTCTATGATTCTGTGAATGTTGCTTTTGCTGAGGTCTAACTCACTCAAGAGGCTCCTGAACCTGGTTTTTAAATGGCCAAATGAATATTCTACTGACCTTCTGCACTTGCTCAGCCTGTAGCTGAACTACTCCTTACTGTGGTTCAGGGTGCCTGTGTTTGGCTTCATGAACAAAGGAAGCAAGGAGTAAACTGGATCTCCCAGGATCACAGCTGGCATTTCAACATCTCCAGTGGTGATTTTCTGGTCTGGGAAGAAAGTTCCATTCTGCAGCTTTCTGAACAGACCAGAGTTCCTGAAGACGCGAGCATCATGCACCTTTCCTGACCATTCCACACTGATGTCAGTGAAATGGTCCTTTTGATCCACCAACATCTGCACCACCGTAGAGAAGTACCTCTTGTGGTTTACATACTCTGTGGCAAGGTGGTCTCGTGCCAAGATAGCAATGTGTGTTCCATCTATTGCCCTTCTGCAGTTAGGGAATTCATCATGGCAAACCATCCACTCTGTGCTGCACATTTCCCAGAGTCCCTGTCCTCCATACCAGAAGGGCATTGCTTGCCTAGTCTATCTGGATCACAGCAGACCCTGCTGTAGATTTGCTCACTTTGAATTAATTGCCTGCTGACCGGTAGCTGTCTGGCTTTGCAAGATTCCACAGAGCAATTGGCTGTCAAAGCAGGTCTTTTTTTGATATTTCTGCACTTCAGGGAGTAGAAAAGCAATTCACCGAGTTCCATGACAGTAACGTTATGCATGCAGAAGTTTTATCGCCACTGCTAATTGACCCATACCAGTAGAACAACGCACTCCCAACAGTCTGAGTTTGTTTCATGGCATCAGGACTGGCACTCTACTGTGTGCAAAGCATCAAGTACAGCCAGTATCTCCCTGTTCCTCCACTCCAGTGTTTCTCACTCGTGCATGTTCATGTCCTCCTCAGAGTCTTCATTGCTCTGACAGCTGCTTAGGCTCTGCACATACCACAGCACGATGCATGAGGTGTTCACGATACTTGCCACCAGAGTTTGAAGCTGCACGGGATTCATGCTAGCCTTGAAATGGTGTTGGCTTGGGTACTCATTGGAAAAAGGTCACAAAAACAGTTTGCAGTTGCTTTTCAGTGTGAAGACAAGGAAATAAGTGCACTAAGGGAGGCTGACGACACATCCAGAACCACCCATGGCACTGTTTTGTCCAGGCAGATTCTGGGCGCTTAACTCAGAATGCAAGTGTGTAGCAGGAACTCTGGGATAGGTACACACAGTTCATTGTGACAACATTGAAGCTAATGGGGACACACTCCATTGACTTCATGTGCCAGTGTTGACATACACCCTCAACTTTACAAAATTAGGTGCTAAAAATCAACCTTAACAAATCTGACTTAATTTCCTAGTGTAGACATACCCTCAGTCTCATCTCTCCCATAGCAACTTGAAGAGAAGGGAGAGTATTTGCACACTTTTGCTGAACAACGCTTTTCAGAGAGGCAGCCACACTGACTTCAGTGGAAGTACTTGCAAAGTAAGGTAATAGTGATTGTGCATAACAGTAGCAGAATCTGGCCTCTTTAAGAGTGACTCTCAAAAGTTGTAGCTTAGTACTTTTCTGTATACCTCTGATGTCCTCATTTTCCTAGAGGGAACTTCCTCATTGGGAAGTTACCGACTTGTGAGATCTGGGTTTTAATTTAGCTTTGCCCCAAGCATACTGGGGGTATATCTTCACTGCAGGGTTCGCTTGGCCTGTTGTCACTCATGTGCCGCCTCCCTCCACAACCACCTTCACCCAGGTTTAGTGGTACTCTCAGCCCATGTCTGCTGGTTTGTCTGATGCTGTCACCTAAAATTCAGACGATGGGCTGGTGGCCTGCTGCCTTGCAGTGTGGGCTAACTTGCTCAAGGACCAAGAGTCAGCTGTTGCCTTCTGACGATTTCCCAGATGAGCCCAGGAGGACAGATAGGTTTTCCCAAAATTTACTGGCAAATAATCATAGACCAGTTTATTTTACTGCTTCACAAAGAACCCCATGGCATTTGCCCTAAAAATCCTGGTGACACACATGGAGCATGCAGCACCAATAAGGCCACAGTAACTCATAGCCTTGCAAAACAAAAAAGCAGTAAAGTAGCACTTTAAAGACTAACAAAAGCTACGTCTACACGGGGATGCTACATCGAAATAGCTTATTTTGATGTAGTGAAATCGAAATAAGCTATTTCAATGAATAGCGTCTACACGTCCTCCAGGGCTGGTGCCATCGATGTTCAATGTCGACGTTGGGCAGAGCTACATCAAAGTAGGCGCTGCAGGGGAGCGTCTACACACCAAAGCGGCCCACATCGAAATAAGGGTGCCAGGAACAGCTGCAGACAGCGTCACAGGGTGGACTAGCACTTCCGGGGCGACAGCAAGCCGCTCCCTTAAAGGGCCCCTCCCAGACACACTCAGCCTGCACATCATGCGGTCTGCAGAGCCACAAGCACGCACGCCCCGTGGAAGCAGTATGGACCCCCAGCAGCAGCAGCAGCAGCCAGAGATCCACACATCCGCCCCTGCAGGAGCAGTGCTTGCCCTGCTTAGTGCCATGCAGGAGGCAGCTGATCACCTTTTATTTGTGGAAGAGGAGCTGCCCCCAGGGGAAGAGGAAGCAACCCCAGACCTTGCTGCCCTCTGCCCCCCTCCCACCGCACACGCTGCTGGCTGTGGAGCTACCCCACGAGCACGGACTGGTGGGAGCGGCTGGTGCTCGGCGAGTGGGACAACGACCGCTGGCTCCAGAATTTCCACATGAGCTGGCAGACATTTCTGGAGCTCTGCCAGTGGCTCACCCCTTCCTTATGGCACCAGGACACCTCCATGCGACGTGCCCTCACCGTCGAGAAACGGGTCGGCATCGCTGTCTGGAAGCTGGCCACTCCAGACAGCTACTGATCCATAGGGCAGCAGTTTGGCGTGGGCAAGGCCACCATCGGGGCTGTCCTCATGGAGGTAAGAGGACCCGGGGGGTGGGGGGAGCCCTGGGGGAGGGAGCCCTGGTGGGGGGGAGCCCGGGTGTGGAGGGCCAGACACACCCTGCACACCCCTCACTGGTGCTCTCTCATGTCCTTCCCCTGCAGGTCGTCTGCGCAATCAATGCCCTGCTCCTCCACAGGCTCGTGTGGCTTGGGGACCCGGATGCCGCCATCGCGGGGTTTGCCAGCCTGGGCTTCCCAAATTGCTTTGGGGCTCTGGATGGGACCCATATCCCCATCTGTGCCCTGGAGCACAGCGGAGGACGCTTCCTCAATAGGAAGGGATACCATTCGGTGGTCCTCCAGGCCTTGGTGGACAGCCAGGGCCACTTCCTGGACATTTATGTTGGCTGGCCTGGCAGCACCCACGACGCCCAGGTATTCAGAAATTCGGGCCTGTGCCACCAGCTGGTGGCAGGGACCTACATCCCCCAGTGGGAGATCCCTGTGGGGGACACCACCGTGCCCCTCTGCATTGTCGCAGATGTGGCGTACCCCCTTCGGCCCTGGCTCATGCACCCTTACACGGGCCATCTGTCAGCCATCCAGGAGCGGTTCAACATGCTGTTGAACCATGCGTGCCAGGTGGTCAAGTGCACTTTCAGCCACCTCAAAGGGCGCTGGAGGTGTCTTCTCACCCGCCTGGATGCAGGTCTCACCAACATCCCCCAGGTTGTGGGCACGTGCAGCGCACTCCACAACCTGGTGGAGAGCAAGGGAGAGGCCTTCTTCCAGGGCTGGGCTGTGGAGGCTGGCAGGGCTGACATCCAGCCACCCGCTGCCCCAAGTCGCCAGGTCGACCCTGAGGGGATCTGGGTCCAGGAGGCCCTGAGGGCCCATTTTGACCGGGCTGCGGGGTGAACGCTGGCAGGGCCAGCTGCGGGCAAGCCACCCACTGCACGCCCCCATCCTCCACAACACTCCCTGCCCCCACGCCCACACCACAGAGCACCCGAGAGCACATTCCCCCCCACTTTTCTTGGAAATAAATGGAAATGTTGTTTCAAACCAAACAGTGCAACCTCTTATTAATAACAATATAGAAAAAAAGGGGGTAACTATTTACATGGGGGGCAGCTAGTGGAACAGAACAGGGGTCCAACACAAACTATATACAAATGGGGGATATGTACAAAGGAGGGGGGGCCCACGTCCTTGGCCCTGCACCCTAATGTCCAGCGCCTGGTGTTGGAGGGTACGACCCTCGCCTCGGCCGGAGCCCTGGTCGAGGCTGGGTGGGGGCCGGGAGAACCGGCAAATACAGCCGGCTGGTGTCCGCAGGCCCACGGTCCCCCTCGGCGGCAGGCCCCAAGATGGCTGACGGTGGAGGGATGGCGGGTGGCGCGGCAGGTGGCGCGGCAGGTGGCAGGCGGCACGGCAGGGGGGGCCAGGTGTTGCGCTATGTGCTCAAAGGTGCGCATGAAGGCCCCCCAAGCCTCCTGGCGCCAGGCCAGCGCTCGCTCTTGGAGCTCCAGCCGCCGCTCCTCCACCCGCAGGCACCGCTCTGACACCTCCAGCTGACGCCGGAGGGTCGCGAGCAGCTGGGGGTCTGTGGCTGTCCTCGGGTGCCTTCGCCGTTGGCCTCGTCCTGGGGCTGGTCGTTGCTCCGTCGAGGGGCTGGCCTGCTGGGATGGCCCCGGTGAGCTGTCTGGGACAACGGACACCTTGCCGGCACTCTCCAGGCCCTCCGATGATGCAGCTGAGGAACACGGGGGGAAGAAGAGTGGAGACAGCCGTTAGTGTGGGCCCTGACCCGTGGCCCTTGTCCCCCTACCCCTCTGCTGCTGGTTCCCCATCCCTGTCCCTGGGAGATGCTGCTGCTGATGATGGGTGTCCCCCGCCATGGGGGACCCTAGGTTCCACTCCCCCCATTCCCAGGGACGGGGCATGGCGCTGTCCTGCTGTGGGGGCAGGGGCTGATGCACTCTTCTGAGGGACATGCCACTGCTGTCCTTGGGGCCTTGGTCATCTGGGCATGTGGAGGGCCCTGGTCATGTCTCTTGTCCCCGCCCCTTAACCCCAGGGGTGTGCACCATGGGGGGTACATACCTGACGGTCCGCTCCCACAGTCGGGGGACACCCACTGGGCGGAAGCCGTGCTGGAGCTCCAGGACGGGAGGGCAATGCAGAGCTCCCCATCGCTGGAGGAGTCCCCCTCCTCCTCCTCTGGCATCCCAGGGGTGGGCTCCTGGGGGGGGCCCTGGGGTGCAGGGCTCGCCTCCAGGGCGGACTCTGTCTCTGGGGCTTGTCGGCCGATGTGTCAAGAGTGGCCGGGGCGGGGGGAGGTGTACTGGGGGCCCAGGATGGCCCTGAGCTCCCTGTAAAACAGGCAAGTGGCGGGGGCGGCCCCAGATCGGCTGGCCGCACCCTGGGCCTGGGCGTAACCCTGCCGCAGCTCCTTAACCTTACTCCTGACTTGGTCAGGAGTGCGGGCAGAGTGACCCTGGGCAGGCAGGCCCTCGGCCAGCCGAGCGAATGCATCCGCGTTCCGCCTCTTGCTCCCCATTACCTGGAACACCTCCTCCTCGCCCCAGAGCCCCAGCAGGTCCCGGATCTCGGCCTCCATCCAGGAGGGGCCCCGCTGCCTCTTCCTCGGCTGTCTGCCATCCTGGGAGCCCTGGATCCTCTTGGGGGGGGGTGCCCTGGGGGCGCTTGGGGGGCTGGATGGCTGCCATAAGGTTCAGGCTGTTGGGCTGCGGCTGCTGCGAGACGTGCAGGCTGACCGCGTGGCAGTGCTGCTGCCTGCACGCTCTCTCAGGTTCCTGCACAGGAACGCAGGGGGTGGGGAGCTTTAAGGGGCTGCTGCACTTGGCGACCATAGAGCTCAGGGGCTGGAGAGAGCGTTTCTCAACCCCTCAGCTGATGGCCGCCATGGCGGACCCTGCTATTTCGATGTTGCGGGACGCGGATTGTCTACACGTGCCCTACTTCGATGTTCAGCGTCGAAGTAGGGTGCTATTCCCATCTCCTGATGGGGATAGCAACTTCGACGTCTCGCTGCCTTACGTCGATTTCAATTTCGAAATGTGTAGACATGGCGGGCGCTATTTTAAAGTTGGCACGGCTGCTTCGAAGTAGCCGGCTCATGTAGATGCGGCTAAAATAATTTATTCGGTGTTGAGCTTTCATGGGACAGACCCATTTCTTCAGACCATAGCCATACCAGAAAAGAGTCAAAACACAAAACAGACATCAAAACACTCCTGATCCACAAACCAGTTAGTCTGCATTTTAACAGGGTGGGCCATTCTGTTAATGACTTAAGAGTTTGCGTCTCATTGAAGAAGATTTTTCACACTGCTTTGGAAAGAGAGACTGCTGAACTCTCTTTCATATTCTAATTCGACACATTAACATGTGGTTTGAACCGGGATGCAAATTTTCTGGGACACCATAGGGGATCTATTGCATACTTGGCTTAGTCTAATTCTTGACCTTCCCTCTCCACCCCTCCACTCTCTGATTTGCTCACCTTGATTATCTTTGTCTGATTTGTCCTCCTTGATTACTGTTTTTGGGTCTCTGTGCCTTAAATATTGAGTCTGGTCTGGTCTGGCTATGGTCTGAAGAAGTGGGTCTGTCCCACGAAAGCTCACCTAATAAATTATTTTTTTCGTCTTTAAAGTGCTACTTTACTGTTTTTTTGTTTTGATAGTATATAGACTAGCACAGCTCCCTCTCTGTTACTAATCATATACTTGCAGTGTGTTTGCTCACATGTGGGACAGGCTAACCACAGTGTTCACTCCTGAAGTTGACAACCCAAGTGAATTCTGCAGTGAAACCATGTTGGCTGTGTCAACACATGCCCCTTTCTTTTGGAGGGGGCATGTTAATGAGGTGCTGCATATTCATTTGATTTTAGGAAGAAGGGGCTTTCAAAGTTGGGGGTCCTTTTGAAAGATCTCCATCTACATGGGTAGCGCACATTCCGAAAAAGGCACTTTTGAATTGCACACAGCTGGCATTAAGCTAACGAGGCCCTGCATATTCATGTCAGCACCTCATTAGCATATTCCAAACTCCCTCATTTACATGCCCCCTCAGAGGGGGAATGCGCAGACACAGTTGATCCTGTGTGATCATGGGCCAGACTGATCACATATTCCTGTTCTATTTTGCCATCTAAAATGGGGACAGTACCAGTTCCTCATCTCAAGGGATGTTCACTCGCGGTTATAAAGCACTTTGTGATCCTCTGATGGATAGAATTATACTGTTCTCTTGATAAGAGGAAAGTTTTGAGTAGTTAGTTAAAATTCTGACAGCTTCCCTCCTACCAAAGACAGCCAAACCCAGCACAGCTCCACACAGAGAATCCTTTCACTTAAACAAAGTATTAAAACACTTTTCATTGTTACACTTAGTGAATCACAATTTTGTTTTATGCTTCCTTCTTCTGGAGCACTGGCATAATTTTAAGAAGCAGTTACTTTAATGGGATTAAACCTATTGAGCAAAATAATATCTGTGGTGCTCATGGTAACAGCATGTCATTGCTCTTTTGTTCCTGTTCTCCTCTTCTTCGTCTTCAGAATCTGACCTATAATCAGTTTTCTTTTCATGCTTATCTACAGTATTATTACTTTATGCAAAGTCACATCATCCCTTTTCATCAGCGAGAAAATGTATAGTATGAAGAATTACAAGAAAAGAGAATAATATATGCTTCACTTGACATAACCTCTCTCCCTTCAGTCTCCACCCATGTTGACAATAATGACATCCCTAAGTGCCTTTTTTGTGGTCTCTTCCCTGGAAACTATAATGCTTTTAAAGTCAGCTGGTTCCTTCCAGCCTGCAACATGCCCTGAATTCTGTAATGGGATCTGCTAATGTGGACTCATGAAATTTCATGCTGCAAATATGCAATTTGACTTTATCAAAATAAGCTGAAATGCAAACTAATCCCCTCTCAAAACAAGCCTGAAAATAAGCACATCCCTAGCCCCCTCCTGGTCTATGTGACTGGATACCCTGGCGTGCATTCTGTGGGCCCACTGCATCCCCCAGTGTCTTTCCTGCCTACCTGTGCCCCTTTGCCCTTCACCCTATGTGCTTCCCTGTGCCCCCGTGGCTTCCTGTGCCTTTGTGTCTGTCTCCTGGCCCTTAGTACCTTCCCTCACCCTCTGCCCCCCTTTACCCTGACACTGCCCTTTGCCCTTCACCCTACATGCCTCCCCATGGCCCTGCTATGCATGCACACACACACACACACACACACACACACACACACACACACGGAAGGAAGAACAAAATTCAAAGTCCACATGTGCAGTTGTGCACGTTGCTGTCACTGGGGATGTACACATGGGGTTCCCCGGCATGTGGCATCTGCAGGGCTTGGAGGGGATTTTCTTCCCATGAAACTCCTGCTGGGGATGGGCCATGGAGCTTCTTTCCCATGCGGCATCGACAGGGTTGGGGGCAGGAGCTTTTCCTCCCTCCACCTGCCCCCCATGCCGTGCATCAGCTGGTCCCAGGGCTTTTCCTCCCTTGCACTGTCCAGAATTTGAACAGGTTTCATTAACAAGGATGGAACCCCTCTGCCTCTACTCACCCTGCACCACCTCAGTGCTGTCCTGTCGGGGCGGGTGCCTGCAGCCCCACACTTGGAGCTGAAAGAGGGAACTAGAACTGTGCTAGTCAGTCAGGTGGTGGCGGGGGATAGGGGAGGTGTGGAGCGGGGATGTATAATGGTGGTATGGCTGGGCTGCAGCCGACTCATTAAGATCAAGCTGTCATTCTAAGTTGCTGGAACCAGGGGTGGATTTCAGGAGCCAGTCGAAAAGCTACAAGCCACTGCAAAAGTCCTGAACTCCACTGCAGCCCCCTTAGTACCTCCTCTCACCCTCTGCACCCCCTTTATGCCAACACTGCCCTTTCCCTTCACCCTACGTGCCTCCCCATGACATGCCCCCCCAACCCCCCACCAACAAAACACCCTAGCCAACGGGCAAGCAGGAGCCAGCCCAGACTGAAACAAGCTGAATTTCAGCCTGCATTTTGGCTGACCTGCGTTACTGATGAAACCTTCAGATTCCCACCTACTTGAGTTAGATTCCACAGGGCCCTGGGCAGTGATGCACCCCACTTGAAGGAGAGAGCTCACTAGGGCAGAGGTCTAATTGTTTGCTTTTACTCACTTGTTTAAGAGAAAAAAGACCACAGATGGGGTCTTGTCCCATGGGACCTGTAATTTCCTGGTGGGACAGACAGAGCCCATACAACTGTGAACATGTGTGTGGAGGATTATTACTCCTGCCCAGTCATCTTATCTGCATGAGATGTCTCCTAGTTTATTTTTTCCCCATGCTCCCTAGCCTTATAGCACTGTCTTTCTTTTCTAAGAACTGACCAGCATTTTTCATTCCTAGATGCATATTGCAAAGGAGAATTCAGTGTCATCAGCCACTAGTATCTTATGTGAGGAAATCCTCTGAATTTCCAGGGTTGTTTAAATGTCCTGCCATTTCTTATGAAAATGTCCTAGTGTGTAGTAGAGAACGCTGAGCTTTCTACAGAAGTGATGTGTTCTTTGCTAAATACTGTAGGATTTTAGAAGAGTAATTCCTTTGGCTTTATCCCTAGTACATTTTGTAGGACTCCTCCCATAATGACATCTTCTCTGAAACAGCCGGAGAGTCTTTTTTCAGTGCTGAAAGGAGGCTGACTTGACTTCTTAATAGGATCGCCTGCTGTGCTGGATGGAGCTGATATGATGTAATAATAATCTTCTGATTTTCAGACACCTCATCTGTTATTCATTTGAGCAAAAATGAATACAAGTGAAAGTCAAACAACCTATATTAATACAAGTTATTTTCATCAGTTAAAATAAAAATGTCTTTGAATTGTATATTCTGTTACTGCCTTGATATATTTCTATGTCCAGGGTGTACAATTTTTATCTGGGGGGGAGAGAGAGAGAGAGAGAGAGAGAGAGAGAGAGAGAGAGAGAGAGGCTTTACAACAGGAAGAATTCAGAAGAGAAAAAAGGAAGGGTAGGGAGAAATCAGTGCAGATGTAACTTGTTTCAATTATTCAGGATTCCCAGAGCTATTTATTCTGTCACTCCCAAGATGCTGTTTATTTTCTCAGCTCTGGGGAATTAGCTGATTTTAGTCTTGCCTTGGGGTAAACGATGAGGTTTAAGAGCAGCAACTACATTGGAAAACAGGAAGTAAGAAAACATAACTCGTTCCAGAATAATTATATAAAACTGTAAAATTTCTGGAACATTGGAAGCTAGTTTTCAATAGTGAGAAAACAATGCCTGTCTGTGAATGCTAGCACTGATGTGAGATTGGCAGGTTGTACCTCAGCAAATGCCTTTCACACGGGGTAATCCAATATTTTATCCATTTCTTTACTGGAGGGCTAAATGTAGCATACTAACTTTAGTTTAATTTGGTAACACTGCAGTGGGGAAATAACTAGGGTTGTAAATTTCCCACTGGTCTGTCTCTGTCCTGGTGACAGATACCAATTTGACCACTAAAGAACAGGACTATAAAATCTGGAACTTAAAAAAAGAAGCAAATTGTTATTTTACAGCGTGCACAAAACAAAGAGATACACCGTTTTTACCACCTCTGCAATGAGGATTTCATAAAAAGCAGAACTTGTGCCCATATCGCACCATTCATTTTCAAGCAGAACTATGGAACCACTCACATGTGCTGTGTGCTACTGTTTTCAGGATCAGTTCCCTAAGGAAGAACTGTCAAAATCAGGATTTGTTCCTGTGCATGTTAGATTGCAGAAAATTGGGAATCACTTTAGAGGCTATTGTCTCTCGTGATGGCAGGATGTGCCAACAAGAGACGTGAAGAAAAAGCTAAATTTGTGAAAAGCTAGGACCAGGTGGATATTTTTTATAATGACATTTCTATTATCCCCTGACACTCAAATGTTATTATGCAGCCCATATTCAAGCTGAGCTCTGCAGTACTTACTCATAGGAATTGTCCTACTAAAGTGTGAATGGAGTTACAGAATGGTGCCAACGGTGAGCAAACGTACAACTAACAATGAACATCCCAACTCCGGAGTTCAGAAGTAGGTCTGAATGTCCCATCTCAGTCCAATGTTTCTTAGCAACACATACACAGTCTGAGGTGACAGGTGTGGGGATTTTAGGGGGTGCACCAGCCAAAGGCCCCTGCTCCGCCCCCTTCCTGCACCTGCTCCACCCATCCAACAATCCCTTCCCTGCTCATGCCCCACCCTCTTCCCACCCATGCCCACCTCTTCCCATGGAAGGTCTGACAAGAAGTCTGGGGGTAGTTTTTCCCTTCCCAGGGTGGGCTGTGCCACTGCAGGGGAGGGGCAATACTGCCCCCTACTCATTGGAAGTGGATCAGTGCTCATGGTGAGGGCAGAGGGGGCAACACAGGGGGTTTATGTGTCCCCCGTACACTCCCATGAGTCACCTGTATGCGCACTGTGATATTCATTTCATTTTTTTCCCACAGTCACCCATAATTTTGGCCACTCTTCCTAGCAATATATACCGGAAAAGATGTTGCTTAGCTCTGCTGTTGAAATTGGAGAGATGAGGGAAGTAATCTAAAAGCTTGTTTTGGTTACAAGAACTTACACCAACTGCAACACACATTTCCAGTTCTGAGGTTGTGGAAGAGAGGAGTGAAAGTTCAGGCCTTTTTACCTAAATCTATTTATCCATTATTATTTTTCTAGTGGAAATGCTTTGAGAAACATCAGCATTCTCTTGTTCTTCCACTGAGGCTGGTTCATCTTATTTGGAACAAATTTGTTTTCAGTGGAACCCGCTATCTATCCTAATAAAATTTTTCTCTGTGTTGATCTATGTAGCTGAATTACTGATATGATAAAATGTCATGAGAAAGTAATTTATCTCCCTGAAATAAAGGTCAAGTTCCTGCCAAATTTCATGAAAACAACCGTACTTTAGCTAGGGAAAAAAGACAGAACAGCAAAATCTGAAACTAGCGAAATATTTTATCTTAACCACTTGGTTTAACTGTGACACCTTCTCTTTTCAGAGGAGTAATCAATTTTAATTTATTGTGAGTGAATGCTAATTTTAAAGATTCCTACATGTGTGTGTCAATTTAACATGCTTATGAGATCTGGCAAGCTGAGCTCTACATTCAAGGAAATACAGTAATGATATGGAACAAGTGATGCGTTAATTTTGCTCCAATGAGAAGATCATGGATAGTTTCCTATAAGAACCAGTAAAGTAGGGGGAGTAATGACTTGGGCTACATTAACCATCTTGTATCGTGTATTATTCACAGTGATATTGGAATCTGAGGAGGATGGAGGAAGAAGACATCAATTTGGAGCCAACTGTGTAGAAGTTACACGGGACATTCCTCAGTGACTACACGGAAACTTTGCTGGTAACAGTGAAAGGCCCAATGCTGCTGTGATGGATGTCAATGACAAAACTCTCATAATATTGGGAAAAGAGCTGGGCCTCTCATGCGTTCCTTGTCTAACCAAAATTCCTGTGTATGCTAGTGGAAGACTTATTTGTGCAGGAGCAGGTCATAGGTCCAACCATGATAACATCGCTGTGTATGCTAGCGTGCAGGGCCCTCCCATACACTACAGAATGGGCAGGCTTCAGACACAGGGGTCAACTGTCACAGGCTCATGTCCTCACATAGGCGGAGTCACCAACTGATGTTCCCGGTGGACTGTGGGACTGAGGTCAAGTACAAACTGGCCAACTGGGGTCCCCACCTTTCACTGCTGGAAGAAGTTCCCACCCTTGGTATCTGTGTGGGACACCAGGGTGGGGAAATGAAGTGTGTGAAACATGAGCTTATACAGGTGGTCTTCTGGTGTGGTTCAAAAAGCAACCTGTTGCAAAGGATATGACCAGCTCCAGGTACGAAGAGGAAGTAGGTGGGAAGGCTCACAGGGCACTCGGCACATGGAATGATTTTTAATGTCAAGGTTGAGAGATGGGTGGGATGCACCATCTTGCAGGACATGGCTGAGGTTAAGCTGAGCAGGGGGTAATATGGATGCTTTCACCTCCTAAAGTATGCACTGGGGAATATGAAGAGTGGAGAGCCCCATGCCCCGAACAAGCCATTAGGGGTCCACCCAGTCCCCTGGGTGATAGTTCAAGAGGTCTCTGATCCTGGTGACAGGCCCTACTTTCCCACCTCTAAGGGAAGATGGAGAACCCCTGGAGAGCTCCGGTGCAGCTCCGGCCAAAAGAATCCCAACATCAGCTTCTGACAGTTGGCCAGGGAATTTGTAGTCAGCACAAGGGTGTTGAGCTGGTGCCAGAGCATTAACAAGACTGGCTGGTTAAACACCAGTGCCCTCCCTCACAGGAAGAGGTGCAGAAGTAGTCCCATCCACCTCTGCAACCACGCAGCCACCCTGGCCTCTGAACCTTGCAAGTTCTCTGTCTGGAACAGATGTGTGGCAGAAAGAAAGATGCCAAGATAGAGCAGCAGACCCATGCTACACTAGATGACCTGAAGCATGGGTAGGAGGAAGCTTGCCTGCCACCTGGCCCAACCACTAGGCCAGAGCGCTGGATTCAGTTGACCCAGGTGGAGAAGACTGTTGAGTAACTAGCTTGACAAGCCTGAGTCCCTTACTGCAAGGAGCACATCACTGGCATACGCCACCAGTATTAGTCACATCCCTGGTTCACAGAGCACCAGCCCTGTCAAGCTCTTATGAAGAAGACAAAGGAAGGGTTCAAGGGCCAGAGTATACAGCTGACCCAACAGTGGACAGCCTTGACCGAATGCTGACAGCTACGGTGTACCTGTTAAATTTGAAAGTACACTTGGAAGCCTCCCATGTCATTAAAGGTTACTTTATCTTACCATTACCTAGCTAAGTGAAAGGCCCCGCATATAGGCACTTGACTTTCCTACCTAGTTGAAAGGTCCCAAACACACACACGCACAGAGCCAAGAGTGACCTAGATGACATCTCTGTGGATTACATAACCCTAAAAGAAAGCTCAAGGAATATGGAATACAAGTGGTGTTCTCACTCATCCTCCCTGCGGAGGGAAGGGGCAGGGATCGTCGATTCGCAGAGGTAAATGCTTGGTTGTGTAGGTGGTGTCGCAAAGAAGGATTTGGTTTCTTCGACTGGGGGATCCTGTTTTGTGAACAAGGATTGCTGGGAAGAGAAGAGATCCGCCTAAAGAAGAGAGGAAAGAGCATCTTCGCGGGCAGGCTTACCAACCTAGTGAGGAGGGCTTTAAACTAGGTTCATTGGGGGACAGCAACACAAGCCCTGAGGTAAATGAGGAAGGAGTAGGGAACAACATAGTAGGATTCCTGTGTGAAGAGGAGAAAGTGGGCCAATCAGCCACTTCTCTAAGGTGCTTGTACACAAATGCAAAAAGCCTGGAAAACAAACAGGAAGAATTAGGGGCCCTGGCACAGTCAAAGAAGTATGAGGTAGCTGGAATAATGGAGACTTGGATGGGATGATCTGTATAACTGGAGCACGGTCATGGAAGGGTATAAACTGTTTAGGAAGGACAGACAGGGGAGAAGAGGAGGAGGAGTTGTGCTCAGAACTCCAGTAAAAAGAAGGAGAAAAGCCAGCTGAGAGTCTTAGACTTAAGCTTAGAGGTGGAAGCAACAGAAGTGATGTTATAGTTGGTGTTGGCTATAGACCATCAGATCAGGGAGATGAGGTAGATGAGGATTTCTCCAGACAGCTGAGAGAAGCTTCCAAATCACAGGCCCTGGTTCTCATGGGAGACTTTCACCACCCAGACATTTGTTGGAAGACCAATACAGCAGCACACAGACAATCCAGGAAGTTTTTGGAGAATGTATGGGATAGCTTCTTGGTACAAGTGCTGATGGAACTGACCAGGGGCCATGCACAACTTGACCTGCTGCTCACAAACAGGGAAGAACTAGTAGGAGAAATAGAAGTGGGTGGCAATCTGGGATGCAGTGACCATCAGATGGTAGATTTCAGGATCCTGACAAAAGAAGAAAGGTGAGCAGTAAAATACAGAACCTTGATTTCAAAAGAGCAGCCTTTGACTCCCTGAGAGAACTGATGGGTAGGATCCCTTGGGGAACGAAGATGAAGGGGAAAAGAGTTCAGGAGAACTGGCCGTATTTTAAAGAAGTCTTACAGAAGGCACAGGAACAAACCATCCCACGACATAGTAAGAAAGAAATGCAAATGTGGTATGTTTAGCAAGGAAATTCTCAGTGAGCTGAAACACAGAAAAGATGCATATAAGAAATGGAAATGTGGACAGTTGACTAAGGAGGATTATAAGCATATGGCTGGAGAATGCTGGAGAGTAATCAGGAAAGTGAAATCACAGTTAGAACTGCTCCTGGTAAGGGATATGAAGGGTAACAAGAAGGGTTTCTACAGGTATGTGAACAATAAGAGGGTCATCAGGAAAGGTGTGGGGCCATAACTGGATGAGAGAGAGATAACCTAGTGATAGATGATGTAAGAAAAGCAGAAGTACTCAATGCTTTTTTTTGCCTCCATCTTCCCAGACAAGGACAGCTCCCACACTATGGTGCTAAACAATGCAGTATGGGAAGGTGGAAGGTAGCCATCAGTGGGGAAGGAAAAAGTAAAGAGCTACTTAGAAAAACTAGATGTACACAAAGCCAGGTGTCTGGATATAACGTACCAAAGAGTACTGAGAGAATTGGCAGATGTCATTGCCAAGCCGTCAGCCATTATCTTTGAAGACTCTTGGAGATTGGGAGAGATCCCAGATGATTGCAAAAAGGGAAATGTAGTGCCCATCTTTAAAAAAGGAAAGGAGGACCATCTAGGGAACTATAGACTGGTCAGGTTTACCTCAGTCTCTGGGAAAATAATGGAGGGGATCCTCAAGGAATCCGTGTTGGAACACTTGGAAGAGGGGAAACTGATCACAAGTAGTTAACATGGATTCACCAAGGGCATGTCGTGCCTGACAAATTTAATTATCTTTTTATGACAAGGTAACAGGCTCTGTGGACATGGGGAAGTCACTGGATGTCTCCCACAACATTCTTGTCCATAAGTTAAGTATGGATTGATCACATGGACTATAAGATAGATAGAAAGCTGGCTTGACGGTCGGGCCGAGTGGGTTGTGGTCAATGGCTCAATGTGTGGATGTTGGTCGGTTTCAAGTGGAGTGCTCCAAGGCTTGGTTCTGGGGCTGGTGTTTTCAACATCTTTATTAATGACCTGGATGAGGGAGTGGATTGGACCCTCAGCAAGTTTATGGATGAACACTAAGCTAGAGGAAGACATAGATACGTTGGAGGGTAGAGATAGGATCCAGAGTGACCTGGATAAATTGGAGGAATGGGCCAAAAGAAATCTAATGTGGTTCAACAAAGAGAAGTGTAGAGTCCTGCACTTGGGACAAAAGAATTCCAAGCATTGTTATAGGCTGGGGACCAAGTGGCTAAGCAGCAGTACAGTAGAAAGGGACCTAGGGATTATGGTGGATGAAATTCTGGATCTGAGTAAATAGTGTGCCCTTGTAGCCAAGAAGGCTAATGGCATATTAGGGTGCATTAGGAGGAGCATTTTGAGCAGATCTGGAGAAGTAGTTATTCCCCTCTATTCGGCACTGGTGAGGCCACATCTGGAGTATTGCATCCAGTTTTGGGCCACCCAGTATAGAAAGGATGTGGATGTGCTGGAGTAGGTTCAGCAGAGGGAAATGAAAATGATTAAGGGGCTGGAGCACATGACCTATGAGGAGAGGCGGACGGATTTGGGTGTATTTAATTTACAGAAGAGGAGACTGAGGGTGATTTAATAGCAGCCTTCAACTTCCTGAAGAGGAGCTCTAAAGAGGATGGAGAGAAACTATTCTCAGTGGTGACAGATGGCAGAACAAGGAGCAATGGTTTGAAGTTACAGAAGGAGAGGAGTAGGTTGGATATTAGGAAAAACTACTTAATCGGTAGAAGGGTGAAGCACTGGAATGCGTTGCCTAGAGAGGTGATAGAATCTCCATCCCTAGAGGTTTTGAACTCCTGGCTTGAGAAAGTCCTGTCTGGGATGACTTAGTTGGGGTTGATCTTGCTTGAAGTAGGGGGCTGGACTCGATTACCTCCTGAGGTCCCTTGAAGCCCTAGGATTCTATGAAACTTTCCTTAGCTCACTAAAATGTGACATGTAGATCTCTTGTGTTATAGCTGACTACATTAATATAAGCCTGCTGTAACCTATGATAATAATCATATAATCAAACCATAAGTAAATAAAATAATCAAACCATAAGTAAATAAAAAATCTGTAAGAAAATATTTCTATAGACAGCAAGCAGATAGCTGTGTAGCCTACACAACTGTTCCTCCACCCAGACATAACGTAGAATCATTGTCCAGCTGGAGGTCATGTCAGCCATTAGCCAGGAAGTGGTGATCTACAATCTTTTGGAAGACATCTGTGGTGGCCTGGCACCCTTTGGTCCCTGTGAAGTCCTATTCCGTGTGAGTGCAGTTGAAATCCCCCTCAGGACAAGGCATTCGTGAGGATCTGAAGAAGTGATGAAGGCAGACATCTGCTGGAAGAAACATAACTCTAGATCAAATGTCCAGGACATAAATACTGACAAGGTGTAACATCACCCTTCCACTCGATCCTGGAAGTGCAGCAGGTGACCCAGCTGGTGACTTCCTGTAGTCCTCCGCACCTTGAGTGTAGGTTCATGGAGACCCAGCCTGATGGCCCAAGTTGCTCATCACTGTGGTGATAAGCAGAAGGGATGAAAGTGAAGGAGTCAGGCCAGATGGTTACAGGAGATTGGTAGAAGGCAGGTACATTAGCCCCAAATTAAATAGGTCCCCTTTTCCCTGGGCAAGACAAAAAGGGCTACTCCAGAACAATCAGGAACTTCCTAGAATCGTTTAAGACAGGCTAATCAGGATACCTGGAGCCAATTAAGAACCAGCTACTATGAGTAAAAAGACATCACTTCACCTAGTTCAGTGCATGCAAAGAACTGGGAAGTCTGGGAGGTATGAACAGTGTCACATACCAAGACCAAGGTCCTGTAATAAGGAAGATGCTGGGGAGGGTTGTGGGGAAATGATCCAGGGAATTGTAGCTGCCGCACAACTAATACATGGGACTTTACAGACAGCTGCTATCTACAGGTTCCCTGGTCTGGAACTCACAGGGTGGTCCCAGGTTCCCTGCCCCCATTCCTCCAGCTCCCTACTTCTCTGCAAGGGAGATCTTGTATGGACAGGGAGACACACCAGAGATGAAGGACTGCTTTGGAAGGACGTCTGCTCTGTCCCTGATCCATTCGGAGGGGCAGCAAAGACTATGAGGACTGGTCCCCTCTTTTCCCCCCATACTGGCCAATGATGAGGATGGCTAAATAAGCAGCAAGTTTGTGGCTTTGGAGAAAGTATCTAAACTGAGGGCTGCTGTGAGCGCCTGAGGCGAGCGCTAATGACACCACTGTCTTTTGTAATGACTTCTGCCTACTGAACAAGATATCCAGTTCAATGCATGCCCTATTTCCCCCCATTAATGAGTTAGGTGACTGCTTGGGCAATGCCTGTTTTCTAAACACCTTCAGTTTAACTACAGGATATTGGCTGAGGAGGTAAAAGAAAAAAACTCTGCATTTTCTATGCCCATAGGAATGTTTCTCCCTTTTGAACTGCATGGGGTACCTGCCACCTTTCAACATCTCATGGACAAGCTCCAGTGCTACCAAAGCAGTTATGCAGCTGCATACATGGATGATGTGGTTATCCATCCCCCAGATTGAGAGATGCACCTGGAAGCAGTGGAAATGGTACTGAATACCCTAAGGTGTGTTGGCATTTCAGCCAACCTGACCAAGTGCACTATAGAGCTGGCTAAAACTAAATACCTCACCTGCATCATAGGAAATCGTATGGTCAAGCCCTACCTGAACAAACCAGAGTCCATCCAAAACTGGTCCTGGCCAAATTTGAGAAAGCAAGTCCAAGCACTTCTGGGTGTGTTAGTGTATTATCGATGATTTACTTTGAAGATGAAACCCCAGGGTTCTGAGATGGTGAAGTGGGTCTTTGCCCACAAAAGCTTATGCTCCAAAATATCTGTTAGTCTATAAGGTGCCACAGGACTTCCTGTTGTTCTCGAAGTATAGAAAGACATTCACTGATCTGTGGACAGCCCTCTGCAGCCACCCTGTGTTTATAGCCTCGGACTTCAACAAAGAATTCATTCTGTGGATAGACACATCTGAAATAGGATTGGGAGCTATCTCATGACAGATATCAGAGATGAAGGATACTGATCCTCTCCCTCAGCAGGAAACTCCTCCTTAGAGAGCAGAAATATGTAGTGGACGAGAGAAAGCGACTCTCCATAAAGTGGGCCATGGCCACAATGCGTTACTGTCTACGAGGTCAATGGTTTATCCTTGTGACTGACCACACACCACTCCAGTGGACGCAGTGGAACAAAGAGAAGAACGCAAGGTGACAGATTGTTTCTGTCCCTACAACCTTTCCAGTTCACCACACCACACTGGGCTGGAAGCTACCATGGCAATGCATATGGCCTTTCACAGATGCATTACCTGGCAACCCACATTGCCCAAACCCATGGTGTTGAGCAGAGAAGGGGATATGTGATGGACTGAGTGCAGATGGCTACAAGAGAGTGGCAGAAGGTAGGTATATTAGACCCTGGTTAAACAGGTCCCTATTTCCCTGTGTAAGCTAAAAAGGGTTATAGGGCTATTCCAGAGCAATCAGGAGCTTTCTAGAACGAATTTACACAGGCTAATTAGGACACTGGGAGCCAATTAAGAACCAGCTAGTACAGGGGTCAGCAGCCAAAATAGCAAGAAGAGCCATTTTTTCATATGTGGTAAAAAATTCAACAATTCAAGAGCCACAATGCATGTGAATAAGATTTCATTAGCAACATGATCAAAATGCAGAGAGAGCATCATTGCAAAATGCACTGCACTTTAAAGAGGGAGTCATACAATGTTTGGAGATCACATATTGTCTGCTATTTAGATATGAGTTGTTCATTGTTGACCTTTTAGATGCTCACGGTTTATCAAAAATAAACAGGAGGGTTTTTTTCTGTTTTACTTTAAATTATAGCATCGGGAGCCACAAAGAAGTCCTTAAAGAGCTGTATGTGGCTCTGGAACCACAGGTTGCATGCCCCTGAGCTAGTACTAGCTAAAAAGACTTACCTTTGGCTAATTTGGTCCATACAAAGAGCTGGGGTCAGATGGTGCTGTGGAAGGTCTGGGAGGTACAAGTGCTATCAGATACCCAGAGGAAGGTCATGCGATAAGGAAGGTACTGAAGAAGGGTTATGGAGAAGTGTTGCAGGGAATCACAGCACAGAAATGGGGCGGGGTAGGGGGAACAGCTTCCACAGCCCCCTGGGTAAGGTGTGAAGTGGGGCTGGCTCCACACTCCTGGGAGGGATGGGTCTATGGGCAGAAGGGGTGGAGTCAGAGGCAGCGAGCCCTTAGTACTACCTGGACTATGGTGCTGGGCCCCTCTGCCTGCTCTCACAGCTGCACAGAGCATGCAGAGTGGTGGTCCAGCACTCTGGAAGCCACTTAAAGCGCTTGTGGCTCTGGCCATAGCCATTGCCACCGTAGCAGCAGTGGCAGCCAAGAGCTCCAGGCCCCTTTGAATCACTGGGCCATGGGGCATCTGCCCACTTTGCTCCTCCTTTGTCAGTGGGCCTGCACACAGCTGGTACAGGGGGCCTTACAGGGAGCTGCCATTCATAGGGTCCCTGGGCTGTAACTCAGACTAAAGGGTGGGCCTGGGTTCCCCCCATCCCCCAACTCCCTACTTCTTGTACATTGAAGAACTGATCTGCACAGGAAGACACACCAGAGAGGAAGGACCACTTTGGAAGGGAGTCTGGCCTGTCCCTGATCCATTTGGAGGGGTACCAGAGACTATGGGGATTGGTTTCCACTCTTTCCCCCATGCTGACCAATGTTGAGCATGGCTAAATAAACAGCAATCTTATGGTGCTATAACCTTGGGGAAAGTGTGTAAAGCAAAGGCCACCATGAGCCTCTTAAGAGAGCAGTCCGTCCAAAAAGTGCAGATCCCACCAAGGTAGAGAAGGTGTTTCTGTCATATAAGTTTCTCAAAGTGCTGTATAAACAATACTCGATTCCCTATTTTACATATAGAACTTGAATCTGTGGCTATGTCAGTGTTTCACAATCTTTTTTTTTTGTCATTTTTTTAATGTACCCCTTCTTCCAAATATAAACTGTTCCCAGTACCTACAATTTTCAGACACACATTTTTTTTTCTACCATTGCAACACATTGATTTAAACAACTTAATTGTAACTGGTTGGTTGGAAGATATTGCCTATAGGCAATAAGCTTGCCATCATACTTATGGTTGTGCAAAAAGGATAAATAAAAACATTAGATGAACATAAGTCAAATTTTTTATCAGTTAAAAATGGTTCAGAAACACTGAGTTAATGTACTCTAGCTCTGCGTTTTAATGTACTCTAGCTCTGCGTACCCTCAGGGTTCATGTACCCCTGATTGAGAACCACTGGGTTAGATGATTTTCCTAACATCACGTCAGGTGCATCTACATTAGGAACTAATTTTGAAGTTAACATCAAAGTTAGGCACTGCTTCGAAGTAGCCTGCCAGAGAACCTATGCATGTTTTCCCTTACTTTGAAGTTAACTTCGAAATAGGGAGCCGAATTTCAAAGTCCTGACTCCTTTCCCGGGAATGGAGTAGTGCCCTATTTTGAAGTTTAACTTTGCAGTGGGGTGTGCATAGACGCTCATCTTCCAGGTCTGTTACTTGGAAGCAACTTCAAAGTTATTTTTGTAGTGTGGACATGGCCATAGAGTTCTAGTGGCAGACGGGTATGGCTATTACATAGGAAACATTTCTACTACTGTGTGCAAAAATTTTCTCTCCTTTTTGCATAAGTTAAGATAAAATGTTGACCCTTTAAATATTTTTATACAATCACATTATACATTCATTCACTTATAGAGAATTATATTACATTAGTAACACAGGAGAGTTTCCTTTAGAATGTGAAAGATTAGATATGTCATCCTTCCTGCTAGGGAAAGGCCTTGGCCCTACGGTGGGCCTTCACCTTCAAGAGCTGCTCTTTCAGATGGATTTGTTGGTTTTCGCATTCACTGAGCCTTGTAGTTCACATGTCATATTTGCTCTGTAAACAGATAAACAAATGAGTTTAAGGTTTGTTTTTTTTCTTCTTCCCAGTTATAAAACCCACACATTCACCCTGAGTTAGGCTTGTTTCTCTTCACCACCCACAACGATTATGGTTATTCTTTGAACCAAGTGAGGGTTTCTGCTACTTCTGCGCATATCTAGGATCTGTTACTGTTTTGACACTACCCATTCAGCTAAAAGAGAGAGTGCAGAGTGCATGCAGAGAGTCTTCCATTATACTAGTCCTAGTACTGCAGAATCCATCATATATGAGTAGAACAGCTTTCTGATATTAACTCTGAGTGCTGGTATAAGAGGCCTTTCAGTCAGTTCTTAAAGCAATGGTGTCCAAAAGCAATTGAATGGATTGCCACATGCCCCCCAAGCCAGGCACTCCTTCCCAGCCCGAGCCAGTCACCCTACCCCACACCACAGCCAGGAATGCTACCTCCCACTCCACCGCAAACTGCCAGTGACTTGCCAGAGCCGTGGCACCCCGAGCCTCCCAGACCCGAGCTTCCCAGCTGCGCCACATGAGCCTTCCATCCCTGAGGCACCGTGCAAGCTGTCCAGCCTCTGGCTGCCCTGTGCAAGCTGTCCCGCAACCTGAGTGAGCCAAAGGAGGAGCTACCTCCACTGCTGCTGCCAGCATGCTTGTCCCACCCAGTGGTGGGGCACATGCGTGGAGGGGTGGTGGGCGCTCCACGTGTGCAGCTTTAATGAGCCACTTTGCCACACCATGCTGTCCCAGTTCACTGCATGTAGTGAAGGGACAACTTATTGGACACCGTGGTCTTGAAGCTTGAAGATTGCCTTTACTGAGGTTACTGATGAGTAGGTGGAAACTGATCAGCACTTTAATGCTAACAGTGATCAATGAATCCCAAGTAAGATTGTTTGTGCTCATTAACCTTGTGTCTCCCCTTGAGAAAAGCTGAATGGATGCTCCTCTGGTTGGTATTTGTTTCACTTTGTCACTAACTTGCATTATACCTGAATGATGCTGAATTGAACTAAATTTCCTGGTCACCAGAATTATTTTAATACTGACAAACAATGTATTTTTCCCCAGCCTCATCCTCAACAATGGCTGAAAAATTTGGCTGACTTTCTTTTTTTTTTAAACACACCCTGAGTAGGATATAAACCATCGTGAAATTCAGCCCAAACAATTGAAGTCTGGTAAAATTATAATCAACTTATAACAGGAAAAGAAAGGCAACTTCTACAATATGGCCTGCTGTCCACTCTGGTGAAAGAGAGTGATAATGTGTACATATAATTTCCTGGAATATAACAGAATTGTCCTGCTGAGGGTATGTCTACACTTAACTTCATTAAGGTTGATTTTTTAGCACTCGGTTTCATAATTTTGAGGGTGAATGTCTCTACTTGCACATGAAGTCAATAGAGTGCCTCCCCATTAGGGAGGGCAGCTTTGGCTTTGCCAGCACTGCACTGTGGTTATCTCTCCCCCTGTGGTTATCTCTCCCACAGTTCCTGCTGCCCTCTTGCATTCTGGGTTAAGCTCCCAGTGTCCAATGGCAGTTCTGGGGATGTGTTGTCAGTTTCCAGACTACTGGATGTCACCATAACCTCCACGCCCTAGTTCAAACTCCTGTGTCACGGCTCACCACCCCCGTGCTCAGCTGTGGCTCACCACTCCTGTGCGCCCCCAGCTTCTTCTCTACCTTGTGTTCCTGCAGCTTCTTCACCACCCCTGGGCTTCTCAGCTTCACCACCCCTGCACATCTCCAGCTTCACCTCCCCATACACCCTGGCTCCAACCCCTGCATGTCCTGGCTCAACTACACCCCCCGACCCCCTTGCAGTCGTAACCTACCCCAGGCTTAACCCCTGCCCCACACCTCCCCCAGCCCCAACCCACTACCCAAGCCTCTTGACTTTTGCAAATTTCGAGGTACATGTGTCTCAGGACATGCTGGACCACCAGGATTTTTAGACCATCTGAGGCTGAATTAAAGGAATTTTACTGTGTATGTGGGGCCTTAATTTATTACATTTCAATGAAAAAAGGGAAACAACTATTCATAATAGTGATTTTCATGTAAAAGGAATATATATGGGTTTACTTGTCAAAACAATATGATTTTCCCCTCACAACTTTGCATGTAGAATACAAATTGGGAAACCTGCTAGAATTAATATTAATGTTTAACTTCAAGAGAAGTTTGAATTACTTGAAGTAGCTGCTGTGCATCTTCCAAAACCCAACAAGCACAAATGTCTGAACCTTATTTTTTTCACAGTGCCAGATATTTTTCTCTTATGAACCAAGCAGTGTGTTTTTAATAAGTTGGGTTTTGGCATGTGTGATTAATGTTTTACAAAGATGTTACAGCAGAAAAAATAAGTGTGCAAGGTAAAGGTTATACTGGTCAACACAAACAGCTATTGAAACTGAAAGATCTGAAGGTAGAATAACAACAAACAACTACTTGTCAAGTGATGGATTACTTCTTAGTGATAAACACGAAAGAAAATCATTATAGCACAAGCAGTTTTGTCATTCTTGGAGAAGCTACATTTGATGGATAGAGCCTTCAGCGAAGAACCTATAAGGAATTGATTATTGCCCTGCATGAACCTACTGTGAGTTCATCCTTAAGGAATTTCAGTCACCATTAATGCTCAGTAGCTTGACTCCCTTTGTTTTGTGCTTAACTGCAAAATGATTTTGACTCTGAAGAAATGTAAAACAATTTGGATTGATCCAGCAAGCAAATTAATTACCAAGTCATCACAGCTTTGAGTAGCGGGCCAGTTCTGTACAACTAGAGTGTGGCAGTAAGAAGAGGAAAAAACAAACATTCGGAAGCAAATAAAGAACATGTTAAGAGGTGAAAATCAGGCAGGGTTGTAACTGCATCATGGAGTCTCTCTCACATGAATCTTCTCACTAGTCATACCAACATTTGCCATTGAGTAGCATGTGGCTTCTCCCTGGGGCGACAACATTGCAGTACACATTGAACTGGAGAGTGCTTTGTTTTTGTACTTCCCAGTTAGTCACCAGGAAATACATTTTAGAGGGAGAGTGGGAAGGGATATGTTCAGTGCTGGAGAAAGAGACATTGATTTTCTTCTGTGGATTTTAGCCAAGTCAGTCTTCTCATTTTCCGTCCTTATTTCTGAGTCAGCAGTAGAGCATCCATTCTTAACTGAGTTGGAGATTATTTTGGGTGAAGTCCAACAACCCCAGAAAACATTTCCGCCACTTCCAGCTGTACAACCTGTTCTTGTAACCTCAACAACTGCTGTTGGTCTTCTGATATCTTCTATTCGCTATTGTACTGACCTCCATTGTCTTGTTCAAAACCAAAATCCTTAATTTTCTGAGGACAGGAACCAGATCATTATCCAAGAAGTAGGCAATACTATGGTGACCTGGGTCAAAAATCAACAGAAAAAAAAGGCCTGACTCTTGTTCCCATTGAAGTCAATGGCAAACCTCTGGATGACTTCCGTAAGAGTAAGCTTGGTCCCAGAGTTAGTGACTTTATGTCTAATTAAGTGATTTGGGCTGATATTTCAGAACCAGAGGAGCAGAAACCCACAGCAGTTTCTTATCCGCAGATTGTCTGAAAGATTATTTTGTTTTAGAGGTTTCAGCTGCTCTGTCCTGTGGTTTACCGAAGGATGCATTTGCATCTGGAAGTGGGAACGCTAGGAATAAAAGCTTTTGTGCTGGCTTTTGGGTGATATAAACTCTGAATTTATTTCGCAGTCGGACCAAATCTGAAACTTTACTAGATTCACCCTCCCCTAACAACCTTCATTTAGCAGCCACTAGTTTTAGAAACAAAATCTATGTAAATAACAATATTTGAATTCATCTTTGGATAAGCATAGCTAATATTGGTTGGCACTGCACAGATCAGGTTGAGAAGGGAGAAAGGCTTGTGAGCACATTTTCCCCAAAATGCCTTAAGTTTTTAGACGAGAAAAAAGCGGCTATTGTGAGGCCACGTACTGGAGTTCCACCAGTAATGAGTATCACCTTTTGATTTCAGTGTTGTTACTCTATATTTAAACCAAGATCAAACCCAAGGACGTAGTTGGCAAAGAAGTACAAATTCAGTTCCTTCTGAAGAAATGTACAGTGTTTCAGCATTAGTGAATATCAGCCCAATCTGCTAGCAAAGTGTATGTTTAGGAAAAGCCTTGAAAATGTTTGCAGGAAGTTTCTTGAGGGAACAGTCTTTGAAACCCCAGATATTATTTTCTCCTTCTAGTGGTCCCTGTGGGTGCTCCACTCAGGTTTCGGTGAGTCCCTGCACTGCAGGTCGGAAAGCTTTTCAGAGCAGCGCCCCCCGCACCCCGTGCTGCACCTGCACACTCGGCGTCTCCAACTGCTGCCTTTCTGTTGGATGATGGTGTGCAGCACAGCCGTCGTCAGTTCCTCTTCTACCGTCCTGGGCTGAAGACAGACGTCAGAGCAGCTCTTCTCCTTACCTGAAAAACAATTAGAAACTCATAGTTAGCCTTCCCCTTTACCTCAGAGTTTTCTTAGTTAGGTCTTTTTACCACATTTTAAAAAAATAAAGAAGCACATTGGCTTTTTTCCTCCTCACAACATGCCAGGTTCTCCCAGAATGTAGGAATGTGATTCATGTAGGGGCTCTATGCCCATATCTGATGGACATGCCTCCTGTGTGGAATGCCTTGGAGAAGCCCATTCTGCGAGCAAATGCCCTCATTGCCAGAGTATGCCAGCAAGGGCAAGAAAAGACCAGGGAGTGCGACAAAAGGTGCTACTTTGGGAAAAGTCGCTGTTATGCAGTGACAAACTAGAGGAGATGTGGGTGTAGCAGAAGCCCTCTGATAGGGCAGCTTCGTCACTCTGGAAAAGCTCACAAGCCACAAGGGCTTCATGTGAAGTGCAGCTCAATGCTGAACTCTGGGAAAAGTTTCCGCTACCAAGGGACAAACCAGAGGAGATGCAGGTGCAGCAAAAGCCCTCTAATAAGGCAGCTCTATCATCCCACAAATGCTCTCAAGCCACAAGGGTTTCACCAGCACGCTATCCATCAGGGCTGCCCAGAGTCTCGCGTTCCCAGGTGCCATTAGAATTTGGTGCCACTAGGAAATGCAGGTCCACCTCAGTCAAAAGAACTGAGGCAGAGACCAAGCAAGCCATGTCGGAAAAGCTACATATGCCTCCACCGGCAGCTCCTCCCAGCTCTGCCTCTGTGCCAGAACAATCGGCACCACAACACAGAAAAGTGCTGAGTAAGACACGGCACCTACAGAAATCTCCCCAGCCTGACATAGGAGCAGTAGCTTTTGGCCACACTCCACATCACAGGGGCATATTAACATCCCCCATTCCCTTCAGCCATTTCTTCTCTCTTTTCACCACAGACGACCACTTCACACCGACCCCCTCAAACCCCTCCCTTCCCCCACTCTTTCTGGTTTACCCCAGGCTTATAACAGCTCCTGCTGCACTTATTTTACAGCTCTGCCTGCCTATTTTACCAGGCTAGGGCCTTTTTATTCACCTGAGGGAGGGACACGACACACAAGGGCTGCTTTTAAGTGAGCTCTATTTTGTCTCAGTGGCTTACCCAGTACAGCACTGTTTTTTCTCTCAGATGCTGTTTTTTTTTTCCCAAGACTGCCAAATGCCCTCAGACAAGCATTCTCTCTCTGCTTGTATTGCCTGGCAAACGCAGCAGTTTGCTGTCACTTGGCGACTGACAGTTGGAGCTAGGAGAGCTTGGGGGTCCTTTCATCAAACTGTTTTCCCTCAGAGCAGCATCAGATCCTGGTCACCTTACATCCCCACTGCCACTATCACCAGTGGCAATGTCAGACAAGGCAGCGCCCTCCCAGCTGCCTGCTCTGTCCCTTCGGAAGAGGGGAGAGCACATTTGGCAGCTATCAGGGAGTCCCCTTTGAATAAATAAAGGGCAATCCCTGAATCTAAGCCAGCTCCATTCCCCCGCTGGGGCTCCGGACAAGTGTTCACCACCTCCCCAAGGGTCTAAGGACCTGGCCAGCACGACTAAGCATTCTGAGAAGCCCAAGCGTACAACAGCGACCCACAGGGCTGTTACACCACTGCCTGCTATTCCAGCGCCGAGCAGGGCTGCACACAAGCTTTTTCATTCCATTTTTCATGTTCTGTCCTTTACCCAAGGAGACCGTCTCAGAGCCGTCCCCTCAACCCCCTCCCCCATTTACTTCAGGCTTATTGCAGCTGCTGCTGTATATACTTTACTGCTCTCACCTGCCTACCTTTACCAGGCTAGAGTCTTTTATTTGCTTGAAGGAAGCTGGTGGGAGGGGTCGCTGAGCACATGGGGGTGTTATTGAGTGAGCCCTACTTTGTCTCAGTGTTTACACGGCACAGCAATTATTTTGCCACAGAGCTTTACTGCTTCTGTGTTTCTCTGCATCCCAGCTACATTATTCATACAGTAAGGTCAGATGAAGCAGCTGCTGCTACTCCAGCTGCAACCTCTGCGTCCTCTAAACCAGCTAAGAGAGTAAATGCAGATGCTAACAGGGAATCCCCCTCACCCAAGAGAGGGGAATCCCATGATCCCAAACTGGCTCTGTTCCCCTGAGGGGCTCCAGGCAAGAGCTTGCCAGGACTGCCCTCTCCTACTGCACCATGTGAGTTGCAAGGCCTGGCTGTAAGAGCCAAACGAGCATGGAAGCCTAAGTCAAATGTGGCTCAAAAATCTCAAGCAGTGGCTTCACTGGCACAGACACTGTGCTCTACAACTGGCAAAAACAGCAGGTCAAACAGAGCCCCATGCTTGACCTCATCAGTGTGTGCACTTGTCACGCAGCATGACAAGGTAAGTGTCCACAGCCGCAGTACCGCCCGCCGCCTGTGTCTCTCTCGTACCTTCTTACCACCTGAGACCAGTTAAGGGCAACCGCAGTACCTTCAAAGTCATTTGTTACTGATGCCTCTCCATCACTGGCCAGGCTATGTCCATCAAACAGGACAGCCCCCCACACTCTCCCTATACAGTGAGGAGGAGATGGTGTCTCTATGAAATGTTGTCTCCCCTAGCCGTCCCACTCTAGCAAAGGGACATGTCAGCCATGATCAGTGATGCCTCAGTTGCTCCCTGGTCAATGGCAACCACTTGTTGTATGCATGCCTGTCACCTGGCCCTACTGGGATCACTGGGCACCTCTCAGAACACACCAGCAGCAGCAACAATGTCAACATGCTGCTCAGGCCTTTTCAAGGTGCACCTCAGTGACATCTTTGGGTGTGCCTGAAGATTGAACTGAGTCAGACCAGTTCCTCAGTAATGATGACTCCTAGGATTCATCACACGCTCAACTGCAGCTCTCCTCTGCTGAGGATACGCTGATGCCACCACTTTCCTGTACAGGTGATGACTTCAAATTATTCCAGTATCTTTTAGAAGAGTGTCTGACACGCTTGAGATTCCACTAACGTCACAGTCCAATACCCAACATAAGCTCACCAGCATACTCAATACCACACTGTCAGTAAAACTGGTCTTGCTCTTGTGGATCTGGCTAAACACGTGTGGCAAACACCACCTGCAATTTTGCCAATGGGCAACAAGGCAGACAGGAAACATGTTGCCTTGCAGGGTGAGGAGTTCCTCTTTATGCACACCCCTACTAATTCTCTCATTGTAGCTGTTGTCAACCAGAGGGATAAACAGATTTTAACTAAATCTGCTCCTCCTTATAAGGAGGGGAAGTGAGCTGGTAGCATGGGTATAAAGGCCTTTTCCTCTGCTTTCCTTCAGCTATGTACATCAAATTATACAGCGTTGCTGGCAAAATTTATGCACCACATATTTGAACTAATGTATACCTTTATTGAATATATTCCAGATCATAAAAGAGAGCAATTTATAGCCAATACTAAACAGGTTCATTCATAGCAAGGACAGACTTACAGGCCTCCCTTAAGTCTGCTAACACTGCCACACATTCCCTGGCACTGCTTATGAGGAGACCATCGTGGCTCCACATTGCTGGTTTCCCAAAGGTGGATCAGACGAGGGTAGAAGACCTCCCCTTTGAATGTCCAAAACTCCTGTGGACTCCACAGACACTTCCTGAAAAACTCCACAGCTACCCTTCACGCACTAGGCAGTCAGATCCCTTTACAAAATGGAAACAAAATAGGAATGTAAATGTGGATGCTAACTCCAAGCCTGTTCTAATCCCTGTGAGGACTCCAGACTAGAGGTTGCCAGGACTGCTATCACCTAATGAGCTCCAGAGGTCACAAAACTTGGTTTCAATGCCCAAACAGCTGGGCAAACCTAAGACTAATGTGGCTCGAAACCCCAAAACCATCACTGGTACAAACACTGTGCCCTGCTACTGGCAAAACAGTGGGCCTAACAAAGCCCCACACTTGACCCCATTAGCATATGCACCTATGCTGCTGCATGGAAGGTAAAGGGTTCACAGCTGCAGTACCACAACTGGCTGGTGACTCACAATCTTCAGGATGAATATTTCCATGTGCCCATTCAGCCTGCATACAGGAAATACCTCAGTTTTATAGTGGGTGGACACCACATCCAGTACAAGGTACTTCCCTTTGGCCTCCCCACTTCACCCAGGGTATTCTCCAAGGTGCTGGAAGTAGTGGCAGCTCATCTGCACAAGCAGAAAGTACGCATCTCCTCATATCAGGACGCCTGCTTGATAAGAGGGGAATCCCTGCAAAACACACAAACAGCAGCTTGTAAACAAGTAAAGCAAAGGTAGCAAACTAGAGTAAAACTTTCCTAGATACACTCACCAGCCCACCCTTTGAGCCACTAGCCACTGTGCCACCACGATACCTGTCTAGGAAGGTGACTTTCACAGTGGCAGTAACATCAGCAAGAGGGGTAGCAAAAATTTTGGACCTCATGGTGGACCCTCTTTTCACCATTTTCACCTGGGACAAAGTGATATGCAGGCTCCATCCAAAGTTTCTCCTGAAAGTTACAACCAATTTTCATGTAAATGAACTCATCTACTTATCTGCTTATTTCCTTAAATCTCATGCCTCCTCCAAAGAGGTTATATTACTCACCCTTGATGCAAAGTTGACTGTTGCATTCTACCCTGAGAGAACTAAAGTAACCAGAAAATTGGACAGACTCATTGTGGTGTGGTTGGGGCCTCATGCAGGAACAGCTGTTTTGGCACAACACCTATCCATGTGGATTGCAGTTTCCATACACATTGCATACCAACTTACAGGCAAATAGCCACCACAGACTATCAGGACTCACTCCACACGGGCAATGGCTGCCATGATGGCCTTCCTGAAAAACTTGCCCTTCCTGAAGAGGAGCTCTAAAGAGGACGGAGAGAAACTGTTCTCAGTGGTTACAGATAACAGAACAAGGAGCAATGGTCTGAAGTTACAGAGGTAGAGGAGTGGGTTGGATATTAGGAAAAAACTACTTCACCAGGAGGGTGGTGAAGCACTGGAATGTGTTGCCTAGAGAGGTGGTGGATTCTCCATCTCTAGAGGTTTTTAAGTCCTGGCTTAACAAGGTCCTGGCTGGGATGACTTAGTTGTGGTTGGTCCTGCTTGAAGCTGGGGGCTGGACTCGATGACCTCCTGAGGTCCCTTCCAGCCCTATGAGTCTATGATTCTATGAAATGGGCACATCTTTAGAATTGATCATGCAGCGATGAGATTCAAATTTGTGTGCCCAGTTCTGTGTGCATTGCGCTAGAAGTGTTTCTAAAAGCTATGTAGAGAGGACCCATTGCATCACTTCTTCAGCATTTGCTAAAATGAAAAGGCATCAACCACCCTCAAAAGCTCAGTTCAGCATTAAACTCTCAAGGCAACCTCTGCACCTTTTTAGATTACTGTAACGTTTGAATTAAATTATATGCACTGATTTGAAACAGAGCATAATTGACAAAATAGAATAGTCTGTTGAGTTTTGAGTAAGATATTAGACTGACAGAGGTCCACAAGAGATGACTTATATTGCACCATGTTAATGATAAATATTTAAGTTACAGATAATGTAGGATGCAAGTCAGAACATAAAAAAAGACACATAGGGCCTGATTCTGCTCTCAGTTACACTGGTGTGTAAATCTGAACTAGCTCCAATGAAGACCAGAGAATAATGGTAGTACAAAGAAGGGTTGAATAATCTAATACGGATTTATGATAACTATTGGTATCTATGGTATATATAAAGCACCAATCATCATAACATACAGTTTTGTCTTTTTATATAATGAGTTCGTCTGTCACTTGTCTTCATTCTTAAGGATTATCATTACACAAGTAGTCACCTTTTTAATATAATTCCACAGTCACACCTTTTACAAAACACAGAAAACCTTTCCAGAATATCAATATATCTTGCAGAAGGAAAATAACAGAGTTCCTAATTCATTTGTAAAAGAGCAGCTTTCCTCTGCCTCATCCGGCATATGAAGGGTTTTACTAGATATTATATATTTTCATTTGTGTTTCTGTATATTTCATGCAAATTATGTGCCTCAGGAAGTTTTGTATTTTGGTTTATAACTTCCTTGTCTTCATGAACCAGTTCTATTGTAGAGGCATAACAGCTACTATCATAGGCCACCAGGGATTTCCAGTTCTTTAAAACATGGTCCTCTAATTTTTGAGCTAGAGTAATAACTTTTCTAGTTGGTTTCTGTAGTAGATTCATACCTGTAGTAAGTACAGGCCCAGGGTTAGGCCTTAGGCCTGAACCAAAGTAATGGTCAAGACTTTGCTAACAGAAAGCAAAGTGCAGCTGTGAGCTAAAGGAATGCATTGCTCACAGAAGCTGGCAAGAAGAGGGTTGATGTTGCATAAACATATCTACCTAGCATATTGAAATAGGAACATGGTACCAGAACACCCGACCCTGGAACATTCCACGGATAAGAAAGAACAGGCCGACCCATCCCAATGACAGGGGCAGAAGGGTAATATGATGGATAGAGTCGTTTTGTTCAAACCAACATGTACAAGGTGAGAGGTGACACCTGATTACGTAGAAGGGTTGTACCTCAATACGTCAGGTGTGATGTGTAAGTTGTTTGTACCTGTGTATAAGAATGTAATCCTGGGATGTGGTCTGAGTCCGGCCGAGGGGGCAGTGGAAAGTCCTGCCACTGACTGAGCCGAGTCCATTGACCGTGGGTGCATATTTGTAGTATGTCCTGACTTAGACTAAGAAGTCTACAGGGAACTACTATTGTATCCAATACGGCAATAAACCTGGCCGGCGTGCCTTCGCACCTTACTAGACTCTGTGGTCATTGGGGGTTCTCTTCGAGTCTGCTGTGTCAGCTATCTGCAGACCTGGGGCAGCACACAGAAGGAACACACGCACGCAGCCAAGTGATACATTGGAGAGAGCAGAGCACCACGCTGGTGGCAACTCTGACAACACTGGTGACCCCGACTGCTGATCTGGTGAGTAAGCGAGCTGCCCGCTGTAGGAATCGCGATCTAACATGGCAGAAAACCTCGAGCTAGGGAACCCCCTGATTCCTTCCCTTATGATCCCCATGGAGTTTGATAACTCTTGGACCCTCTGGATTGTCAGTAAAGGGGGCCCATATGAATTTAAAAAACAGAGTGGGGAAACATGGACTGGCATATGTAGAGCAATGGTAGAAACCGAGGCTCTGAAAAATAGTAACAAAAGTAAAAAAGCAAGAACTTTGCAACTTATGTCTATGGCCGTGAGATGGTTTAGACAGCATGCTGGCCTGCTGGCCAAACAAGTAATAGAAAAAACAGGGGAAGTAGAAGAGGTAACCCGGGCAGTCAAGCACTGGAAAGCCCAAGGTCTTTTAGCAGGGCAGCAGGCAATCCAGACTCATGACATGCTCGAGCAAGTAAAGCAGGAAAATAAACAATTGGAGACAGCTGTAGAAAACCTGCAGAAGCAAAAAGGGCCGTCCCCTGGTACTCAAAGTAATTCAGGTGCTGTTACAGTGCCTGAGGAATGGGGACAGAAATGGAAACAGGTGGCTCTTGCCAAATTAAGAGATGGAACTTGGGACCGTTGGGATGGGCGTTGCACTGGGGACCTGTAGAATGGCCCTGGTGACCCACCCTTTCGTGACCCATGGGCAGGGGCTACTGCACCGCAACCGCCACCTTATGATGTAAGCCAGGTTCTGGATAAGGCCTCCCCAAAACCTAGATCAGTTCCAGTAAAAACAGGAGAAATGGGTGAAAATGGGGAAGAAATGGGACCCGATGCTACCCCGCGGTCACAGACCCCCCCTGCATTAAAGTTATGGGATGAAGTGGAAAATGTAACTAAAAATTTAACTGAGCATTGGAGAAGGCCCTGGCCCCGCCGTAAGTATGCAGAAAGGGAAAGAGATCAGAAACCTGTCCCCCGCCACGCGTGAGCAGCTTAGCAGCCAGGCTCGACGCTTTAAAGATTAATGAACTAACTGCGCTAGCGGGAGCTGTTGGACCTCCCCCCTGTGAAAATGTCAGTGAGTTTCTGGCATGGCTCCATAAAGGCTCGCAGTCACTCAAAGCAGTAGGGATTGACATGTTGCAGGAACCAATCTTGGTGCAAACCCTGTTGGGACTCCCGAACTGTCATACCCTCGGTTTTGATGATGATGTGGCACAAATGCTTAAACGTGTGGTTCAGAAGCACTTTAAGTTGTCCAGTGAGTTAGCTACTCTCAAAGGAATTGCAAGATTGCAGGGGGAGGCTCCAGCCAAACTGGCAGACAGAATTCAAACTTATCTCAGATTAACAGCAGGGTCTGCTAACATGGAAGATTTGAAGCAAATTGTTTTGGAGGCGCTGCCTCCCGGTGTGTTAGACTGGATGAATGCTTGGTGTGAGAATGGAGGTAAAGAGGTACCCTGGGATGAATGGATTGCAAAGGTGGAGACGGCAATTAAGCAGCAGGAAGGAACTCCTGTTAATGAGCTGCGTATTCAGTTAGGACAGTGGAAGACAGAGGGTCCTGGATACTCTCCCCATGGTCGTGGCCGGGGTTGGAGAGGTCGAGGACCAAGTAGAGTTAGAGGGGGTGATAGAGAGAGTGTGTGGGTACCTCCTGGAGTTCTAAAACAGGAAAACTTGAACCTGAAAGGAGAGATTGAGAGGCTGCAGGCACAGCTGCAGGCATGTATGATTGGCAAGGAGTCTCAACAGGAAAAAGATAAGACAGGGATGAAGGTAGCCAGGGCAACGCTCCTGACTTCAGGACTGAACGACCCAATTGCTACTGATACAATAGCATAGGACAGCCCTATCCTTGACTCAGAATGCATCTTTCAGCAGCCCATGACAGTAGATGTATGGGGACGCCCCCATTTAAGCATTCGAGTCGGGGAAGGGCTAGTAGATTTTCTACTGGATACAGGGGCTGGAATTCCTATACTCAAAGACAGTTTTGATGCATATCCAGCTGGAGAGTCTGTGCAAATACAGGGAATATCTGGAACTAACCAAACATATAATGTTAAAATCCTTCCCCTCCAGTTTGGGATGCATACCGTTCATGAGAAGTGCGCTATTGCAGGGACAGAGAACCTAATTGGGGCAGACACCATTAAACAACTGGGATTAATTTTGGACTTTCCAAATATGTGTATTAGACAAACTCTCACTGTAATGCAAGGTACAACTGATACCAATCTAATCCCTATGGGACTAGCTACACAGACAGTAAAAGCGATAAAGCCTAAACAACAGCCTCCCGCACCAGAAGGCTGGGAGAGCTGGTGGACTGAAATTCAAACCGTCTAGGCAGTAGACTCCCTAGATACGGGCAAAATGCACACCTCTGTTACATTGGAGGGAGATACACCCCCATTTATAAAGCAGTACACAATACCTCAGGAAGCAAAGGACTCATTGGCTACGTCTACACGTGAAGCCTACATCGAAGTAGCCTATTTCGATGTGGCGACATCGAAATAGGCTATTTCGATGAATAATGTCTACACGTCCTCCAGGGCTGGCAACGTCGATGTTGAACATCGACGTTGCGCAGCACCACATCGAAATAGGCGCTGCGAGGGAACGTCTACACGCCAAAGTAGCACACATCGAAATAAGGGTGCCAGGCACAGCTGCAGACAGGGTCACAGGGCTGACTCAACAGCAAGCCACTCCCTTAAAGGGCCCCTCCCAGACACACTTGCACTAAACAGCACAAGATACACAGAGCCGACAACGAGTTGTAGACCCTGTGCATGCAGCATGAATCCCCCACTGCAGCAGCAGCAGCCAGAAGCCCTGGGCTAAGGGCTGCTGCCCACGGTGACCATAGAGCCCTGCAGGGGCTGGAGAGACAGCGTCTCTCAACCCCCCAGCTGATGGCTGCCATGGAGGACCCCACAATTTCGACGTTGCGGGACGCGGATCGTCTACACGGTCCCTACTTCGATGTTGAACGTCGAAGTAGGGTGCTATTCCGATCCCCTCATGAGGTTAGCGACTTCGACGTCTCGCCGCCTAACATTGAAGTTAACTTCAAAATAGCGCCCGACGCGTGTAGCCGTGACGGGCGCTATTTCGAAGTTAGTGCCGCTACTTCGAAGTAGCGTGCACGTGTAGACACAGCTATTATGGGAAGTAATAACAGAATTGGAAAAACAAAATTTAATCAGAAGGTGTTCAGCGCCTAACGCAGCACCAATTTGGCCAGTCAAAAAACCTGATGGTACATGGAGATTAACTATTGACTATCGGGGGTTAAACAAGACTGCCAAACGGGGGGCTCCCATGGTGGCAGCTTACCCCGAACTGCTGGAGGTGGTCACCCCTGACATGAAATGGTTCTCAGTACTTGATGTGGCAAACGGCTTTTGGAGTCTACCTTTAGACCCAGAGTCTCAGTATCGAACAGCTTTTGTATTCCAAGGTATGCAGTACTGCTGGAATGTTTTGCCAATGGGGTACTGTGATGCACCAACTATTTTCCATACAGCAGTGAGAAATATGCTGGAGAAAGAGGGGCTATTACAAATGGGAAGAATTGTTCAGTATGTAGATGACATTTTAATAGTCAGTAAAACAGAGCAGGAGCATGACGCATTACTGAAACAGCTGTTGACTAGCTGCCAAGCTTACGGCTTAAAACTTAACCCCTCAAAGTCTCAGATTAAACAGAGAGAAGTGCAGTATCTTGGAATTCGACTCAGTTCTGGGGGAAGGGCTATTGATAAGGAAAGAGTAAAGTGTATTGTTAACCTGCCCCTGCCGGTAGACACCAAGTCTCCGCAGTCCTTTCTGGGACTCACTAACTTTTGCAGAGAATTTATGGTAGGATACACAGAAAAGGCAGGTCCCCTGTATGAGGTACTTAAAAGACCACAGTGGACCTGGACAGAAGAGGCAACTAAGGCATGGGAAAGTCTAAAACAGGGATTGATGGAGGCACCTACCTTAGCCGCCCCTAATAATGACTTCCCCTTTGTACTGTATCCTAGTGTTAAGAATTTCTGTATTGTTAGTATGTTAACCCAGGATACAGGTGCTGGGGAAAGACCCATTGCGTATTACAGCAGAACATTAACTAGTCCAGAGAGCAAACTGGGTGTGTGTGAGCAAACGGCCCTTGCTGCGTACTGGACATTACAAAAATCCCAGGCAATTGTTGGAGCAAGCAAGGTGATTGTAAAAAGTCACCATGCACTGGGAAAGTTACTCAGTCAGGAAAATCTGTCTAAAGGACATGTGAGAATTGATAAAGCCATTCAGTGGGTCTTTGCTCTCATGTCAGAGAACGTTCAGTTAGTCACACTGAAAGACCCAGAAATATCTGTGTGGGGATTAACTGTGATTGGTAGAGAACATGTATGTGAGCCTTAAAGAGAATCTAAGGCGCATCCTGTGTTTAAAACAGCCGCTGTGGATGGTAGGGCTGGGCATCTTGTGGCTTAAAGTACCTACTGTTCCCTTGGGAACAAGATTCCTGTTCATAAATCCACCAAGTGATCCGGTCATACTGTCTTTGTTAAATAGGGATTATACCCAGGAAGAGCCATTGAAAATGGAATAGATGTGGCTGATATGACGATATCAGGTACTATGGCTATGAAGTATTGCTGCTTAAAAAAAACCAAAACCTTTTATATCTGTAAGGGAGAAGCGAGTGTTCTTTTGTATTTTTACAGGTTAAGATGCCAACATAGATATGGACCTTGGCAGGAGTTTTGGTGATAGCCCAAGACTCGAAGGGACTGGTTAAAGTCATTAAGATCAACCGAACACATTCAGTGACCAGGATCTTCCGAGTTGAGACAGCAGATAACCCTGACAGATGGGAGACAGCAAGTCAGCAGCACCCTATCGGGACTGTATTAAAGCTGGTGTGTGAAACTCAAGGAAAGCGACAAATGGAAAACATCCTCAGGTTTTCGCCCTTCCCGATTATGATGGCGTGGGGATGGACAGTTAAAAACGGCAGCCAAACTCAACACGTTCCCATCCCAAAGCTTGAAAATGCACGAAGACGAATTGAAAAGGAACTGACTTTAAGTACAGAGACACAGGGGGAGTATGCATGCTGCTGGAAGGTTAATGTTGTTGTTAACTGTAAAGCCATTGATATTATCGCCCGTCCTCATCCAGGTAGTACACCACAACCCCATGAACATAATACAAATAAGGAAAGGAAACGAGCAACTCCGGATATGGAGCGTGCTCTAGTTGCGCCAAAGCAGATTATGGAAGTATATCTTACAGGTATGGTGGGGGAAGATCTTACTCTAACATGCATTATACAACCACACGTGCCTCAAACCAATACAGTGTATCTGGATTGGTTTCGAGCAGTAAGCCCAGTAATCAGTTACATTGGAGGACAGGTAAAAACATATGGGGATTGGCTACATAGGGTGGAATTTACAAATGTGCAAAATAAGTGGAGTGCATCTATTCGCATCTGCAATATACAATTAAGGGATGCAGGAACATACACAGGGACTTGGTCTATAACACCGAGTACGAGTAAATGTATTTACCATGTGCAGGTCTGTGAGGATGCCTGTCCTACAACAGCCCCAACACCCTCCCCTTCCCCCCTCCACACATGGATACTACACCAAAGGAAGGATGCCCATTTATACAACCATGGCCCGCATCAGGAATCTTCCTACACCCCACAACGGAATATATGGTGGAGAATGTAGGATGGCTGTATATGCCACTTAGACTGGATTTTACAGGTATGGACATGCCAAGGCAATGTCCCAGCCATTATAGGGATTGGTTTAACTCTGAGATGCAAATGCAGCTACAACTTTGGAAGGGCTCCCAAAGTACCCCACAACAACATAGAGACAGACGGGATATATTGGGAATAGCCCTGGGAGGGTCTAGCCTTGGCATGTCCCTATGGAACTCAGCAGATATTGAAAATCTCAATTTAAAAATCAACACTGTGGTGAATGGAATAGGCAAAGCAGTTAAAACTGGGGGAGGAATTAGTAGTCTATTACTGGATCAGCATGCAATCACTATTGACAATATGCATTTAATTGCACAAGGGTTTAAACACCTAAATGTTACTATTCTGTCTCTTATCAATAGCATACAAAACAATGACGTTTCACTGGCAGTTGCCTGCACAGCCTATGGCAACAGGGTAATAGAAATTGTACAGCAAAGTTTGCTACAGTTACAGCTTCAAAACTGGCCACGTATCTTAGACCAGGCATCCATCATGAACCAAATACAACAACAGGGCATAAATCACGAGGCCTATCTTTCTACAATTTGCTAAATTTGCTAAAATCCCAAGACAGAATCATGAGGAGAACAAGAGTATAAACCTCATGATGGCAGTGCCTAGATGGGTACAAGAGCCAGTTAAGGTTTACTATGCAAATAGTGTAGGTACGTTGGTAAATAAGACATATGTGCAACATTACCCCACTGTGTGCTTGGTAACTGAAACTGGCTCAGAGGTTAATCAAGCGTGTTGCACGAAACATAATGGATGGTGGTTGTGTGAGTGCTATGCCAAAATTGACATTAATGCCACTAAAAAGGGCTGGGCACGATTAGTACAAAAGGAATTAGTTGCAGAGGTGGTGCGAATTCAAGACATGGCTTGTGCCATAGGGTTTCATAATTTCTCCATAAATGACAATATTTGCCCCACAAGTGAGGCAGGATTCTGTGTGCCTGTGACAAGCACCATTCAGATAGGAACCCATGCCTTTTGGCCAACAAGAAAGGGTAATGCTGTCAGTGAAATGATCATCCCACGTGAACGCTTACAAAACTTGTTAATTGACCTGTTTCCCCCTGTGAAGTTCTTACAGCTAGATGTACATGACTTGGTTGCAAGAACTAAGGAATCCCGAATACCAATAGCCCAATTGATTCAACAGCAGATAAATGAAATTGATGTGGTGCACCAAGAGGTGGAAACACCCTGGTGGGCGATTCCAGAGGATGTGACTTTACATCCAGTGGTCCGCACTCTAAGCGTATTCCTAATGGGGATCCAGGCATTGTTGTTGTGTTGTTGTGTTGATAGGAATGTGCTGCTACATGATCCGTCAGACCAAGAAAGCTAGGTTACAAGGTCGAGTAAACAAAGGAATGGAAATGGCAATCAACACTGCTGTGGTACACCCAAACAGTCATCATATGGAGTGAGAAGTTATAAGACCTATATTCCATATATATTCTATATACTCCATATATATCCATAACCTACATTAGTATATCACAAAGTTATAAAACCTATATCCTATATATTCCATATGCACATTTATTCCATAACACACATTTGTATCTTTGGGATAGTCTCTATATCCTCACGAAGCCCTCAGTAGGACAATAGGTGCCTGACCCCGCCCCCCACGAACTCAAGGTCCCGGGCCTAACATTCCCAGGCCCACCATAAGGGACTAAAAAATAATTGGATAATAAAATCTGCCTAATAGTCGTATGAGGGAATGTGCAGACTAAAAGACAGATGGGGCATGAATGCATGGATGGTGACATAAGATAACCACACAACAGTGTTTAGCCCACTGGGTTATCTTTAGTCCATACATTATGCTTTTCCGGGATGATGGGTAAACATCCTCCCCATAAAAGGACAAAAAGTGGGGGAATGTAGTAAGTACAGGCCCAGGATGAGGCCTTAGGCCTGAACCAAAGTAATGGTCAAGACTTTGCTAATAGAAAGCAAAGTGCAGCTGTGAGCTAAAGGAATGCATTACTCACAGAAGTTGGCAAGAAGGGGGTTGATGTTGCATAAACATATCTACCTAGCATATTGAAATAGGAACATGGTACCAGAACACCCGACCCTGGAACATTCCACGGATAAGAAAGAACATGCCGACCCATCCCAATGACAGGGGCAGAAGGGTAATATGATGGATAGAGTCGTTTTGTTCAAACCAACATGTACAAGGTGAGAGGCGACACCTGATTACGTAGAAGGATTGTACCTCAATACGTCAGGTGTGATGTGTAAGTTGTTTGTACCTGTGTATAAGACTGTAATCCTGGGATGTGGTCTGGGTCCGGCCGAGGGGGCAGTGGAAAGTCCTGCCACTGACTGAGCCGAGTCCATTGACCGTGGGTGCATATTTGTAGTATGTCCTGACTTAGACTAAGAAGTCTACAGGGAACTACTATTGTATCCAATACGGCAATAAACCTGGCCGGCGTGCCTTCGCACCTTACTAGACTCTGTGGTCATTGGGGGTTCTCTTCGAGTCTGCTGTGTCAGCTATCTGCAGAGCTGGGGCAGCACACAGAGGGAACGCACGCATGCAGCCAAGTGATACATTGGAGAGAGCAGAGCACCACGCTGGTGGCAACTCTGACGACAATACCCAGTGGCCTTTGAGGAGAACATGTGTTGCATATGCTGATTTGGGAGAAAATATAATGCTGCCATTTTACCTCAGATAACGTGAGTGTTCAGATGAGTGGTTACGATTGTCAAGTAACATGTCTGCTGGCCAGCAAACCCTAAAGAGCAGCCTGCAGCCCTAAGAGAGCAATAATAGAAACTTCCATGCTTGCTGTGCACTGCCTGGCACAGCCTTGAACTTTACGGGTGCGTCTACACTTGCATTCCTTTTTCGAAAGAGGTATGCAAATGAGGGAAATTGAAAATGCCAATGAGGTGCATATTTGCATACCTCTTCCGAAAGAGGAATGCAAGTGTAGACATAGCCCTAGGCTATGTTACTCTTGACAGGATAATATTGACAGAACCTCTGTCAACAGATTGCATCTACATTGCTTCCCAGAAACCAGAAGTCCTCTCTGTCGACAGAAGTGTCTACACTGCACTGTCGACTTCTGTTGAGACTTTGTCGACAGAATGCTTTAAACGTGTAGACACTCCCTGAGTCAAAACTCTCTAGTGTAGACCCAGCCCTAAGGTATATGAACTTAGGGAGGTGCACTCTTAGCTGAGTCTTACCACTGACTTCAGCCTCAGGGATACCCTGGATTCACCCAGCTGGAGCCGTATCCACCATAGCGCTGGTGTGGGGCACCAGGATGGGACTCCCCACAGCAGAAGGGATATAAGCATTTCAAAGAGCTTCTTATTTCATTAAAGCCTTGTCCTTTTGACAATAATTCTGAATTTCAAAGACTGTGGGCCATTTAGATCACCCAAAGGAATATCGGGTTAATTGTCAACAGCATAGGATGAAAATACATTGCCGCCAATAAGCATCAGACAAAGAAGATAAAAAGCAAAGCACAATGTGTTGTCCTCAATGACCTATTCTTGGCAACTCAGTCAGTACAATTCTGGCAAGTTCAGGTTCCAGAATGAGAGTCACCAATGGCATTGGCATTATGAGTTAGGTATGAAAACCTCAATGTACTTAGACACGGTTTAAGACAACTTTCACTCTCCTAGACCACATGACCCCAAGTACGACTTATGCATGAGCTGCTCATGGCAATCATAGAATCAAAGAATCATAGAATGCTAGGACTGGAAGGGACCTCGAGAGGTCATCAAGTTGGACCAAGTACTGTTTAGACCATCCTTGATAGATATTTATCTAACCTGTTCTTAAATATCTCCAGAGATGGAGATTCCACAACCTCCCAATCTTTGCTTTATCTCCTCCTGCTCTTACCAGTTGTTTCTTCTCTGCAATTTTTACTCATGGCCATTGCAAAGACAAGGACATCAGCACCCCACAGAGTTTTAGTGCTCCAAAATGTTTGTGTGTATGTTGGGGGTATCTTCTGAGTTGGAGCCCCTGCTCATTGGAGACTTCGCAGAAGAAAGAATGCAGATGCATTGGAGTGGGTTCAGCTGAGGGCAATGAAAATGATTAGGGGCCTGAAGCACATGACCTGTGAGGAGAGGATGAGGAATCTGGGCTTATTTAATTTACAGATGAGACAAGTGAGGGGCAATTTGATAGCATCTTTCAACTCCCTGAACAGGGGGGCTCAAAAGAGGATGGAGAGAGGCTGTTTTCTGTAGTGAAAGGGTGGCAGAACAAAGAGCAATGGTCTAAAGTTACAGAGGGAGAGTGTATGTTAGCTCTAAGGAAAAACACCACAGCAACGGAGAGGGACCCCTGGTCAAGGGGCACCTTGGGATCTGGGGGTCTGGGGAGGGGGATCCAGTGAGGGGTCTGAGGAGGGGGCCCGGGGAGAGCTTTGGGGAGAGGTTTGGGCACACCCTGTCACACCCTCATGAGAGCGCATGCTCTCCTCCCACGCAGGTCATGTGTTCCATTCACGCCATTCTGTTGTCCACCTGGGGGACATGGATGCAGCAGCTGTAGGATTTGCAGCACTCAGCTTCCCGAATTGCTTTGGTGCCTTCCATATCTGCGCCCCAGACACAATGCTGTCACCCACATAAATTGGAAGGGCTACCACTTGGTGGTGCTACAGGTGCTGGTAGACCCCAGGGGACAGTTCTGGGACATTTATGTGGGCTGGGTGGGCTGGACACATGATGCCTGGGTGTTCCAGAATTCTGTCCTCTGCCACTGAATGGAAACTGGGACATACCTCCCACCGTGGGAACACCAGGTTGGGGATGTTACCATGCCTCTGTGCATGATGGTAGATGCTGCCTACACCCTGCAGTCTTGGTTAATGTACCCCTACACCGGCCACGCTGACCCCACTCAGGAGCTATTCAACCAGGCCCACCATGTGGTGGAGTGGGCCTTCGGGCGCCTTAAGGGCCGGTGGTGCCGCTGCCTCTTCCAGCTCATGGTCAGCCTCCAGAATGCCCTGCAGGTGGCGGGTGCCTGCTACATCCTCCACAACATTATGGAGGGAAAGAGTGAGGCATTTGTCCCACGGTGGGCAGCTTAGTCTGGGCCCGGCTTCAAACAGCCAGCCCCTGGCCCAAGCCACCAGGCCCACCAGAATGGGATCCATGTAAGGTAGGCCCTCCAGGAGGCCTTCAGACATGGGCCACAGTGACCCCCGCACCCACAGCATCCCTTGCAAGCCTGCCCACACATACATCCTTCACCACCCCCCAACCACACCCAGCCACACACACATACATCCACCCTCCACCTCCCCCCACCTCAACAAGAGCACAGGACACAAGGCTGATGCAAAAATTAAACTTTGACTTTCACTATCAATTTAGTGTGGTCTAATAAAATCAAAACCAAACTAGCTACGGCAGGGAGCAGGGGCAAACTATGTACAGTGGATGGGCTGGGTAAAAAGGAAGCAGTGCAACAGGTGGGAAAGGGGGACATCAACCTGAGGGGGGGAGGGGGATATCAATCTGGGGGGGAATAAGGGCACTACTTCAGGGCAAGGGTTGATGGCTGCAAGCCCTGTTGGCCCCAGGATCCCCTCCCACTGCAGTTTGGGGTCCCAGCAGGGCTGGGAAAGGGTGGGCAGCAAGGGGAGGAAGGGCCTTGGGGGAGGGCCAGACTCAGCAGGGGCAGGGATTGGGGTGGGCTCGGTGGGGGGCAGAAGCGGTGGCAGGATCAGCAGAGGGGTGGGCAGGGGAAGCAGGTGGCCCAGGAGCTCCAAATGCTCCCACAGGACCGTGATCATCTCCCACAGGTGGCCCAGCAGGTCATCCGGTGCAGCCTTCTGCCATGCATGGTGTGCCTCATCCATTCAAAGGTGCTGCTCTACCAGCTCCATCTAGTGACTGGTGCCATCATCCTTACCATCTTGCTGTCGTGCCCTCCTACTCCAGGCCCCTTGTGGTGTTGCTTGAGGGTGGTGAGCAGTCATCCTCCTCTGCTGGGTGTCCAGGACCATGGATAGGATGGGGATCTTCCAGCCCTCCTGTGGTGTGGTTGCAGGGATAGAGAGGAGGATGCAGTCAGTCCCATGTTATGGTCCAGCCACCCCCAGGCATGCAGCTTGTGGTGCTGTACAGAGGAGCAGGTGCTGCATGTTTCTGGTGGCCATTGTGGCATGCTGGGAGCCATGGCCACCTGTGTAGCCAAATGTGAAGCCAAATATTATTTTAATTAATACTGTAATATATTTATGTTTCATTTTGAACTAAGAGCTATTTCTTGCAATATTTTATGCTGAGTATTTCATTTAATTTTGGTGTGCCAGGAAAAATTGGGGATCTTAAAAGTGTGCCATGTGGTGAAAAAGTTTGGGAAGCGCTGCTTTATGGAGTGTAGATTCTCACATGAGATTTCTGAGACTCTGAAATTGATAGCTCCCACTGCTTCTTTTGCCTCCCAGGTGCCTGTTTTGTTTTGTTTTTTAAATAACACATCAGGAAGAGAAGTGATTGTGGGGACTTTTTGTCCCTGCTCAGGTTCTTGTGGGTCCAGGGAGGGGCCTCAGATGGGTCAGTTATGCTTTAATATATTTATATAGTTTTACACAAGAAGTAATAAAAATCTTCTTTCAGATGGAGGTTTGGTTTTCCAAGTCAGTTCAGAGAGTAGAACAAAAGTGTTTGCACAGCATGTTTTTGATGAAGTGACAATACAGTAATTGAGACTGTCAGGATTTGGCAATATTTGTAGTGTGTGGAAAAAGAATATAAATAGTTTATAAGTGGAAACTGAGAAGTAAATTCAATACACAATGTTGTAAGTGAACTTTTAACAGAATTTTCCCCCTAATCTAAAAATATTTTATTCATAATCTTGTTAAACTAAAATATCAGGGTGTAGATTTCCCTAGGAAGCTCAGTGCAGGATATAGCTATAGCAAATTATAAAAGAAAGGTAAGTTCACACTCCTGCAAATTGCAGACCTAATCTCTTCTCTTTTTGGAGATGAGAAACACATCAACGTCACTGCAATGTGTCCACTAATTTAAACAGTGAGTAGCTGTGTGTAAGTGGCTCTATGTAATGAATGAGAATAAAATCCCTGAAGATTCCATTGGAACTGAAACTGGTTAACACTGAAGTGGTAAATGTCTCATTGATTTAAGCATTGATCAGGTGATGCAATAAAATACCCGCGTGTGAGCATCCCCTCAAGGGGTAAGAAACAGTACCAAACACTTACATGGCATGCTAAAATGAGGACTAATATATACAGCTGAAAGCAGCATGTGGACATTTTCTATAATTCTGGAATCTAAATCCATGGGAAACCTTAGGCTCTTGATAGATTAAAACAAAACTGAATGTTTAAACAAACATAGTAAGCACACTAAGGGAATGTGGTTGAGAGCCAATTGCTGTACGGTGCGTGTATAGAAAGACCATACTCAATGGCTTGCTGTAAAAAATGGGAGGATGAATCATGAGTGGTTCCACAGGAGTCTATCCTGGGTCTGTAGGTATTCAACATGTTCATTAATAGTTTTTCTCATGGAGTGGAGAGTAGGCTTATGAAATTAAAGATGACACTAAACTGGAAGGGGTTGCTAGCACTTGGGAGGACAGGATTAGAATTCAGCATGACCTTAACTAGTTGTAGACTTTGTCTGAAATCAGTAAGATGAAAGTTTATAAGGAGAAATGCAAAGTACTACTTTTTTGTGAACTTTAAAAGGGAGATAACTGGGTAGTTTTTACTACTGCTCAAAAGGATCTGGGGGTTATAGTGGATCACAAAGTGATGGAGTGGTAAAAAAGACTAATAGGCTTATCTGCTCATAGGAATAAGGGGATTTCAAAGTTGGCGGGGTCCTTTTGAAAAGGAGCCCCATTTGGACAAGCTGTGTGGCAGAGAGCCACGGCACTTTTGAAGTACCGCAGCTGGTGGCATGCTAATGAGGCACTGGATATGTATTTCAGCACCTCATTAGTAATCTTCAAAATGGCTGTTTGCTTGGCTATTTCGCAGATTTGGGCTAGTGTAGATGTAGCCTCTGGCTGTGGCCACACTTGGCCAAAACTTCAAAATGGCCATGCAAATGGCCATTTTGAAGACTACAAATGATGCACGGAATTGAATATTCAGTGTCTCATTAACATTTGGATGCTTCCGGCCGTGGCACTTTAAAAGCACTGCTAGCGAACACTTGCAGTGGGGCGTGGCGCGGCTACACAGTGGTCCTTTCGAAAGGACCCTACACTTTTTGAAATCCCCTTATTCCCCTCCAGTGAGAGGAATAAGGGGATTTCAAAAGGTGCAGAGTAATCTTCGAAAAGGCCATTTGCATGGCAATTTCAAGTTTTGGCCAAGTGTGGCCACAGCCTCTAAGAAAGATGGGGAGAAATTAGAAGAAGTCCAGAGGAGAACAATAAAAATGATAAAAGGTTTAGAAAACCTGACTTATGAGGCAAGACTAAGAAATCTGGGTATGTTTAGTTTTGAGAAAAGAAAACTGTGGTGTGTGGTGGTGAGGGGGTGATGATTGCAGTTTTCAACTATGTTAAGGGCTGTTATAAAGAAGACAGTATTCAATTGTCCTCTTTTTCCAATTAAGGCAGGACAAGAAGCTTAGTCTTAGTCTGTGGTGAGGGAGACCTAGGTCAAATATGAATAAAAGCTTTCCAATTGTGAGGATAGCTAACTGCTGAAATAGGCTCCCGAGGGAGGCTGTGGGATCCCCATTAATGGAGGATTTTAACAAACTCCTGTCAGTGATGGTCTAGTTTAACTGGTCCTGATTAAGCTCAGCTGGCTTGCATTGTTGGCCTCTCCAGGCCCCATCCAGCTCTAAATTCCTGTGATAAATACGATCTGTGCCTCAGGGAAGATTGCTCTCTGGAGGTTTCAAAGCAGGTGGAATTTTTATCACGTTTGATCTTTCTCAGCAGATGCTTGTAAACAGAGCTCAGATTATGATGCTAAAATGAAAATGGCCCTGGTGTACCACAGGGAATAATACTATTCAGCCATTCTCTTCCACCTAATACGTTCCAGAAACAGCAACAAGGAACTCAGCCAAAGATTTTAGAAATTTGACGTCTTTGTGCCATTGGGAATAATAGTATTATTGTGACCTATTTTACAGAGCTTTTGTTTTTATTTGGTTTCAAAATATGGCTTATCTGAACATTTCAGAAATGGAAGCATGTGACAATAGGGGAAACTAGGGCAGTGGCATGCACTGTCGCTGATCAAGAATTTTCTGAAATCCTCCTTGTACTGTTCCAATGATCACTGGATGGGTCTACACGTTCCCCTTCCTTTTGAAAGGGGCATGTTAATGAGCAGGTTCAAAATATACTAATGAGGCGCTGCAATGAACATGCAGCGCCTCATTAGCATAATGGCGGCCACCGCTATTCGAAAGTACAGCTTTTCAAATCGTGCGCCACCCGTGGAGACAGGACCTTCTGGTGATCGGAAGAAGGGCTTTCAAAAACTGGGGGGTGGGTCCTTTTGGAAGGTGCCATCTCCACGGGCGGTGCACTATTCGAAAAGCCGCACTTTCAAATCGCCGCGGCCGCCATTATGCTAATGAGGCGCTGCATATTCACTGCAGTGCCTCATTAGCATATTTTGACCCTGCTCATTAACATGCCCCTTTCGAAAGGAAGGGGAACGTGTAGACCCAGCCACTATATTAGATCTCTTTTCTCGTCCTTTCTCTCCTCCTTCTCTTTTAAAACGACACTTTTAATTCTTGGATGTCAATGGAATTTGTCTGTTTCAGAAAAATTGTCCTTGTTCTTCACTAAGTTAGATAATATAGACCCACCAATCTCATCTGGCCCCTCAGATCTTTTTACCCAGCCCTGGAGATCCCAGCTGAGGAGCAGAGCTGGGGGATTGCCTTGGCCTGCTGCACGTGGGCAGTGGCTCCCCACAGTTCCTGGAAGCAGGGGCAGTGAGGGGGGTTCTGCACCATCATTGCTCTGCAGCTCTCACTGGAGGGGAGCTGCAGCCTATCCAACCTATGGGGGCAGTGTCTGTGGGTAGGGCATTGTGCACAGCTTCCTGGCTCCACCTCTATACGCGAGCTGGAAGATGGATGAGTCGCTGCTTCCAGGAGCTGCTTCTGGTAAGTACTACCTGGATCCTGCATGCCTAAGACCCTCCACATTCCAATCTCCTGCCCCAGCCCCGATATCCCTCCCACCCTCTAGCTCAGCCCAGAGAATCCTTCTGCACCCCAAGCCCCCATCCAGTCACAGCCTCACTCCTCCCATGTCTCAGTGCCTGACTGAGCTCTCACCGTGAACTCTGTCGTTCCAGCCCAGAGCACCTTCCTGCATCCCAAAACCCTCATCCCTAGCCCAACCCCAGAGCCTGGAGCCCTGATCCCCCAATGCACCCCAAGTCCCTGCTCTAGCCCAGAACCCCATCCTGCTCCCTGAACCTCTCAATTCTATCACAAATCACTTCATGCGCCCTGAACCCCTCATTTCTTCCCCTGCCTCAAAGCCCACATACCCAGCCCAAACCCACACTCCCTCCTGCACTCCAACCCCCACATCTGTGAGCATTCATGGCTCTCCACACAATTTCCATATCGAGATGTTGCTCTCAGGACAAAAAAATTGCCCACCCTGATATAGATAACGGTGGTGGTAGGAAACAAGACTCCAGTTATGGAGAGGGGCAAGGAGAGTGAAATTATGAGACCAAAAATATCCCACACGCCAAAATTGTCAGTTTGGCAGAAAATGGATGACCAAAACAGTATCCATAATTAAAGTGCTATTTTCTTCAACTGTGCCTACTTTTTGAAGGAGAATTGTTGGATTAGTCCCATTTTTTTCAGAAAAGTCTTGAGGAAATTTGTAAATATTAAGGAATAATTACTCTAGCTCTATTAACTGGGCAGATAATTAAAATATTAGCCAAATGTATTTTATCTTGAAATCCATGGAATTAGTCAACTAATATATGATGAGTTGCTGTAATCATGATTTTAAAAACACTATTGCCAGTTATGCAAAATGGAAAAGAGATGCCTCAAAATACTGTTCTTTCTCTGTTTCTCACTTATCCTCTGCCAGATAAACAAAAATCCTCCATCTATCTCTGTTACAGTGCACAGCATGTCTGACATATAAAATTAGTTTTTCTCTACAAACTGAGCAATATTTGGTCAAGAGACATCAGTCAATCAATTAGCGCCTGGGTTAACTGGGATTTTTTCCAGACCATATTAATATTAATATGTCTTTGAAATTGCAAAAATCGACCATCATTCAAGAACATTAAATGTCCTAACTTAAATGAAAGAAGACTAATCAAACCTATTATACAGTCCTAAGCATAGGATCTGATTCTGCCACAGTTATTGAAGTTAATCACCTTTACTTATTCCCCATGTAGTGCTTTTGACTATAAAAAGAAGGTACTATTCAAGGAAAGAGTGGTACAAGAAGACACCTTAAATTGCCACTGTCTGTATTAGTATTGCAGATAGAGACCTGTGAACTGTTTAATAAAAAACTGATAAAGTTACCATCAATTTTAAACATACAGGCTATATCTACATTAGGAGATAAAATCAATTTTTAATAAATTGATTTTTAACCTCGTTCTTATGAATTCAAATTGTGTCCACAAAGCTTCTTGAAATTTGACCCAGCCTTTTTCCAGGTTGAGTTTCCACTTCCGCATTGCCCTGTGCAAGTTCAACTTTGGGAGCAGTGCATTGTGGGTACCTATCTGACAATACCTTAGCCCTGGTTGCTTGTGGGTGTTTCAAGTTTGAATCCCAGAATGCAAAGCACTGTCCCAGATTTCAGAGCACCAGTACCTGCACAAAAATGAACTGGAGATCGTGCCATTTCCTGCTGTAGCATTCCAGTGCAAGCATGGATCCTCAGATGCTTCAACTCATAGCACACATAGTTTTGGCAACTACGCTGGCTGTCACACAATTTTGCCTTCCATTACAAAGCTCAGTGATGGTTCAGTATCATAATGATGATGATGATGATGATGATGATGATAATGGTGTGGAAGAGTAAATCTCTTAACCACAGTCCAAGAACTCAGAGCTGCTGGCTGCCCTGGATGCATTGTTGAGAGTGGAGTGGCAGTTTTGGACTTGTGAGGCCAGCACACACTGGTGAAACCACATTGTTTTGGAGTCCTGGGAGGACCAGCCGGGGGTGCAGAACTTTCGCATGTGCAAGTCCACTCCTATGGAACTGTGTGATGTGCTGGCCCCCACCATGAAGCTCAGCAATACAAGAATGAGGCCGGCTTTAACACCTCAGAAGTGAGTGGCAATCACTCTGGGGAAGTCTGCAATGCCCGACAGTTACTGGTCAGTGGCAGATCAGTTCAGGGTGGGCAGATCTACAGTGGGGTCTGAGGTGATGCAGGTGGCCCATGCAATCTGTTGGCATCTCCTCAGGAAGTCCATGACCCTGGGAGATGTACAGGCAATAATGGATGGCTTTGCTGCCCAGGGGTTTCCTAACATGGTGGGGCAAAAGATGGCACACACATCCCCATCCTGATCTCAGCCCACCTGGCCTCTGAGTATATAAACCCAAAGGGGCACTTCTCAATGGTGTTGCAGGGGTTGGTAGATTACAAAGGTTGTTTCACCGACATCATCGTTGGATGGTCAGGGAGGGTTCATGATGTGCCCATCTTCTGAAATTCTGGGCTGTGCAGAAAGCTCCTGGGTGAGACTCTTTTCCCAGACCAGAAGATCATGATTGGTGATGTGGAGATGTCTATTGTAATATTGGGTGACACTGCTTACCCTCTGCTCCCTTGTCTTATGAAGCCCGACACAGGAGACCTGGACCCCAGCAAGGAGAACTTCAATCACAGACTCAGCTGGGGCAGAATGGTTTGTGAATGACTCTTTGGCCATTTAAAAGTGAGGTTCAAATGCTTATTGACCTGCCTGGATCTTTCTGAAGCTAATGTCCCCACCATGGTTAGACCTCGTGTTATTTTCCACATCTTTTGTGAAACCAAGTTGGAGACTTTCCCGTCCATCTGAAATTTCAAAGCTGAGGCCATAGGCAGGGCTTACTCACAGCCACCTACACAACCATCCACCAGTAGCCACGCTGAGGCAGCAGCAATAAAGGATCCTTTAAAACATAGCTTCATGAATGATCTGTCACACACATGCTATCCATGTATTTCTCTGTTGTAATGCCAATAAATCACACTGTGTCTTTTAATGAATTAGTGATTTTACTTGGTGGGGGGAGGTTAAGTTGGAGTAAGTAGAATGCATGTGGTGGGCAGCTGTGCCTTCAACCCTCCCGCAAGCCATCTAGTTCCATCAACCGCATGTCCGCTGTGGACCTGGGCATATTGGTGGGCAGCTGTGCCTTCAGGCCTCCCCCAACCCCCTCAGGTTCCCTGTGCTGCAAGTCTGGTGTGGACCCGGGCATAGCGGTGGGCAGCTGTGCCTTCAGTCATCCCTCAAACTGCCCGGTTCCATCAGCCATGCATCTGCTGCGGACCTGGGCATATTGGTGGGCAGCTGTGCCTTCAGCCCTCTTCCAAATCCCACTATTATTTGTGTTCCCTGCCACACCTGCACTGCCACAAAATCACACTGAGCTCAGAGGAATGATTTTATTTTGGTGGGAGGAGAGGTTTAAGTGGCAGGGAAAAGAAGCCTTCTCAACAGTGCTTGAATAGTCTTTTGCAGTGGCCCTTGGGACTGGAGCAGCAGGTTGTCCTTGCCCTCCCCTTCCTGCTTTTGGGGACCACAACAATGGGGGTGGGCAACTTCTCATAGGGGACTCCAGGTAGTACGTGTCAGCTCCTGCTGTGCTGTGTTGGAAGTCCCTCTGCAGCTGAAGCAGGGAGTGCAGGACCTCAGTTTGCTCCATAACTGCCATTACTAGGTTTGCTGCTGCCTCAGTCTGCTTTGCCGCTGGCTGTTGCTGGAAGTCAAGCATAGTCTGATGCCACTGAGGTGTATTATGATGCCACTGAGCAGCGCCCTTTGTCAGTTTAGTGTGTTCTGCTTCATTCCACTCCACGTGCTGCAGGATAACAATACATCATTTGCCATCACTTATCCAGCACATTTCTTTGTGGACATGGTAAGCTATAAGCAATTGTCTGCTTTTCGGAGGAAGGGAAGGGCTGCAAAGCAGGGGAAGTCACCAGGTGTCCTGAATGGGTGTCCTGGGGCAGGAGAAAAAAAAATTGGATATTCTTGGAGCAATCTTCTCCAATGAGCAAGCAGCATAGAGTGGATGGTGGGGAAGGGCTTGATTACAGCAACATGGACAGCTGCATGTAAAATAAAAAGAATTAAAAAAATACTTTAAATATCAAAAGAAATACTGGGTGGAAAGGGACATGGGGAGGCCTCTGCCCTGGAGAGCTCAGCAGCCACGTGGCGCAGAGGGATTCCTGTAAACTAAAAAGAAATGCTGGGTGAAAAGGGATATGGAAGCGGAAGATGCCCTGCAGACCCTGCAAACCACGTGGTGGTGGGGCGGGGAGGGGTGGCGGGTTGTAACAGAGTGTCTGCTGACTGCTGCAGACAAATGTAAAGGGGAAGGAAGCATGTTAAAAAAAACAATCCAGTGCAAATTCCTGTGCTTCTGCAGGTTGCCAAAGAAGATATCACCTTTCTAAGAGATATGGAGAAAGAACACCTGCTCATGCTGTATGACCAAAAGCCTGCAAAATGTGCTAAAATGCTGTGTGGCGCCATGATACCAGATCGCTATCTGGTTGACTCGTGTGACAAAGTGCGCTACTGTGGAAGTCACAACAAATCAGGCCTGCCCAGGAACCTTGTGAGAAAAATACAAGAGTGCCTGCATGAGGCCTTCAAGGAGACCTCCAAAAAGGAGAAGTGCTCCATCCCAAGAAACATTAACATGTTTTTCTGAGGGGGACAGAACCATAGCAAACCTGTACCCACACAGCCCTATAGCTATGCCTATCCCCCCACAACCTGCTTCTAGCATGCAGAATAAATACTCACCAGAACAGCTTGGTCCAGAGTGCTTGGGGACCAGCATGGAGGGGACTGACATGGAGGGCACTGGTTCAGGTCTATGGTGAAGAGCTCCAAGCTCTTCCAAGCTGTCAGGAACAACTTATTTGGTTCCCTGCTTGCTGTCCCCTTCTTCCTCCCCATTGCCCTCTTCCTCTGGGGCACCAGCTTCTCTGGGCTTACCCCAAACTCCATACCAGAGCCTCCACAGGTGTCATAATTAAGATCAGGCTCCGTGGTGGGGTAACACCCCATAAGCATATGCAGCTGTTGATAATGGCAGCAGGTCTGTGGAGCTCCCCCAACCTCTGTTTGGCTTCCCAGACTTTTTGATAGGCTTGCTGGAGTTCTTTCACCTTCAAACAGCATTGCACAGAGTCCTGGGAGTAACCTCAGGTGGTCACCTCGCATGACATCTGATCATCGATTGCCATGATTCTCTTGGCCACCTGAAGTCTCTTCACCACTGACTGGTCTCCCCAAAGTGCAAGAAGATCCTGAATCTCCTGGTGGCTCCATGCTGAGACTCGCTTGCAACCCTGAGAAGTACTAGACAGATCACTACCCTGAGTGCTTATGACTGCAGTAGATGGCTAGTGATGCAATTGCTTCTGATGCATTTTGATGGCTACTGATGCAGTGCGATGTGATGGGCAAAGGAATTTTTTCATAATAGGTGCCATTTATATTTGCAGGGCTGGGTGCTGCTGAATTCCAGTTCAAATTCTAATTCAAATTCAAATTCAATCAAAAATTCATGGGCTTCCTGTGATCTTCTTCCTCCTCACCTGGATGGAGAACAGAGAAGAAGAAAGCGGCCATACATGGAGGGTCACCGCATAGCTTTGTGGACACATATGGGACACTTCTGGAATCTAATACATTTGAATTAAGGACATGGTGCTTCCATACTAGCCTTTTTTGATATTTTATATTCAAAATTAATGATAGACCCATCCCATAATATTGACATTTTATTATCTATATTACAGCTCACTAAATCAAGCTAATAGTATTTACAGTGAACACAGTGACATTTTAATATTGCGCTAACGCTTCAATTTTGATTTTATCTGATGGTATAGACACAGCCACAAAGCCAGAGAAATCTGGCCAAAAACATTTTTGCACTATCTGTACATGCTCACAGTTTCTGGGAGACTGTTTGTTACTATGGCTGTGGATTAGTTTTGTAACAAAAGGCCGTGTCTACACGAGCCCCAAACTTCGAAATGGCCACGCAAATGGCCATTTCGAAGTTTACTAATGAAGTGCTGAAATACATATTCAGCGCTTCATTAGCATGCGGGCTGCAGCGGCACTTTGAAATTGATGCGGCTTTCGAAAAGGAGCCCCGTCTGGACGAGACATGTGGCGGCAAGCTGCGTCAATTTCGAAGTGCCACTGCCGCCCGCATACTAATGAAGTGCTGAATATGTATTTCAGCGCTTCATTAGTAAACTTCGAAAAGGCCATTTGCGTGGCCATTTCGAAGTTTGGGGCTCGTGCAGATGTAGCCAACTTGTGCAAGTTAGTCACGTGGTACACAATTTTCTCTCTAATGTTTTTATCCATGTGCAGAATAATTGCACGTGCACTGAGGCATGTGCAAACATGCACCACCAGTAGAAACAAAAAAATCCTACCTGAACACTCCGCTAATCAGTTGTTCTGCATTTGAATCTCTCCTGAGAGGCCACACAAATGCACAGGTTACAGGAACATTGATGGTAGGTTGTCTGGGACCTCAGTCAATCAAACTCTGAAGGTTGTTCTCCCAGAACATGGTTTCTCAGCAGTACTATCCGAATGTAATCCATTTGGCACCACCATTGGACATCTTCCAGAAAGACTAGCAGTGCTGCCTGATATGACTAGAAAGATACTGACGTCTATCTTGGAGAAAGAAACCATTGGAGATTATATTCCATTAGTACCAGGTCATGGATTCTGGTAAAATATTCTTATCTGGTTTTTGTGGTGATTTAGTTTCCTGCTGAAAGTATCAAAATGAATTCGGTTTTTCAAATAATCAGTTACTGAATCTTGGAAAGCTGATTTTAACTGTGATATAAAATAAATACATTTCATGGTTCTAATATAATTCAAGTAATCATGTGAACTCATTTGATTATTTTTCTTTGTTTTGAGGACAAATTTTATAGTAAATGTCAGTTTTCATCATCATCATCATCAATAACCATGGGCTCAGTGCTCATTGGTGTCTGATGCCTTTCTCACTATTTCCTTCCATCTTTCCCTGTCCAGTGTGGAGTGGTTTAGTTTCTGTAGACGAGCTCCACACCAATCTACTGTATCATCTATCCATTCTCTGTGGGGTCTGCCTTTCCTATTCGAACGGTCCATAATGCCGAATACCAAGGTTTTGATTTTTCATTTGTCATCCATTCTGCAAATATGCCCAAATAGTTGTAGCTTCTGTTTTATAACCTTCTGCAGCAGGTTCTCTTTTGGCTGTATCTTTCTATATAATTCCTCATTCATCCATCCTATTCTCAGAATCTTTCTATGACAGCTCCTTTGGAAAGCCAATATTCTTCTTTTCGAATCTTTTGTTATCACCCATGTCTGACATCCATACAACATGCTGCTGAATACACGTTTTCAAGACACTGAGTTTCATTCTTAAGCTAATTGCTTTGCTTTTCCACATCTTATCCATCGCTTTCAAACTCTCTCTTGCTTTCTCTATTTGAGTTGCTATTTCCTTCTTACAGTCTGAAGAAGTGGGTCTGTCCCACGAAAGCTCACCTAATAAACTATTTTGCTAGTCTTTAAAGTGCTACTTGACTGCTTTTTTCTAGATCATACGTTATGTAAATGCCAGTTTTACACTGCAACATTTCTTTATAACTTTAAAACTTATGTTTATGTTAATGGGAATAAATCAGCTCCAGAAAAACATGCTTTAGGCAAGAGTGTGCTACATAAAGATGTCAAAAGGGCTATTATATGTTACCAGGTGTAACTGATCATTTTCATAAATAGTGGTGGGGACTGATCTGACAAGGCATTTTCATATTGTGAAATGAATGCTCCAAGTAAGAAAACACTCTACTTAGACAGTTAATGAATCCTTTCTATAAGACAAGTGCTTGCTAGAAGTTCAATAGAAGAATTTTATACAGAAGGGGGTCTACCATCTTCTGAAGTGCTCCAATATTTGACTCTTTGTTCCTTTGCTTTGATTTCACACTCAAGAAAACAATCTGTGCTCTTTGCTTTTTTAGCTATAGTTGAAAAAAAGGGTCAGATGTTAAAGGTACATAACAATTTTTTAGGTTGAAGCAGTGTAAATATTTCAGTATGTAATTCATGACAAGCCACTGAAGTTATCCAACCATTTTATAGTCTTTCTAGTGTATAATCAAAGTCAATCCATTTTTCTGATTACTGGGGTTGACCGCAAGTTACCTCTGCTCCTTATCTCGGGCTATTGTGGCCAGAGCTATGACCAACCGGATCAAACCAGCTGCCACTGGCATGGAGTCCTGCTACATGTGTAAGCAAGTTCCGTGAAGTAGGGAACAACAGTGGTTCCTGACAAGGCCTTCTTGTGGATGTATACATCCCTGGGAACACAGGGGAGGGGAGATGGTTGGATCCAGACAGAATGGCTGGGAAGCATTGCCTGAGTCTGCAGTCCCACCTGAAGACCTTGTCTTGTGGGTGCCCAAGAGCTCCCCCCACTGCAGCAGCACCTGCTATGAGCCCTCAAGAACAGACAAGAACAGAGGGTCTGGGACTGTCCATAGCAGACGGGGCATAAGCATTTGATTCTCACTCGCTTGCTTGCTTCTCTGTGGTGGGAGGCACATATTTAGTAATATACTCTGGCAATAAAACCTATTATAGCTACACACCTGGCATGTTCTCAACGAGTGTATCCAAGCCCCCTAGTCAAAGAACTGTGATGTGATTACAGTAACAGAGATTTGATGAGACAACTTACATGACTGGAGCACTGCCATCGATGCGTATAAACTGTTCAGGAAGGACAGGTAGAGGAGAAAAGTTGAGGAGTTGCACTGTTTGCAAGAGAGCAGTCTGATTGCTCAGAGTTCCTGTATGTAACTGGAGAAAAGACTGTGGAGAGTCTTTGGGTTAAGATTAGAGGCAAGATCAACAAGGGTGATGTCATGATGGACATCTGCTATAGACCACCAGACCCAGAGGATAGGGTAGATGAAGCTTTCTTCAGACAGCTAACAGAAGTTTCCAGATCACAGCCTTTGGTTCTCATGGGCATCTTCTGTCATCCTGACATCTGCTAAGAGAACAATGCAGCAGTGCCCAGACAATCCAGGACATTTTGGAGAGTGTTGAGGACAACGCATGACACAAGTGCTGGAGAAACCAGCTAGGGCTCCTGCTCTTCTTGACCTGCTGTTCACAAACAGGGAAGAATTAGTAGGGGAAGTAAAAGAAAGTGGCAACCTGGGAGGCAGTGACCATAAGATGGTTGAGCTCAGGATCCTGACCAAAGGAAGAAAGGAGAGCAGCAGAATATGGACCCTGGACTTCAGAAAAGCAGACTTTGATTCCCTCAGGCAACTGATAGGCAGGATCCCCTGGCAGGCTAATATGAGTGTGAAAGGAGATGAAGATGCCTTATTGAGTGAACAGAAACAAACCATCCCAACGCGGAGAGTAAACAGCAAATATGGCATATGAAGTGACCAGCTTGGCTTAACAGAGAAATGTTTGTTGAACCTGAACACAAAAAGGAAGCTTACAAGAAGTAGAAACATGGACAGATTACTAGGGAGGAATATAAAAACATTGCTTTACCATGCAGAGGTATAATCAGGAAGCCCAAAGTACAGTTGGAGCTGCAGCTAGCAAGGGATGCGAAGGATAACAAGAAGGGTTTCTACAGACATGTTAGCAACAAGAAGAAGGTCCCTTCATGTTGTGGCACCCTGACTGAATGGGGAAGGGAACCTAATGACATGATGTGGAAAAACCTGAAGTACTCAATGCTTTTTTTCCCCCTCAGTCTTCACAGACAAGGTTAGCTCTAAGATAGCTACATTGGGCAGCACAGTTTGGGAACGAGTTGAGGAGCCCTCAGTAGAGAAAGAACAGGTTAAGGACTGTTTTAAAAAGCTGGACACGCACAAGTCCATGGGGCAAAATCTGATGCAGCTGAGGATGTTGAGAGAATTGGCTCATGTGATTGCAGAACCACTGATCTTTGAAAACTCACGGCACTCAGGGAAGGTCCCATAAAATTGGAAAAAGTCAAATGTAGTGCCTGTCTTAAAGAGGAAGAAGGAGGATCTAGGGAGCTCTAGATTGGTCAGCCTCACCTCAGTCCATGGAAAAATTATGGACCAGATACTCGAGAATTCCATTTTGAAACACTTGGAGGAGAGGAAGAAGATCAGGAACAGTCAACATGGATTCACCAAGGGCAAGCCATGCCTGGCCAGCAGGATGGCCTTCTGTGATGAAACAACTGTCTCTGCTGATATGGAGAAAGTGGTGGACATGATATGCCTTGCCTTTAGCAAAGCTTTTGATACATTCTCCCACAGTATTCTTCCCAGCAAGTTAAAAAAGTATAGCTTGGATGACTGGTGGATGGAAAGCTGTCTAGATCATCAGACTTAGTGGCTTGACATCTAATTGGCAGCTGGTATCAAGAGGAGTGTCCCAGGGGTGGGCCCTGGGGCTAGTTTTGTTCAACATCTTCATTAATGATCTGGATGATAAATTGATTTTTCACACTCAACAGCTTCACATATGGCACTAAGATGAGTGGAGAGATATGCTGGAGGTCCGGCAGTAGGGGTTGGGTCCAGAGCGACCTAGACAAACATGAGGAATTGGGCCAAAAGAAATCAGATAAAGTTCAACAAAGACAAGTGCAGAGTCCTGCACACAGGACAGAAGAATCCCGTATACTGCTACAGGCAGGGGACAGACTGGCTAGACAGCAGGGTGGGGCAGTGTAGCCACAACCTAGTTGTGCAGGGAATGATCTGGGGATTATAGTAAACAAGAAGCTGATATAAGTCAACAGTATGATTTTGTTGCCAGGAAGGCTGATGGCATATTGGGCTGCATTAGTAGGAGCATTGCCAGCAGACTGAAGAAAGTGATTTCCCCTCTGTTAAGAACTGGTGAGACCATATCTGGAGTTTTTATCCCCACTACATAAAGGATGTGGATGCACTGGGGATAGTCCAGTGGAGGTTCAATGAAAATGATTAGGAGACTGGGGCACATGCTGTATGTGGTGAGGCTGAGGGAACTGGGCTTATTTACCTTGCAGAAGAGAAGAACAATGGGGATTTGACAGCAGCCCTCAACTAGCAGAGGGGAGTGGGGGGTTCAAAAGAGGAAGGAATCAGGCTATTTTCAGTGGTAGCAGATGACAGAACGAGGAACAATGGTCTCAAGTTGCAGTGAGGGAGGTGCAGGTTAGATGTTAGGGAAAACTGTTTCACTAGTAGGGTTACCATGGAGGCTTTTAAGGCCAGGCTTGAGAAAGCCCTGGCTGGAATGTGTTAGTTGGTGTTGAGCCTACTTTGAGCAGGCGGTTGGACTAGATGACTTCCTGAGGTTTCGTCCAACTCTAGTCTTCTTTCATTGTATTAAATGTTTTTTCTTGGTGGAGATGGAGGAGTGAAATGAATCTCCTAATGGGATGTGGATTGGACTGAGGTCGTGGCTCTGCCCCCTCCCCTGAGTATCAGCCAGTGTGTTACTCTTCTGAGAAGGAGCACATGCTGCACTCTGTCAGTGTTTCAATCACTCTACCTAAACTCCCAGCAGTGGTCCAGTGTGTCACTTAGCATCTTCTGTGAAGCGTTGAATGCCTTGGGGTCGAGAGCTGGCTGAGTTGTGGTAATGATGATATTGGCGTGTCTTAAAATTTTGTCCCTCAATCTCATGTAGCATAGAAGAATCATCTGGTGTAACTGGGCTAGCAAAGTGACTTCTTAGCAACTCTCTTCCTTGCCACCTCTGGAGCCATTCACAGATGGAATCATTTACAACACCCTGGGACTGAACTTTCACCTTTGAGCCATCGTCAGAAAAGCGTTAGTGTGATTTGTGCATCCCTGTGTCCATGTACATCATGAGTTCTTCTATATGGCTCTTGGGTCTGTTGTGTCTGCGTAATGTATGATGTCTACAGGAGCACCTGTCCCACTCTGTCCCTTAAGGGCTTGGCTTATAGTCACCATCTAGCTTTAAATCTGACAAAAGCTGGTAACAGTGCAGAACATTAGGCTATACAGTTTTCTGTTTCAGCAGAGTGCCTGGACTGGGAAACTTTGTGAGCTGCAGCACCTACTATTGCACAACAGGGTGCATCAGAGTCATCATTTATAGCTTTAAACCAGAAGTCTCTTGACTTTGGTCATTTAACTTACAAAGTTAACATAATTATGTTAAAATGCAAAAATGCAATGGGCCTTTTCAGTTTGCCCATTGTTTTTAGTGATTTAATTATCTATCTAGACAGAAGGCCCGGCAGTTTTAGTTTAGTTTTGGTCTATGGCTAACAACACATATTCCCATAAGGTAATAAACAGACGTCAAGGACAGAGACTGACCTTTGGAAGCCTCCCAAAGGTAGCCTATATAACAATATATGTGTTGCTGCCAGCAAGTGCTGTAGACTGTGGGATCCCAGCCAGAACAATAACTTTCCATTCCAATACAGATATACTTGCCCAGGCAGTTCTGTTTAGGGCTGTTCCTCCTGAAAGAGCAAATTACTTATAAATATTTATGTGTTGTAGATGAAAAAAAATATTTGACTTGAAATCTATCTTACTTGGGTTATCTCACCAAAAAATGCAAGATATCCCTTCTAGCAAGGGCAAATACAGTATGTTTCTAAAAGACTGACTTACTAAAATGAATCTAGTACCTGAATCTTTCATGTGAACCTTTCTGTAGCTCAGAATGATAATCTTTGTTCACTTGCAATCGTGGGGCTGAATAGCTTAGTATCAACTTTTCAGCTCATTACAACTGATGAAAGTATTTGCAAACTTCTTATCTGGGGCCAAAGCCAAAGTTCCTACTGGCTTGAGGTTTTGGCCTTTCTGCTCAAATTTCTTCATTGCTGATGATTAGAAAAATGTAAATGCAAGTTTGTAATAACACATTTGATGCACTGAAAATGTTCTAATTAAGTAGGACACAAGAAAAGATGGTGTGAATAGTCAACCAATAGAATCATTAAAAATATTTATTAGGGCATCTAGGCAATGTTGTGTATAATATGGGAGCTTTCTAGACTTTAATTTCCAGTTCTTAGTGAAGTCCAGGTTTGAATGACTTTGTGATAGTTATTGGGCCAACAACAACATAACAGTCTGAATTACAATAATGTCTACATACTTTAATTAAGATTGGAGTCCAACTCTGCTAAATAGTACATTTACTAACATAAGAAATAGTTCCTGGGGTGATGACCTTATAATTTAAGTAGACAAGAAAGATTCAAAGAGCATAGTACTATTATCTTCATGTTACAGCTCAGAGCAACTACACCTGAGTTGTTACTCATGGGCATCCAGTCTGGACTCATAATTCTTCAACCCATCACTTTTCTTGAGTAGAAATATAAGTCTCTCTCCCTCCCATTTTACAGAGGTGGGAATATTACATCAGAGCTAATTTAATCAGGGTGGAAGTGTCAGAATACCTAATGGGAGAAATTACTTAATGGAATTGCTTATTGCTGTCTCATTACAGTAAGATATTCTTACCTTCTTATCCATATCCACCCCAACTGAATCAGCTATGATGTTTCACTCCCATCTCTGTACCTACCATCTGTTTCTTCTTTGTTCACTTATTGCACCTGATGAAGTGAACTGCAACTCATGAAAGCTTATGCCATAAAAAAAATGTTGGTCTTTAAGGTGCCACCAAACGCCTGAATACTTCCAATAAGCCAAAGTGCCTGAACAGGCAAGCTTCTGTACTTTGCTTTCTTTGAAGCCTGAGAAACAGTGTACTTGCAAGTTACAAGTTACCACATTGCTCTTTCCAAGTGCATACATTTTTTCTGAAGGTGAATGTGTTACAAAGAAAACATTAAAAACAATAAAAGAACTTCCATGCATACTAAACGTTTACCAGAATTCACCCCAACTCCAACCTCAGGTGCTTATAGGCATCAATCCTTCAAAACCCACAACTGATTTTTTCCTGTGATTACATATTATAATTTTCTCACATTCAGAACCAGAACAACCTTGAATAGTTCGAGTTTTCATTTTTTATCTTGGTCTTGTGTAACAAATATTGTTTCAGAAAGCTGAGTTTTTGCCTAACCAGAGGTGGGAAATTTGATATTCCCCAGGAAAACTGCTTACCAGTCTTGTCTGGCACAATGAATTCCTTTGAACACCCAGGTCTCATGTCTGTTACATCTTCTCCCTGTAGAGTTATAGACAATCACAATCCATGTCAATATATAAGCTATTTATTTAATACAATGGACTCCAAATAAACTAATTCATTAATGTCTCCCAAAGGTATTGCAGGACATTAATAAATGTGCTTATGTTAAATTGCTAATGATGTGTCACACCTCATTTTACAGAGAGGAACTGAGGCACAGGAGATTAAGACATCCATTGTCTCTAGTAGGATCTTGTTGTTTATTATGGAAGACTATTCTACAGTCTAATCGATCTGCTACTATTCTGATAAAGGCTCTATTTTATAAACTAATATAAGCATGGTCATCAGTGTTAGTAAAAATAAATATGATAATTTGGGGGCGAATATGTTGTTTGTGACATGTTAGATTTTACTGTCTATAAAGTGTTTTTTTATTTCTTAAATTTGGTTTAGAACTTGATTTTTTTTTCATAGTGTCATGACTCCATGGGGGCGTGGGTGCGGGAAGCCTGTCTGGGAATTAGATAATTTCTGACCTACCTGACTCGAGGTTAGATGAGGGGGTGCTACACTGACATTGAACAATTAACTATGTTTATTGGTAGGCCCTGATTTCACAGAGAAGTTTCACAGACAGTGATAAGCAGAGGTTTAACAGCCAAATTCAGCCATGGTAAAACTTTAAACATTCACTGGATAATTCTGAATACACTTCATACATATTGGACTAAAATGCCATGTCTTTAGTTCTATCTCTGAGTAGTGCTCATTCAAAAGTTTCAGTGCTGCTGTCAGATATTAAATCCTTTGATTTTTAATTGAAAATGTTCACCTTGAGAGATTACAAGACTCTTGCTTGAAGATGAATTTCAGTACTCCATTTCTTTGAAGTATGTATTTCATTGCAATATCCGATGCTGTAAAGTCATCGGTGCCCCTCTCCATTTCCAAATGTATTCCCAGAATGATAAAGGGAGGTTGATGTTAGTACTTTAAATGCTCAATGGAATGTTCAAATGCTTTTCGATTGCTGGGCTGTGAAATTCACTATAAATTGTTGCTCATGATGCAGCACACAGTCCCTCTGAGATGGTGGTAAACCTGTTAATAAGTGTCAAATGAAAACTGGGTATGAGAAATAGCACTGATTACTTTGCTCTTATCACTAGAAGCAATATGATCATTTAATATTTTTAAAAAAAGCGAATTCTATGTCTGTGAAAATCACTTTAAAGGGTGATGTCTCCTATCCACAGAACAGTCAAAACAAAGGGCAGCACCAGCACAATTCCCAAAAAATCCCAGTCAGTGACTCCCTTCATCCCTTTCCCTGTAAGAGGTTAGCTCACTTGGCTTAATTGGGCCTCGTCCACTTGCCTGAGGTTGCTAACAAGGATGCCAGGCATTATAAAGACAGGACTGCTTTGTTACATGGACACCTGAATACTAGGAAAAGGATTTAGACCACTTTTCCAATTGGTAGACCAATTGCTACCAGCTGGATGAGGCTTTCAAACACTTCTGATGTAGAGGCTGAGTTGCATTTGCTTGCACAGAGTGCTGTTGAATCATACCTTTCTACTATTGTCTTCTTTGCTTCATCCCCTCTGGAATACACTCAAAGAGAGGAGCCTGCAGTTGACTGAGAAGTCATTTTTATCTTTCTGATTTACTTTTAATACTGACAGTTCAGGGATGTTGTGTGAGACCGTTCTTCAGGAATATGCATTTTAGACTGGAAATAAAAGGCTAGGAATCTTCAGAAAAAGTCTCTTCTTTGGACATTTTCAGGATGGTTTTTTAGAGCTGAGAAGTTCAGATAAATTTTGAATATATTCATGAGGTTTTTGGATTTTTATGAACTTTATCCTGATCTTTGAATCTTCAGAGATTTATTCATTCTTAAAGATGAGCTGGAGTTTATTTGGTCTAAGGCTCAGAACTTCAATATTCTGTGAGATTTTGTAGGCAGATTGTTGAAGATCTTTCAAATTTTCGACACTTTGGCTACGTCTACACTACAGAGACCTTTCAAAAGAAGCTCTTCTGGAAGATCTCTCCTGAAAGAACTTCTTTCAAAATAGTGCAGCCACACGCAAAAAAGCAGATTGAAAGAGCAATCTGATCTTCCAAAAGAGAGTGTCTTTCGAAAGAACTGGCCAAGGACCAAAAAATCAGTCCCCATGAGGACTGTTCTTTAGGGAAAAAAGGGCCTGAGGAGCATCTACACACGTTTTCTTTCAAAAGAAGCTTTTGAAAGGGGGTACACTTCCTGAATTGGGAAAGGAAGAGTGATTTTGAAAGGCACACCACATTCTTTCGATTTACTTTCGAAAGAATGTTCTTTTGTGTTTAGATGCTCCGTGTTATCTTTCGAAAAAGTTCCCATCTTTCAAAAAATCTTTTTAAAGAACTTGCTAGTGTAGACACAGCTCTTGTTTCTCTGTGTATAAAATTCCAGTTCCTCAAAAAACTAATTTTTCTCATCTTGTTTTGGCATCTTTCATTATCACTTTCAGCATGTTTAAGGCTTCAGGACTCATGCTGGAGAAAGAGTTTACCTTAAGTAAACATCAGATGTGATGGATAATTGTGTTGGAGAAACTATTTGATTATTTTCATTTAACAATACAATTTTTCATAGATGAAAGGACCAAAGTCACATGGACAGCGTCTAAGCCAAAATAAGATAGAGCTGGGTTTAAAACCAAGCCTAACGCTGATTACTAGCCTTTCATCTATACCTCTGCTTTCTTGGAACTAAATGGAAACTAGAGCTTTGTATCTTAGCAGTGAAAATCCATTTTATGGATAAATGCAAGTCACATCATTTCTGAAACAGATATGTTTTAGATTTGTTTCAAATACATTGTACAGCTTCTGTAGACAGCCCTATCTGAGAAAAAATGGGTTCACAAATAGTCTCATGCGTGCATAGTGTGGGCTTAATTCTGATTATACAGCTAATAGAGGTATGAGAGAAGAATCAGGACTATTCTCAAGTCTACATCTACATGAGTGAATTTTTTCTTTTTTTTAAAGCTAGGGCTCTTTTGAAAAATCCCACGGAGCATCTAAATGCAAAATGCATTCTTTCGGTATTAAATTGGAAGAATGCAGCACTTTTTCCAGTGGTCTTCCTCTGCTCCCAGATGAGGGAGAGTGCCTTTTTCTGAAAGATTCGTCCAGAAGAAATGTGTGTAGATGCCCCAGGGGCCCTTTTTTCAAACGAGCAGCCCTCCATGGCACACGGTATTTTGATCCATGGTGTTTCCTGGCCCGTTTTTTCAAAAGAGCAGCTGGGGTGTGGCAGCTCCCTATCAAAAGAACGGATAGATTTTTCAATCCACTTTTTTGTCCATGGTCGAAATCTTTTAAATGGAATGTTTTTGGAAGAAATATTCTGAAAGAACTTCTTTTGAAGGACTACTGTAGTTTAGATATGGCCTAAGCAATTGCAAAGATTCATTATAGGTATGGCAGCATTTATGTTAGGAGGTTTAGGCCAGTTATTGGTAAGCACATGGATACTACTCTTTTGGAAAAAGTGTAAAGCCTGATGATATTTATTGAGGTCCCAGTCCAGAGTAGTAGGGGCATGAATTCTCAGATCAGAGAAGCTCCCAAGAACTCTCTTCCACTGCCATTGTCTGTTTTCCAAGTGTAATTCTTATATTTTTTCCTCTTTTCTTTTTATATTTTTGCTATTATATTAAAAAGTTTTGCACAAATACATTGTAAACCCTATTAACCAAAGCTCCCAAGCTGCTCCTGCTGCTTTTTCCTTAAATGCAGAGGGCAAAAGCTAACCACTGAGTAGACACAGGCTGCAATCCAGCATGTGATGGCTTTCTGCTGACATGCTTAAAGATAAGGATTAAATTAACGCCTCATCACAGACCCTGTTGTCCTCTGTCTGAACAAACATAAAAATGACATCTCTTGCCCCAGACTAGCCACAATCTAAGGCTGCGTCTACACTTACCTTGAAGGTCGACAGCTGTTATGCAATTTTTGGTACGCCAATTACATACCAAAAATCAACTTTGCAGCCATTGACTTGTGTACCTGTCTTCACATCAGAAGGTCGACAGGAGAGCTTCTCCCATTAACCTTTCTTACTACCATGCAGCTCAATGTTGACCCTGGAATGTGCTGTTTCACACATGCATAAGTGTAGATATAGCCTAAGTAAAGGCCAAGACAGAAGTGATGGTTTCAAGAAACAGACAGGAGGGAATACAAGGAGACAATAAGACAAAAAAACAAACTCTGTATTAAAACACTGATTGGTGTCTCTGCTTTCCTTGTAGTCCTTCTGAAGAGCGTTTTAGACAGTTGTATTCTTCACTCCACCTGAATATTAAATGTTTTGTGTCCAAAAAGCCAGTTTTCAAATGAAAGCTATTCATTTGCTTTTCCTGAATCCCATAGTAATGAAGAATCCGACAACAGATCCCTCTGAGTTTCTTCAGTGAAGGTCTGAATTTATAATGAGCAGTGCTTTATTTCTAGAAAAAAAGGTGCTAAAACTCAGCTCCAAACCATGCCCCCTGCCAGCCCCAGGCTTAAACCTCTTGCAGCCCCAAACTGCCCTATCCTCCCAGCCCCAGGCTTAACCCCTTTTAGCCCCAAACTTGCCTCCCCATCCCCAGGATTTACCTGCCTCAGACAACAGCTCTGCGTGCTGCCCACTTTCTGTATGCAATCCAGGTTCCTGAGGTATGAAGAGGTAGCCTGGAGCCAGTGCCCACCCCAACCCCCTCACAGCGCAGGCATATGGTGCATTCTGGGCAGTGGTGGTGTTAGCGCCAGGTGCTGAAGATAGGCACTTCTGAGCCAGCGATGGTAGCAGGGAACAGGGGGAGCAAACAGCTGGCAGAAGAATGGCCACCACTCTTTCCCCTTTGGCTGTGGAGTAGAGTGGACCTGCCTGCTTTCCCCCTGGCTGCTGCCACTGAGCACAATGTCCTGAGCAGGCTGCAGCAGCCAGGCAGTGCCAGCCAGGGAGGCGGGAGCAGGGCAGCAGCTGGAGGAGGATGAGGCCCCCCGGGCTGGGAGCGGAGGAAATAGCACTGACCATGGGGGTGATCTGGCTGCTTTCTTCCCAAGTCTCCCTGGCAAAGTTAGGGGGTGCCTGTAGCTAGGGGGTGGGGTGAACTGGGTATGTGCTCTGCTCCTCTGGGGCCACTGCCTCCCCCCACTACTCCCCCCCGACCTCCTCCTTCTGAGTGCAGTTCTGGCAGGGGAGGCCCAGCTGCCCCTCCCCACAGGTTTCCTGAAGGCTTAGACTTCCTCCGCATGGAGCATGAGTGGGCAGCTCCCTTCCCAGCCAGTCCACTTTTTTGGACTCCCTGCCACAGTGGCTCTGGAGGCTGTCCCCACTCAAAGAAAAATACTAAATTCAGTTTTAATGGCAGGTATTGTTCGAGCGGCAGCAGCCTCCAGAGCTGCAAGGGGTGTCAGTGGTGGCAGGGCTCGGAGCCAGAGGTTGCCGACCCCAGCAGATCACAGAATCACAGAATCATAGGGCTGGAAGAGACCTCAGGGTGTCATCTAGTCCAGCCCCCTGCTTCAAGCAGGATTAACCCCCACTAAGTCATTCCAGCCAGGACTACAAACCTTGAGGGATGAAGAATTCAACAACTCTCTAGGCAACGCATTCCAATGCTTCACCATGCTCGTGGTGAAGTAGTTTTTCCTAATATCTAACCTACACCTCTCCCTCTTCAACTTCAGACCATTACTCCTTGTTCTGCCACCTGACACCACTGAGAACAGTTTCTCACCCTCCTCTTTCGAGCTCCCCTTCAGGAAGTTGAAGGCTGCTATTAAATCACCCCTAAATCTTCTCTTCTGTAAACTAAACAAGCCCAAATCCTTCAGCCTATCCTCACAGGTCTTGTGCTCCAGCCCCTTAATCATTTTTGTTGCCCTCCACTGAAACTACCATAGCAAATCCACAACCTTTTTATACTGGGGGGGCCCAAAACTGGACACAATATTACAGATGTGGCCTCACTAGTGCCAGATAGAGGGAATAACTACTTCTCTAGATCTCCTCAAAATTCTCCTCCTAATGCCCCTTGGTATGCCGTTAGCCTTCTTGTCAACAAGGGCACACTGTTTACTCATATTCCAGCCTTTCACCCACCATAACCCCTAGGTCCCTTTCCGTCATACTGCTGCTGAGCCAGTCAGTCCCCAGCGTATAACAATGCTTGGGATTCTTCCGCCCCAGGTGCAGGACTCTACACTTCTCCTTGTTGAACTGCATCAGATTTCTTTTGGACCAGTCCTTCAATTTATCCAGGTCACTCTGGATTCTCTCTACACACTGCAATGTATCTACCTCTCCTCCTAGTTTTGTGTCATCCACAAACTTGCTCAGGGTGTAATCTAGTCCCCAATTCAGGTAATTAATAAAGATGTTGAACAACACCAGCCCTAGAACCGAGCATTGTGGCACTCTGCTTGAAACCGACCGCCATCCAGATATTGAACCATTGACCACTACCCATTGGGCCTGACTGTCAAGCCAGCTTCCTATCCATCTTATAGTCCAAGGATCCAATCCATATTTCCTTAACTTATGGACAAGAATGTTGTGGGAGACCCTATCAAAAGCTTTGCTGAAGTCAAGGAACATCACATCCACTGAATTCCCCATGTCCACAGAGCCTGTTACCTCATCATAGAAGCTAATCAGATTAGTCAGGCAGGACTTGCCCCTGGTGAAGCCATGTTGGCTACTTTTGATCACTTTTCCCTCTTCCAAGTGCTCCAAAATGGATTCCTTGAGGATCCCTTACATAAGAACATAAGAACATAAGAATGGCCATACTGGGTCAGACCAAAGGTCCATCCAGCCCAGTATCCTGTCTGCCGACAGTGGCCAATGCCAGGTGCCCCAGAGAAGGAGAACAGAAGACAATGATCAAGTGATTTATCTCCTGCCATCCATTTCCTGCCCTTGTAATGAAGGCCAGGGCACCATACTTTACCCCTGGCTAATAGCCATTTATGGACCTAACCTGCAAAAATTTATCGAGCTCTTTTTTAAACCCTAATAGAGTCCTGGCCTTCACAGCCTCCTCTGGTAAGGAGTTCCATAGGTTGACTGTGCGCTGTGTGAAGAAAAATTTCCTTTTATTAGTTTTGAACCTACTACCCATCAATTTCATTTGGTGTCCCCTAGTTCTTGTATTATGGGAAAAGGTAAATAATTTTTCTATATTCACTTTCTCCACACCATTCATGATTTTATATACCTCTATCATATCACCCCTCAATTGCCTCTTTTCCAGACTGAAAAGTCCCAGTCTCTCTAGCCTCTCCCCTTATGGGACCCGTTCCAAACCCCTAATCATCTTAGTCGCCCTTTTCTGAACCTTTTCTAATGCCAATATATCTTTTTTGAGGTGAGGAGACCACATCTGCACACAGTACTCAAGATGTGGGTGTACCATAGTTTTATATAGGGGAAGAATGATATCTTTTGTCTTATTATCTATCCCTTTTTTAATAATTCCTAACATCCTATTTGCTTTACTAACTGCCACTGCACACTGCGTGGATGTGTTCAGAGAACTATCCACTATAACTCCAAGATCCCTTTCCTGATCTGTCGTAGCTAAATTTGACCCCATCATGTTGTACGTGTAATTTGGGTTATTTTTTCCAATGTGCATTACCTTACACTTACCCACATTAAATTTCATTTGCCTTTTTGTTGCCCAATCACTCAGTTTGCTGAGAGCTTTTTGTAGTTCTTCACAATCCCTTTTGGTTTTTACTGTCCTGAACAACTTGGTGTCATCTGCAAACTTTGCCACCTCACTGATCCTACTCATCAGTTCTCTCAGGGAGACGAAGTCTGCTCTTTTGAAATCAAGCACCTGTATGTTACTGCTCACCTTTCTTTCTTTTGTCCAGATCCTGAAATCTACTATCTCATGGTCACTGCAGCCCAGGTTTCCACACACTTACATTTCTTCTACTAGTTCTTCTCTGATTGTAAGCAGCAGGTCAAGTTGCGCACAGCCCCTGGTCGGTTCCTTCAGCACTTGTACCAAGAAGTTATCCCCAACATTCTCGAAAAACTTCCTGTATTGTCTGCGTGCTGCTGTATTGGTCTTCCAATAAATGTCCGGATGATTAAAGTCTCCCATGAGAACCAGGGCTTGTGATTTGGAAGCTTCACTTAGCTTCCTGAAGAAAGCCTCATCTATCTCATCTCCCTGATCTGGTGCTCTATAGAGGACACCTACTACAACATCACCTCTGTTACTTCTGCCTGTAAACTTAACCCAAAGACACTCAACTGCTTTTTCTCCCTCCTTCTACTGGAGCTCTGAGTATACAGCTCAAAGTTTCCAAAAAAGGTGCTGGAATTCTATTATGGTGTGTTCCCCCAGAAAAAAAAAAAACCCTGATAATGATAGAGGTAAAGGGAAAAATATGTAAAGTTTATAGATTTACCCAAGTGTGCACAAGCAGCATTATTGACCATATCCTGCTTAGAAATCAGATTTCTATACTAATTTAGTAATAATTGGTCAAAGTCCAAATGTGCATGCATTGTAAAGAGACAAGATAGTGTATTAAAACTTTAATATTCTTGTTGAACTTGGAGCCTTCATTTGCCATGAATGCATACAGAAATTATGCTTTCTAGCTCGACAATATGACAGATGATGCATGATTCCTGATGAAAGACATTATCTGCAATGTACTAATAGCATTAATTCTACCATAAGTGTTCATTTGAGTGGTTAGCCATCTAGAAAAAAATTACAAGCCTCATATATACAGATTAAGTGTGTTCAGTAGTGCAATTTTTGTTTGAAATCTTCTTTGCCATTATGAAGTGCAGCAAGTGACTTAAATGCTTTTAAATACTTTGCCTTTCATGTATCTTTGCAAGTTCAAGAATTGTTATTGGGAAGTGTGATACTTGATCTGTCCTTGTTAAGATTCTAATAATTCTGACCATTGTATTGGTTTTCTGCACATTCATCCCTTTGTCTCTTGGACTTCCTATGGAGCAGCATTGCTCAAACTGTGGGTCAGGACCCCAAAGTAGGTTGCGACTCCATTTTGGTGAATTAGCCAGACCTGACTTAGAGTTACTGCCACTCACAGTTGAAGCTGAAGCCAGAGCCCCACCTCCTGCAGCTGAAGCCTGAGGTCTTACTAAATGATCCCAGAAGGCAGGACTGAAGCCTGAGTTTGCCCAAGCAGCTTAGGCTCATGGGGAGGGCCAAACTCCAAACCTTTGCCCCAACTCCTCGGGGGGGGGGCGATAAACTGAAGCCCAGGCCTACCTTCACTCCCAAGGAGGGACTCTGTATCCTGAACCTCACCACCCAGAGCTCCAGCCACTTCCACTTTTTATTAATCTTCTCTTTTTCAGGAACAGTATGCTCAATTGCTTCTTCTATCACCCTGGCTATCATTTCGACTCTCTTATTTAGATCTTTCTCTGTGCTGGCATTCCTAATTTTCTCTTCAAGTGCTGCTCTGTAGGCATTCCCTATTTCTTCCACGCATAGCCTTGCCATGGCTCTTCTTTTCTTAAACTGTCTCATACTTTCTCTTTAGTTGCATCTTGATGTTTGTGATCACTAGACTGTGGTCCAAGTCCATATCCACTTCTTGGAAAGTTCGGTATTGCTGCACTGATGTTACCCATCTTCTTCTTATGAAGATCACTTTTGTCATGTTCTTGGACTTCTTGTCCTTTGATCGCCATGTCCACTTCCGACAGTCCTTTTGTTGGAATCTCATGTTACAGATCACCATCTTGTACTCCATAGCAAACTCCAGTAAGTTGTGTCTCATTTGTTTCTTCCTCTGTATCCATATCCTCCATGACTCTCTCCCAACCTTCATTATCTGTTCTGACCTTCACATTCCTATCTTCTCCAAAGATCAACACACCTATCTTAGGTATCTCCTCCAGCATCTTTGTCAAGTCTTTATAGAATAGCTCGATCTCTTCCTCATACTGTCCTATGTGGGTGCAAATCCATACTGTCCTATGTGGGCGCATACACCTGAATGACCAGGATATTGAACAGTTTTGCTGCAAATATCACTACCATCATTCTCGCACTCACCGGTTTGTATCCTAAGGATGCTCCTCTAGCTCTTTTGCTAAGAAGGATTCTGACTCCTGTCTCATACTTTGTTTCATTCCCTGACCAAATGACTTTGCAACCACACTTCTCTCCTGATGCCATCCAACTCATCTCCATCAGTCCTAGGATATCACATCAATATTTCCCCATCCCCTGTTGAAGCAGCTCTAACTTTCCAGTCATCCACAGTGTTCAGACATTCAGATGTTCAGTGTTCCAACTGAAAGTATATGTGTTAGTTATAATTTTCTTTCAGCATCCTCTTATTGACCCAACCCTGATCACTTGATCGGTGTCACGGACTTTGTTTATCCAGGCAACATCTGAGCTGGCGTCTTTTATCAGTTAGTCTTACTGGCATCAGATTTCATTTGTATTGTTGTTGCACAGTCAGTGCATCAACACTCATCTGACCAACCCTTTTCCTCTATCCAGGCTTAGGACTGGCATGGAACTCCTAGAGGCTTCATGGCAGAGTTAATACACAAGAAAAGAAGTGCATTGGAGTGCAAGAACTACAGAACAATCGCCCTAACAAGTCTTCTAGGCAAGGTGCTGATGATGATACTGACAGGGAGACTGAGACTGCAGATAAAAGAACACCTAGTGGATGAGCAAGAGGGATTCAGGAAAGATAGAAGTACCATACAACAGATATTGGCACTAAGACTGACACTGGAGAAAGCTCCATAAAAGAACAAGAACACCAACAATTGTTTCATCAGTTTTCAGAAGGCACTTGACAGTAGTGATCAGAAAGTGATGTGGGTGGTGTTGGAGTTGTACGGAGTGAATAGCAGACTGATATGGTTGTTGAAGGATAACAATGACAATGCGGAGGCAGCGGTGAGAACATGTGAAGAATTGAGAAGTTGGTTTAGAACGAGTAGAGGTACCAGACAAGGATATCCAATATCACCGAGTACCTTCATCACGCACCAAGAGAGAGCAATAGACAAGATCAAGGAAGAAGTAAAAGGGATGTCTGTGCATGGGATGAGAATCAACAACTTGGGGTTCTGAGATGATATTGTTATCATTGAAGAAGATGAAGAGAAGCTAGCAAGAATGGTGCAGGTGCTAAACAAGGAAGAGAAGCTGTACGGACTGATTATGAACATTTATAAAACAAAAACAATGGTATCTGGAGATAAGGAAATAGGAACGAAGATAAGTGTAGATAGGATTGAACTAGACAATGTAGAGAAAGTCACGTATCTGGGGAGCAACATAAGGTATGATCTAGATTGTAAGAAGGAAATAGCAACTAGAATAGTGAAAGCAAGAGTGAGTTTGAGGGTGATGGATAAGATCTGGAAAAGCAAAGTGATTAACTTAGGAACAAAGCTGAACGTCTTGAACACATGTAAATTCATCAGCATGTTGTATGGATGTGAGACATAGGTGATAACAAAATATTCAAAGAGAAGGATATTGGCAGTTGAGAGGAGCTGTTATAGAAAATCCTGAAAATAGGATGGATGCAGAAAGTCACCAACAAGGAATTATATACAGCCAAAAGAGAACCTACTGCAGAAGGTCATGGAACAGACGTTATAGCTTTTTGGCCATATCTGCAGAATGAATGATGAATGAAAAATCAAGACCCAAGTATCTGGCATAATGGAAGGTTCAAATGGGGAGGCAGACCCCACAGAGAATGGGTAGATGATATTGTAGTGTGGTGCAGAGCTAGTCTACAGAAACTAAGCCACTCCTCACTGGACGGGGAAAGATTGAAGGAAATAGTGAAGGAGACATCAGACACCAATGGGTGCTGAGCCCATGGTTGTTGTTGATGATGATGATGATGGACAAATTGGAGAAATGGTCTGAGGTAAATAGGATGAAGTTTAATATGGACAAATGCAAAGTACTCTGCTTAAGAAGAAATGATTAGTTTCACACATACTGCATGGGAAGTGACTGTCTAGCAAGGAATACTGCAGAAAGGGATCCGGGGCTCATAGTGGACCACTATTAAATATGAGTCAACATTGTGATGCTGTTGTAGAAAAGCAAACCTGATTCTGGGATGCATTAACAGGAGTGTTGTGAGCAAGACATGAGAAGTCATTCTTCTGCTCTACTCTGCTCTGATCAAGCCATACTTGAGGTATAGTGTCCAGTTTTGGGCACCACATTTCAAGGAAGATGTGGAGAAATTGGAGAAGGTCCACAGAAGAGTAACAGCAATGATTAAAGGTCTAAAGAACACGAGCTATGAGGGAAGAATGAAAGACTTGGGCTTGTTTAGTTTGGAAAAGAGAAGATTGAGAAGGGACATGATAGAAGTTTACAAGTACCTGAAAGAGTGTTACAAGGAGGAGTGAGAACATTTTTTCTTCTTAGCCTCCAATGATAGGACAAGAAGCAATGGGCTTAAACTGAAGCAAGGGAAGTTTAGGATGGACATTAGGAAAAACTTCCTAACTATCAGGGTGGTTAAACTTCGGAATTAATTGCCTAGGGAGGCTGTGGAATCTCTATCACTGGAGATATTTAAAAGCAGGTTAGACAGACATCTGTCAGGGATGGTTTAGATGATGCTTGGTCCTGCTGTGAAGGCAGGGGATTGGACTTAATGACCTTTTAAGGTCTCTTCCCATTCTACTGTTCTATGATCTCATCAGCATAAGTAGTGCATAATAAAGCAACGACATACCATGAGCTGACAAGTCATGCTGTGCCGTGCAATTGTCATATCATAAGATAATGCAGAAATAATATAAAAGGGGGTTTATAATATATAAATATTTTAATGGGCATTTTTAATGCAAATTTAGTTTAAATCTTTGATTTCATGAACATTTCTGATTTATCAAAATAGAATTTGCCAAAGAAAAACTATTGAGAACAAAAATTTACAATCAGCTCTAATCCTCAGATTACTTGGCATTATTGTTTTAAGAAATAAAATGTGATCATACTTCAAAATAGGCATTTTGTTCATCGCTATTTCAGATTGCTCCTGTGTCTCTGTTAACTACACACATGTGGGCATAATTCTGTATTTTTATGACTTCACTGATGAACTTTTAAAAATAGACTTCCTGGGAGTATATTTAGAAACATAAAAGACTTGCAAGTGCAATTTGATACGTCAAAAGTTGACAGTCTCTCTCCAGAATGTCTTTCTGAGCCTTATTTTACACAGTTAATTTTTATATAGCATCTGACACCTTCAGTCTTCTTCCTGTAGCTTCTTTTATATCTTTGAAATAATTTTAGTCTGTTTTTACACTTTATGTAAATATTTTATCAGTTCATTATAATTTCTATTTCTCGCCACATGGAATTGATGTTACCTTGTTTGAATATTGTAAACAGCTATCAGCAATAATCATACATTTATGTTTACCTTGACTTTTATTTTTGTCTCAGGGTGGCTACGTCTACACGTGAAGCCTACATCGAAGTAGCCTATTTCGATGTGGCGACATCGAAATAGGCTATTTCGATGAATAGCGTCTACACGTCCTCCAGGGCCGGCAACGTCGATGTTCAACTTCGACGCTGCGCGGCCCAACATCGAAATAGGCGCAGCGAGGGAACGTCTACACGCCCAAGTAGCACACATCGAAATAGGGATGCCAGGCACAGCTGCAGACAGGGTCACCGGGCGGACTAGCGCTTCCAGGGCAACAGCTAGCCGCTCCCTTAAAGGGCCCCTCCCAGACACACTCAGCCTGCACAGCACGCGGTCTGAGGAGCCATAGGCACACAGACCCCGGGCGCCGCAGTCATGGACCCCCAGCAGTAGCAGCAGCAGCAGCAGCTAGAGGTCCACCCAGCCCTTCCGGCAGGAGCAGGGCTTGCCCTGCTCCGTGCCATGCGGGAGGCAGCTGAGCACCTCCTTGCCCCAGAGGAGGAGATGCCCCCAGGGCAGCAGGGTTCAACCCCTACCCCTGCAGCACCCCGCCACCCCCCCCGCCTCACAAGCCGGCGGCTGTGGAGCTACCCCACCAGCACCGACTGGTGGGAGCGGCTGGTGCTTGGGGAGTGGGACGACGACCGCTGGCTCAGGAACTTCAGGATGAGCCGGCAGACATTTCTGGAGCTGTGCCAGTGGCTCACCCCCCGCACTCAGGCACCAGGACACCACCATGCGGCGTGCCCTCACAGTGGAGAAACGGGTCGGCATCGCTGTCTGGAAGCTGGCCACTCCAGACAGCTACCGATCCGTGGGGCAGCAGTTTGGTGTTGGCAAGGCCACCGTCGGGGCTGTCTTCATGGAGGTAAGCGAACCCACGGGGGGAGGGCAGGGCAGGGCAGGGGGGCCAGGGCAGGGCAGGGCAGCCAGGGCAGGGGGGCCAGGGCAGGGCAGGGCAGGGCAGGGCAGGGCCACGCACACCCTGCTCACCCCTCATTGGTGCTGTCCCATGTGCTTTCTCTGCAGGTTGTGCGTGCCATCAACGCCATGCTCCTGCACAGGCTCGTGAGGCTGGGGGACCCAGATGCCACCATCGCCGCCTTTGCCACCCTGGGCTTCTCCAACTGCTTCGGGGCTCTGGATGGGACTCACATCGCCATCCACGCCCCGCATCACAGTGGAGGACGATACCTCAATCGAAAGGGCTACCATTCTGTCGTCCTCCAGGCCTTGGTGGACAGCCGGGGACGTTTCCTGGACATTTATGTGGGCTGGCCTGGCAGCACCCACGACGCCCGGGTTTTCCGGAACTCGGGCCTGTGCCGCCGGCTGGAGGTGGGGACCTACATCCCCCAGCGGGAGATCCCTCTGGGGGACACCACCATGCCCTTCTGTGTCATCGCAGATGCGGCCTACCCCCTCCGGCCGTGGCTCATGCACCCCTACATGGGCCATCTCTCCGTTAGCCAGGAGTGCTTCAACGAGCGCCTGAACCACGCGCGCCAGGTGGTGGAGCGCTCATTTGGCTGCCTGAAGGGACGCTGGAGATGTCTCCTGACCCGCCTGGATGCAGGCCCCAACAACATCCCCCAGATTGTGGGTGCCTGCTGCGCCCTGCACAATTTGGTCGAGAGCAAGGGGGAGACCTTTTTGCAGGGCTGGGCTGCAGAGGCCAGCAGGGCACACGTCCAGCCATCTGCTGCCCCCAGTCGGCAGGTGGACCCTGAGGGGACCGGGGTCCAGGAGGCCCTGCGGGCCCACTTTGATGAACAGGCCGCGGGGTGAACTCTGCCCAGGCCCCCTACTGCCCGCCCCTTCCTCCCCCACACTCCTGCCCCAACGCCTACACCATGGAGCACCCCACCGCACCCCCCTCCCACTTGTCCTGGACAAATGACAGCACGCACTTGTGGCTGAACATAAACTTTTTTTTTTCTTTCCGAACCATTTTTTTTTATGACTGTAAATAAATATTTGAACCACAAACCAAAAACTATGTACAAACGTTGAACAAAAGCAATATGTACAAAAATAAAACAATACAAAGAAACAACTGTCCGCAATAATAAAAAGAAAACCAGGGAGGATAAAGGGGAGAACTATTTACATGGGGGGGACGGGGCAAACTGGGGGCTGAAAACCACAGGGTCCAACTATATACAAGGGGGGGGACACGTCCCGGGCCCCTCGCCCCTATAGCCTGGCACCGGGCGTTGGCGGCCGGGAGCCCCGCCGCGGTCGCAGCCTGGTCCGTGGCTGGGTGGGAGCGGGCTGGACCGGAAGGTACGGAGGCCGGCGAGTGTCAGGTGGCTCCAGGGGTCCCTCAGCGCTCCGGCCCTCGCCGGTGGGTGGCGGGGCGATGGCGGACGGGACGGCGATGGGCGGAGCAGCTGGTGTTGGGGCTGCAGGAGCAGGCAGGGCGGGTGATGTTGCGGACGGCGCGGCATGGGGGGCCAGGTAGTCCACTAAGTGGTTAAATGTGTCCATGTAGGCCCCCCATGCCTCCTGGCGCCAGGCCAGCGCCCGCTCCTGCAGCTGGAGGTGCTGCTCCGCGACCTCCAGCTGCCGACGGTGGATGGCCAGCAGCTGGGGGTCCGTCGACGTCGGCGGTTGGTGGCGCGGGGTCCGCCGTCTAGCCCGCCATGGGGCCAGTCGGTCCTTGGCTGAGGGGCTGGCCTGGAGCGATGGTCCCGGAGGGCTCTCCGGGACGACTGACGCCTCGCCGGTGCTCTCTTCCAGTCCTTCTGATGGTGCAGGTGCAGGACACAGGAGAGGAGGTGGGGAAGAAGAATGGAGACAGGAGTTAGTGTGGGCCCCGAGCCGTGGCCTTTGTCCCCCCAGCCCTGTGCTGCAGGTTCCCCATCCCCGTCCCCGGAAGATGCTGCTGTGATGGATAGGGTTCAGGGGTCCCCCTGCCCTGCACCCTGTCCCCTGGTGGGAGCGACTTGCACTTCACCCTGCAGGGTCTGAGAGCAGGAGAGGTTTCTTAGGCCACAGATGCCCAGTTTCTGCCAGGAGTGACAGCACCAGCTGTCGGAAGAGACAGTCCTTCCAACCCATCCTGGGGAGAAGACCCCAAGGGGTGCCCCTCTGGGATGCAGCTTTCCCCCTCCTCAGGCTGGCTGCCTTCCAGCTCTCCCTTCCCCTAGCCTCTACCTGTGGGCCCCGCCCTCGCCCCCCAAGTCCAAGCCAGCTCAGCTCCTCCCTCCTGTTTGTTCAGGGCAGAGGTGTCACCTGTCAGCTGTAGCCCCAGGATCCTCCTTTGCCCCTGGGAGCTATTCGGCTCTTGTTGCTCATATGTAGACTGAGTCTCCCTTTGGCACTCCCCCCACTCCATCACATGCTGCTGCTGCGGGGTGTCCCACCCCCTCCTCCCGGGGGCCCCTCGAGGTTCCGCTCCCCCCTGGACCGGGGATGGGGCATGGCACTGTCATGCGGGGTGAGGGGGGACAGAGGCTGATGGATGCAGTGCTGTGAGGGCCATGGCCCTGGTGTCCTTGGGGCCATGGCCATGTGAGCATGTGGGGGGCCCTGGACACATCTCTCTTACCCCCGCCCCTCAAGCCCGGGGTGTCCACCAGAGGGGGGTACCTACCCGTCGGTCCGCTCCCACGGTCCGGAGATCCCCGGGGGGGGGAGGCCCTGCTGCTGCTCCGGGATGGCAGGAGGAGGATCTGCAGCCCGGATTCTGCGGAGGAGGAGCCCCCCTCCTCCTCCTCCTCCTCCTCCTGCCGCGATGTCCCGGGAGTGGGCTCCGGGGGGGGCCCCCGGGGTGCGGGGCTTGCCTCCAGGGCGGACTCCGTCTGCAGGGCCTGCTGGGGCTCGTCGGCCGAGGTGTCAAGGGTGGCCGGAGGGGAGGAGGTGTGCCGGGAGCCCGGGATGTCCCTGAGCTCCCTGTAAAAGGGGCAAGTGACGGGGGCGGCCCCAGATCGGCTGGCCGCATCCCGGGCCCGGGAGTAACCCTGCCGCAGCTCCTTGACCTTACTCCTGACGTGGTCAGGAGTGCGGGCAGGGTGACCCCGGGCAGCCAGGCCGTCGGCCAGCCGAGCGAACGCATCCGCTTTCCGCCTCTTGCTCCCCATTACCTGGAGCACCTCCTCCTCGCTCCAGAGCCCCAGCAGGTCCCGCAGCTCGGCCTCCGTCCAGGAGGGGCCCCGCTTCCGCTTGCCAGCCTGGCTGCCCTGGCTCCCCTTGGGGAGGGTCCCCTGGGGGCGCTGAGGGGGCTGCCGGCCAGCCATCGCAGCTGTGTGGGGCTGAGGGTGGTGCAGGCTGGCCGCGTGTGCAGGCTGCAGCCTGCATGTTCCCTCAGCTTCCTGCAGAGGAAGGGAGGGGGAGGGGACCTTTAAGGGGCCGCTCCACGCGGCCACCAGTGAGCTGAAGGGCTGGAGAGAGCGTCTCTCAACCCCCCAGCTGATGGCCGCCATGGAGGACCCGGCAATTTCGATGTTGCGGGACGCGGATCGTCTACACGGTCCCTACTTCGACGTTGAACGTCGAAGTAGGGCGCTATTCCGATCCCCTCATGAGGTTAGCGACTTCGACGTCTCGCCACCTAACGTCGAAGTTAACTTCAAAATAGCGCCCGACATGTGTAGCCGCGACGGGCGCTATTTCGAAGTTAGTGCCGCTACTTCGAAGTAGCGTGCACGTGTAGACACAGCTGGTGTCTCTTAAAGATATTTGGAAACCAGAATTTCTGCTCTGTGGGGAAGTCCAACAATTTGAAATTTGTTTTGAATTGGAATGAACAGGGAAGCACGTGAGTCCATGCAGCAACATTGTTCATGGTAGGATAGTGTTTCACAGATTTATAGCTTTACTTGCTTGTACCAAAGCTCTTATATATGAAAATAATTTTTACATAATGCTTTTATCATTACGTCTTTATTAGTACTATATTGGGCTATTAATGAACATGCATTAATGCATGCAATTAATGTAGAGTAGACTTAACGTGTTTAAAAATTAACGTGAGTTAATTGCAGGTATGTCAATTGACAGACCTATTTTAAAATGTGCTGACTGGCAGGGCTCTGAGCTCTGGCCAGCTCCCAGCCCCATGGTTGCTGGGGTTTCCCAAGCCCTGGTCAGGTCTCCAGGGCTGGAGCTGCTAGCTGGGCTACTAGCCACTGTGCTACTCCCAGAGAGGGTTCCAACTGGTGTCCCATGGCTGCAGAGATCCTGGCCAGGTCTGGGAGAACCTTGGCAGCCTTGCAGCTGAGAGTGGCTGGGGCACAGAGCCCTGCTGGTAGCCATGCAGCCATAGGGACCTCAGCCAGATGCAGCCCTGCAACTGGGATCCAGCTGGGGTGTGAAGCCCTGCTGCAGGCAACCCCATAACTGCAACACCTGGCTGGGGCTGAGGGAACCCCAGAAGCCCTATGATTAATCACACGATTAATTATGATTACTTTTTAATCACACAATTAATCATGATTAATTTCTAATCACTTAACAGCCCTAATCCTACATTCTTATTAAAATAACTAAGTTACTCAAAGTAAGAACTCAGTAAGGACCTCAGGATTGGATCCATAAAGAATAGCTTTGCAATGCTAACAAATATACAAAGCAAACATAGCAATAGGTGGTGCCATCAATTCCAGAAATAGCTATAAATGAAAACTGATTACCCTCAGTCCCTTGTTGGTATGAAATACAAAACTACGTTATCCTAAATCATAAGGGCCTGTATATCCAATCCAGGCACACGATTCCTGCTGCCGCCAAGGACTTTACTGATTTTTTTTAGGAGGTAAGCAAACTAGATATGAAAAATAACTGGTTTGGGACTAAGCGTTGCACAACTTATGCTAGAGTTTGCACGATGCGACAGTTAGCACAAATTTATCCTTTGCGTTGGACTAGGAATAGAAATACATCTAGGAGCAAAGCAATAAAGGAATGTCTGATTACTTTCAGTGTAGAGAGAAGAAAGGGAAAGTGTGTCTTCCTCTGCCTGAGGTCATTCCATGCCATTCTCCCTTTCAATTTACTGAGCTGTTTATCCTCTTGCCCAGTCTGTTTTTTATCACATCTGTTGGCAATCATCCACGTGAGTATGGCCCATGGTTAGAAGAGGAAACCACTGAGTATTGTGAGTAGTAAAAGGGGAAGTGGGAGACCACAGAGAGTGGAAAGAAAAAAGAGTAATAATTATCTCATGATATTGCTTGTGAAGAATCCAAAGGAGGTGCCATAATTCAGTGAAATCTTACCAGGAGCAGCAGATGTAATATAGGAGTATTTCTCAATATTTTTTTAATAAAGGACCCCTTTTAAAAATGTTTAAGTACCCTCAGACTTCTCTCATGTACCCCTAAGAGTATGCATATCGCCAGTTGGGAAACATGGTCCTTAGGTGATCTGAGGTCTTGAAACTAGCGCCATTCAGCCTTTCCAGATTACAGTACTCTTTTCAGGAGTCAGATTTGTTTTGCATACAACCAACTGACATCTCACTTAAAAACTACTTACTTACAAAAACATGCAAACATATCACAGAAGTCTACTAAGCTGTATCTACACTAGCCCCTTGCTTTTGGAAGGGGCATGGTAATGAGCGAGATCAGAAGATGCTAATGAGGCACTGCCATGAATATGGAGAGCCTCATTAGCATAATAGCAGCCATGGCAATTGGAAAGTACCGCTTTTGAGTTGCGCGCTGCCTGTATAGACAGGGGCCTTTTGAAAGGACCCCCCCAATCTTCGAAAGCCCCTTCTTCCTAACACCAGAAATCAAAGGTCTGTATTTTACTTCTCATCTTCCTTCCTTTTGTCATGATCCTGAAATCCACCATCTCATGATCACTGAAGCCCAGTTTGCCACCCACTTCTATTTATCCTACTAGTTTTTCCCTGTTTGTGAGCAGCAGGTCAAGCTACGCATGGCCCCTGGTCTGTTCCTTCAGCACTTGTACCAGGAAGTTATCCCCAACATTCTCCAAAAACTTCCTGGATTGTCTGTGTGTTGCTGTATTGGTCTCTCAGCAAATGTCTGGGTGATTAAGGTCTCCCATGAGAACCAGAGCCCATGTTCTGGAAGCTTCTCTGAGTTGTCTGAAGAAATCCTCATCTACCTCATCTACCTGGTCTGGTGATCTATAGCAGACACCAACCACAACATCACCTCTGTTGCTTCTGCCTCTAAGCTTAACTCCAAACCTTGTCATGGGCTTTTCTTCCTCCATATACTGGAACTCTGAGCAGTCCTACTGCTCTCTCACATACGGCACCACTCCTCCTCCTTTTCTCCCCTGCCCAATGATTGCTGCTACTGGGATGGGCAGTATTTTTCATTCTTGTTGTGTCTGAGTTGTGGAGGGGGAAGAGGGGGGAGACTGGTGCTCCTGGGGCAGGGCTGGAGGTGGGGGGAAACTGGTCGCGGATTAGAGAGGGGGTGTTTCAGAGATATGGATGGGGGATTAGTAGGGAGTGAGAGTACCGGGGCAAGCAGGATTAGTAGGGGATTGGGCACACGGGGCAAGCGGGATTAGGAGGCGATTACAGAAGGGGCACTACGAGGGAATTGTGATATTGGGAGTTATTAGAGAATTAGAAGAGGGACATTATTGGGCGTTGAGCGAGTGGGTGGACACTGGTTGTGACAGTGGAGTTATGATTGGTGAGAGGGTGACACTAATGTGGGGGGTGGGGGGGAACAAACCCACATTGTGGACAGCTCCAGGCACAGATGCAGTGAACTCTGGGTCCATCTTGGGGGCTCTCATATCTCTCTCCCACTATCGGTCCTTGCCATGGGGACATGAGGGCTAAGCAACTGTGGGCTGCGCTGCTGCAGAGGGGGCGGGGCCCTGGGCTGGGCTGCAGGCTGGGATTCAGGTCCCTGCTTCTCCCTTGCTTCAGGGACTATGATGGTATTGGAACTGTTACTGGGGAGGGGGGAGGGTCACCCCTTCCTCTTAGCTATAGGGATGAGATTGGGTGAGGCAAGAAGTGCAGTGGGAGCAGGTTTTGCTGTTCCCCAGCTTGCTCCAAGACTGCTAGCCCCATCCAGGTTCATGTCCAGTAACGTTATCTTTTATCACTATATTTTGCATACTATCTATACAGGTATATGAAAATAAATGTATAAAATCCATGGCTCTTTGTACTCTAGCCACAGGTTTTTTGGCTCTTGGTCTCTAACTGGGTGGCCACGTCTCTTCTAGTTTGACATCTTATTTATGAGAGATCAGACTTCAGAAACTACTTGTCTATTCCGAACATATATGAGAAGATCTCTTTACTTTTTCCTATGATAGCTGCAAGGAGTCAGGGAATGAGGCACTAGGATTGAGAATATGACAATTGTCTCTCCAGAGCTCTCAATGGTCCCCTTTTTGGTGCTATAGCAGTGTGGAGGAGGAAGCCATTCGATTCAAATGCAGAGGTGGAAAAAGTTAGACCTTCCCATTTTGGAGAGGAGGATGAAGAGGGGCAGATTGTGTTAAGAAATCTGGTGGTGGAGACTGGGCCTTGAGGCTGGCAGAGGAATGGAGACTGAGATGGAGAACTGGCGGCGGGGGGCAGACACTAAAATGTCTGTGCTGGGAAACTAGGTCTGTCAGAACAACCAGCACAGGAGAGAAATTGCCAGAGGACCGGGGAATGGGGAGACTTTGACTGGATGAGGTGCTATGGTGAAGGGGAACTGGAACTGGCAGAGTAAAGAGTGTGGAACTGATAGCCAATGGGGCGGAGGCATGAAGGCAGAGGAAGGAAAGGCAGATCTGACAAGGAATGGGGTACAGGAACAGAATGGCAGGGGACAGAATGTGCAAAAGCACCAAAGCCATGAGCCCGAGTCAGAAGATGAGACTGAGTGAGAAGCCAAGGGTGGGAGATGGGACCTGGGAGCCAGTGGAAGAGGGTGGGATGACTGGAGTCTGACAGGGAGAAAGAGGCAGATAGGGGAGTGGAGGAGGGAACTAGGACTTGTTGGGCAAGCAGAAGAGGGTCAGTAAGCTGGGAGTGGATGGCTAGGACTGTGAATGGCAAAGCAAGAGGACTGGAAGTATGAGGTAGTGGGGACTGAGAGTAGAGTAGGGTAGACTGGGATGGGGAATTTCAAGGCATGAAACTAGGACTTATTGGACAAGGAGCCTGGGAGTAGGATCAGAAGCCTGAGGAACGGAGACTGTAATTGAGCAGGTGACCAGGACAAGAGTGGGATGATGAGGCTGCAGTTGGGGATTGAGGGGTGGGGTTGAAACTGGATGTGATCACACTTGGGGTGGGGGAAGGACAGAACAGTCCAAGGCCACTAGGTAACACTTCCCTGTAGATCCTGGAATGGAGCACAAGATTCCTGAGCCTCACTATTCCTCTCCTGTCACCAAATAGCTGTGAACTCTGTTGGCAAAATGTCTCATTTCCCTTTAGCACCTGTCCATATGGAGGTTAACAACATATTACTGATATAAGTTACTTCAGTAACTCAGATGGAAGAGGTCTCTGCAGGAGATGTAAATATTCCACCCCGATGACAAATCATGTGGGCGTCAATATGATGCTGCATAATCAGTTTGGAAATTACACAAGAAATTAGATTAAAAGAACATTCATATAGTTAAGTCAAGCATGCAAAAATTAGGATAATTCAAGAATTAAGGTTGCTGGTGCAATTTTAATTCAGCCCCCTTCTGTGTATGAATCATGATGCAGTCTTTAATTACACGATCATTTATTTTTTCCATCCTGCTCTGGGGATGAATCGGGATTGTGTACTGAATGAGCTTATTGTGTGTAAGATTCCTAATTCATTTTTTGCAGAAATGAAAAGGTGTTCTTCAGAATGAGACAAGGGATTGCAGGAAGAGAGAGGACAGTGTGATAGTTAAGGACACCCTGGAGAACTGGATTCTGTCTTTCTTTCTACCACAGAGTTCCTGTGCAAATTCCGAGCAACTGACTTAAATGAAACTTTAACAGGTGGTTAATAATTTCAAGTTTTTCATTTTCTGAGTGCCCCGCTTGAGATTCAGGGATCTGATTTGCAGATTGCTAACCTATTGCTGCTGTGTCTTGAAAATGTAAAGTGGTATATACCACTGTAACTGGGTGCAACTCACTGCTGTAACTGGGTGCAATTCACGGCTGCAATGGTCACTCAAGAATTTGCTGAAGCTAGCCTCTGCCATGCCTTCTTCTGCCTATTCTCCACCACCTGCATCAGGATGCACATCCTTCCTAAGCTGTGGAGCCATTCCTCAGGGTACTGCTCCGCCACAGTGCTTCCTCATTCTAGTGTCCTCACCCTCAGGGAACCCTTCAACATCCTATGACCACCTTGCCTCAGTGACCCTACTGCCAGTTTTCATCCAGCCACTCATCTCAGGGGCAATTGCAGTCTGAAATGGCCACTCATCGTAGGTAAGGGGGTATTGGCCTGCTGCCTTCACCTGCCCTGGCTGCTTCCTTGCAGCCCTAGCATCCCAGAGGTCAGGGCATAGACATTGACCAAATGAAATGGGAGCCCCTCCACCCGAGCCCAGAAGTACAGCGGGTGACCTGCCATGAACTCAACACTCCCCAGAACCTCGGGCTGCAGGGTCAGGGAGAACTGGGTCGCCACCCTGGCTTGATGGGCTGAGAGGTGGCTGAAGTAGACTCTGTTCCCCCACACTAGCGCCAGCTGGCTTCAGTGGCTGGAGCAGTGTGGGTCCCCTACAGGAAGGTGACAGAGTACACCACCTCCCAAAGGAAGGAGAGCACCTAACACCTGCAGATACCTGACCTGCAGCCCCTCATGTTTAAAGGGGCAAAGATGAACAGAAGCATTGTGAGAGGTGGGGGAAGATTCTCACTGGAGGGTGCACCAGTGGTCCCCTTAGGGCTTCACAGAAATCTGTGACCCACCACAAATGTGAGCATGGCATCACAGAACCCACAGGCCTGCTGGTAGACCAGAGCATCCCTCCTCCTGGTCCCTTTACCCTCTTTCCAGGCAGGCCTCATGGTCTCAAGGATAAGGTGGTGATCTCCCCAGCACTGAAGGGTGTGAGTCACTTTGTTCTTGGAGCTATGAACATCATCCAAGAAAATGCACATCTCAGCCCTTGGTGCATTGGGCATCAGAGCCTCGGGGCCCTGAACACCATCAGGCCAGACACCTCTGTGGACCCCCTGGGACAAGGTGTAGGGGTGGAGGGAGAACAGCCCCAGATGTGCCGGGAGAGGGTGAAACAAAAATTACATCCCAGGGGTCCACAGCCCCAGGGTGGTCATGACAGGATAAGGAGTGAAGAGAAAGGTAGGGACAACAGGGATAGAAACAGGCACAATGTGAGGGATAGGAATGGGGAGGGTATCTGGAGGTGGAAGAGGTTCAGGAGAAGATGGGGTGGGGGAAGAAAAGGGGAAGGAAGGGAAACAGGAGGAGAATGGAGGGGGAAGTAATCATGGTAGGGAGAAGGACATGTGCCGGGGATGGGGTGGAGCCAGGAGTGGGGATGGGGCAGAGGATGGGAACAGAAAGGGGATCAGCAGCCCGAGCAACAAGGGTGCCAGGAAGAAACACCCCATCACAGGGCAGGGAGGTTGTAGGGATGAGGGTTGCAATGCAGTTGTCGCCAGCATTGGGCTCTGGCACCACCACTGGAGCCCTCGGTGCTGGGGGTTCCTGGGAACAGCCAGAGCTCTGGCCCTCCAGAGACACCCAGGGGCTTGATAGGCACAGCTGGAACACCACTGCTGAGCGGGCAGGCGGTCACGCCCTGGGATGACTTGGGAATGGGGGAGGGGTGGTGAAGGGGTCAGAGGAAGCCGGAGAAAAAGGAGAGGGAAGGGGTGACTGGGTGCAAGCACCAAGCTCACAGCCCTCCAGGATCAGGGGATCCGCAACCGAGGCAGCTGGGGTCAGGCCCAGTGCCGCAACTTCCTGGGAGAGGAAAGTGAGGCTGCTGCCTGCCTCTTCAGGACCCCCTGGCAGTGGCTGGGTCAGCAGCCACCTCTGGAGGTGCAGCAGGCACGAGGTCAGAGGAGTTGCTCACCAGGGTCTCACTAGGTTGAGATACCAAGATAGAGGGAATTGTGCCCTCCTCAACCACTGCAGTGACCTCAGCCACCCCTTGCTGTTGGTCAGCGGTCAGGTGTCCAGTGGGGGCATTCCGGGCAGTTACAATCCCTCAGGGCCTTATGTGGCACATCCTCCCTGTCACACCCTGCTTGTTGTGCTTCCCCTGCACAAGCTCCCAGCCCTTTGATGAGGTGGGCTGGGTGGCAGAGGAGGGGCCAGGGGACAAGGCCAGCAGTGAGAAGGGAAAGGAAAAGGAGGATGGACAGTGAAGGAAGGGAGGACCCTCCCCGCCCCCACCCAGGGAGGGCCCTGTCTGAGTCCTGTCACATTCCCCCCACACTCTGCTCTGCACACCTGGCTTTATTGCCTGTTACAGCAGTGGCACCTGCATGCTCATCTGGGTCCAGTGGGGAGACATCCTCTGGCACCCAAGCAATATTGATATCAGTTGCAGGAGGAGGATGGGTGGCACCAGCATCCAAGGCAACAGGGCCACTGGTGATGATGTGGCTGGTGCCCTCCCAGGCGTCAGGGGTCCCAGACTTCTCCCCAGGCTGGACAAGGGGGCAGTCCCTTTGGACATGACCCGTTGCCCAGCAAAAGAAGCACTGGGCCTCCCCCATGGTTTAGTAGACATGGTACTGGACCCCCCGATGGGGCACCAGAAAAGTCCCATCTGGAGTGACCCCACCACACACCACCAGCAGCAGTTGTGCCTGTGCCTACTGGTGGAAGGAGAGGACGTGGCAGAGGGTGGTGTCTTTGCAGCCCGGGAGAAAGGGATTCAGGACTAAAAAGGGTTTCCCCCACGTGGTCGGGAAAGGCAGAAGGGCGGCATTGGGGAAGAAGGGAGGAAGAGAGGAACACCACCCATATGCCCCGATCCTCCAGTGGCTTGATGGGCACATGGATACCCCCCAACTCCAGGCCTCTCTCCACTGCCTCCTGGGTGGCAGCCTCATATGCCAGTGTAACCCTTCTGCCAGAAGGAGTCGGCAGCAACTAGGGCCGGGTTCAATATCTAGGGGTTCCTTTTCGTCCATCTCACACTGAACTGGCTCAAGCCCCCACCCAGTAGCCTGGGAAATTCACACAACCCTGGGCGCCTCAGAGAGGCAATGCTTCCTCACTCACAAGCACAGAGTCTGAGTGTAGAAAAGAAACTTTTGATGTACAAAGGCAGAGAAGTCATATGGCATAAGCTTGGAAAATACCACACCCAGAGTTCATAACTAATCCTCCAGTAACTGTCCCAGCTCAAATGGATTGAGCAGTGTCCCTTGCCTCTCAGGCTTGCCAGTCAGCCAGTCCACACACCCAAACTTTCTTTGTACACCCCTTTTCAAATGCCCCACTTACAACTCTGTCCAGTCTGTACAGGCCCTGACACATCACCCTGAGGCATTCCCTCACTGAACCTGAGGCACTGCCCCCTTTCCGCTGGTCCAGCTTTCTGCTTGCTCCCTACCAGCTGCCCTACTGGCCAGCCATCGGCTGTGCCTGCCATCCACCTACTGCTCCTCTTACCAGCTGGCTCCCAGTTGCACCATCCATCCATCTGCTGCGGCTCCTCCTACCAGCCAGTCACACTGTCCATCCATCTGCAGCTGTCTTGTAAGCTTTGCTGTAGGCAAAACCCTGTGATTTTAGCTCATAGCATCATTCAACTCTAGGCCTAACTACAGCATCCTGAGAATCTGCACAGAATAACTATAGACCACATGTAGGTTTACCTGTGAATAGTGAGAACAGGGTGGGAGAAGAATCAGTCAAACCAGTTTTACAGCTATATAACCAAGGCCCTTCTAACCAACTTGATCCAATCACCTCACCTCACAATGCTTGGGGGGGGGGGGGGCTCCGTAATCCATATCTTACTCAGTAGTGACAACTACCTTGTGCCCCCACAACTTCAAGCATTGTTGAGACTCCACAATTCTTACACTGGGTGATAGCGTAAATTGTGACTTCACAACAACATGTTGTTTACAATCAACAAAACCTCCTTGCTTTGTGTGCTCCCATGAGGCTTTGTTTACAAGGCATTATGTATGCACAGCTTTGTATTTTCATGCAAATAATCTCTGCAGGACACACCAGGAAGAATACCTCCTTCCCAAATGTCCTAGAGGCTGCCACCATGGCTGCAGGCCCCATCACTTGACAATGCCTGCACATAGGTCTCCACATGGGATGAGGCCAACCCCAGGAGGCCGTGCACCCCATGCCTCTGAGGAAGGGTGTGTAAGGGGCCCTGGCCATCGGGGATGGTACTCTTAGAGGTGGTCAGAGTGGAGTGTGAGGTGGCAGTCACCAGGGAGTATGATGTGGGGGCTGGCGAGACAGAGACCCCAGAACTGGTAGAGGAAATGGGGGCAAGAAGGAGGGGGAGCTGTGGCAGATTGAGCCGCAGCAGGAGGTGGAGCCTTTGCCATGGGAGATTTTGCCTTGTAGGCGGGGTTTTTTCCCATTTTTGTCCCCTGACCCTTCCTGCTCTTTGGGGGGCTGTTTTGGAGGTGTAACCAGCAGAGGGTGCTGTGGCAGGTGCAACAGGAGCCTTGGAGCTTGTGCCTGTGCCTGTGGCCAACATGGGGGCAGATGACCTGGCAGCCTCAGGTGGATTCACCACAGTGGAGGTGGAAGTGAGAACAGGGGAGGAAGGGAAGACACATGACACCCCCCCGCCAACAGGTTCATTGGCGATAGGGAGGGAAAGGTAGGAGCAGGTGTTGGGATAATCAGGAAAGGAAAGGGTGAGGTGGGGGAAGAGAGAGGACGAAGGGAAGATGAGAGGGCTACACCTCCCTGCGCAGCCAGGCTGCGAGCCAGGTGAGGGGGGAAGTGGTTTAACGGAGGAAGGAAGGGAAAAATACATGGAAAAACTGCAACTCCCATCACAGGCTGGTAAGACGGCTCCTTCTACTGCACTGAGAGATGTGGGGAACTACGGGACTATGTGGGGAGGTGGAAAAGTGAGTGGGGTAACTAAGAGAAAAGGAGGGAGGGGAGTTTGGGCACCAAACAAAGGAAAAATGGGGGTTTGTGGGCACATGGGAAGGGGAAAGGCAATAGAAGGGAGGGCAGGCAGCAAGGGCTGACCTGCTGTAGGGTAAGGGGAGCAGCTAGACACTGCAAGGGGGCAGGTGGGCCCACAGGTGCCTGAATAAAAGGCCTGCAGCAGCTGCTGCAGAGCGGGGGGGGGGTTGGGTAAGTGGTGGGGCAGGGATGGCAGGGCCCCAGCAACAGCTAAGGCCGGGGGAGAGAGAAGCTATGGGGGTGGCAGCAGAAGGGCAGGGAATGAGGCATGGACCACAACTTAGCACCTACCTCAACTGCATCAGCCACCCCACTGGTGGAAAAGGCTCCACACAAATTCTCTCCCCCCCACAGCGCTCCACAGCAAGTCATGGAAGGAAGCCCAGCCACTGCCTTGAAGCAGCCACCTACCTCCTCTGCAGCAAAAGGAAGCCGCAGAGGTGAAGATCGAAGTCCAGGCTTGCAGAGAGGATGGAGGGGCCAGCAGACCCCCAAGAAGATTGAAGGGTGGGGGTCTTCCCCCCTCCCCTGCCCAAGGGCAGGCCAGTAGAAATCCCCACCCCCCTATGCCCACAGCAGCTCCAAGAGCTAGTGGGAGGGGTCGGACAGGGCAGCCTGCACAAGAGCAGGAAAAGAGGGGGGAAGTGGTCTGGGAGAGACAAACAGAGGCTGTTCAGCAGCCCACCACACAGACTACAGTAGCTGCATTGAGAGCAAATATGTGAACAGTTGGGTCTGTGCTTTTGTGTTTCCTAGGGACTGAAGGTCACCAAGGAGCAGCTTGCAGCAGCGGGCTAATTCAGCACCAGCAGCTAATTAAGGCCTTCAGAACCCTTTAAAAGGCTTCCCCTCAGGTAAGGAGGGGGAAGGAGAAAGGTGACGGATAAGGAAGGTGGAAGGAAAGGCTGCAGGGAGAAAGATCTGCTGTGACTACCTGGGGAAATTATTGAAGAAGCATCTGGTGGAGGCAGCCCAGGGAGGCAGCAGCAGCACCGGGGTACCTGGGAGGAAAGCCCCACTAGCAGTAGCTAGACAGGGTCCCTGGGTCAGCACCCAGAATGTGTGGGAGGGGACTGGGTTCCCCCCCCGACTGCCCCACACACCCCGGGGCAGCCCTCAGGGGTAGGAGGCAACTGGACATGCTAAAGAGGTCTCCTGCACTAGTGACTGTGACACTGACTGTGCCAGTGCTGAGAATGGCTCAATAAGGCCACTGGGAACAGGAGGCAGATCACAGGGACACAACGAGCTCTGAGGCATTACCTAAACTACCAAGAAGCACAGGACCCAAGGGGAACAAGCTTGGGGCTTTGTCACACTCCCTCATCCAGTAAAGGCCCCTCGCCCTCTTATTGTTACACCTCCTGCAATGAGGTGTTTGAAATAATGCACCTGCTGTTTCAAATTAATTTTGCAGTAGCGTGTGCAGAGCGTGTATGCTTGCAAAGCTATTCGAAATAACGGCTCTTTTCTCATGATAACTTTGCTGCATGTCTGTAGCCAAAGTATCCTCAACCTGGCCAGCCATCTCTTTTACACATCACTTTTGGTCTCCGATTGGCTCCCACAAGCCCCTCCCCACTGGCTCCCAGGCCAGCTCTCTCCCAGGGCTTCTTTTAACCCCTTCTGTGCCAGTGTGGGGCACCTGCCCCATCACAACCACATAAATGTCAGGTCCTAGGTGTCTCAAAGAAGCATAGAAAATTGATGGGTACTTTTAACCATAATTCCTGTGCCTGAGTGTGCCTCTATGAATGGAGCTAAGACCCCTCATCCCAGAGATGCATTGTGAAAATAAATTCATTAATGTTTGTGATGTGCTCAGATACTACAGTGATGAGACCCACAGAAAAATCCCATGGTTTGAACTGAAGGAGATAGGGGTCTTGTGGAAAAAATAGCAGTGAAATGAAAGAGTGTCTCACAATGCATGTGCCCAAGTGGGCTAAATTAAGGTTGCACCAACTATCTTATTTCTGGCATCACTGAACTTTTAAGTACTTGATCTTCCATTCTTAATAATGCTCTTTTCTCATGGGCTTTATTATTGTTTGTTGTTGCAAGTCATTAGACATAGAGTTGGGAGCATTTTAATTACATGTAATGTTTCAACTTGAATAGATTTTCCATTCCTTTCCTACTGTATCAACTGGGGTTAGTGAAGGAATAATCCTTCCTCTGCCATGTTTCTGTGGAACTGAGTAAGAAAGGATACTAGTGGATACATTAGTTAGATGAAATGTGGTTTGATTCATGAGTGAGCTTGAGAATCACACTGAAGAAAGGGAATAATAATTTTACTTTGCACACCCATTTAGACAGAATCATCTGGCCAACTGATTACTAGAGAGAAGCTGTGTGTTGGTCTGTTTTCATTCCTGACATAACTCCAGTGAATTTAATGTTCTGAATTACCCCAGTGTATTACCTCTGACAAACTCAACAACACAGCCCTAAATACCCAATTATGATAGCAGAAAGCACGCAGTAGAACATTATGTCCAGAAGCATCTCAGCAGAAGGTAATTCCATGAATGGCAATAATTCAATGACATTTTTTGTGAGGCTGTTACTAAAGCTGTGTGAGTCATCGGAAACCATGCACAACTTGCCAAGCTTTGTATTTGCTGGGAGATCCAAGCCCCGGCCTTTGTCTGACCAGGGCTATGGCTACACCTGCCCCCAACTTCGAAGGGAGCATGGTAATCAGGGTGATGGGAGATCACTAATGAAGTGCTGCAAAGCATGTGCAGCACTTCATTAGGCAAATTCTGCCCCATGGCAACTTCAAAGTGCCAGCATGTGTGTAGCCGCGGGCACTTCAAAGCAATTTTGGGGAGTAAATTTTGGAGCGTAAAGGCACTTCAGAGTGCCCGCGGCTACACGGCATGACAGCACTTTGACACTTCAAAGTTGCCACAGGGGAGAATTTGCTAATGAAGTGCTGCATATGCACTGCAGCACTTCATTAGTAATCCCCCATCACCCTGATTACCATGCCCCCTTCGAAGTTAGGGGCAGGTGTAGACACGGCCAAGATTTCATTGTCTTCAAAATATTCACTGGCTATCCAGTTCTGACCAGCAGGTTTTAAGACTGACCTGCAACTTTATCTTTCACAAAATTCATCTTGCATCTCTTCCGCCCTGATGCTGCTGCCTGGCGGAAAGGATCTGCAGGTCACCTCAGCTTTCCAGGGGTGCTCTGTTAACCATTCCACACACCTTCTATGTTCACAAGAGCCCCATAGTTGATCTACCTGTCCCTCCAAATTTCCCAGTCCTTTAGTGATAGGGTTCTGCTTTCTCTATAGTGACCCTACAGCTTCTTGTGCCACAAGCTCTGGCCAAAAGTCACTTTAAAACTGGTTTAAATATTATGAGGTTGTCTAGGTCAATGCAGACACTTAGAAAATAATCACTGATGATTCATTCATTGGCATTGTATGTTACACAGTAATCAAAAGGGCAAAAGCTGATTTTTATAATTGTGATTGAATTTAGGCTGCATAGGGAGCCACTGACTATTTACTCAGTGCCTGTGTGAGTGGAGAAAACAGTTTCAGACTTGGTGGTTGCATCGTTCAGGCTGAGCTCTGGGACTTTTCACTGGGGTACATGTGTGTCGACTTCTTATCCTAGTTGATTTATCACTCCTGGATTAGTGACTTCCCTAGTGCCAGGGTATTCACAGTGTACTTGTGATACCAGGGTAAGAACTGAAAATAGATTTGTTGAAGTGGGTGACCCATTTGGATGCCACTCTGAATGTTTCATTAAGTAGATGGACTGATGGGAGTTTCCATACTGAATCAAACTACTGCCCATGAAGGTTAACATCCTGCCTGCGACAGTAGGCAGGGCTTTTTCAAGAAGACTAGAGAAAACTAACATGTAAGGATGAGCGAGCATAGTGCAGGGGAGGGTTACAGGGCAATTCCTGCCTTATTCCTTATGCTGTGAAATTTGAGATTGGACTGCCCTGATTTTAGCATAAGTTACTAGAATATCATTACTGTCATTCCGCCTTCTTCAGAAGGCCTTGTCTAAGAGTACACTGCCTGCAGAGGTTTCTTCACATTAGTTAATTCTATAACATTCCGAGGTCATGAATACCAGTGATTCTATGGAGACGCATTGCCTTTAATTTGCTGTAGCTATATCTGAAAGTGATTGCATTGAGAGAATCCATTCTCTTTTGGTATAGGGTGACATTATCCTTGAAGACTCTTGGAAAACGGGGGAGATACCGGATGACTGGAAGAAGGCAAACATTGTGCCCATCTTTAAAAAAGGAAAGAAGGACTATCCAGGGAACTATAGACCCATCAGCCTTACCTCAATCCTTGGGAAAATAATGGAGGGAATCCTCAAGGAATCCATTTTGAAGCACTTGGAGGAAGGGAAAGTGATCAAAAGTAGCCAGCATGGATTCACCAGGGGCAAGTTCTGTCTCACCAATCTGATCAGCTTCTGTGATGACATAACAAGCTCTGTGGACATGAGGAAGTCAGTGGATGTGATATACCTTGACTTCAGCAAGGCTTTTGATATGGTCTCCCACAACATTCTTATCCATAAGTTAAGGAAATATGGATTGGATCCTTGGACTATAAGATGGATAGAAAGCTGGCTTGATGGTCGGGCCCAATGGGTAGTGGTCAATGGCTCAATATCTGGATGGCGGTCTGTTTCAAGTGGAGTGCTGCAAGGCTCGGTTCTGGGGCTGGTGTTATTCAACATCTTTATTAATGACCTGGATGAGGGACTGGGTTGCACCCTCAGCAAGTTGGCAGATGACACAAAACTAGGGGAAGAGGTAGATACGTTGGAGGGTAGAGAGAGAATCCAGAGGGACCTGGATAAATTGGAGGACTGGTCCAAAAGAAATCTGATGCGGTTCAATAAGGAGAAGTGTAGAGTCCTGCACATGGGGCGGAAGAATCCCAAACATTGTTACAGGCTGGGGACTGACTGGCTCAGCAGCAGTACAGTGGAAAGGGACCTAGGCGTTATGGTGGATGAAAGGCTGGATATGAGTAAACAGTGTGCCCTTGTAGCCCAGAAAGCTAACGGCATACTGGGGTGCATTAGGAGGAGCATTTTGAGCAGATCTAGGGAAGTAGTTATTCCTCTTTATTCAGCACTGGTGAGGCCACATCTGGAATATTGTGTCCAGTTTTGGGCCCCCCAGTATAAAAAGGATGTGGATTTGCTAGAGCAGGTTCAGCGAAGGGCAACAGAAATGATGAAGGGTCTGGAGCACAAGACCTATGAGGATAGGCTGAGGGATTTGGGCTTGTTTAGTTTACAGAAGAGAAGACTTAGAGGTGATTTAATAGCAGCCCTCAACTTCCTGAAGGGGCGCTCTAAAGAGGAGGGTGAGAAATTGTTCTCAGTGGTGTCAGATGGCAGAACAAGGAGTAATGGTCAGAAGTTGAAGAGGGAAAGGTGTAGGTTAGATATTAGGAAAAACTTCTTCACCAGGCAGGTGGTGAAGCACTGGAATGCGTTGCCTAGACAGGTGGTGTATTCTCCATTCCTTGAGGTTTCTAAGTCCCGGCTGTACAAGGTCCTGGCTGGGATGACGTAGTAGGGGTTGATCCTGCTTTAGGCGGGGGGCTGGACTAGATGACCTCCTGAGATCCCTTCCAGCCCTATGATTCTGTGATTTCTTCCTGTTATGTCTATTTTTTTAAAAATCATGCATTTGTGTAGGCTCCAACAATGAGACATTTTATGCATATAAATGTAATTCACAAATGTTTAACTTAAGACCATATTGTAAAAACACAGCTGTAAGTCCATTTTTTAAAATAAGCATATTATAATGATTCTTAATGCCTATTCAGTGTGGAGCAACACGATCCAGATAGTATCCAGCAGGCACAAAAGATCCCAGCATGCAAAAGTTTCAGGCTGACTGAAGAAAAGTTTCTTTCAAAATAGATAACAGCAGATCCATAGGAAAAAGTGCCTAGACCATCCTCAAAGCAGATTTCTCATCTGGTAGCTATAGCTGAAAGAGTATTAGAAAATGGTACCCCATTCACACTGACACTCATTAGCTGGTGCTGATTTCATTTAACACAGTAATTTTCCATTCTTGTAAAGGTGCAACTCTGATTCCCGGATAACAAAGGAAATGCACATTTAAAGTAATTTTTAGGGATGGTCTAATTCTTTTTGCCTATTTTAAAACCTATTTGAATTCTAATGTTACTGGTTTCGCATTCTTTTTGGGAGATATTGTAGAAAGGGAACAGAGGCAGGGAAAAATTTGGCCAAAGTGGAAAAGGAAGGCTGAGAAAAATATCCTACTTTAGGCAGGGAGCTGGACTAGGTGATCTCCTGAGGTCCCTTCCAGCCCAAGAATTCTATGATACTAAAAATATAATTGAAATTAAACATAGTGGGTGCATCTACGCTAGCCGGCTACTTCGAAGTAGCCGTCACAATGTCGAAATAGCACGCATCGCGTCTACACGCGCCGTGTGCTATTTCGATGTTGAAATCGATGTTAGGTGGTGAGATGTCGAAATCGCTATTCCCATCCAAAGTTGAAGGCTGCTATTAAATCACCCCTAAGTCTTCTCTTCTGTACACTAAACGAGCCCAAATCTCTCAGCCTATCCTCATAGATCCTATGCTAATCCCCTTAATCATTTTGTTGCCCTCCACTGACCCTACTCCAGCAAATCCACATCCTTTTTATACTGAGGGGCCCAAAATGGGACACAATATTCCAGATGTGGCCTCATCAGTGCCAAGCAGAGTAAAATAACAACTTCTCTAGAGCTGCTCACAATGCTCCTCCTAATGCGCTCTAATATGCTATTAGCCTTCTTGGCTACAAGGGCATACTGTTTACTCATATCCAGCCTTTCATCCACCATAACCCCTAGGTCTCTTTCCACTGTACTGCTGCTTAGCCACTCAGTCCCCAGCCTATAATAATGCTTGGGATTCTTCCATCCCAAGTACAGGGCTCTACACTTCTTGAATCACATCAGATTTATTTTGGCTCAATCATCTAATTTATCCAGGTCACTCTGGATCCTATCTCCCTCTCCTGCTAGCTTAGTGTCATCTGCAAACTTGTTGAGGGTGCAATCCAGGCCCTCACCCAGCTCATTAATAAAGATGTTGAACAACACCGGCCCCAGAACCCAGGCTTGCGGCACTCCACTTGAAACCAGCTGCTCTCCAGATATTGAGCCATTGACCACTACCCATTGGGCCTGACCATCAAGCCAGCTTTCTATCCATCTTATAGTCTATGGATCCAATCCATACGTCCTTAACTTATGGGCAAGAATGTTGTGGAAGTCTGTATCAAAAGCTTTGCTAAAGTCAAGGTATATCACATCCAGTGACTTCCCCATATCCACAGAGCCTGTTACCTCATGATAGAAGTTAATCAAATTGGTAAGGCACAACTTGCCCTTTGTGAACTCATGTTGACTACTTTTAATCACTTTCCCCTCTTCTAAGTGCTCCAAATTGGATTCCTTGAGGATCCCCTCCATTATTTTCCCAGGAATTGAGGTAAGGCTGGTTGGTCTGTAGTTCCCTGGACTGTCCTTCTTTCCTTTTTTAGAAATGGGCACTACATGTGCCTTTTTCCAGTCCTCCTGCATCTGTCCTGATCTCCAAGAGTCTTCAAAGATAATGGCCAAAGGCTGAGCAATGACATCTGTCAATTCCCTGAGTATCCTTGGGTGCATTAAATCCAGACCGATGGATTTGTGTACATCTAGTTTTACTAGGTAGCTCTTAACTTTCTCCTTCCCCACTGATGGATGCCCTCTACCTTCCCATACTGCGTTGTCTAGCACTGTGGTGTAGGAGCTGTCCTTGTCCATGAAGACTGAGGCAAAAAAACATTGAATACTTCATCTTTTCTTACACCATCTGTCACTAGGTTATCTCTCTCATCCAGTCAAGGTATATCACATCCATTCACTTCCCCATGTCCGCAGACCAGTTACCTCATCATAGAAGCTAATCAGATTGGTCAGGCACAGCTTGGTCTTGGTGAATGCCTGTTGACTATTCTTGATTACTTTCCCTTCTTTCAAGTGCTCCAAAATGGATTCCTTGAGGAGCCCCTCCATGATTTTTCCAGAGACCATGGTAAGACTGACACAAAGGCTAAGTCTACATTAGTAAGTTTTTTCGAAAGAGCTGGGGCCCTTTTGAAAAATCCCACAGAACTTCTCCACCCAAAATGAGTTCTTTCGATACTAAATTGGAAAAATGCAGCACTGTTTCTAATTGGGAACCTGGGTGAAAATGATGTGTCTTATGCCATCTGTTTTTAAACAGGAATATCAAATGGCAAATATAAGCAGTGTAATTGGATTGTTGTATTTGTGGCATTTATGAATACAAATATATTTGAAAACACAGAGAGTAATTTGTAAGTCATCACCCACCCTTAATTCATTTAATTTTTCCTCAAACACTATTTTGTGAGTTCTCTAAACCCAAGCAACTGTAAAGTTAATAGAGTATTGGCAACTTCACCTCAATTGCATTAGTAAGTAATTATTACTAAGACAACAGTGGCAGTGCAATTTGTTGTTTTATATAAGACAAGGCAATACAAGACAAGAGGAAATGTTATTTGAAAATACAGCATGGGTAGGACATGTACCGAAGGAGAAAATAAATATGTAGTACATTGTTATGGTAGTTTTTCCAATTATTTTTGTACTGAGAAAAATTGGAAGTTAACACTATAAAAATCAAGACATCACAACACTCTGTACTGGTTGCTTATAAATGTTGAAATAAATAGCTTCTGTAATTGATCATGTGTATAATTCATTCAGATTACTTTATAAAATTTTTATTTGACAGTTTAAGCAATTTTCATCTTCATGGGTTACTTTTTTATTAGGCCAGTCCTTCCCCCACCCCCATAAGGATCTACAGTTGAGCCTAAAAGCAAGCCTGTTAGCCTCCTCAGCCAATCAGACAAGGTGTTTCTTCAGGTGGTCTAGCTAATGGAGCTCTGCTGTGTTCATTAGGCTGTCAGGAGACTGATCAGGTACAGCTACAGGGACATCTTGTGACATATTGCTGGCAAATATAACTAAAGTACAGGTGCAGCAAACAATTAACTGGTAATCAGTGTTGCCAAATAAGTGAGTAGAACTTCTTTAAGGCGGGGCCTACAAGTATAGTTATGAACAGGTGAATTTATATTCTTGTATTAATCTCACTGCATTAAGTACTCAGATCTATTTCTATTGGAAGCAACAGAAAACCTCTGCCTTCAGCAGGAGATAAAAGATTTATTCAGATTTTGTTCAAGGAGAATCTTTCTGCTGATTTCATTGGGCATTAAATCAGCCCCTAAGTATTTAGGTAATATGTGGAGTATTTGTTATATACATGGAGGAAGAAGTGGGGAAAAGAGGTTGTGGGGTGGGGGACAGGGACTTGGCTGTCATTAATAGGACCTGTGGAAGAAGTAAATTAAGTATAATGAGTGCCATGCCTGTGAATATCAGAGGTGGGGAGATTGTCCTCGTAATGCATAAGATAATTGGGACGTCTGTTAACCCCCTGGTTAAATGTATCAACTTGGAAATGAATTCCAATTCAGATGTCTCCCTTTGTAATCCAGTGGTAAAATCCACTTGTAACCAGGTGGCTACTTTTAGGTCCATTATTGTATATCCTGGAAGGTCAAAAGAGGAGGAGGAGGAGAGGGAAGAGTGAAGTAACTTTTCAGAATGGCTGGTGTTGGTGGGAGGGACACTCAGAAAAACAGCAGAGCCAGAGATGTATAAATAGTTTGGTTTTAGGCAGAAGGGGCTTTCAAAGTCTGTGGGGGGGGTCCTTTTGAAAGGCCCCCATCAACATGGCGGTTTGTGATTTGAAAGCAGTACTTTCGAAGTGCATGCGACCACCATTATTTTAATGAGCTGCTGCATATTCATGGAGCACCTCATTAGCATCTTCCCAACTTATTCATTACCATGCCCCTTCCGAAACAAAGGGGCTAGTGTAAACGTAGCCCTGGTTAGAAGAGAGGCAGAAGCCAATGTTCTGTAGTGGCAGGGTTCTTCGGAATGGTGGTGGGGGAAGGCTGTTGACCCCCCCACTCGCCCCATGATGTCCCTGCTGCCACAATAGCTAGAGACATCGTGTTTTAAAAATAAAAGCTTATATTACACTGAAATAAAAAGGAGGTGTTGATGTACCACATTACCACATATTTGTGCATTCCAACCCTGAGATACATGTACAAAAACATCACCTGCATGGGGGCATGGAAACAGGGTGTTTCATATCTTACAAAAATTAGATTTTGAAAAAAAAGGTAAACCTATAGGAAGAAGCTTTTTTGTCGTGTTTTCTGCTGCAGCAGTAGGACCTAGTGAACATCTCAACCATCAGCATTCAGAACTGTAAATATTATTTTATGAATATTCATATTTTGTTAATATATATTTAATTAACATTTATGAGGGCCAACCTTGTGACTTTGAGGAGGGTGCAGCAGTCAAAGGGTTAATTAAATGTATACTTGGGGCAGCCTGAAGCTTATGATCTGGCACTAACGTGGAGAAGACAATGAGACAGATTCTTTAAATTAAATGTTATGGTTGTAGCATACAATTTCCATCAACAAATTAGGTTAGGAAGCAAGGGTTAGTCGTGTGTAACTTTTGAAATGAAGTGTAGAAATCCTTATGACAAATTTCATAATTTCTAAGGAGTTTTAATAAGAATAAACCAACCAAGGAGTGACCTGTTTGGATCTTCTGCCCCAGCTTGGAAGCAGCCTGGTATAAGCAGTGTTTTTTTTTTGTTTTGGTTTGGTTTTTTTTCAGCCACTTTAGCAGCATAGTTAAAATAGCCCTGACTGCCACAACTTCTGTTCTTCAAATATCCTTGTTTGCCAGCCAGACAACGTAACCATCTGGGGGTTTCTTTTGTGTGGCTTTGCTCATTTTGAACAAGGACATAAATGATCTAAATTTAACCAGAGTAGCACAAATGTGGAAGGATACCAGAGAGGAGCTGGCCCAGTACATCAATCATATTTTATGGTATTAAACAAAAACAAAAACAAAAACAAAAACAAAAACAAAAACAACCCAGCCTGGAAAAATCTGAGAAAAAATGTAACAAAAGCCAGATACTCATTTTGATGTTTAATACGTTGCTCAGTGTAGAAATTACTAGCGTCAGAATTGTATATTACAACAGACTTGATGATTCCTAGGTGAAATTTAGAATAAAACCCAGTACATTGCACCAAAAATTTTTGACTTGTCTTACTGCAGCACCATCAAAACACTTTCCTGGTGTCATAAATAAAAATCAGGTAACAATGGTGTAATCATTGACTCATGCAAATCAATTATCTGTGGCAGAATATGGATCTAAGGAAGCTTTCAAAATCAAGTTGTTAAAATCAGTTTTGATGCAGTTATGCTAGAATGTGTTCTGTTTTTCGATACAATATATTTTCCCCACATACATACATTTATAAAATTAGGATGCAGCATGTATATGTAACAAACACAGATATATATCCCTCTGTGTTTTGTGTGTATAAATATAAATAGTCTGGGGTTTTCAAAGATGTGTGGAACTTCTTGTGAAGTCAGTGGCAATGTATCCTAGTTGCAGAATTGGTTTCACAATGTTAGAGAAACAGTATAACTTCAGCCACAGGAGAGAAAGAAAAACAAGAAGTCTGTACAGAACAAACTCTATGGGGCATCAGCTATATCTAACAATATGTATAGCTGAAATGTTCTTCTGAATTAAAACAATCAGCGACCCAAATCACATCTGGAAGTGGATCAAAGTAACTACTATAATGTAAATATTGCCATGAGGATTTATACTGAAACAGTGATTCTGGAATAATTATTCTGGACTAGTTATTTGCTCAAAGAAGTTGTTGAGTCCCATATGATGTCATGGAATAAGAAAATACCGTCCTTCTTGGATCTGGGTAAAAAGGAACACCCCCCACCACAAGGATCTGTACTGGGGCCATTGCCATTGAACATATTCATAAATAATCTGGAACAAGGGTAAGTAGAGAGTAGCAAAGTTTGTGAATGATACAAAATTACTCAAGATAGTTAAGTCCAAAACTGTCTGCAAGGAGTTACAAAGGGATTTTATAAAACAGGGTGACTGGGAAACACAATGGCAGATGAAATTCAGTGTTAATAAGTGCAAAGTAGTACACACTGGAAAACATAATCCCAACTATATATGCAAAATAACAGGGGTCTAAATTATCTATTACAGCTCAAGAAAGAGATCTTGGAGACATCACAGATAATTCTCCAGAAATTTCTGGTCAGTGTTCAAAGGCTGTCTAAAAGCTAACAGAATGTTAAGAACCATGAGGAAAGTGATTGATTAATAAGACAAAAAATATCACAATGCTACCGTGGTATGCCCACACCTTGAATACTACATACAGTTCTATTTGCCCCATCTCCATAAAGATGCTTTAGGTTTGTGAAAAGTACAGGGAAAGTCAAGAATTGTGAATAGAAGTATGAAAGTATGCAGCCTACCATCAATCTCAGCCTTGACTATTCCACACCAGAGATACATTTCCTGGACACCACAGTACAAATAACTGATGGCCACATTGACACCAGTCTCTACAAGAAACCCACTGACTGCTACACTTACCTACACACCTCCAGCTTCCACCCAGCACACGTCACGTTATCCATTGTTTATAGTCAATCCCTTAGATATAACTGCATTGCTCTGATCCTACTGACAAAGACTGAAAACTTCAAGATCTCTACCAAGCATTCATAAAACTTAATTATCCACCAGGAGAAGTTAAAAAACAGATTGACAGTGTCAGATGAATACCCAGAAACCAGCTACTTCAAGATAGGCCCAAGAAGGCAAATAACAGAAGACCACTTGTCATCACCTATAGCCTCCAGCTCAACCCGCTGCAAAGCATCATAAAAACCTACAACCTATTCTAGATCATGATGCCACACTCCAGAAGGCTGTAGGTGACAGGTCTGTTCCCTCCTATAGACAATTTCCTAAACTAAGAAAGATTCTCACTAGCAATCACAGGCTACACCACAGTAATTCTAATCCTGGAACTTTTCCTTGCAACAAAACCCTTTGCCAAATTTGTCACATATTTACTCTGGGGATACCATTAGTAGTAGTAGGCATCCTTCAGTCTGCATAGACTATGGATCGCACCCTGTACCTAACCACATTAATTACAAGATCAAGGGCATATTCTCATGTACCTTGGCCAATATATATGCAATTATGTGCCAACAATGCCCCTCCATAATGTATATTGGACAAACCGGGCAAACACTTCACCAAAGAATGAATGGACACAGAGCAGACATCAGGAATCTCAATACGCATAAACCAGTCAGTGAGCATTTCAATGGAGCGGGCATTCTGTTCAAAACCTGAGAATATACATCCTACAACAAAGAGACTTTATAAACAGATTACATAGGGAGATTTGTGAACTGGGCTTCATATTCAAATTTAACATATGAACACATGGTATGAAAAAGACAGCAATTATCTCATGCATTACAAGGACTACTTCCCTTCCTTTGGTGTTTGAAATGATCTCAGCAAGACACTTAACATCCCCCATCCTTCACCCCCTTCTTTCAGTTCATGTATTTGATTTGTCTGCTTTTATTGAAAATTTTTTGACCTCTGTACTAAGTATCCTGGTCTGATCTGGGTCTGGACTGGAACTCCTATAGATCTGAAGAAGTTGTTTTGTCCCAGGAAAGCTCATCACCTAATAAATCATTTTGTTAGTCTTTAAAGTGCTACATGAGTGCTGGTTTGTTTTGTTTTGTTTTGTCTGCATACATCGAGACTAAAAAGACTGGGACTGTTCAGCTGAGGAAAGAGATGACTAAGTGAGGATCTGATAGTAGGTCTTTCAGAAATGTATTTTCAAAGTGATGGCCCAAATTGGCCCATGGGGTAGGACTGTTAACTTCAAAGGATAAATGTGGTTTGGTGTTAGGTTGACCAGGTATCTGGTTTTTGACCAGAACTCCTGGCCAAAGATGGACCCTGGCAGCTTTGGTCAGCACTCCTGACTAGACCATGAAAAGTCCAATTGGCAGTGATGTGGATTTAAGGCAGGCTAGTCCCCACCTGTCCTGGCAACACGTCTGTGCCCCATACAGCAGCCAGCAAGTTCAGCTCCCAGGGAGTGGGGCGGGTGGCAGGGGGAGTTGAGGAGGGAAGACCAGGAAGCTCTGCACACAGCTCCTGCTCCAAGCACCAGCTGGCCAATGGGAGCTGGGGAGGGGGAGCCTGCAGATGAGAGCAGCGTATGGAGCCTCCTGCCCTACCCCCATACCTAGGAGCCAGACCTGTTCATGGCTTCCGAGGTACAGTGCAGAGTTAGCCAGTACAGATAGGGCCTCACTGTGCTGCTGACTGTGAGCCATCAAGATAGGCCCATACCCCAACCCCAAGCCCCAACCTCTGCCTGACACCCAGGTCACCCAAACCTGGAGCTCCCTTCTGCACCCCAAATCCTTCTCTCTGATCCCACGTCAGAACCCACACACCCAGATAGAATCCTGGCTCCCTACACTCAGTCCCATGCTCCAGGCCAGAGCACCTTCCCATGCGCTGAATCCCTTATTCGTGGCCCCACCCCAGAGCACTTGTCCCTCCTCTCTCTTAACCCCCTCCAATTTTTATGCCCTGCTTTGCCTCTTCTGAAATGACCTTCTGACCTTGCAGAAATAGGTCTGGAATGCTGAGAATCCAGAACATTCCGTGCCTTTTCACTTCCCCTGTGTATGGTGTTTACTAATGGGAAATGATTCTGATATCCAAAGTTGCCTTCTTCTGAAGCTGGGAATCTAGCTCAAATGAACTTGCTTGCCAGTTCTGAATGGCACTTAATTTTCCCCTGAAAACAAAAAAGCCCTACAGAATGCTCTGTGCTTATATTACCACACACTCCTCATTCCAGCACTGAGGATAATTAACTGCCTGAGACTTGAAAAAGCCTTGAATTCTAAAGCAGAGCTTAAACATTTGTAAACAACAGTTAGCAGGAAAAAAGGTAAAATTGTATGTGTCATTCTGTTTTCTATCATACACAATTTGCAGTTCAAAGGGAATATATTTAAATGAACTCCCCTGCAGCTACTGTTTACAGTACCCTTCAAAGAATGATGAAAGGTTTTAAATAATGTAGAATATTACACGACTTATTTTTAAAAACACATGCACTGAATGTTTTAGAGTGAAATGGCTGTGTGTTTCAGGTTAGATGGATGGTAGACAGCTGCTGTGCTTATTGAATGTTACAGATGGAGGGGAATATGCATCTAGGCAAAAGACTTAGAAAATTTAAGGTTTATTCAAAGCAATTTTTGTCCTATTACAATAACTAAAAGTAGGCTTTCGCTATCCCAAAGCATAATCTTAATAGGGCAAGAGACGTGGCTTTTTCTGCTAAGGATCCTTTCTTGGTTTCATTCTTCGTGTTTTGTCTGGTGCTGTTTTGTTGTATGTATTTTGGAAGAGGATTTTTTTTAACTTTGATTTACTTGGATTGGTTGTGCTAATGTTAACACATTTGTTTCAATTATTTTTGTCAAGGTAACCTTTGGGGATCAATAATGTCAAATTATTATGGATTTTAGGATACAGTTAGATAGAAACTGCCATACCTGCACATACCTGTACTCTGCCTAGCCCAGCACCCTGCCATAACAATGGTCAATAAAAGGTACTGTAGAGGGAGATGCAAACTGAAATGAAATATTACACCCTAAGTCACACTTACAGTGGATAATTATGTCATAATTTCTCCTGAGGGGACATTTCTTCCTAACTTCAGTTAGACTGCTTTGTACTCTGAACATAAGGATTTATGTTCCTCAGTTTTTTATCTCCTTTTTTTCTTTATTCACAGAAATACTTAAAAAGATCCTACTAAATCTTTGTTCTCAATTTTATTTTGAAATAGTGAGCCCTAAAAGTTAGTCCTGTGTAAAAATAAACAAACAAAAACTGCCCCATTGAATTCTACAGGTTTCTTTTCAATTTAATTGAAAGAATTGTATTGTGAAAGGATAAGTATAACCAGGCACACCTGACTTACTTTCTCTATTTTATTATTTATAGGTCTTTTATTCATCTCTTGCAACTGAACAGTCCGAGTCTTTTCAGTGTTTTAACTATCCCTTTATTGTTGTTTGTCTCCAGAACCCTTCTATCTAAGATGTAGAAATGAATTCTGATAAGCTCTGGTACTTAGCAAAAGTTATGTGTGCCTCTAAGCACTCCCAGTAGCGAAACTGGAAATAATCCATTTGCAACTTTTGCAGACTCACCATTTGCTCTGTTGACACTATTTTATTTTTCAGTTGGGGATGTTTTTAAGATGCCAAGAAGCTACTTTTTAGATTTCATTGAAGACCTATGCCCGCACTCTTGTTGTAAATACTCTTCTCCAGTAATAGAGAAGCAGATGGATAGTACCACACCTAGATAATGTGACAAATTCTGTGCTATATTGCTAAGAAGAGCAGCACAGAGTTCACAGTCAAAGAGAGAAGAGGGGATTAAAGTGGCTATAAGCTAGACTTGTGCCCTGTCAATCTGGGCCTTTTCCAGGGTTTCTGCCATAAAATAAACAGCCTTGATGACTTGTAAGTTATAGTGCCCTCTTGGGGCTGTCCAATGGACCTCTGGCACAGGGCAACTCCACAGTACTTTGTATTGCATCCTTGCCCCAGACTTCCACTACACCTTAAATATGTCTGTGTGGGTGGCTGGGTGGGTCTTGGGAGAACAATGACGTGTCTTTTACAGTGCCAGTGCCAGGAAAAAATGGGCTTTTAGGTCCCTGTTACACTGCTCCAACCCTTTTGCGTGGCATAAAAGAGTCAGAGAAGAGATGAGGATTTCACCTTAGGTTGCTATCATATTGTAGAGATGGTCAAAGTCTCAGTTTAAAAAAAAATTTTGTGAATGTTTTTGTTAGAAATAAGTCCTTCTTTGTAACATAGCTGCTACTGCCATTGTAACCCACACACCTAGGCTGTGTCTACACGTGCCCCAAACTTCGAAATGGCCATGCAAATGGCCATTTCGAAGTTTACTAATGAAGTGCTGAAATGCATATTCAGCGCTTCATTAGCATGCGGGCGGCAGCGGCGCTTCGAAATTGACGAGCCTTGCCGCCCCGCAGCGCGTCCCGACAGGGCTCCTTTTCGAAAGGACGCCACCTTCTTCGAAGTCCCCTTATTCCCATGACCTCATGGGAATAAGGGGACTTCGAAGTAGGCGGGGCCCTTTCAAAAAGGAGCCCCGTCTGGACACGCCGCGCGGCGGCAAGGCTCGTCAATTTCGAAGCGCCGCTGCCGCCCGCATGCTAATGAAGTGCTGAATATGCATTTCAGCGCTTCATTACTAAACTTCGAAATGGCCATTTGCATAGCCATTTCGAAGTTTGGGGCACGTGTAGACGTAGCCCTACTGGGTGTGGTTCACAGTGCCATGTAGTGGCACCTAGACCACTTACATAGCAAGAGCAAAGCTACGTCTACATGTGAAGCCTACATCGAAGTAGCTTATTTCGATGTAGCGATATCGAAATAGGCTATTTCGATGAATAACGTCTACACATCCTCCAGGGCTGGCAACGTCGACGTTCAACATCGACGTTGGGCAGCACCACATCGAAATAGGCGCTGCGAGGGAACGTCTACATGCCACAGTAGCACACATCGAAATAAGGGTGCCAGGCACAGCTGCAGACAGGGTCACAGGGCGGACTCAACAGCAAGCCACTCCCCTAAAGGGCCCCTCCCAGACATAGTTGCACTAAACAACACAAGATCCACAGAGCCGACAACTGGTTGCAGACCCTGTGCATGCAGCACGGATCCCCAGCTGCAGCAGCAGCAGCCAGAAGCCCTGGGCTAAGGGCTGCTGCACACGGTGACCACAGAGCCCCGCAGGGGCTGGAGAGAGAGCGTCTCTCAACCCCTCAGCTGATGGCCACCATGGCGGACCCCGCTATTTCGATGGTGCGGGACGTGGATCGTCTACATGTGCCCTACTTTGATGTTCAACTTTGAAGTAGGGCGCTGTTCCCATCCCCTCATGGGGTTAGCGGCTTCGACGTCTCACCGCCTAACGTCGATGTTAACATTGAAATAGCGCCCAACACGTGTAGCCGTGACGGGCGCTATTTCGAAGTTAGTGCCGCTATTTCGAAGTAGCGTGCACGTGTAGACACGGCTCAGGTCTCTTCTACAGCCTTAGCTGAGAGCCAGCTGCCTGTTAGCTCAAACTGGGGCAGCTCCTACATTAAGTTCCAGAGGTTCTGGGCTTCCTGTTGGTAGTTACAACTTGGCTGTATATGGAATCATTTTCACATTTTCTTTTTAAGACCATTCCCAAGTAGACTTCTTCCAGTTTGTCATCACGCAACTTTTTAATTAGCACCTTACATACTATTCCTTTCATGTTTTATCATTCCAAATAAATATGGTTTAAATATCAAGGGTGGCGGTTTGCTTTTTCTGGACCATAGGATGCTGACTCAAGTAAAACTAGAAATAAGGAAGCTGATGTTTACACCTCATATCAAAATGTACAAACAAAGTGAACATCCAGCTGGCCACAGTATATTCTTTGTGGTTGGGTGAGCATGATAGGACAGGGAAAAGAACCATTAAATATTCAGCACTGCATTATTAAAATCACTCCAGCTACTCGGTTTTTTCCCTTCCATCTTGCATAACCTTCTTCTCCCTTTAGATGCTGACCTGTAAAAGGTGCATTAGCAAAGAGGTTTCCAGGGTTCTTTGTTCTGCAACAGAATTCTGTTGCAGAACTCACATACTTGTCAAAAAGGATAATGCTGAATACAGAATTTTATTTCAATGATAAAATGATGATAAAATGTTTTGTCTTTTCTAGCCACTGTAGTGCCACTTTCTTTGGAGGCATGGTGGCTTCTAACCTCACTTCTCCCTCAGATGCCTTCTTTCTTGCAAGTATCAGTGATGTATCTGTGTTACTCTGTATCTGCAAAAACAGCAAGAAGTCCTGTGGCACCTTATAGAGTAACAGATATTTTGGAGCATAAGCTTTTGTGGGCAAAGATCTGCTTCATCAGATGCATCTTTCTTCTGATGGAGAAAGTCTTTGCTCACACAAGCTTATGCTCCAAAATATCTGTTAGTCTATCAGGCGGCACAGGATTTCTTTTTGTTTCTTCTTCCTCACAATGCAATCGAATTGCTCTGTTCACTTTTCAAATTCAAAGTCTCAGTCTTTTTTCCATTTTAAATGAGGAAATGATGTAGTCCTTAGTTAAATAAGTTAAATTTATAAAATTGCAACATAAACATATAAACATCATATAAACATAATGCCAGTTCCAATAATAGTTAAAAGTTATAAGAAATGTGTGTAATTAAATGGAGGATAGGCAGATCCACATTATTTGCCTCTTCTGTCTAAAACAGAGTTTCAGCAGTTACTACAGTGTTTGACAAACTATCTGTAAAATAAATTAATGGTCACATCCAATTGCTGGGAACAAAAATCCCATGTGCAATTGGCATTAATTGGCACCCTATCTGGCAGTTCCAGCAGACAGGCTAAGGATTGAATGGTCATGGATAGTGAATAATTTCATCACCATTTGAAGTGGTCCTTCCAGTTCAGATGGATGGAGGCACACTAGCAGGGAAAAATAGGGGAGCTGGCATAATGCTCGTTAGTGTACAGGCCAGCTGAATTGTCAGTAAACTACCTTACTCTAAGATTTGTCAGTCCATTAGCAGTAAATTTCCCGACAGAAGTATTAATAATTTTGGATATGAAATTATTAAGGCACAGGTTTAGGAGTCATGGAGTTGATAGAACACCTGGGGCAGATTTTTGCATTGGGCTGAGGGTAGCTAATGTGATGCTTGAGTCTGGTTCAAGGATAGTGATTTGCTAGAGGTCACAAAAATCTTAATTAAAATCAGAATTTGTTGCAAATATTTGTCACAAAGGTATAATTAAAACTAATGTTATTCCTGTACTATGTATTATTTATGGTGCATTTACAAGTCTGAGTTGTTTTGCAGAAAGAGAGAAAAAGGAAATTAATCTTTAATATGCATATCATGGTGAGAATAAGATACCTGTTTTCCTGCAACAGGAAAAATGTTCTTGAAATATGAATATGTGACTAAGAAATAATTGTTATCTTAGAATTATACTGTAGAGCAAATTCCCAGACCCAGACTTCCCCTCAGAACAAAAAGCAGTCAAGTAGCACTTTAAAGACTAGCAAAATAGTTTATTAGGTGAGCTTACGTGGGACAGACCCACTTCTTCAGACCATAGCCATACCAGAACAGACTCAATATTTAAGACACAGAGAACCAAAAACAGTAAGCAAGGAGGACAAATCAGAAAAAGATAATCAAGGTGAGCAAATCAGAGAGTGGAGGGGTGGGGGAGAAGGTCAAGAATTAGACTGAGCCAAGTATGCAGACAAGCCCCTATAGTGACTCAGAAAGTTCCCATCACGATTTAAACCATGTGTTAACGTGCCGAATTTGAATATAAAAGCCAGCTCGGCTGCTTCTCTTTCCAGAACAGTGCGATAATTCCTCTTCAATAACACACATACCTTTAGGTCATTGACAGAATGCCCCATTCCATTAAAATGTTGACTAAATGGTTTGTGGATCTGGAGTGTTTTGATGTCTGTTTTGTGCCCATTGACCCTGTGTCTAAGGGAGTTAGAAGTCTGTCCAATATACAAAGCATCTGGGCACTGTTGGCACATGATGGCGTATATGATGTTAGTAGAGGAGCATGAGAAAGTGCCCATGATTCTGTGAGTAACCTGGTTAGGTCCAGTGATGGTATTTCCAGAGAAGATATGTGGACAAAGCTGGCAACGGGCTTTGTTGCAGGGAAAGGTTCCAGAACTGGTGTTCCTGGGGTATAGACTGTGGCTGTTAGTGATGATCCTCATGAGGTTGGGAGGTTGTCTGTAGGAGAGAACAGGCCTGTCACCCAGGGCCTTCTGGAGTGTAGCATCCTGATTAAGAATAGGTTGTAGGTCTTTCATAATTCGTTGCAGTGGTCTGAGTTGGGGGCTGTAGGTGATGACCAGTGGTGTTCTGTTCTCTGCTTTTTTGGGCCGATCTTGGAGTAGCTGGTCTCTGGGTATTCGTCTGGCCCTGTTGATTTGTTTTTTTACTTCTCCTGGTGGGTAATTCAGGTTTATGAATATTTGGTAAAGTTCTTGTAGTTTTTGGTCTCTGTCAGTCCCTCAGAAATGTGTCTTGCACTGCCCAGCCCTCTCATAGACAGCACAAGCTCCTATAAAATCTGTCATTTTATAAATAGAAAATGATATGTATAAGTCCTATTATCTCAAATGGAGCTTCCCAAACTCTTCAATTCAAGCATGTTGGCTTAGATAAAACAATAAAAACCTCTTTTTTTTCAGCTCCAAAAATATAGATTTTAAGTGATTACAAGTAATGAGGCATAAATGTTAGAACTGGTTACAAAGAAATAAAAAATAAAAACCTACTTACATACAACTTAACAACCAAGAAGGAATTCAAAGCAAAGATCTCTCTCACCATACATTCTAGGAGTCTTACTGGCTGAATTCCTTTCTTGTGGGACCTTGCTCCAGTCCAGTGAGGCTTCATTTTTCTTTTCAGTGTTATCAGTGTCATGATCAGTGTATTTCTTTATACTTTTTCCTCTCCTTTAAGAATGATCTCCAGTTAAGGTTCAGTAGACAAAAATCTAGATTTCTCACTCACACCCTTTTTCCTGCTGAAGAATGGCCATTTAACCAGATGGCAGTCATTTTGATTTTGTTGGCCTCTGGCTGAGGTCTTTCTCCTTTGAGGAACTAGCTTGTGCCTGTTTTTTTAAACTTCGATCATGTCTCAATGATGTCATACAGCAGAATTTTATAACTTTATATACAATGTCGCCACACATTTCACTAGGACAATAATGAGCAGCAAACTACATGTATTAAATAATACTGCACAACGCATATCTTTTATGAAATGTATCACAGTCTTGCAGAAAGAGTGAACGTAATGATACAGGTTGTCTTTTCCTTGAAACAATGGGGTGTGGAAAGTGGGCGCAAGAAATTAAAAAGTGTTGACTTGTGATTATTCTATGGAGAAAAGGGAAAACAGGAGCTTCCAATTCTTCCTCTTCAGCATAGATTGTGCAGAAGCTTTTGAGAAAGGATTTCCAATGTCTGGGAACTTAGCAATTTCTTTCACAAACCTCTGGGAATTTGGAGATGTGTTTTGGATGTGTTTGGAATCAGGGCTGCGTCTACACGTGCACGCTACTTCGAAGTAGCGGCAGTAACTTCGAAATAGCGCCCGTCACGTCTACACGTGTTGGGCGCTATTTCGAAGTTGAAATCGACGTTAGGCGGCGAGACGTCGAAGTCGCTAACCCCATGAGCGGATGGGAATAGCGCCCTACTTCGACGTTCAACATCGAAGTAGGGACGTGTAGACGATCCGCGTCCCGCAACATCGAAATAGCGGGGTCCTCCATGGCGGCCATCAGCTGGGGGGTTGAGAGATACTCTCTCTCCAGCCCTTGCGGGGCTCTGTGGTCACCGTGGGCAGCAGCCCTTAGCCCAGGGCTTCTGGCTGCTGCTGCTGCAGCTGGGGGTCCGTGCTGCATATACAGGGTCTGCAACTAGTTGTTGGCTCTGTGTATCTTGCACTGTTTAATGAAAGTGTGTCTGGGAGGGGCCCTTTAAGGGAGCGGCTTGCTGTTGAGTCCGCCCCGTGACCCTGTCTGCAGCTGTGCCTGGCTCCCTTATTTCGATGTGTGCTACTTTGCCGTGTAGACGTTCCCTCGTTGTGCCTATTTCGATGTTGGGCTGAGCAACGTCGAAGTTGAACATCGACGTTGCCAGCCCTGGAGGACGTGTAGACGTTATTCATCGAAATAGCCTATTTCGATGTCGCAACATCGAAATAAGCTATTTCGAAGTTGGGTGCACGTGTAGACGTAGCCCAGATGTGTTTAGTTTACAGAAGAGAAGACTTAGGGATGATTCAAAAGCAGCTTTCAACTTCCTGAAGGGAAGCTGTAAAGAGGAGGGTGAGAAACTGTTCTCCGTGGTGTCAGATGGCAGAACAAGGAGTAATGGTCTGAAGTTAAAGAGGGAGAGGTGTAGGTTAGATATTAGGAAAAACCATTTCACCAGGAGGGTGGTGAAGCGTTGCAATGTGTTGCCTTGAGGTTTTTAAGTTCTGGCTTGACAAGGTCCTGGCTGGGATGACTTAGTGGGGGTTGATCCTTCTTGAAGCAGGGGGCTGGACTAGATGACCTCCTAAGGTCCCTTCCAGCCCTATGATTCTATAATCAAGAATGAGATAACTGCTATTGAAGATGAGAACTCTGAAGGAATTTTCTGGGGCTATTGCCATTGATTAAATGTTTTTACCACGGCTTTAAGAGAACCAGAATTGCATATGTTGCCATTGGATGCTGACATGTGAATTTTCATTCCAGGCTACCAAATAGAGACAACTATTGAGATGATGTGATGTCTATGAGGTCATTTGCTTTGTGAGTAATTTTGATGAGAAGCACGTCTTTAATTTTTCACCTTCATGTGATTGGGTGCAGTAATGAAATCTTTAAAAGTTGTATGAAAGTCCTCATCATCATTTTAAAGATGATAAATGAAACCATGGTTTATCATTCTCTTTCTCTTCCCTCTTCCTTCCATGACTGGCAACTCTGCTTTTGCCATACCTGCCTTTTTAGGATCTGACTGAACCTGTAAAAACAGAGCCTATTTTGTGAAGCTTGAAACAGTCTGAGCCACATGAAGAACCTGTCAATACATGGCATGATGGTCCTTAATAGCCCTTCTTCACAGGTACTAGTGGTAACCAGTGGATAACTGCCCTCTAAATTGTTTTATTTTAACTGTTTGGATTATCAGCCTGAAAAGACGTAATAGTAAATATTTTCTTTAAGTGCCAGAAAGGCAGAGGGCAGATTTGTAAGGAATTTTTTCCTGGTTGAATCCCTAAGATGCCAAATTTCAACCCATAAGTACATGCTACAAGCTTTGAACTGTTAAAAATAGATTATTATCCTAGAGGTGCTGAGTTGCAGGCACTGTTATTTACAGTAGTATTGCTGCCATTTTAAGGTAATCCATTTACATATATCTGAGGGACATAAAAAGTGGCATGAGAAGAATAATGATGTCTCTTGAGCAGTAATATAGTAGCTTCTCTGTATTATTCCTCTGAGATTTTGTGTCTATAAAAAGGGAGAGGGCAAACATTTCTTCACACTTTTTCTAGATTATGTTAAAATCTCACTTAAAATTGACCTGCTGAAACAAAGAAGAAATACATATCAAAATGATCTTCACTAGCTGTTGTCATATAGGAATCTCTTTCTTTCTTCTTGTAACCTACTGTACACATTATAGGCTGAAACTCATATGTGCTGAGATCCCACAACTTCAGCAGAAATGTTTGGGGCTGCAGTTGCTCAGTGTCTGACAGTCAGATCTTAAAAATCCTGTGGCACATACTACACTGTATATGCCATGGAATAGTCTGTAAGAGGGCTATGAGAGATTCAATAATTTTAGTAATCTGATTATCCTGTACTATATTCTTCCTAAAATGTTGAATTTGGACTGTTTCGCTATGAATGGCATCAAGAATTCCAACCAATCTGTGCTATTGATGAAAATGTAACAGAAATTTAAATAAGAAATCATAGATAATTAGCAAAGAAACTTATAAAACGATGTTTCTGAAGAATATGAGATCCTAATGTTATCAAGACATAATACATCATGTTGCAATAAATCAGCTATGTCACTAAGCTGAGAGCTTGGTCTAGGGAATACAGAGGAGGTAATTTGTGGTACTGGCTTGGAAAGATATCTATATGATACAGGTTTAGACAAGGTATATATTAACCAAAAGTTGTGGGGCTGTCAGTGACCGTTTATCCAAAAAAAAAAAATTCTAAAGTTTGAACTGCAAATGATCAACTACTGAAAGGCTCAGTCACTACAAAATATTCTTCTTAAATGACGATAATGCCTAAGTAGGACTTTTCTGCTCACACAAATATACACAAGAACACCAAGTATTCATGCAATGGACAAAGTTACTTTTATTTTCTTTTGAAATTTATTGCTAAGGGTATTTTCACATGTTACCTCTAGCTATAACTCTTATAATCTTAACCAGCAATGTCCCTCATTCAAGTGTTTTTGGTTTGTTGAAATGAAATGGCTGATGTTGTCCTGGGCATTTTATTTCATGGCAGACATAAATGGGTTCAGGGTAAGATTTATGATCGTTTTGAGCTTGGTAACATCAAGGAAAAATGTACTGAGCACAGACCTTGATTAGGATAAAATTGCTTGTGGGTTGCCCTGCCTAAAGGATCTGTTGGTAATCTCTGTCAGTAGTGATCACACATGTAGTTTACAGGCTTTCACTGATCATGAGAGACATAGGTATGTTTGTAATAAATGGGACAGATTTGTCCCAGCAGTTTCTGGACCTGTGTTTGTGAGATAGGAGTCTCCCTGTGTCCCTCAAAGAAAGCTGTTTTGCTTCTTCAAAGTCAATTTTGTTTTAAGCTTTCATAAAGATTTCATTAGTGTTAGAAAGTCATCTTGAAAATACCAATATGAGTGCTAGAATTATTGAGATTGTGTGTAGAGTAAAAAGGAGTGATTTTAGAATACATGCACCCCCTTTTTAAGAAGCCATCATGTTTTTATTGCATTTTCATCAATGCTTAACATTGATTTTCTATATGCAGACTTTGTGGCGTATAGCCTTGGAGAGTAATAAACTCTGATGTGATTTGTTGATGCAGTGGGAGAAGAGTGGCCCAGAGCTAAAAACTACAGATGGGCCTGGATTTTACTGGAGAGGGAGTTCTCTGCCAGCATCTCTTGGAAAGCAAGGAGAAGTGACTGAAGGGGCATGCTCATTTGAATTTTAGTTATGTGGCAGTTTAGGCCAGTTTGGTGAAAACAGTTATATTTTGAGTTTGGGAGCAATAAAATGCTGCCAACCTTGTTCAGAAATACAATCAATATTGGAGGTGACTGGGATCATCCTGCTAAGCCTTCTACCAGGCACAGCTGGCTAAAGGAGCATGGACAGAGCTAAAGACAGGTAGGACCGGCTGGCTGGCTGGCTGGTTCCTGTCTTTCCTGCAGTGCCTCTCTGGTGGTGGGGACTCTGCCCCAGACACCACTGATTTCTCTTTGAAGAGCTGAGCTCAGACTGCTGTAAAACTGTTGGTTATGCAGTCCTGAGGGTAGTTTTGAGCCAACGAGGGTGGTGTGGCAGCAGCTTGGAGGCAATGGATTAGGGCCAGTGTAAAGATACAGAGAGAGCAGCAGCCTACTTAAAGGACTCTGGTGTGAGCCTCTGCACCCAGCAAGTGAAGTTGAAATAACCCAGTCGGGATCAGGTGGTAGAGCTCACAGAGCAGCTCTGGCAACACTAGAATGCACTTCTTCACTCAGGACAGCTACCTGAGCGGGAAGCTGGTGAGAAGGGAAGTGAATAGAACATACTAGCCACTCCCAGTTGCCGGAAGGACAGAGGCTGGGACTTTGGCTAAGGTACACTCTGGTGTGCGAGTCACCACACAGAATTTGTGGATTTATTAATTGCTGGATTCCCCAGATTTATTCTGTTATCCACCCTATTGTTTTTCATCTCAAAAAATTCTCTTGGTTTTAAGTCCCTAGACTCAGTGTAATTGCCGTTGACCCCTGGCAGAAGGGTTAAGCACACTGCAGTAATCCTTTGAGGTCCTGGACTGGGAGCAGTGCCCCTGTAAGCTGAGTGCTTGGGTGGCTGCCCTGGAGAGATTCAGATACTGCCCAGCTGGTTAGCAGACCACCCACAGCTGGCCATGTGCGTGTCTATTGGTGGCGTGCATCCACACATACCTTTGTGCACATAAAAAAATTATTGCACCCCGGGTGGAAGAAATTAGAGGTAACACCGAGTCTACCTCTACACTAGTGAGCTTTTTTGAAAAAGCTGTGACTCTTCTGAAAAATCCCAAGGAGCATCCACATACAAAATGTGTTCTTTCAATATTAAATTGGAAAAACGCAACATTTTTTCTGGTGGCCCTCTCCTGCTCCCAGGCGAGGAAGAGTACCTTGTTCTGAAACTTTGTTGCAGAAAAAAAAAAGTGTGTAGATGCCCCAGGGGTCTTTTTTGAAAGGCCAGAGTTTTTGATCCAGGGCATTTGATCCTGGCCCATTCCTTTGAAAGAGCAGCAGGTGGATGATCTCTCTCTATTGGAAGAGCAATTTGAATTTTCGATCTGCTTTTATGTGTGTGGTCACAGTTTTTCGAAAGAAGTTTATTCAGAAGAGATCGTCTGAAAGAACTTCTTTCAAAGGACCACTGTAGTGTAGCCCTACCCTGAGTGAGAGCCCAGATTAAAAGTGATTGTTTTTTTGAAAAGTATTTGCCAGTGAATGATACGGTGTTTTTGCATGTGTGAGTTCATTTGAGAGTGTCATGATAGTACTGTTTTACTCACATAGTTGTTATTGGTGCACTTAATGCACTATATAGGATGCCCAACTTGTTGTGATTGGCATGTGTGGGATGCATTGACATTGATCATTGGAGTAGTGGTGAGATGGTCTCCAGGTTTTGCATCTGTTTATCCAGTAGCTTCTGGTGTCACTTTAAATTGATGGGTCCTGGTCAGTAGGGAACTCACTTCTGATGATGACCTCAGCAAGGATGGGAACTGTTTCAAAGTCAGAAGAGGGGGTTGGAAAGATTTTTCAGGGTGATTTGTTAAATGTCTTGTATGGATTCTTGTGAGGGGTAGTCGGTGATAACTAGGGCAGGAAGGTTGAAGGTTTTTGTTTCCCTCCCCACTGAAACCATATTCAAAGGTTAAGCAAATAATGGATCCAAAAATCTGCTGTCAAAAAGGTCATACCCTCCTTGACAGTGGAGGGCTCCCAAGAGTCCAGCCCAGGCCCAGAAAAGCATGCCCCATCTTGGACTGAGGCACAGCTGAAGGACTTCCTTGGACTGTGGGGCGATGAGAAGGTCCTTCTCCAGACCACTGGCTGGTGCAAGAACACCAGGGTTTTTCACCATCTCTGCACCAGTCTGACCACCCGGGGCACTCTACTTACATGCTGGATCAAGTAAGGTCCAAGGTTAAGGAGCTAAGGGAGGCCTACTGCCAGGCCTGAGATGCGACCCAGCCGCTCAAGGGCAGTGCTCACCAGCTGCCCCCACTATGAGAAGTTGGACTGCCTCTTTGGGCTGAAGAAGGCAGCCCCCATGGAAGTGGTGCTGGACACCACAGGGCCCAACCCAGAGCCTGAACAGCAGTTGGAGGACCAGCCAGGAACCTCGGGCTGCAGCACCGCCCAGGAGCCAGAGCCAGAGCCAGAGGTGATGTCCGAGAACAAGAGATCCATAGATGGCACCTGGTGATAGCCATCCCATCTGGGTCCTTGAGTCAGATACTCTACACCTGGGCCTCCCACAAATTCCTTGAGGGACGCGCTGGGAGGGGGAACTGGACAAAGAGGTGGGGGGCATAGCCCTTGGGTCAAGGTCATGGGACTGATAGATTGCCCCCTCCCCTTCTGTCTCCACGGCTTTGCTGTCTGAGGGGTAGGTGAAGGCTGTCCAGGGGCAGGGGAGCCCACAGTGAGCTGCAGAGGGGGACGGGGCACCCCCACCTCCAGTGCTCAGGCAGGCTCACTGCAAGAGGCTGCACTGCTGTCACCATCACCGGGAGGAGGAGGAGGCTAGTGCCTACACAGCAACCATCTGGCAGCAGACCACTGTGCTCCAGCAGTGGCTGGAGCTGGAGAGGGCTGATGTGACATGGCAGCAGGAAGACTGGGGTGAGGTTGCCATGGCGAGGTTGCCATGGCCCTCTGGGCCCTCACCCAGGCCACTGCTGAGTGGCCACTACAGGCTCCTGCTGCCCCCTCTGCAGCTCCTCCTGCAGTCCCTGCCCTTGCTCCCCTGCTCCAGTCCAACCTCCCCACAGCTACCCATCTGGAACTTGCCCAGTGGCTCATGGTCAGTGCAGCCATAGTGAGCCAGACCCCCTGCCCTCCACCTTTCCTTCCCACCCAAGCCAAGCCAGAGGCCACTGGACCCCTCCCAGACCCCTACCTCCCCATAATCCTGGCACCATCCCAGCCCCAATGTAGATGCTGGAGCCAGGGCAGTAGGGCCTCTGCAACCAGCATGGCTCATGGCCCCTGACCCCTGTGGATCCCCCACCTCTGCCCCAGGATCCCCCATCCATTGTATATAATTTCCCCTCATTTCCTCCTGTAAATAGTTATTTGTATAGGTTGGGTTACGTAAACAGTTAATATATTTTATGGAAGACTTTATTTTTCACTATTCTTGTGTCCCTCGTGACTGGAGCAATGAGGGGTGTTGGGGGGGGTGAGAGCAGTGAGGGGTGGATGCACAGGAGGCAGGTCTTGTGGAGGGTGTCTGTGGGAGGCTCACTGGAGTCTTGTGGTGAAGGCCTCCTAGAGGGCCTCCCTGACCCGCACCCCCTGCTGGTGCACCTGGCAGCATGGGCCATGGGCCAGCTGCTCATAGCCTGGGCTGGTGTCAGCAGCCCGTCCCTGCATGAATAGCTCATGCTTGCTATCCATAACATTGCAAAGAGTGCAGCAGGCTCCCACCACAGCAGGCACATTGTTGAGACCGACTGCCAGCCACGTGAGGAGGTACCGAAAGCACCCTTTCAGGTGCCCAAATGCCTGGTCCATGGTGTTGTGGGTCTGGTTCAGGTGGGTGTTAAAAAGGTCCTGGCTAGGGTCCATGTGGCCTGTGTAGGGCTTCATGAGCCACAGGTGCAGGAGGTAGGTGGCACTGGCCAGGATGCAGGGAGGGATGGCCCTGTCCCTGACCAGGAGCTCCCATGGGGGGATTTAGGCCCCCTCCTCCATCCTGCACCTGAGCCACAAATTCTTGAATACCTGGGCATTGTGGGCTAGTAAGGACCAGCCTATTCAGATGTCTTTAAAGCATCCTTTGGAGTCCACAAGGACCTGGAGCACCATGACATGTATCCCTTTTGATTGATGTAGTATCCAGTGCTGTGGTCCAGGGCCTGGATCGAGATGTGGGTCCCACCCAGCATGCCAAAACATCTGGGAAAGCCCAGGGCCACAAATCCTGTGAGGGTGGCATCAAGGTCCCTGACTCAGGTGACCATCCGCAGGAGGATGGTTTGATTTCCCTGACAACCTGCATGGGATGGAGGGTGTATGCATTTGTGGGTGCATGGCAGGGTGCCCCAGAGCCCCCCTTCCTCGGACCCTGCCCCCCATTCCCCTCCTCCCTCACGCCCCTGGCCTGGTTCCCAAAGGTCCTTCTTGCCAGGGAGCCCCCACCTACTCCCCCTGTTGGGTGTGTGACCCGAGCATGCCTTACCTCCGTAAGGAAAGCCCCAATGGTTGCCTTGCCCACCCAGAACTGGTGGCCCACAGACTGGTAGCTCTCCAGGGTAGCCAGCATCCATACCACAATCACAGCCCTCTTCTGCAAGGGGAGTGAGGGCCTCATACACGTGTTCTGGTGCTGGAGAGTGGAGGCGAACCAGTGACCTAGCTCAAGAAATGCCTGCTTGGTCATGGGGAAGTTCTGGAGCCAGCAGCCGTCATCCCACTTGCCCATCACGAGCTGGTCCCACCGCGCGGAGCTTGTGAGATAGCTCCATAGGTGCTGGATTGCATGGGGGATAGGGCGTGGACAGTGCCCTGTGGAGGGCCTGCATGACTGTGGTGAGAGGGGTCACCCACCAGAGGAGATACAGGGCATCAATGACCACCATGGTCAGCAGGCAGACCATGGCATCAGGGATGTCCTCATCTGGGAGCTGCTGGGGATCCATGGGGTCTCTGCAGTGGCTCTGCTCCATGTATGGGGTCTGCTGTGCTACAGACAACCTGGCAGCCCTCAGCGTATGCAGGCTGAGGGTGTTGGAGAGGGACCTTTTAAGGGAGCAGATGGCTGTGGCCCCCAGAAGGTTTGTTGGCCATGCGAACTTGTCCACAGTGTTTTTTCCAGGCCCATTCTTTCAAAAGAGCACCTGGAACTATGTGGACACTTTCTTTTGAAAGATCAGGCCAGTCCTGCGTATGTAGACACGCTCTTTGAAAAGGTGATCTTCCAGATCTTCTTTTGAAAGATTGCTTTAGTGTGTAGACGTAACCTGTGTGTGTGTATTTGAACATTTCACTTTGGAGAGGGGAAAACATGAATTGAAAATTTGCCTATTACTTATAGTTCCTCCATAACTTGAGATATGTGTTCCATTATCCTCAACTGTGCTGCCAGCATTCGCATGAGCATGAAGAGGAAATGGAGCAGAAAGAGGGGAAGGTAGGGTGAATAAAATGAAACTAAGGCGGAACACACATGTTGAAGTTTAACAAAGACAGTAGGATCAGCCCTGTCTTAATTTTTCCATTGGAATATGAAAACCTGTTTGAAGGTTCAACTAGAATAAATGTTTGATTTTTATCTGGCTATATAGACTTCATTGTATAATGGTTGATTCATTGTGCAATCCAGGGATAGTATTGTGATTGGTCAGCTTATTAACTCAGCACACAACTTTCACAGTTCATAAATGCCAATTTAATTTAGCTAGTGTATGCTTGTCTATAGAGTAAAATCCATCTGTAAGTTTTTAAGAGATGGAAGGAATTAAAATTCTCACCACATAAAAAATCTCACCATATTATTTGTCACCACATAACATAATATAATGAAGAAAATCAACATTGCTTCCTGGTAACACTGAAGTAAAATAGTGTGTGCTTTAGCCTTTTGTCCCTTAACTGCTTCCTTATGATTATGTCATCTTAAATGATAGATGATTCCTTATAGCTATAACTTGATTTCTTTACTTCTACAGTAGGTTATTGGAGCTAGAGTAGGACAGGGTACCAGCCGGGAGTGTTGTGAGCACTACAGCTGAATACTAAATGGAACATTACTAGTGCCCCATCCCTTTAGCAGGTGTGTGAGGGGGTATACCAAACTCACACTGAACCAACAGGGCTTGACCAATCACTGTTGGCCAGGGAGGCCACGCATGCTTCCTTATCCCCGCTGTGCATGCTTCAGGTGGAAGGGATGGACAAAGGAGGCAGCTTAGCTCAGTCTGGTCTGGCTGAGTAAGAGGAAAGACATGTGCTGACTGTTCCTGTGCAGGCACTTTTGACTCTTGAAGCAGTGGAAACCATGGACCCGGACTATGCTGCAGATGACCAGCAAACTATAGAGCGTGACTGGGATGCCAAGCTGCTGTGAGATGCCTCAGATGAGTCTTGAGGTAGGAAGTGATCTAGGGCATGTTTTAGGAGCCAATGCTTAAACCCTTAACCAGGAATTTCCCAGCTTCATAGGGCCCTGAGTCAGAATCTGGTGGAGTGGAGTGTGCTTGATTCTCCTACTCCCTCTTGCATTAGTTGAAGCTATTATTATTATTATTATTATTATTATTTTCACTAGAGAGAAGCAAAGAACAGGTAAGGGTGCCTTGCCACAGCCAGGTAATTTAGTACACATTTTTTTTCTGGTGAGCCTAATCAGCCCCAGCTCTACTTTTGGTGAGTGAACCGGAAATAACCAGTGATATGGCCCTGCAGCAAGATAGACAGATTTTCTTTTAGAACAACCTGTGCTCTTGCCTGAGAGTCCAAAGAGAGAATTCCCTATTAAATCACTTTTGCAAAAGAATCAGAGAGCCTTGGGTAATTCTCACATGAGTTCTTGACTCTGTTGGGCTACAGTTCTTTTGTAGTCTACTGAATAATTCTTGTACTTTGTGTATTCAAAGATGGTTCTTTTCAGAAAAAAAATATGATACAATGTAGAAATGTGTCTTGCAGATCAATTTATTTTGCAAAAGGACAAAAAAACCCAAAACAGAACAAAACAAAACAAAAACCCTCATGAAAAATGCAGAACACTTTGAACTAAAGCTTTCCCTCAAGTAATTTTGCTGACTTCTCTGGTTTCAGTTATACTCTAGGGATGTATATGGGATTTTTTCGCCCTAATAAGACAAGGCCTTCCTTTATTCAGTTTCTTTCTCTGTGAAATAATTGTAAAAATGAGTCCTCTATAAAGCAAATGAGCAAATAAATGAGCATCATGCATAAATATGTCTATACTGTATTCAAATAAGTGCTTGAAGTAACCACAAACATAGCAGGCAAAATGGGTGGTAAGAAAAATCCTTTTTCATGCAAGCACCGCATTAATCTTTGATTATTGAATGAAAACAGTAAGACAATTCTGGTGCCTGAGACAAAGGAACACAGCACACTTGCCAGGAAATGCTATTGAACCCTATTACCAGCTGAAGCATGAAGCAAGAGTTTTCAAAATACAGGCTATTAAATTTCTCTTCACAAGATCTTTCCGGATGATTTCATTACACATGTAAGTTTATTACTATGTTTAACTCACTCTTAAATTTGTCTTAGTGGACATTAGTAAAATATTATTAGTTTTTGAGAAATGTTTAGAAAGGCTCCTACCCCCATGGGATACAGAGGCCAAGTAATTGAAAACTGGTTAACTAGTAGAAGCCATGAATAGAAAATACAGGAATTTTCCTGCTTGACTGGCAATGAGTTTAAAATATAAGGTTTTACAATTGATTTGGTAGGTAGTAGCAATAAATTCATTCATAGATGTCATATGAAGGGCCAAATCCTCAGATGGCATAAATGGTCATCATCATCATCGACAACCATGGGCTCAGTGTCCATTGGTGTCTGATACCTCTCTCACTATTTTCTTCCACCTTTTCGTATCCAGTGCGGAGTTGCTTAGTATATGCAGTAAATCAGCTCTGCACCAATCTACTATATCATCTACCCATTCCCTGTGGGGTCTGCCTCTCCTGCTCGAACCATCTATTATGCTGAATACCAGGGTCTTGATTCTTCGTTCATCATTCATTCTGCAAATATGCCCAAATAGCTGTAACTCACATTGTACAACCTTCTTCAGTGGGTTCTCTTTCGGCTATATCTTCCTATATAATTTCTCATTGGTGACCTTCTGCATCCATCCTATTCTCGGGATCTTTCTACAACAACTCCACTGGAAAACCAATATTCTTCTCTTTGGATCTTTCATTATCACCCATGTCTCAGATTAATACAACATGGTGCTGAATATACACGTTTTCAAGACGCTCAGCTTCATTCCTAAGTTGATCACTTTGATTTTCCAGATCTTATCCATACCCTTCAAACTCACTCTTGCTTTAGCTATTCTAGTCACTATTTCCTTCTTACAGTCTAGATCATACACTATGTTGCTCTCCAGATACATGAGTAAAGAGTCAAGTCAATGCTGAGTGTTTCAGAAAATCCTGTTCGGAAATTCCCTTCTTTTGCCACTTGACTGAAAATCAGTTTGAATATTCAAGGTTTAATTTCCAAGTATGTCTGCCTTTATTTTTCACTTTATGCGAGGGGCTTATCAAAACCTCGAGATACATGTATGTGCAAACGGACAAAGCCAGTCAACTCAAGAAAAGCTGTGAAAACCACCAACATGATGGAAAAAAACAAACAAAAAAAATACAAACAAAAAATCCACCTGACTACTTACACCCTTAAACTATCTCATCTACCTAGATTCTTGTAGTGATGTCATCGCTGTAATATCTGAGAATTAGATACTGCCATCATATACAGGTAAAGCTAGATCTTCATTGTTGTGAGAGCACAATTTGACCTTGAGTTGAACTTCCTTAAGGTGAGCAGGAACTGAGGATCCAATTGAGATAACATGAACCAGATTGTTCTCAGATACATGGATATAAATCTAGAGTAACCATTGATGTCTGGGAAGTTACCCTAAATAGCACTTACACAGAAGCAAACAAACTTTAATTAATCTATTCACCAGCGTATGTAGCATATATTACATTCTTTGCATGGCTAAAATCACCATATACTTGTATTAACATTATAACTGCTCAGAAGGCAGCTAATTAAACCAGGTTAAATTTTAAATTTGAAAAGTAATCACATGATGTTTGTGACCTGTAGCTGCATCGACATGTCTTTCTTTCAACTAATGAAACACTGGGCTAAGTTGTATGAGGCACATATGCATTTTCACTGTAGCAATTACAGCCTCCCATTGACTTTCTGTTAACATCGAGAACATTAGTGAGAAATGGGCTTAAATAAAAAGCAAAGTGTTTTGACTTAATTGGAAAGAGATCAGCTATTGACAGGAGAATGTTGAAAATGTTGTAGTTTTTTTTAAGGTTTGAATCATTAATTTAAATTAGCTACCAAATTAATTTATTACATGCGAAAACTAGGTCCCCCAGGATCAGGAATCTAGTCAATATCATCACAATAATCTTGTCAGAAAAACTTTAAAAAATAAATTTCTTTAATGACTTAATGATTTCAGAAGATAGTCTGCTTTTTAAATACTTCCTTGGTCACCATTCTTTTGTTTTTGTAGCTTTCTATACAGGACTGAATAAAGCAGGAAATTTAGTACAACAGTTGAAGGACAACAAAAAGCAAGTAGGAGTTTCTTCTAAGAGGCCTGCTTAATGAACTACTTATCCTTTTGCTTTACTGAACCAGATCTTATTATTCAGAAGTGATATCAGATATTGCGATGCTAATCTCTGACAATGACAGTCATGCGCATACTTTCATTTATGTAACAATGGAATGGGGGAATGGAGAGAGATATTTTGTCTAGGGATATTCCTTTGATAAACCTTAGAGTAATTGTGGAAAACACTGTTATTTAGAAAGGTGATTTTGAAGTTGTCTATCTCTGGCAAGGACACAGCAAAGGAAAGTGTCTTTTGATAACGTTTTGAAGGTTGGACTCATTCTTCTTATCACAGCCACATACCAAAAACAAATGTGTGAGATAGCTGACTTTTGATACATCTTGTTTCTTTGAAATTAATAAGTCTTCTGGAAATGAAGAGAAGGAATGTTGCTATTTTTCTTCACCTCCATGGAAAACAGAGTGTTGGATTTACAACATAACATTTTTAGACAGAACGGTTTAAATTAGGGTTGTTAATTAATCACAGTTAATGACTGCAACTAACTGAAAACAAAATTAACATTTTAATGATTTAATGGCATTGACTGCATACCTCTGGGCAGGGAGGGAGGCAGGCATCCACTTCAGGAGGGACCTGGGAGTGTCTGATCAGTTGCAGTAACACAATCCGCCGATGAAAGGAGAGGAAGTGTGCTCCATGCTGGCTCTGGCAGAGAGGTAGGGATCTTGACCTGGCCACACCTCATTGCCCCAGTTGACTCTTCATTAGAGGTACTGACCCCTCTCCCTGCATCATGCACTATTGCCCCTGGGTGGCCCCTCACTCCAAGAGGTACCCCATACAGAACAGGGGCCTGGAGAGTTCAGCCTCCTGGCAAAAGTCTCTCCACCCTTGCTATGCACCTATTCCCAACATATAATCCATAATTCCTTGCAAACATGGGTTCACACAGCTGAAGGAGCCCACCCACCTCAGCAAAAGGAAGTGTGCAAGTGAATACCAGAAATCACCCTTCCAAAAGCAACAGCCAGACATTTCCCTTCTGCTTCTCCTGCTTGCTCTCTTCTCCTCTTCTTATGTTTTCATTGCACACTGGATAAGATTTGTAAGACCAAACTCTTCCTCTTGGACAGGAAGGGATACTAGGAAGCTCAGAAATCCAACTCAACAGGAGCAGCATCAAAAATTCAACCTTCTTCTGCACAACTCAGACTGGTCCTATCACTAGGATTCCGATTTCTGAGGTAAAAAAATCTTAGTCCTTCAGTAAACCAAGACTCCCCTAGGGGAGGAACAAGAAGAAGTGGGACTGCATGGGCTTGTAGGCTCTAAAGTTCTACATCTTTTTCATTTTTGAGTTCAGTTATCAAAAAAAGAATCTTAGTTGAAATCAGTACATTTGAAAATGTGGACCCCCAAATATTTAAATAAATAGTATTATATTATTTTAACAGTACTATCAAAACTGCAATTAATGACAATCAGTTTTTAATTACTTGACAGGCCAAGTTTAAATGAAAGAATAGTGATAAATAAGGGAAAAATTCTTTTATATTCACTCCTGCTTGACAATAGATTGAAGAGTCAAGAAGACAGAAATACTGAACACAAATGCTTTCAACCTTTCTGTCAAAAATGCTGATTTTTCAGAATAAAAGCTTAGGAAAGAGTGTATTTCAATGAATTGTTCTGGTAAAAATTTTCTGGGAAGAGTTTCAAAATTATCAGAATGCCCCCTTTCAACCTTTTCAACATGAAAAATTTCAGTCATCTGGTTTAAAATGACTTTGTCTTTATTTAAGTGGTTAAAATAACAATGAAATGTTTCCTTTCCAAAACAAAAAGGTTTCAATTAACTTGAAACAATTTTTCTGTCAAATCTACTTCAGAGGTAAAGCACTTCTAAGGTAGTTAAAATGGCAGCATCAGCTGTAGATAGACTAAATACATCGGATCAAAATAGTCTCTTGTGTATACTGATATATAACTGTAACAGAGAGGGAGCCGTGCTAGTCTATATACTATCAAAACTAAAAAGCAGTCAAGTAGCACTTTAAAGACTAACAAAATAATTTATTAGGTGAGCTTTTGTGGGACAAACCCACTTCTTCAGACCATAGCCATACCAGAGCAGACTTCTCTGTGCCTTAAATATTGAGTCTGTTCTGGTATGGCTATGGTCTGAAGAAGTGGGTCTGTCCCACGAAAGCTCATCACCTAATAAAATATTTTGTTAGTCTTTAAAGTGCTACTTGACTGCTTTTTTATTTTGATATACAACTGGTGTAACACCATTGAAGTCAGTGGAGTTACATGGGTCTATAAGTGGTGTGTGTGGAATATCAGATTCTGACAGGCTGATTTAACAGAGAGCAAAATTTGACCAACTGATTCAAATATATTGGGCCAAGTGAAGGCCAGCTTGAGTTCTTTTAGTGGAATAGTGTCCCTTCTGTCAATGGTGAATTTGTCCCTTTGGCTTTTCTTTCTTTCTTTTCTTTTTTTTTAATATGCTTTCTCTGCCTTTGCATCATTAAAGGATTTGGCAAAGAACTACTAGGTCTACACCACTGCAAATGAGATAGTCTGCCTTTTCTAACAACTCTGTGCCCTACGCCGGCATTAGACTTGCTAGGGCGCAGGGCAGAAAACTGAAGATTGAACCCCACCATCCAGAGCTGAAGCTGAAGCCTGAGCAACTTCAAGGGGATTCCTGGGGCGTGAGCCCTGAGCAGTTGCCTTACTTGCCATTCCTTAACACCGGAGCTTTCTGTACTATATCTGTCTTCACTAGCAGCATGCTTTGATGTGTCTTTATATTAACGTTTTACAGCATGATGCATGGAAAGATGTACATCCTCTCATGAGCCAATGTGTTTTTGAATTCTCTATTCCTGCTTTTCTTTACACAACTGGTGATGATCCAGGATAGGCACGTTAGATCCAAATCAGTTTTGCTAACTGGAGGGATAATTAAGGCAGACACCAAGGGGATTAGAAATACAAGTTTATTGCTGGCCTTATCCACCTCATTTGCTCTTTTAATTCCTGTAAGCGTTTCTTTGTTTTTCTGAGCCTTCTTCCTGTTAGTAACACAGCATTAAGTACTTGTGTGAACTTTTCATTGTAACAGAAAGAAACATTAAACAATCCATAAGAGAAGAATCTTCTTGATCCATATTTCAGAGAGCTGACACACAAAGAATTTCTGTTTGTATTTCTTTACCCTCACCTTCAGCATTGTTGGGAAAAGCACTCCTTTAAATGCAGTCTTTTAAGTGCAAAGATAAAAGCTCTTGCTTTGTATTCCTTTTGCAAAGAGCCTGCTCTATGGCTTTGCCCTGTTCAGAGAGAAAATATATTTTTAATTCAATTATTTTTATTGTTGGCATCTTTAAAAAGGCAATTTTAGACAAGAAGGATGTAAGCATTGATTGGAAACCTCATGCATGTGATTCAACTAGCATGTGAGCAATTTTGAGTCATGGAGAATCTCTGATGTGCAACTTGCATGGATTCTAACCACACTATAGCTGTGTCTACACGTGCACGCTACTTCGAAGTAGCGGCACTAACTTCGAAATAGCGCCCGTCGCGGCTACACGCGTCGGGCGCTATTTCGAAGTTAACTTCGACGTTAGGGTCGCTAAGACGTCGAAGTTGCTAACCTCATGAGGGGATCGGAATAGCGCCCTACTTCTACGTTCAACGTCGAAGTAGGGACCATGTAGACGATCCGCGTCCCGCAACGTCGAAATTGCCGGGTACTCCATGGCGGCCATCAGCTAGGGGGTTGAGAGATGCTCTCTCTCTAGCCCCTGCGGGGCTCTATGGTCACCGTGGGCAGCAGCCCTTAGCCCAGGGCTTCTGGCTGCTGCTGCAGCAGCTGGGGATCCATGCTGCAGGCACAGGGTCTGCAACCAGTTGTCGGCTCTGTGTATCTTGTGTTGTTTAGTGCAACTGTGTCTGGGAGGGGCCCTTTAAGGGAGCGTCTTGCTGTTGAGTCCGCCCTGTGACCCTGTCTGCAGCTGTGCCTGGCACCCTTATTTCGATGTGTGCTACTCTGGCGTGTAGACGTTCCCTCGCAGCGCCTATTTCGATGTGGTGCCGCGCAATGTCGAAGTTGAACATCGACGTTGCCAGCCCTGGAGGACGTGTAGACGTTATTCATCAAAATAGCCTATTTCGAAATAAGCTATTTCGATGTTGGCTTCACGTGTTGACGTAGCTTATGATTGCTGTTAAAAATCAAGTGTCAGAGGATTCAGTCACCCCAATATAAAATATAGTAGGATCTCAGAATTATTAACACCAGAGTTACAAACTGACTGATCAACCACATACCTCATATGGAATTAGGAGGGGCAACAACCTTGCTGGACCCGGGGCAAGGTGGGGCAGGGGTCCAGCTCCATGCTCCTGGAATGGGTTGGGCCTCGGGCAGAAGGGGTGGGGCTGGAGGCAGTTGACCATCAGTGCTACCCAGAGTATGACATGCTGGCCCTGCCCTCAGAGCTGTCCAGAGCGTGCTGCGTGGCTCTCAGGCAGTGATTTAAGGAGCGTGGGGCTCTGGCTGCTATCACTTCTGCAGTAGTGGTGGTGACAGCCAAAAGCCCCAGGCCCTTCTGAAGCATCCAGCCCTTGAGCAACTGCCCCCTTTTTCCCCCCAACAGCATGTTGGTGAAAATCAGGTGGCCAGAGCCATCCTTATGCATCTGCATGTGCTGTATATGCCTAGTGCTACCAAAGTTTAGATCTACTTCCTCCCCCACCACCCTCCCATCTCCTCTTGGTTGGAGGGCCCAGGAATGCCTTCTTCCTGCCCCAACCCTCCCACTTGCTTCTCTCAGCCGGTGGGCCCAGAGCCGCCTTCTCCATGTCCCTGGCTCCTCCCCTTCCCCCAGTGCCCTGAAGCCAGTGGGCCCACTGTTGCCTTCCCTCAGCCCCCGCCTCCTCTCCTCCCCTGACTCCACTCAGATGGTTGGCCCAAGCCAGCCCCCTCATCCCTCTCCCCCTGCCCACTTTCTTCTCTAGCAAGCATAGTATGGTTAATGCCACTGTGGATAAAAAGTTTTTCATTCTTTTATTTTTAAAATGTTATAAACAGTTTATAAATTTGCACCAATTCCACACAAAAATTTGATTCGGGCCTTGAGAAAGATGAAAGTCAATATAGTGTGATGGTTCTCCTTCAGTGGGAATAGCACAGGAGTGGTATTTTGGTTAGCTTTGGCTTTTCTTAGCTGTGTTTAGCACACACACACACTCACACACACAGCATCTCACTCACACAGCCCCCCCACAACACACACACCAGGGTTCCCTATCTGTATTGTGCAGTGAGGCATTAGGTGTTACTATTTTCATGCCCTCTCCTTATGCCACCTAGGAGGAGAAAGAGAACTAGGTACAGGGAGCCCTGATTTTATTGTTTACTCCCACTCACAGCCTCCTATGAGACCACAGGGCAGAGAAGCAGTAGTCATGGGGAGAGCAAGCAGCAATGCCAGCTGATTTGGGTATCCAGGTCAGTTTCCCCATGTGGGTGCAGAAGGGGGCACCTGGATTAGGGCCCAGGAGTGGTAGACAATAATAATGAATGTTGGTGGGAGAATGTCCACTTTTCTGCGACAGCTGCAAAAGAGCGACATTTCCTGGCTCTCCGTTCCATCTGAAACATTTTACACAAGCCTAATTCAAATATGAACAGACTGTCATAGAAATAAAATGACAAAGAGGTGATGGTGTCATCCTTGTGTGTCCCAGACAGATGAGTACATTTTGATAATGTGTGAACAAACAGCTTTTTATTTGGATGAAAAGGAAACAGAAGCTTTTGTTTCAAAGCATCAGGGCAGTGCTAGCAAGAGGAGATGATTAAGTGACATAAACTGACAAGTCATTTTGTGATTTGAATCCAATTGTTTGTCTCCTGGTAACATGGAATGTTTCCCGTACGGTCTCGTTACTAATATAACCCGAGCTTCATCGTAGCTGAACATCACATAATTGTTAACCGATTTATCATCAAAACAGCCATATCAGATGGGAAAATTCTCCATTTTCTAGGTAGCGATCTGAGGCACAGAAAGATTACGATTTGCTCAATTGATACAAACCTTGGAGCAGAGCTAAGATTAGAACCAAAGTCTCATTTTCATTTAAAGTCCAGTGGCTTTTCATTCCCTGGGCTTATCTACACTGATTTTTTTTTTCCAGAAAAAAACAAACAAGCAAAAACACCCCACAGGCTATGTCTACACTAGAGAGTTTTGTTGACAGAACTCATGGAGTGTCTACACACAAAATGCAGTCTGTTGACAAAACTTGGCACTTCTGCTGACAGCACTCTGCCTCTCTGTGATGAGGAATAACCCTTTCGTCGACAGTTTCTGTCAACAAAAAAGCCCCATAGATGCTCCGATGGGCCTTCTGTTGAAAAAACAGGGCTTCTGGTTCACCAAGCAGTCCTGTTTGCTAAGCTTCCGGTTGGCCATTCTGTTGAGAGAGCAGCCAGGCAGTCTGGCCACTCTCTGACAGACCAGATTGCTCATTCAATCCACGTTTGTGTTCAGCCGTGGTCTGTCAATGGAAGTTTGGCCGGAAGATCTCTTCCAACAGTAACTTCTGTCAATGGATCACTGCAGTGTAGATGTAGCCAAAGCATTCACACAACTAAGCGGGATAATTCTCGATAGGAAGGCTTTTCTCTTGAAATAATTACCCAAGCTCTGTGAGCCAGCACCCTCTCGCACATTTCAAGTTCGAAAGGGAATGTGTGTGAACAAAGCACAGCTATGATCAGTTTATGTGAAGGCCCCTTTTGCAATGCTGTGGCTGTGAACTGTGGCTGTAAAAGAGAATGATCTATTTTGCAATGTTGTGACTGTGTTAATAACAGCCTTTGGCTATTATTTTTGAAAGGTCATGGAGATTGGGACAGGTCCCAGATGATTGGAAAAGGGCAAATGTAGTGTAGATGAGGAAAGAAGGACAATCCAGGGAACCATAGACGGTTCAGCCTCACCTCAGTCCCTGGAAAAATCATGAAGGGGATCCTCAAGGAGTCCATTTGGGAGCACTTGGAAGAGGAGAAAGTGATCAAGAGTAGTCAACATGGACTCACCAAGGGCAAGTTATGCCTGACCAATCTGATTAGCTTCTATGACGAGGTAACGGGCTCTGTGGACATGGAGAAGTAAATGGATGTGTTATGCCTTGACTTTATCAAGGCTTTTGATCCAATCTCCCACACCCTACTTGCCCATAAGCTAAGGAAGTATGAACTGGATACATGGACTGTAAGATGGATAGAAAGCTGACTTGACGGACGGGCTCTACGGATAGTGGTCAATGGCTCAATGTCTGATTGGTGGTCAGTTTCAAGTGGAGTGCCCCAAAGATCAGTTCTAAGGCCAGTATTTTTTAACATTTTATTAATGACCTGGATGAGGGGATGGATTGCACCCTCAGCAAATTTGTGGATGACACTAAGCTAGGTGGTCAGATAGATAGGTTGGAGGGTAGAGATAGGGTCCAGAGTGACCTAGACAAATCAGAGGATTGGGCTAAAAGAAATTTGATGAGGTTCAACAAGGGGAAGTGCAGAGTCCTGCACTTGGAACAGAAGAATCGCAAGCACTGTTACCGACTGGGACCAACTGACTAAGTAGTAGTGCAGCAGAAAAGGACCTGGGGATTACAGTGGATGAGAGGCTGGATATGAGTCAACAGAATGCCCTTGTAGCCAAGATTAACAGCATATTGGGGTTCATTAGGAGAAGCATTTCCAGCAGATCTGGTGTAGTTATTATTGCCCTCTACTCTGCAATGGTGGGGCCAGATTTGGAGTATTACTTCCAGTTCTTGGACCCCCAGGATAGAGAGGATGTGGATGCATTGGAGAGGGTTCAGTGGAGGGCAATGAAAATTAATAGGGGGCAGGAGCACATGATGTATAAGGAGAAGCTGAGAGATCTGGGCTTTTTTAGTTTGCAGAAGAGAAGACTGAGGGGTGATTTGATAGCATCTTCAACTTCCTGGAAGGGGGCTCTAAAGAGGACGGAGAGAGACTGGTCTCAGTGGTGACAGATGACAGAACAAGGAGCAATTATCTGGAGTTAGAGAGTGGGAGGTGTTGGTTGGATATTAGGAAAGACTCTTTCTCCAGGAGGGTGGTGAAGCACTGGAATGTGTTACCAAGAGAGATGGTGGAATCTTTGTCCCTAGAGGTTTTTAAATCCCATCTTGACAAAACCCTGGCTGGGATGATTTAGTTAGAATTGATCCTGCTTTAGGCAGGGGGCTGGAATAGATGACATCCTGAGAATTCTATGATTCTATGATTTTTTTAATAAGATCTTAATGAATAAGGGAAATTAGTAAAATTTAATTTTATGAAGTTTAAGTAAATGTGTCTGAATATAAGTTGAAATAGTTTCCCTTGTTTTCATTCTTTTATATGCTTCTGAATTTCATGATTTGCAATGTAATGTGCAGATTTTAGGCCCAGTCCTGCAGTTGTGATTTAGGCATCTCCCTGTAAGGGTATGTATCCCTGTACTCACACATTGCACAATGTTGTAATAATCTTTGTTCAAAGTGTATCTTGTGAATCATCACCTGAAAAATAATAATTTTCTGATCATTGGTAAAATAGGTGTGGCAACAGTGTATATAAAGGACAGAGACTTTCTCTTCATGAAGAGGTCCAAAAAAGATTGGTTTCAATTAGAAAATGACATTATGACTGGGTAGTAACAGAGAGATAACCGTATTAGTCTATATTCTATCAAAACAAAAAAGCTGTCCAGTAGCACTTTAGAGACTATTTTGTTAGTCTTTAAAGTGCTACTGGACTGCTTTTTTATTATGGCTGGGGCTATACTGACCTATTCTCCTGGCAGCTTCATGCTAATGAGGAGTCTTGCATTTGCAAATGGCTTTTCATTAACATAATCCTGGGGATAATTAATGTAGTCACATGAGATCTCCCTGCCTGTAGAGGCTGCTTCCAGCATTAAACAGGGTGTGTAGACCTGCCTCTGCCAGCTATACATCCCTCTGTCCCCAGCTTCTTATGCCTGTTGTCAAAATCCATTTTATATGTGGATGTACAGTAAGTGTTGTTGACAGAACTCCAGTCTTGTTGACGAAACTCACATGCATAATCGTAGCCCACAAGGAAAGTTGTTTAACATTACAAACTCTAGTTTTGCCTTTAGCAGGTAAAGTTACATGTGACTGGCCATGTATCACGGATTCAGAACCAATGTGTTAGGACGTGTTATGTAAAAAGCCACACTGGTGTACATTAGAATTCTGTAAAAAATTTATACATTGGCTCTATTTTAGCAATGGTCTTTTGAAAAAAATAAAACTTTAAGAGCAACCACTAGCAGTTCTAAAGCTCACAGTAATCTCAAAGGCCGTGTCTACACTAGCCTCAAACTTCAAAATGGCCACGCAAATGGCCATTTTGAAGTTTACTAATAAAGCGCTAAAATGCATATTCGGCGCTTCATTAGCATGCGGGTGGCTGCGGTGCTTCAAAATTGACGTGGCTCGCCGCCAAGTGGCTCGTCCCAATGGGGCTCCTTTTTGAAAGGACTCTGCCTACTTCGAAGTCCCCTTATTCCCATCTGCTCATGAGAATAAGGGGACTTCGAAGTAGGCGGGGTCCTTTCGAAAAGGAGCCCTGTCGGGACAAGCCGCATGGCTGCAAGCCGCATCAATTTCGAAGCACCGTGGCTGCCCGCATGCTAATGAAGCGCTGAATAAGCATTTCAGCGCTTCATTAGTAAACTTCAAAATGGCCATTTGAATGGCCATTTTGAAGTCTGGGGCTAGTGTAGATGTAGCCAAAGGGTTTAACTATTAACACAAGAATGTAATAGTAAAAGTTACATAATCCAGTTATCCCAGTTAATTTTAAATTAATTAAGAGGTTAAAACTAATAGGATATGTTTTAAATTTGCATTTAAAATGAGAGAAAGTCACTCTGTTATCCACAAGCTATTAGCTCCAAACAAATGCATGCTATTGTGTTACTGCATCTTGTCATTTCAGGTGACACTTTTTGGCACTGAAGCTAATAGGTATAAATCAGTCCAAATGATGACAAGATGACAAATTGGTTCCTGTTTTTGAGGGGCTGTTGAAGTCAACTCAAGATTTTTATAAATTAATGCAAAACTTAAATGGGAATCAGAACAAGTGGGACAAAATTTGAACTCAAATGGCCATTTAGAAGTTTACTTCATTAGCATGCGGGCAGCTGCGGCGCTTCGAAATTGATGTGGCTTGTCGCCACGCGGCTCGTTCCGACGGGGCTTCTTTTTGAAAGGACCCCGCCTACTTCGAAGTCCCCTTATTCCCATGAGAAGATGGGAATAAGGGGACTTCGAAGTAGGCAGGGTCCTTTCGAAAAGGAGCCCCATCGGGACGAGCCGAGTCAATTTCGAAGAGCTGCGGCCGCCCGCATGCTAATGAAGCACTGAATATGCATTTCAGCGCTTCATTAGTAAACTTCGAAATGGCCATTTGCATGGCCATTTCGAAGTTTGGGGCTAGTGTAGACATGGCCATGGAATGACATATACAAGTCAAAATTCTCACTGCTACGTTCTATATTAATGGGACATTACCAATCAGCTGATTTGGAATACTAAAGTCAAGCACTGTAAGAGGTCACACAGATGTGGATCAGAAACTTAACACCTCAGTTATGTCTAGATTGCAGGCTTCTGTCAGGAGCCTGAAGGTCTCCCAACAGAAGTCTACCAGTCCTGGACCCTTCCACCAACATTCCAGTAATCCTCATTCCACAAAGAAGAAGGGTGGTGTTGGTAGATAGGATTTTCCTGTCAGCCTCCAGCAACAGACCTGTCAGCAGGAGATATGCAAATGCTTTGCACAATTTGCGTATCTTCTGCCAACAATTCTAGGCAATCTAGACATAGGCCTAGAGTGGAGACAACCCTAAAATTAACAGATCTAAAGTCGTAGATTATATTGGCTCCAAGTAGATAAAGATGTCTCTCAATTATATTTAATTGAAGAATATATTAAACATCATGCCTTAATGTTTAAAAATAGGTGATAAAATGTAAATTGCAGACAAGCACTACTGAATTTCAAATAATACTATATTGTAATGCTAACCTATTCTGATGGATTATTTAAGAAGAAGGGAAAGAGTAAACACTGAAGAATAGTGGAACAAAAAGAACCCCAGGAGAATATGGCTGTATCTACACTATGAGATAAATTCAAATTTAAGGTAGTTAGCTCGATATTACCATGTAATTGTCTCCACTGTAAATCCCATTAGCTCGATTTAGGGAGCGTTAATGTTGATAGCATAATATTGTTGGTACCTGCTGGGTATAGCGTAGTGCTCGAATTCAAAAGTTTGATTAAAGGCCAGTGTGGAAGCACCATGTCTTAAAATCAAATTTATTAGCCTCCAAAGGTGTCCCGTATGTAGCTCACAATGCCCTGCAGCGCTCCGCTCTGGCTGCTGCTCTCCAGGTGCGCAGGAATTAGACAACAGGAAGACCGTGAATTTCAAATCGGGACCAGGAAGCCTGTGGCTGTGGGGTCATGTTTCTATGAGAGCCTGAAAATTGTCTTTCTTTGCTAGTAGTGCTGTGAGCACATCTACCGATTACAAATAGCCCCAGCACGGAGCTTGTGGTTCTGTGTCTATGGTTGATATTTTATTCCGTGCTGCCTGGTGCCAGCCAGCCACTGCCCCGCTGCACAACATGGCTGGAAGGCTGTTGTAGGGGTTGTGCTTGCATAAGAGGTGCAGAAACTTCTCAGCAGTTTACATTTGTGTGCGCACCTCCCTCATTCCCCCACAGGTGCCACGCAATCAGGGTCTTTCCTGTGCTCAGCCACCTCACGTGGGTAGCCCCCTACCCAGTAAAAGGGTGTGCCTGCTGTTCGGTGCTGACCATGCTGCCCGGCAGCACCATGTCCTAGCTTGCGTGCAGTTAGGGCTTCAAGGGCAGGAAAGAATTTCAGGAGCTTGCAGATGCCGGTGGGTACGTCTCCCCTGGTGGCTAATATATTTAAAGGGACTACGTCAACTGGCCCCCCACCAAAAATATGTTCGGGTTCTTTCTGATGCCAGGGGTAAATATCGCCTGGTGGCTGACATATTTGGGGGCTTGCTGCAGCCGGGGAGAAATCTCCCCTGGTGGCTAACATTAGGGGGACTACTTCTACTGGGCTCCCACTGAAACCCCTCCACACCCCAGCAAGGAACTGGGGCTCTTGGTGTTGCCAGGGGGAAGTCTCCCTTAGTGGGTAAGATATTCAGGGGTGGTGAAACATTTCAACCAGCTCTACAGCTGCAGACCAAAGCCCCCCAAAACTATTTTGGGGGTCTTGCTGCCAATTGCAGGCACCTGTTGCTTTTTGCAAAATCTTTGATATTTCAGTTATAAAATCTTTTTCCTAACCTTTCCTAACTTCTTTCTTCATGCTTTGGTCCCCCAAAAACACAGGGAACAATGGGTAGAAGGCCAGTTGAGATTCCTGTTTCTGTTATAAGTTCGGTGTATGAGATTTCACTGACATCCCCTGTGCTGGCAATGTCTGTGTAGTGAACAGGAAAGACAAAAATCTTTTTTCCTAGCCTTTTTTATCCTTTTTCTCCTAACTTTGCCTCAGCTTTTCAGAGACTCTGTGTAATTTTCAAGAATTAGATGAAATCATGGGATGCGGGACATTCAGTGGATGGCCAGTTGAGAACACAGACTGTGCACAGAAGCTGTATAATGAACCAGGAAGCCAAATACCCTCCCTTCAGCAACTCTTTCAAGCTTTTCAAGATCCATGTGTTATTTTCAGAGATCAGATGGAATCATGGGAGGGGGGACACAGTGGATGGCCAGTTGAGAAGACACACACTTGCTGATTTTTGTGAAATCCTTGATAATACAGTTACAGAAGAAAGAGATCTCTGTTAACATTGCCATCTCTGTGGATGCCCTACTTTTCCTTCCTTCTGACTGGAAAAATGGACATGTGCTTAACACGGGAGGGGAACTAGGAAAATGCAATGTGGGAAAATGATGTCAAAGACCAGCGAGCATACCCAAAATGCTGCAGGGATGAGGGAACTGTGGGGTAGGTTCACACAATGCACTACTGCAACAATCAATGTTTGCCAGTTGAGCATAGCAGCAATGTCAACTTTGTGAGGAGCATGTGGGGAGCTGAGGATGGTCAAAATTGAATTTATAAATTCCACAGTTACAAAATCAATATTAATAAGTTCGATTTTATCATGTAGTGTAGCTGCAGCCATAGTGAGACACAAGATATGCCTAAATAAATATATTAGTATCATTGCCTAAAAAACAACCTTCAGCCTGATTGCAAGATCAATAATACCAAAAGGCACTGAGAAATTACAGTCATGTAGGTATTGGTTATGAGCATACAGAATTATCACATGCATTGAGAAACAGAACTTTCACAACCTAACCAATGCAACCTGTGTACAATAGATCGGTTGCAAAGCTGCCTCTAAAAGATTCCTAACAACAAGGTGTTGAGACAATAGCTTGCTTGTGACGCCCTTGAGCACTTCAGCAAAAAATAGTAAACTAAACACTGCTCAGTAATTGGAATGCATGTCATGAGCTAATTTACTCTTTTCTTTGAAAGGCTAGGGATTACAAATGAGTTGTTTTAGGAACAGCAGAAGCAATATAATATAGTTGGGAGAATGTTCATTAGAAGTTTGCTAATGGGCATCAGTAAACTTAGGAATCAAGAGAACAGTCTGGAGGCTTTTATATTCTGAACTAGTTTCCCGAACTCCATTTACAAGATGACATTAAACTCTGAAAATGTTGGTACAGAACTAAGCAGTGTATAACCAATGGTTTTAATTGTCAGTGGAGAAATGAGAGAGGAAGTGAACGTCAGTCTTATCCATGACAAGGCAAATTTCCCCATCAGGAAAAACAGTACAATGTGCCTCTGTACTGCCATTAAGTAAAAAGAATTGGTCAAAGTTTTTAAATAAGGTTCCTCGGGGATTTTCCAGACCATCAGCCAGGAGTGCTGATGAATACCTCTCCCTAGCCAGCCATGGAGTTTGATTGTATTCATTAAGCTATATTTTCATAGCAACTCAGCATATAATAAAGACAGTTGTTTTCTAATAAGGCTGTTTGAGTTTGCGACCTTTTCAGTTTCTCAGGAGGCTGGTAAGCCAGGCACCAGAAAAAATTGTGTTCATCAAGTCTAGATATAATTAGAACACTTGAATTTGTTCACCCTAGGAAGTACTTGAAAGTGGCCCAGCACTTCCCACCCTGAAAAATGAGGACTACAGAACTTTAAGACCAACTTTGTCCTCAGGACAATGGCAGTTAGAAGTGTGAATTCAATGAAAAAATGTTTGAAAATATACCACTCACATGGAAGCAAAATGCTACAGGAAGTGAGGAGGTGCATTTAGTTGACCTTAATGAGAAACTCAATGCTGTTTTAAAACAATTGGACAGATCTTCAGCTGGTATAAATTAGTAACAGAGGGGTAGCTGTGTTAGTCTGTACTCCAACCAAACAAAACAGTAGAAATGTAGCACTCCATTTTGTTAGTCTTTAAACCAGTATAAATTGTTATACAAGTTTAACATCAGTACCAGGTAAATTAGTAGAAACACTAGTAAAGAGTAAAATTGCAAGGCACATAGAAGAGCACGAATTGTTGGGCAAAAGTCAGCATGGTTTCTGCAGAGGGAAGTCGTGTCTGTCTAATCTATTAGAATTCTTTGAAGGGGTTAATAAACATGCGGACAAGGGGCACCCAGTGGACATAATATACCTAGATTTCCAGAAAGCCTTTGACACGGTCCCACACCAAAGGCTTTTATGTAAATTAGGTGGTCATGGGATAGGAGGAAAGGTCCTTTCATGGATCGGGAATTGGTTAAAAGACAGAAAACAAAGGGTTGGAATAAATGGTAAATTTTCACAATGGAGGGGGGTAACTAGTGGTGTTCCCCAGGGCTCAGTCCTGGGACCGATCCTGTTCAACTTGTTCATCAATGATCTAGAAAATGAGGTAAGCAGTGAGGTGGCAAAGTTTGCAGATGACACCAAGTTGTTCAGGACAGTCAAAAGCAAAAGGGATTGTGAAGAACTACAAAAAGATCTCAGCAAACTGAGTGATTGGGCAGCAAAATGGCAAATGAAATTTAATGTGGGTAAGTGTAAGGTAATGCATGTTGGAAAAAATAACCCAAATTACACGTACTACATGATGGGGTCAAATTTAGCTACGACAGATCAGGAAAGGGATCTTGGAGTTATAGTGGATAGTTCTCTGAAGACATCCACGCAGTGTGCAGCGGCAGTTAGTAAGGCAAATAGGATGTTAGGAATTATTAAAAAAGGGATCGATAATAAGACAAAAGATATCATACTTCCCCTATATAAAACTATGGTACGCCCACATCTCGAGTACTGCGTGCAGATGTGGTCTCCTCACCTCAAAAAAGATATATTGGCATTAGAAAAGGTTCAGAAAAGGGCGACTAAGATGATTAGGGGCTTGGAAAGGGTCCCATATGGGGAGAGGCTAGAGAGACTGGGACTTTTCAGTTTGGAAAAGAGGCGATTGAGGGGCGATATGATAGAGGTATATAAAATCATGAATGGTGTGGAGAAAGTGAATATAGAAAAATTATTTACCTTTTCCTATAATACAAGAACTAGGGGACACCAAATGAAATTGATGGGTAGTAGGTTCAAAACTAATAAAAGGAAATTTTTCTTCACACAGCGCACAGTCAACCTGTGGAACTCCTTGCCCGAGGAGGCTGTGAAGGCCAGGACTCTATTAGGGTTTAAAAAAGAGCTTGATAAATTTTTGCAGGTCAGGTCCATAAATGGCTATTAGCCAGGGATAAAGTATGGTGCCCTAGCCTTCATAACAAGGGCAGGAGATGGATGGCAGGAGATAAATCACTTGTCTTCTGTTCTCCTTCTCTGGGGCACCTGGCATTGGCCACCGTCGGCAGATGGGATGCTGGGCTTGATGGACCTTTGGTCTGACCCAGTATGGCCATTCTTATGTTCTTATGTTCTTATGTTCTTTGGAAGTTAATGGACCTATGACAATCGACACCAGCTGAGGATGTATCCCTAGGTTTACTTGGTCCTCATCACTCACCTAACATAGTAAGCCAGAACCTAACAGTGAAAAAAGTTACCATATAAGTCTCAGAAAACAGACTCTAATTCTATAATAATATTCATTCCAACAATTATTTGGGTTCATTGGACCATTTGATGCCCAAAGTGTGTGTGTTGAAGTATGGCAAAAATAAAGAATAAAAAAGAGAAACCTAACAGCAAAAACTTAGCAAGTACAGAAGGTTTACCAACAAATACAACAACAAACATATCCTGTAAACATTGTGCTAGACAAGGTATCGTTCTCAGTTTTGTCAATGGAAATCCAGAGTAATTAATCTCAGGATTTACGTCGCTGGGTTTACAGCAGTGTGATGGAGAACAGAATCCATTATTAATTAGTAATGCCTGTAATATTTATTAAAATAATACATAGTGTGATGGATTCAGATATAAAAATCCCCTTGTGACTGCCTGTCACCTGATCTTACTGCTGAGCGCACCTACCTGCCCTCTAGCTTGCCCCACCACCTTTTCATGCTGAGCAAGAACCACTGGTCTCCCCAAGCAAAGGCACAGAGTTGGGGTCACAGCCAACAGCAGAGTGACACAGACTCTAGTCTACATCTACACTACACTGCAATTTCAAAAGGATCTCTTTCAAAACGCACTTTTTGAAAGAACAGCCTTAGAAATTGCGCATCCACATGCACAAAGCCATGATCCAATATTTCAAAAGAGTGCCCCAGCATTTCAAAAGGGAACATCTACACAGCCACAGCCACTATTTGGAAATAACAGGCCACCTACTCGAACCAGGAGAAAAAATTGAACGACTTCCATCTTTGCTGCCTCGGCAGAATTAGGATGAATAACAACTGGCAAGATAAAGTTTCAAATGCAGATGGCATGTCAAGATCTGGCATACCCAGCCTCATAGTAGTCCTCAACAGCAGAAGACTATGATGGTTTGGTCATGTGAGAAGTATGGGTGATAAATGTCTTCCCAAAGAAATCCTCATAGGCAAACTGTCATGTGGAGTACGAACACGAGGAAGATCAAAGCTAAGATTTAAGGATATACGCAAAAATGCCATGAAAAAGTCCAACATCAATCTAAACTCCTGGTAACCTACATCGTCAGATCAAAATACCTGGCAACGATTGCTATGACAGGGCACATCATCCTTCAATAGTATATGTGCAAATCACACAGAAGAACTCTGAGACTCAAGAATTCAGGACTAGATTGAAATGCAGTTATTGCAATCGACTGTGCAAATCCAGTATTGAACAGATAAGCCATGAAAGAAGCTGCAAACTCAAACATTGCCTTTAGATCCCCACTGCCACTGCTAACCACCATCTCTTGAGACGAAAAGGGGCCATAACATAGCATTCTAACTAATGTTCCCATTAGGCCTTTTTTAATCCTACAATGCTCCTGGCTTATGTCTTGAGACAGCAAGTTCCTTCAACAGCATAGTTAAAATTATGTAAAAATCCTTATCTGTTTTAAATGTGTTGCATTTTTGTGTCATTGGTTTTCCCTTTGTGTCATTGGTTTTCCCTTTCTCTCTTATATTATGAGGGAGTGTATATGGACATGCTCAATTTACTTTCTCCATAACATTTAATAATTTAGTTTATTTCAGAAACAACATATATTGATACATTTTTGAATTCATATAATTATTGGGCTGCTTCACCTTTGTTGTAAGTGGTCATAGCTCCATTTCAGCTGTGGTAGGGGAACCTACTTATGTTAGAATCAACCTGGTTATTAACAGCTAAACAAAGCTCTGGCTTGAGCAAAGGTCTCACTTGTGCTAGCTTTGAATTACTAGATGTATGAACTCAAATCAAATCAAATCAAAGCCATGGAAGGAAATGTTCTAAGTGCAAGAGCATGAAAAGAAACTTCTTAAATTTATTAGACTTGATTGTGCTATGGGTTCTCAGTCTAAAAATGAGAGAGAGAGAGAGAGAGACCCTCTGTGATATTTCCCTGTATTTGGGATACTGATCAGCTTTTACTCTAGAGGAAAAAGTTTACCTGTGTTAATCTTTAGAGTCTGTGGGTCAATTTTGTGTTGTGCTGCACTTAACTAGCAACATTAGTTCTAGGCAATAATTAGCAAAACAACATAGTTACCGCCTTAGTTTGTGATCAGAAATCCTGTTTTAATTCACAGAAATTAGAAGATCTTTCTCTACAAACGGTCTCTCTAGCTATTATAATATTCATACATTTGTAGACTTCAAGGCCAGATAGTAGGACCATTGTGACAATCTGTCTGAGCTATGTGTAACACTGGCCATAGAACTTCCCCAAAATAATTCCTAGAGTATATTTTTAGGGTAAACCTCCAACCTTGAATTAAAAATTTGCCATTGATGGAGAATTCATGACAATGGTAAATTGTTTCAGTGGTTGTTACCCTGTTATAAATTTACAGCCTGAATTTGTCTAACTTGAACTTCCAACCACTAGATCATATTCTATCTTTTTCTGCTAGACTGAAGAGCCCATTATCAAATATTTGTTCTCCATGTAGGTACATACAAACCATAATCCAGTTTCCCCTTGACCAATATTGGATTTGCTCTCAGAGCACTCAAAAGTTGCCAATTGCTGCATCAAGTGTCATGCAATTATTGTGGGTAAAAGCAACTCAAATACATCAAAGTTATTTTCAAAAGAAAGTTAATTTATTCCAACCTCTCATCTTACCCAAAACAAGTAACGATGTTACGGAATATGTATGTGAGTTAATAAGAATCAATGGCATCAGCTGAACCTTCAGAGTTATAAATGAATATAAAGAATTTATCATAATTTTATTTTGTCGGGACCATTATGAAAATAGTTAATATAGATATGTATTCAATTAAGAAGAGAATACTTGCAAATCCTGTGTTAATCTTTACTAAGTATCTCACAAAATTGTAGTACAAATAAGGTAATTTCTGACGTTATTTTTACCCAAAATGTTCCCATCTCTGATGCCAAAAGGATTCTTTTATCATGTTTGCATTTCAGTCCTTTAAAATATGTTTCATGGGTAGATCACTGAAAACTGCAAAAGGAATGAAGCTGTGGCTGTCCCATTTGCATGGGCTGCTGTGCGTTTATTGATGTTTTTCCCAGGATGGATCCCAGTAGGAACTGGTGGAACTGCATTCTTATCTTTGCCAATTTCACCTTTGGATGCACATTTAATTGGGTTTGGCAAGTGTCTGACACCAGTTCCATGCTTGCGGATTCAGCTGTCCATTACAAACAGATGAAGTTAACAGTTCAAAGCAGTGAGAATATCTGCAATACATGATGCCTTATTTAGGATAATAGTTGACAGGCATGAAAGAAATTGTGATAACTGATGCACACCTCATGAAAATGAAAAAGAAGAGAAGCAGCAGTGTAGATGAAGAATGATGCAAATAGGTTGTCAGAAAACAAGTCAGCTGGCAAGATTTTAGAAGAAATTAAAGATCTCTGTTTTCAAGTAACTAACCCTTTATTAGAGATGGACCTGAACAGCCATGTTAAGAGATTGCATTTGGCCTTGTCTCTGTTTGTTAAAGAGTGTAGCAATGATCATGAAGTATAGAGGATGTTGTATTTCCTTTGGCTCTGAACATATCCTTGCCAGAAGTACTTTTTCCCATTGTCCAGTTGCCTTAATAAAAACACCCCTTACTTGACCCTCAGCTGATATAAATCAGTGTAGCACATTAACTTGAATGACTAACACCAGCTGAGGAACTGTCCATGATTCTGAGGAAGTAATCAGATCTAGGACAACCACCAAGAGCACTATTATCACTGCTGTATGCAATAGGCAACAAGTGGGGTGGGCTAGAAACAGAGTTTTATGGGCACTTACCCCTGTTCTTCCATCACACTCCCTGCTGCAATACATATTTTTTCCTGTAAGTCTGGAATGCCAGAGGTTTCTGTTTGCTCCCAACTTCTGATATTCTATGTGATGGGAAAACTTTCTGTGGCATCTTGCCCCAGATTAACACAGAATTTGGATATTTGAAAACATAGGTAAAACATACTACTGCATTACACAAATCTAGCCAAAATTGATGTCATGCATCAGGAAAAGGTTTTCTTAAAATGTGCTCATTCCTTCGATCTCCTTTTAATGGATCCTCTCAGAGGTATCAGTTTTGACCTAAACAGCATGCCTAACTACTTAGGAAAAAGACAACAGAGGGGAGTAAACAGAAAACTGAATGTGCATGCCTTAGTACTGAATATTCTTAAATGTGTCTGCTCTCTTCACTCACATATGCATGTGCTCTCATATGTAAATAAGATGGTAATAGGTGATTAAGGCTGTCAAGTTTTCAGTCTCACACTTCTTTGATTTGCTGTTTTCTATGGAAGTCTCTTGGAGCTCTTTTCCCCCTTTTCTCAGGCTTCCATCAAAATATGTTTACTGTCCGTCTCTCATGTGCTCATTGACAAAGCTGATTACAGTGAATAAGAGTGTCCTTTCAGAACCTGAACAGATGGCAGCCTTATGGTTTGTGAGGGTTTCCTGGTTCACATGTTCATTTTCCCTTTAGGGTACTTCTGATTATCTAAAAGCCTGAAGGATGATTAACACAGTCGGTTCTCAGAACTACAAAAGAGAATAGACAGGTATAAAAGGGTATACATCTTCTATCCGATTCTTCTAATCAATGGAAACAATGCTACTGCTACACAATGTTTTTGCAGAGGTAAAGAGATGTCCAAAAGCTATGATGGTGGAACGGGTGGAGGAGCTCTAGCACCCCTGTAATGGAAATACATCTATGGTTTGATTTACAAATGTAATTCATTCCATGAAAACTGTTTATAAGGTGAAAATTCATAAATCAAAAATGAAATTCCCATTAATTTCAATGCAGAAAATTCTGACTGGTTCCCGACTACCAAAAAAAACCCCACCCAATATTTCTCTCACATATGTTACAATGCTATACAATCACAAAAATAAGAACAATGCTACTTTATGGCTTTTTAGCTACGTCTACACGGGGACGCTATTCATCGAAATAGCTTATCTTATCTGTACTGAAATCGAAATAAGCTATTTCGATGAATAGCGTCTACACATCCTCCAGGGCTGGTGCCATCAACGTTCAACGTCGACGTTGGGCAGCACTACATTGAAGTAGGTGCTGCAGGGGAGCGTCTACACACCAAAGCGGCCCAAATTGAAATAAGGGTGCCAGGAACAGCTGCAGACAGGGTCACAGGGTGAACTAGCACTTCCGGGGCAACAGCTAGCCGCTCCCTTAAAGGGCCCCTCCCAGACACACGCAGCCTGCACAGCACGCGGTCTGCAGAGCCACAGGCACGCACACCCCGTGTAAGCAGCATGGACCCCCAGCAGCAGCAGCAGACAGAGGCCCCCACACCCGCCCCTGCAGGACCAGTGGCTGCCCTGCTCAGTGCTATGCAGGAGGCAGCTGACCATCTTTTATTTGTGGAAGAGGAGCTGCCCCCAGGGGATGTGGAAGCAGCCACAGACCTTGCTGCCCTCCCAGGCCCCCCCCACCGCCGCACACGCCGCCGGCTGTGGAGCTACCCCACGAGCACAGACTGGTGGGAGAGGCTGGTGCTCGGCAAGTGGGACAACGACCGCTGGCTCCGGAACTTCCAGATGAGCCTGCAGACATTCCTGGAGATCTGCCAGTGGCTCACCCTGCCTTACAGCACCAGGAGACCCCCATGCGATGTGCCCTGACAGTAGAGAAACGGGTCGGCATTGCTGTCTGGAAGCTGGCCACTCCAAACAGCTACGAATCCGTAGGGCAGCAGTTCGGCGTGGGCAAGGGCACCGTCGGAGCTGTCCTCATGGAGGTAAGAGGACCCAGGGGGAGGGGGGAGCCCTGTGGGGAGGGCCGGACACACCCTGCACACACCTCACCGGTGCTCTCTCATGTCCTTCCCCTGCGGGTTGTCCGCGCAATCAATGCCCTGCTCCTCCACAGGCTCGTGCAGCTTGGGGACCCAGAAGCCGCCATCATGGGGTTTGCCAGCCTGGGCTTCCCAAATTGCTTTGGGGCTCTGGATGGGACCCATGTCCCCATCCATGCCCCAGAGCACAGCGGAGGACGCTTCCTTAATAGGAAGGGCTACCATTCCGTGGTCCTGCAGGCCTTGGTGGATAGCCGGGGCTGCCTCTTGGACATTTATGTCGGCTGGCCTGGCAGCACCCACGACACCTGGGTATTCAGAAATTCGGGCCTGTGCCGCCGGCTGGAGGCGGGGACCTACATCCCCCAGCGGGAGATCCCTGTGGGGGACACCACCCTGCCCCTCTGTGTCGTCGCAGATGCGGTGTACCCCCTCCGGCCCTGGCTCATGCACCCCTACACGGGCCACGTCACAGCCAGCCAGGAGCGGTTCAACACGCGCTTGAACCATGCACTCCAGGTGGTCGAGCGGACTTTCGACCACCTCAAAGGGTGCTGGAGGTGTCTCCTCACCCGCCTGGATGCAGGGCTCACCAACGTCCCCCAGGTTTGGGCACATGCAGCGCACTCTACCACCTGGTGGAAAGCAAGTGAGAAGCCTTCTTCCAGGGCTGGGCTGTGGAGGCTGGCAGGGCCGACATCCAGCCACCCGCTGCTCCCAGTCGCCAGGTCGACCTTGAGGGGATCCGGGTCCAGGAGGCCCTGTGGACCCATTTTGACCAGGCTGCAGGGTGAACGCTGGCAGGACCAGCTGCTGGTGAGCCACCCACTGCACCCTCCCATCCTCCACAACACTCCCTGCCCCCATGCCCACACCACAGAGCACCCGAGAGCAAATCCCCCCCAACACTTTTCTTTGAAATAAATGGAAATGTGTTTTGAAACAAAACAGTGCAACGTTATCATTAACAGAAGGAAGGGGGGAACTATGTACATGGGGGGGCAGAAAAAAACTATTTACAAACATGGGGGGAATATGTACAAAGGGGGGGCAACGTCCTTGGCCCTACACCCTATTGTCCTGCACCTGGTGTTGGGGGGCGCGACCCATGTCTTGGCTGGAGCCCTGGTCGAGGCTGGGTGGGGGCCGGGAGAACCGGCAAATAGGGCCAGCTGGTGTCCGCAGGCCCATGGTCCCCCTCGGCAGCAGGCCCCAGGGTGGCAGACGGTGGAGGGATGGCAGGTGGAGCAGCAGGTGGAGCGATGGGCAGAGCGGCGGGTGGAGCAGTGGGGGGGCCAGGTGCTGCGCAATCTTTTGGAATGTGTGCATGAAGGCCCCCCAAGCCTCCTGGCGCCAGGCCAGTGCTCACTCCTGGAGCTCTAGTTGCCGCTCCTCCACCCGCAGGCGCCGCTCCAACACCTCCAGCTGAAGGCGGAGGGTTGCGAGCAGCTGGGGTGTCCGTGGCCATCCGTGGGTGGCTCCTCCTCTGTCGGCCTCATCCTGGGGCTGGTCTGTGCTCCGCCGAGGGGCTGGCCTGCTGGGATGGCCCCGGTGGGCTCTCCGGGACCACTGACACCTCGCCAGCACTCTCCAGGCCCTCCAATGGTGCAGCTGCGGAACACAGGGGGGAACAAGAGAGGAGACAGCTGTTAGTGTGGGCCCTGACCCGTGGCCCTTGTCCCCCCACCCCTCTGCTGCTGGTTCCCCATCCCCATCCCCCAGAGATGCTGCTGCTGCTGATGGGTGTCCCCCCCTCATGGGGAACCATAGGTTCTGCTCCCCCCATCCCCAGGGATGGGACATGGTGCTGTCGTGCTGGGGGGCAGGGGCTGATGCACTCTTCTGAGGGACATGCCACTGCTGTCCTTGGGGCCATGGTCATCTGGGTGTGTGGAGGGCCCTGGTCATGTCTCTTGTCCCCACCCCTTAACCCCGGGGGTGTGCACCGGGGGGGTACATACCTGACGGTCCTCTACCTCGGTCGGGGGACACCCATTGGTCGGACACCCTGCTGGAGTTGTGGGATGGGAGGGCGATGTGGAGCCCCCCATCACTGGAGGACTCCCCCTCCTCCTCCTCTGGCGTCCCAGGGGTGGGCTCCTGGGGGGGCTTCTGGGGTGCAGGGCGTGCCTCCGGGGCGGACTCCGTCTCTGGGGCCTGCTGGGGCTTGTCAGCCAATGTGTCAAGAGTGGCCCGGGGGGGGGAGGAGGTGTGCCGGGGGCCCAGGATGGACCTGAGCTCCCTGTAAAAGGGGCAAGTGGTGGATGCAGCCCCAGATTGGCTGGCCGTGTTCCGGGCCCGGGCGTAACCCTGCCGCAGTTCCTTAACCTTACTCCTGACGTGGTCAGGAGTGCGGACAGGGTGACCCTGGGCAGCCAGGCCCTTGGCCAGCCAAGCGAACGCATCCACATTCCGCCTCTTGCTCCCCATTACCTGGAGCAACTCCTCCTCACCCCAGAGCCCCAGCAGGTCCCGGATCTTGGCCTCTGTCCGGGAGGGGCCCCGCTGCCTCTTCCCCCTCTGGCTGGCAGGCTGGGAGCCCTGGGTCCCCTTGCGGGGGGTGCCCTGTGGGCACTTGGGGGAATGGCTGGATGCCATGGGGTGCAGGGTGCTGGATTGGGGCTGCTGAGGTCCGTGCAGGCTGTGCATGTGGCAGTGCTGCTGCCTGCACGAGCTCTCAGCTTCCTGCCACAGGAAATAAGGGGGCGGGGAGCTTTAAGGGGCTGCTGCACGCGGCGACCATAGAGCTCAGGGGCTGGAGAGAGCATCTCTCAACCCCTTAGCTGATGGCCTCCATGGAGGACCCCGCTATTTCAATGTTGCAGGACGCGGATCGTCTACATGTGCCCTACTTCGATGTTCAATGTCGAAGTAGGGCGCCATTCCCATCTCCTGATGAGGATAGCGACTTCGACGTCTTGCCGCCTTACATCGATTTCAACTTCGAAATAGCGCTGGGCATGTGTAGACACGGCAGGCACTATTTCGAAGTTGGCACGGCTACTTCAAAATAGCCGGCTAGTGTAGACGCAGCTTTTATGACCTATATTACCACTAGTCAGTTCTTAGAAAGTGGTGACTGAGGTGGTGTTGACAAGAGTTCCATGAGATCATCTGTGTCATCATCGGAAACAGCTCCTTATTGTCTTCAACCTCATTAATAGGGGTTTTGTCTTCAGCTTTTGAGGTTGAGGGTTGAGGACTGGCTGATGGTGTTGAGGGTTAGAAGGAGGTAACGAGGATGAGTGTTGAAAAAATGCTAGGATTGAAGTTTGTACTGCAGCCCTCTTTTTTTCTGTCATAAAACTCCTGATACCGTCAAACAGCTTCACGAATTTGCCACTCGCATTCTGAACTCCTTTCTAAGTTTGGACTGTTGTCATCAAGAATTTGTGTATCTGCACTGAAGAATTTTGAGAGTTTTTTAGTAGCCAGTGTTTTTTGTGGTTCATCCAATTCTTCCTCCTCCTTTTTCTAATGATCTTTCTGCATCCAGCTGAATTAATTCTTCGTTAGTCAATTCTTGACTGAGTGACAATAACAGGTCTTGAACATTATCTGTGTCCACCTGATTGAAGCCAGTTGAAGTTGCCAGTTGCACAATAGAACTCGAATGTCTTTCACTTTACCCTCAAAACCACAGAAATCATGACCATATTTCAGCACTAGCTTTTTCCAAACACCATTCAGGATACTTTGAGTACATTTATTTCATGGAGTTGTGGTTTTTTTCTATAGCCATCTTAATGTTGTAGTTCTCCCACAACTGCTTAATTGTTGGTTTGTCTTCTTCTGATGAAGATATGAGATACTTTATCACCGTTTGCAGATAGTAAGCTTTAAATGTAGCAATGATGCCTTGTTCCGTTGACTGAAGGATGGAAGTGGTATTTGGAGGCAAAAAAAATAATTCAAATGTTATTGCCATAGTCTTCAGATTATTTTCAGCACAATTTTTAGAGATGAATGATGAAAGGTAGGTTGTTACGTAATTGGCAAAAATCTGCTTTGTCACGCATGCCTTTCTATTAGAACACCAGAACACAGGTAATGATGCCTTGTTTAAGCCTTTAAGCATCCTTGGATTTTGAGAATTGCAAACAGGAGAGGCTTCAATTTCATGTCTTCTTCCAAATTTCCACCAAGAAGTAATGTCAGTCGATCCTTCAAGGCCTTGAAACTTGTTGCTTTTGTTTTATTCCTTGAAATAAAGGTTTGAGAAGACATTCTTTTCCAGAAAAACCCCATTTCGTTAACATTAAAGATTTGTTTTGGAGACTATCCACTGTCATCAATTATTCATTGCAATGTGGCTGGGAAAAAATGTTAGCTTCTTGAATATCAGCAGATGCTGCTTAGCCTGTTACATGTGAATGTACTTGAAAGCACTGAAACCAGCTGTGGATCGCCTTGAACATTACTTTGGCCATCATTTTCAGGTCCTCAAATAAAGACAGGGCTTTCTCTCTTATGATGAGGAAGCTCAAGGGCATGTTGCATTAATTATGTCTGTTGATCCAATGTATTAAAAGTCTTTCAAGTTAACCTCTTATTGCATCCCTGGTCTTTGGTATTTGATGCAACTTTTAGTTCTACTAACATACATATCTGCTATTTCTTTTATCTGTTCTTTCAGCATGAAGGTTGCATGCACGGTTGATGCCACCAAGTTCATTGCCAAATGTATGTCTTTCAATTTCTGTCCCTCTTCAATTCTTTAAATAACTTCAAATTTGGTAGACACAGATATTGCTTTCCTTGTTTTCTTTGGCTTAGTGACAGCTCCTGAAGAAATTTTTTTCATATGATGATCACAAATAAATTAATATCGCTCACAGTCAGTATGATACAAACACAGTGAAGCGTGCACACCAACTGGGAAGAGCTGGGCAGCTGAGGGAAATGAAACAGCCTGCTGTATTCCTCTGTGTTCATTACTTATGAAACGGATGCTTGGATGAAGGTTGATTCTTCTTTGTAGTGAAAATATGTTCATAAATTGAAAAATAGGTATAAACTTACATAATTCATTATAGCAAAAGTTCATAAATCGAAAGTTTGTAAATTGAGGTATGCGGTATTGGGGGAGGGAAGCTATATTTCTATTCCCAATCTTGAGTCCATTATACACTATGGGGAGGGGACACACTAGCCTTTGTAAACTGAACTGAGATTTCCCAAGCATTTCCACTAGAATACGCTGTTTAAAGTAACTACATGGTATAGATATATTAACCACAGAAAGATATATTTAAGTGATAAATAGTAAGTGTAAAAATCAAAGTTGTTATCCAAGAAATTAAAAATAATTTTGCAGTCTGAGTTCTATAAACTAAACAGGGTTAGAATCAGGAAGTATCTCACCCTGATACATAAACATGTCACAGAGCCTCGGTACACAAGCTGGTATTGCTTTCCAGTCTGAGATTATGTTTCCGCAGGTCAGTCTTTTGTCCTTTGGATGTGTTTCAGTTTGTTGAGTTGTGAGGAAAGTGAAATCAAGTCATGATATCACTTGCCCTGTTTATAATATTTCCAGCTTGCCGAAAAGATCTTTTACTGTGACATGAATCAAGCATTCTCCACTGTAGACATGCTCTCTCTGAGAAGCCTTCTGACATGCTTGTTGGGAGAGTGGATTCCCTTTAACAGGCCATTGGTTCATCTGACAACTCCATTGTTGTACCTGAGAGACTGATTGGGAACATTTACAATCTCACAATATATTTCAGTAATAGACACATAGCAAAATGTTTCAACTTTGCATATAGTGGTAACCCATACAATCCAACAGAATATTAATGTTCAACAAATTAAGAGTTTTAAAATGATGAAACTACATACATATTGACCAATCATCAGGTCAAATTAAAAGAAACAAAGCATCATTAAATTAATCTTAGAGATAATGTGTTGCCCTTGCAGCACCTCTGGGCCAATGTCTGTCTTGAGATGTTCCTGCTGGCAGTTATATAGGTGAAGGCTGAATGCATGCACCTAAGGGCAGCACTTTTTTTCATGTCAAAATTAAATCCACCATTTGGAGACTTGTGTAACACACCTGTGTAGTTCAAGGTGGATTAAAAATGAAGTATCATTCTTAGCTCTGGATTTCTTGTCAATTTAAACAAGTTCGTTAATGTAGCTGTAACTTTTCTGTTTATGTTTCTCCTTCTATTTGCTACAAGACGGACTTCTTTCCAACACATTCCTGAATAGTAAAAGCTTATTATAAGACCTATCAAGTCACACTGATTCATGCAATGATAGGAAGTTTCCAAGATTAGAGCAAGGTCAGATGATAAATCCCTATAATTCTCATGGTTTCTGCTGGTCCAGTCACAACACTGATTTCTCAACTGCCATGTGTCACACATGTCCTCCAGCATCAGGAATGAATGAGGTGGAGCAATAAGAAAATCATACAGCCAAGCGAAAAGCAGCAGAAATTGATCTGGAAAGGTGGCAGAGTTTTCAGCAGGATGGCTCAGTACAAATATTCCTTGAGGGAAAATGGCCACAGAAGGGACAAAGGATCAAATGAGTGCTTCCCAAGCAGCAGATATCATTGTGTTGTAAGTGTGTAACCCACATACTTGCACTGCAGCATTTAGTGGGGTAAATAAGGGAAGGAACAGTATGGAGTACAAATCGTTCATGTTTCTGTGCTTGCAGACTTGCTAATGCCACACATGAGCCTTGTCTACACGTGCACACTACTTCGAAGTAGCGGCACTAACTTTGAAATAGCGCCCGTCACGGCTACACGCGCCGGGTGCTATTTCGAAGTTAACTTCGACGTTAGGCAGCGAGACGTCGAAGTCGCTAACCCCATGAGGGGATAGGAATAGCGCCCTACTTTGAGAGTAGGGACCGTGTAGTCGTTGCACGTCCCGCAACTTCGAAATAGCGGAGTCCGCCATGGCGACCATCAGCTGAGGGGTTGAGAGACGCTCTCTCTCGAGCCCCTGCGGGGCTCTATGGTCACCGTGGGCAGCAGCCCTTAGCCCAGGGCTTCTGGCTGCTGCTGTGGCAGCTGGGGATCCATGCTGCAGGCACAGGGTCTGCAACCAGTTGTCGGCTCTGTGGATCTTGTGTTGTTTAGTGCAGCTGTGTCTGGGAGGGGCCCTTTAAGGGAGCGGCTTGCTGTTGAGTCCGCCCTGTGACCCTGTCTGCAGCTGTTCCTAGCACCCTTATTTCGATGTGTGCTACTTTGGCATGTAGACGTTCCCTCGCAGCGCCTATTTCAACGTGGTGCCGCGCAACGTCGAAGTTGAACATCGACGTTGCCAGCCCTGGAGGACGTGTAGACGTTACTCATCAATATAGCCTATTTCGATGTTGCTACATCGAAATAAGCTATTTCGATATAGGCTTCACGTGTAGACGTAGCCAGGGTGACTCTGCTGGATGGTCTAAATCTCATCCAGCAATTGGTTGTGGCAGACAAAGGAGATGATAATTACCTGTTTCAAGTTACTTTTTTGATTTCTCCTGTGGACAAGAAGCTTACAGGAGACATCTAGAATCAGGCTCTGAGGGCGTAACCAGTGGAAACTCAAGGGATGGGAATGGAGTTTATAATTATGAGCAGAGAGAGCCTGTCAGGAGGATACACTACTAGTTTTTGCCCTGTGGGTCATGTTTCACAGCTCAGTATCCAGATTGACTCTACTGGAGTGGTGCTATATGCCCGTTCAGTGCAGGTTACCTGCCTCTTCACTGACAGTGGTGTTTGGGGTGAAAAAGAAGTTCTCTTGCTGCATCCTAGCTCTGGGTTTGTTGGGAGTGTCCAATCTCACTCTCTGGAGTCTGCATTATACTCCCATTCCCTCAGGTCATTAGCACATCTGCAAATTGACTGGAGCCCAGCTAGAAAAGAGACATCTCTCAATGTCAGCCCTATGCACATCTGTCCTTCCTTCACTTTACCATCTTCCCATACACAAGTGCCCCATCCCCACAGAGCACCCCAGTGGTCATAGCCACCCCCCTCACTCATACCACAGCTGCCTCACATGCTATTCTGAACCTCTTCTCCCCCATCCCCATGGCTGCCCCCCAGCACTGACTGCTCTGGCTGCAATCTCCCCTCCCCCATGAGCCATGTGCCACCATGGGGCCATAGCCTTACCACCTCCCCCCTCCATGCACCAGATCACTACACCCCTACCATTTGGATTTGGAGGGGGAGTGATGGGGCTTGTGGTAGGGCGGCTGGGGGAGAGGGAAAGTGGAGGGGGAGACAGGGGCAGAGAAATCTATGCCCCCCACCCCCGAGTTTAAATGGTGCTCCATGGCCCTGGAGTGTCGCATTCCTGATGCATCGGCAGCTCAGAAGTGTTGCTGAGATCTCCTACCTGCCCATGCTGCATTCACCCTATGGCCTTGCCCAGCTGCCACAGCCCCTGGCCTGCTCACCATGAGCTCCCCCAGCCCCTGCCTACCAACAGTGGGAAGGGGCATGTCAGTGATCTCTCCCTGGGGCAGCAGGGAGCTACCCCTTTCTCTTGGCTTTGTGGCAGGGAGCAGGAGCCCACAGGAGGGGGCCATGCAAAGCACAGCAGCAGGGCTGAACCATAGGGGAAACCATAGCAGCCCCAGCTCCCAGCAAGGGTATGGAGGTATCACGTGGCATCATGGCCCCTCTGGAAGCTGCCTGGGTTGTGGGCCAGCACCCAGCCACCCCAGGCAACAGGGATCCCAGTGGCAGGGATGGCGCAGTGGGTGGCCCCAAGGATAGTGCTTAACTTCATGGTGAGTGGCAATGCAGCCTCCCTTGGAGCTGCTTCTCCCCACCCCAGGCTGGGCTGCAAGCACTCTGCAGGCTGGAGGGGCTGAGCTCCCAGTCTGACCTCACCACCATCAGCTCTATTTCCCTATAAATAGGGAGGGGGCAACCTTCCGATTTCCTTCCACTGCTCCGCTTCCTGCCCACTCCACATCTCCATTTACTCCGTGCTCAGGAGGGGAGCCACTTGTGGCTGAGCCAAGGCAGACAGCTCAGAAAAGCTCTGAGGCTACAGGCAGAGATCGGAGGGGCAGGACAAAATCTCGGACATTTTTAAAAGCATGCTCAGACAGAGATTTAATGGCTGAAAACAAGGATGTGTCCGGAGAACCTGACTGTGGAAACCCTAGCGTGGGAGAAGGAGAATTCAGTTCAATTTTCAATAAAAAGGGTATTGATTAGATATTGAGAAAAACTTTCTAACTATGAGGTTAGTTAAGTAGTGGAATAGGTTGTTTCAGGAGGTTGTGGAATCTCTGCCATTGGAGGTTTAAAAACACGTTAAACAAACATCTCTGTCAGGGATGGCCTAGGTATATTTAATCTTGCCTCAGTGCAGAGGAATCATAGAACACTAGAACTGGAAAGGAACTCAAGAGGTCATCAAGTTCAGTCCCCTATCCTTATGGCAGGACCAAGCACTGTCTAGACCAGGGGTCTGCAATCAAACTAGTGAGAAGAGCCATTTGTTTCAAATTCAGTTACAAAATCAATCCTTCAAGAGGCGCAATGCATGTGACTATGAGTCAGTCCTTAGTGAATAACACCAAACTGTGCTTTTTATTGCCCCTATGTTGAGAACAGCTCACACGCAATTATTTGTACCTGTTAGAAAGTTAAGATACTCTCGTCCCCAGGCTTTAACCCTTCATCCCACAAACCCTCCCCCACATCCCTCTAAGCATCAACGCTGAGCTCCAACCTCCCTCCCCACACCCCCAGGCTTAAGTCCTCTGAGCTCCAACCTCCCCTGTCACCTGCAGGCTTAACTCACCTCAGCACTCACAGTTTGGCCATGACCACTCCCTCCCCCTGCTGACCCCACTGTCTCTTCCTCCATCTTGGCACTGTTGTGAGGCTCTGGCAGGGGCAAGCTCAGCCACCCTCCCCCCACAGCTCTCTTGCTAGCTTAGACTTCCAAGTGGAGCAGCTCCCTGCCCTGCCAGCTTTCATTTCCAGGTTCCCTGCTGCAGATGACTGCTGAGCGTCTCTGGCTGCCGCCACCGATTAAACAAAGAAACAATTCAGTTGGCTCTACATCTGTAAACTGAATTTAGATTTTTGTTTAAGTGGTGGTAGCCTCTGGAGCCACAAGAGAAGTCAGCAGCAGCAGCTCTATGAGCCGCAAGTGGCTCCTTAAAGAGCCACATGTGGCTCCAGAGGCACAGGTTGCCAACCCTGGTCTAGACCCTCCCCAATAAATGTCTATCTAACCTGCCCTTAAATATCTCCAGTGATGGGAGAATGGGCTAGATGATCTCTTGAGGTCCCTGCAGTCCTACATTCTTATAATTCTATGACAGAGCCATGGTAATGTGATGGGTAGTCTGGGATGAGTTGAACCAGATTGGGGAATTCCACACATTTCTAGAATAAAACTTGAATCAAACATTTTCTTAATGTTCTGAAATATTTGGATGTCTCACCCGCCCTTCTTCCGATTTCTGTATTCAAAACTGAAGTATGATGAGAGCCTGTTCTCAGAAGAGATACAGATAATTTGGATAATTTTCAGATAATTTCAGTACTTTGGACTTTTATTGTCTTACTACTAGAATCCCCAAGAACTTTACAAGCAATGATTTAAACTTTACTGTTATCTTTATCCTGGACAATCTAAAGAAAGCAGTAGATACAAGACTATTGCAAGACCAGGAAGGGTGAGACAGGAGAAACTTCGCATAGATCAAATAGTAACTATGTCTGGTAGTCATTATTTAACATGTTTGATAGAACTTATGGAAACCGCTATGCCACTGTGGAGTTCCTCAGAAATTTGTGAATATCCTTTGGATCGTCTATAAAAATAACAAAAGGCAAAAGGAAGAAGTTCTTTAAAGGAAAGGGCGGGTCCTCTACTTAATAGGAAAGCAGAGCTAATAACTGATTACATCAATATGTTTAGATTATTTAATACCTATTTTGCTTAAGTCTTCACTAAAAAGACTTTTGGGGACCAGATATTCAACATAATTATATTTACAAGAAGGAGGAAGGAATGCAAGATCAAACAGAGAAAGAATGGGTTAAAATATTTAGATAAGTTAGATATATTCAAGTTATCTGGGCCTAATGAAATTCATCTTTGATAATGTAAGGAAATAGCTGGAACAATCTCAGAACCATTAGCAATTATTTTGCAGAACTCATGGAGAATGGGTAAGGACCCAGATGCCTGGAGTGCAAACATACAGTGCCTATCTTTTAAAACGATAACAAAGTGGAACTAGAGAAATATAGAACAGTCAGGCTAACTCTGCTACCTGGAAAGAAACTGAAACAAATTATTAATCAATTTGTAACATTTAGTGGATAATAGGATTATAACGAGTAGCTAGCATGGATCTTTCAGAAACAAATCATGCCAAAAGAGCCAAATTTCCTTCTTTGATTGTGTTACTGGCCCAGTGAGTGGAGAGAAGCAATAGATGTGAAATATACCTAAAGCAACCATATCTCTGTCCCAAATACATGACAGGGACCTATTCACGGAGGGGCACCTCCTCTTGGCTCCACAGAGGCGTGGGGAGCTGGCAAGCAAGCGGCAGCCACCTATGCTCATCCCAGCTCCCTGAGCCTCTGGGAGCAGGGAAGCGGGAGACAGTTGCTGGTGCTCCCTGGCTTTGTTGAGCCTTGGGGAACCGGAAAGTGGGCAGCAGCTGCTGGTGCTCCCCCTGGCTTCACCGAGCCTTGGGGAGCCAGGCAGGAGGCAGCAGCCACCAGTGTTCCCCTGGTTTTGCCGAGCCTTGGAGCTGGGAGAGCAGCAGCAGCCTCAGGTGTTCCCCCGGCTTCCCACAGGCACGTGGAAGAAGAGCACCAACTTACCCTATCTTTGGAGGGCCCCCTGCTGGTTCCCTCTTCCTGTGGGCTGACAGCACATAAGCTCTCCACCTGCTTTCCAGCCAGCAGCTGCGCCTGCCCACGTTGCTGAGGGAAAAGGTCAGCCTGTGGGGGGCCAAATATGGGGCAACTGGTCCCTTTTAAAAAACAATTTGGGATGCCTTGCTGGTGCCCCAGATATGGGGCTGTCCCATCCAATACAGGACAGATGGTCACTGGAAATATACCTTGGTTTTAGGAAGTCTTCTCTCCTACATGGCATTCTGATAAATAGGTCCCAACCAAATTCATGGCCATGAAAAACATTTCAGGGACCATGAAATCTGTTCTCCACCCAGGAAATCTGGCTTTTTTTGTGCTTTTACTCTATATTATACAGATTTCACAAGGGTGACCAGCCTTTCTCAAACTGGGGGTCCTGACTCAGAACAGAGGTGCAGAAGGTCAAAGGGTGTATTAGAGGAGTCACTGTATTACCACCCTTATTTCTGCACTCCATTCAGAGGAAGGGGCTTGACTGTAGGCTGGGAGCATCCTTACTTGGCATCCTTACTTCTGTGCAGCTGCTTTCAGAGCTGGACTACTGGCCAACCATCACCACTCACGAGCTGCTCAACTTTGAAGGCAGTGGCAGCACAGAAGTAAGGGTAGCAGTACTCACTCCTCTATACAATAACTTTGTGGACCTCCACTTCTTCTTAGGTTAGGACTCCTACAATGACATCACCATGAAATTTCAGATTTAAAAAGCTGAAATAATGAAATTTACAATTTTCTCAAAATCCTATGGCTGTTGAAATTGGCTAAAGTGAACTGTGAATGTACAAACTAGGAAAATGTGGTCTAGATAAAGTTACTTTTAGGTGGGTACACAAATGGTTGAAATATCACATTCAAAAGTATTTATCAATAGTTGGCTATCAAATTGGAAGGGTGTATGTACTGGAGTCCTGCAGGGACCATACTGAGTCCTTTACTGCTCAGTGGAGTAGAGCAGGTTTATAAAATTTACAGATGACACAAAGCTTGAAGGAGTTGCAAGCTCTCTAGAAGAAAGGACTAGAATTAAAAACAAACAAACAAACAAAAAGACCAAAAACAAAACAAAACAAAACAAAATAAAACAAAACCTGGGGCATACTGAAGAATTTGTTTGTGTTAGGGTTCCCCTGAATCCTCTTCCAGTTGGTTTCCCAAGAACCCAGTTGTTGTAATTCAGGTGCCTTTATTTGGCACACAGCAAAGTTACACTGAGCTGGTTAGATTCAAGTATAGGGGATGAGTTTGGGGCAGGGGTGGGTAATATTTTGGTGGGGGGGCACTCTAAAATTTTGGTAAATGGTAAAGGGCTGCGCTTTTCCACAGAGGGGGTGTAGGGTCTGGGATGTAGGTTGGGTGCAGAAAGAAGCTCAGGGTAGAGGACTGGGGTGCAGGATTGTGTATTTGGGTGAAAGGCAATTGTAATCTAGGGCAGGAGTTTGGGAGGCAGTGTCTAGGCAGGGGTATGGGTATAGGAGAGGATTCTGGCCTGGAGGAAGTGTGTAAGAGAGGGTGCAAGCTGACAAATGTGTATTTCAGTCTTCTGCACATAGTTTTAATTAGTTTTCACTTGGCTGTAGTAGTCAGATTATATCTACACTATGAGATAAATTTGAATGTATTAAAATCAATTTGGTAACTGCATTTCATAAATTCGAATTTGACTATCTTCACCCACAGTTTCTTCACCTCCTTAGCATTCTGAGTATTTCTGCTGGGGCAGTATGGGAGGAAAATGTCCCTCAAGTGTTCGAGGGTATGTGCTGTCATCTTCCCACATTGCCTCCCTTCCCCTCCCGCTGGAAGCAAACAGCCATTTTTCCAGAAGGAAAGAAGGAAAAGTAGGGAATCTCAATGTGATTGCAGGAGCATGATTCCTGAAAATAATGCAGGAACAATGCAAAGTTTGAAGAAAAGGAGAAGGATAATAAAGTTTTGGAAAAAAGGTATTTTGTGAGGCAGGGTTTTTGGCTTCCCACTTCATTACACAGCCACGTACAACATGGGGAATGGGGCTCACCAACTTAACAAAAGCAGCCCTGGGATCACCCAGAAATTTGTGTCGTCCTAATTGGCCCTCCAGCCACTTTCCCCCCCTCCCCATTGAATACAGAACCATCATCCCTGAAAATATTACAGGAACAATGCAAAGTGTGAAGAAAGAGAAGGATAGGAAAGACATGTCTTGAAGGATTTTTGGCTATCCATACACAGAGGTCCCCAACTTGGGAGATGGAGCTCCCTTGTTGCCATAGAGGGGGTGTGGGGGGGGTGTGGCTGCAGAGCAAGTTGACATAGTCCCCCCAGTGACAAGTCTCCCAAAATCTTCACCCCTGGGGTAGACTTCTCCCTGGTGGCATCAAGCCCCTGAAAATTCCTCACCATTCACAAGCCAAGACACGGTGCTGCCTGCCAGCATGGTCCACACTGAACATCAGGCATGTTCTTTTATTGGGTTGGGGGCTAGTCATGTGATGTGGTTAGGCATGGGAAAGACACCAATTGCTTGGTGTCTGTGGGGAGAGGGAGGGGCTGCCACGTGAACTGCGGAACAGAAGTTTCTTGGCCTCTCATACAAGTATGACCCCCACAGCATAGCTGTCACGTGGTGTGGTGGGGCAGGGGCTGGTGCCAGCACTGAAAAAAAAAATCCAAGTGCTCAGCTGACAGAACCACGAACTCCACTTTGGGGTTATTTTAAATGGGTAGATGCACTTACCAAGCTGCTAACTCACCACCGCTTCTTATCCTCTCTGACAAGCATGATCCCAGAGGCTAGTTGCCATGGGCTTCCTGGTGCCTAATTCCTGCACACCTGGAGAGCAGTAGAGATGGATGTGGCCAGAGTGGACAACCGTGGAGCATTGCTGGACATCTCTGGAGGCTAATAAAGTCTATTAAAAGACATTGTGCTTCCACACAACCTTAATTGGAACTTTAAATTCAAACTTGACACTACACCCAGCTGCTTTTGACGATGTAATGATATTGACCTTAGTGCTCCCTAAAATCAATCTAATGGTATTTACAGTGAAAATCGAGCTAACTGCCTTAAATTCAGCTTTGTCATGTAGTGTAGACATAGCCTTAGTTAGCAGGTACTAGTATTAGAGTAGGGAGTCACTCCTGCCCCAGCCAATCAGAACTGTTCCTGGGACATGCCTCAATCCCCAGGATTCAATGCATGAAGAAGACCCAACGTTGCAGATGACAGCCTTCCAGTCACAGATATAAGTAAGTTAAAACAAATGATCTCCAGAGACTTATGCCCAATTAATCTGTCTTAAAATCAACATAGAGAAAACTAAACCTGTTAGAATCAACACACAACAAGGAACAGCAGTAACACTTTCTGGAACTGACATGGAAGAGGTTCATTCTTAGAAGAATCATAATCAGAACAGATGAAACAAATGGAGACAATACCTAACTTTGGTTCCCTCAAGCTGATCTTAATAAACAGAAACCTGGGCCTCTGGACCAGTGGTGGTGGAACAATGTGTACAGATGGGGTGCTGGCAGACATTGAATCAAACTGTAAATGCTGTTACCAATGGAAATTACTTCAAAGCAGGGCATGCAGCAGCATCCCCTACAACCCTAGTACCAGCACCTATGTTCTGCATTAAGTTCTGAACATTTAACAGCTTTGTAAACTCTATTTTAATATATGGTGCTGAAATTCTGGAGGCTTATTTTCATCTTACTGTTTAAACCCTAAGTTTTTATGAACAGTTGTCTTGAAAAAATCCTCAATATCAGTAGGCCAGAAAATATCAAAATTGAGGACCTTTGGAGGAGGACAAAACAGAAATTATGGAAAGAAGACACTGGTGGCTCAGCACACATGAAAGAAAGAACTGAACAACCTAACAAGCCAAAAATTTCCAGGGCAAGAGGAGATAAAGACAACTTAGAAACACACAACAGAAGCAGAAAAGAAAGTCATCAAAATGAAGGAACAAGAAAATAAGACTTCAGTAGGAGGCTGCTAAAGACTGGCAAAGGTGAAGGACTTATGTTCCAAGTCCACATGAGTCACTCCTTGAAGGTATTGTCAATAGTATATTCATCTTTTGTAGATGAGGAATCATAGAATACTTGCTCGCTGCAATTTAAGCCCATTCCACCTTGTCCTCCTGTAAGAGGTTAAGGAGAATAATTTTTCTCCTTCCATGTAACATCCTTTTAGGTACTTGACAGCTGTTACGTCCCCTCTCAGCCTTCTCTTTTTTAAACTAAACAATCCCATTTCTTTCTACCATCCCTCATAGGTCTTGTTTTCTTGACCTTTAATCATTTTTGTTGCTCTCCTCTGGATCTTCTCCAGTTTCTCCACTTCTTTCTTGAAATATGTTGCCCAGAACTGGACGTAATACTCCAGCTGAGGCCTAATTAGCACAGAGTAAATAGGAAGTATTACTTCTAATGTCCATCCCAGATTTTCTTTTTGGCCTGTGGTCCACTATGAGCCCTAGATCTCTTTCTGTAGTATTCTAGAAGTTCACTTCCCATTTTGTATGTATGAGAGCAATTTTTCTCTCCTGAGTGGAGGACTTTGCTTATGTCCTAATTGCCAAAGCACTTGCAAGCCCTCCCACCTTGTTAGTTAGGGTTGATCCTGCTTTAGGTAGGGGTCTGGACTAGATGATTCCTGAAGTCCATTCCAGCCCTAGGTTTCTACGATTCTATGATTAACATCCTCAGACTTCATAAGCGTACTGTCTATGCCCTTATCTATGATGATACTGAACAACATCAGTCCAAAAGCTGATCCCTGAGGAATCCCATTTGCTATGCCCTTGAAGCATGACAGTGAACCATTGATAACATGTCTCTCCTTCTATGTCTACGCTACAGCCTAAGCTGGAAATAAGCTATGCAATTTGTGATACACAATTTGCATAACTTATTTTGAGTCAATTTCGAAATAGACTATTTCAGCATATGGAGCTGTCTAAACGGTGCCACATGCCAAATTAAAGTGCTATTTCGAGGCATCTCTTACTCCTCCTGCGACAAGGTGTACAGGGATGTCAAAACAGCATGCCCATTATTTCGAAAAATATTTCAAAATTATGGATGCGTTGCATAGACACAAGGCAGCTATTTTGGGATACGGCATTATCCCAGCATAGTTCCCATTGTGCAAATATAGCCTGAGAATGGTTATCCAACAAGTTATGCACTCACCTTATAGTAATCCCATCTATACTGTATATTCCTGTTTTATTGGTAAGAAGATCATGTGAGATTGTAACAAATGCTTTACTAAAGTCTAGGTATACCGTGCTCACCACTTTCCCCTTATCTATAAGGCCTGTTATCCTATCAAAGAAAAGGAGGGTTGGAGTCAGAGAACAAGTCCAGGGCAGTGGAAAGAGGCCCTATAGGTTCTTAGTCCAATTTTTACTCCAGAGAATACTTCCTAACTTCATATAAAAATCTAGACTTCCCTTGTTCCAGCATATTACCCAAATCCCTTTCAGTATTGTATATTAAGCATCTGTCTCAAAGCTAAAGTTTGACCATCTGCCATGTCCTTAGTAATGTACAGGCTCATTTCAGTCAACAATTTGTAATTACATTGATCATATCTGCATAATCTGCAATATGACCTGAAACTTGAAACTGGCCATCAGTCTTTAACGCTTAAGTAGGCAATGGCACACGATTATTAACTATCAAAACAAAGAAGCAGTCAAGTAGCACTTTAAAGACTTAACAAAATAATATATTAGGTGATGAGCTTTCATGGGACAGCCCACTTCTTCAGACCATAGCCAGACCTGAACAGACTCAATACTTAAGGCACAGAGAAGTCTGTTCAGGTGTGGCTATGGTCTGAAGAAGTGGGTTTGTCCCACGAAAGCTCATCACCTAATAAATTATTTTGTTAGTCTTTAAAGTGCTACTTGACTGCTTCTTTGTTTTGATAGTATATAGACTTGCATGGCTCCCTCTCTGTGATTAGTAACTATGTTTGCAATAATGCTGTATTTCACAGGTTTTAATAAGATCTAGGGCGACAATCTGTCCTGGTTTGGGCAGGATAGCCCTGTATTTCAGGCGCCAGGAAAGCCTCACGATTTATTTGAACGAAGGGGCTACTTGCCCCATATTTGGCCCCCTGCTGGTTGATCTTTTCCCCCACCAGCACTCAGGCACAGCAGCTGACCAGAGAGCACATAAAGAGCTCATACGCATGTGCTCTCCAGCCATACCAAGAGGGAGCCAGAAGTGGGTCCTGCAAAATTAAAGGTAGGTTGGGGTGTGGGAGATGGCTGCTGCCTGGGGGAAGCCAGACGAGCACCAGTGTGGCTGCCCCCTCCTTCCTGACTCTCTGAAGCCCGGAGCTCACCTGTACAGCTGCCATCTGTTTCACAGCTCCCTGCGGTTTGGGGAAGCTGCGGGTGCACCAGCACAGCTGCCGCCTGGCTCCTGGCTCCCTGCACCTCCAGGAAGCCAGAAATGCACCAGTGCAGCATCTACCTGACTCCTGGCTCCCGGCCCCCCTGAGGCACAGGGAGCCGGGAGCCCATCTGAGCAGCTGCTGCACAGTTCTCAGCTCCCCGGGACTCAGGGGAACTGGAAGGCAGACCAGTGAAGCTGCCACCCTGTTCCTGGCACCACAAGGCGTGGGGCAGCATGGGAGGTCCCCCAGGGCAGCAGCCCTTGGCAGTGACAACCAAGGAGCCACCTCCTTCTGTCTTTGTCCTATATTTAGGGTAGGGAGGTATGGTCACCCTAACAGGATCTGACAATTTGCATGGCATCATTCAGTGGCCGTCCCTGTACTGAGGAGTGAACCGTTTAAGAAAACGAGAGGAAAGGAAAGTATTCATGGTCCTATCAAAACAAAAAGCAGTCGAGTAGCACTTTAAAGACTAGCAAAATGGTTTATGAGGTGAGCTTTCATGGGACAGACCCACTTCTTCAGGTCTGAAGAAGTGGGTCTGTCCCACGAAAGCTCACCTCATAAACCATTTTGCTAGTCTTTAAAGTGCTACTCGACTGCTTTTTGTTTTGATAGTGTATAGACTAGCGTGGCTTCCTCTCTGTTACTATTCATGCATGGTCCTGTGCTGCTTATTTTTGGAAGAAGTGTGTCTATGTCTATGGAATACCAAGCCAGATTTTATCTGTAAACATCTCTGAAATCAGTTTTGCCTTGATTTACACCAGAGATTAATTATCATATTTTTGATGAACAATGGTTTCTTTTTCCCTTTTTCCCTTTTTTAAATTTAGCTGAGTGGTGAGACTGTATTCATTTATAACCACATAGGTGGCAAAAAGTTAATGGAAATACAGCACAAATACTAGTATCTGAGAATTAAAGGCCTCTAAAAAGCAGTACCCAGTTCTTTCCCATGAATGTAATAACACAGTTTATATTGGTAGCAAAAACATAAATTAAAATTTACTGCAGAATGCAATTTATGTGTGATGTGTGGCTATGGATGCACAGAACCCTCAGTAATAAGCAAGTCTATCCTCAGGAGTACTTTTGTAACTTAGTACTATATATTGTGGTTTACTATTTTGATAAAAAGTTGTTTAAATAGATATGTTAACTTTAGAATCACACTAGATGGGGGGGTGAGTAAACTTTTTACTTTGGGCCCCACTTTTTGTCCCTACAATTAGCAGGGCTTCCCCAATCTGTCGAATGTAATCCAAATCAACAGACATTTTGGTTATGTTCAGATGGAAAAAAAACAAACAAACAAACTTTCAACGTGTGTAAGAAAAGAGGGATGTAGACTGTACATTCTACATAAATAAAGTAAAACTTTATTAATTGGTATGTATCTGTGAATACACAGACATAAACATGGTACATTAAACCCTCCATTTAATGGAGTAACGGGGGAAGGGGTGTCCGTTAATGCCAAAGTCTGTTATATCCAAATGATTGTACTCTACGATGATGCACTGACCTTCTAAGCCCATCACTCACTCCTGTCCTCTGCCCCCACTTCCCTTCCCCGCTCCTGCCCCATTCCTCCCCTCACACCTTCACCTCCCTCTCCCAGTTAACAGGAGAGGATCTGAATGCCAGCCTGGCTCCTTTCACCTCCTGGAGCTCTCAGCGCTGCAGCTCCTCCAGCCCCCAGCTCCAAGTTGCCTGTGCAAAGGTAGAGTGTGGTCTCCCCCAGCCTGCCAGCAAGCAGCAGCCTCCAGTACCATGGCTGCTGCTCAGCGCCATTGCAGACAGCAGCAGCCAGGCACTGACATGCTCCATGCACATTGAAGTTAATAGGAATCTTTCAGCCCCTATCCACATGCAACAATTCATTAAAATGAATGTATTGTGTGTTCTGATTTCTAACAGAAATTGCAGAGGAAACAAATGAGAATTCTGACATTTGTTTGGCGATTTCTGCACACATAGGGCAACTGTGTTTTCCTCTGTGATGGTCAAGTGTTTAGAGCCCCAGTCCATCTAAGTGAAGCAGAGTCTTGGGCCCAGAGCCTTACAAAAATGTGAAAGAAATTCTCTTTTGATCCCAGGACGATCTGACTTGTTCCAGTATTAACAAGAATGGGATTTTTCTGCCTTGTCTAGGGGTTACTTTTGAGACTTTTCCATTCAGGTTTTGCAATGAAAGGTGAAATCATTTACTGATATGCTGCTGCCTTTATGGCAAGATATCCCCATGCTAATTGTTTTTTTTTTTCTTAAAAAACCTCATAGGTGCTGTTATCCTTGTTCACCACAGCAATAAACTATAATTCCTAATAAAAGAAACTTCTAAAATACCTTCATTTTTAAAACAAAAGTATACAGGCAGCATACCAGGCAACAACTCTTATCCATTATTCTATGGGATCAAACCTAAAGCTGAGGAGAAAAGACAAACAAAGGAATTTAAAGGCTAATTCAGAAAAAAATCATTAAGATCAATTTGGACTGGGGCACAGGCTGAAAACTGTTATTTCTAATTGCCTGTAAACAGATTACATTTCTTAATAAATACAATAAAACCTGTATTTGGCTGTAAGATGAATACAGTGAGATGAAGAGTGAAATGGAATCCCATGTTGCTTTAACATAATCCAAGGGATTTTTATTTTGTTCCTTTATAGGAAAGTCAGGAATTAAATTTATTAGCAACTGTTCAAAATATTTGTGAGAAAAGGTGGGTGAGGTAATACTTTTATGGGATCACCTTCTGTTGGTGAAGGACAAGCTGCTGAATTTATATAGATTCTTTTCCAGGGTTTCTAAGAATCAGATGAAAAAGAACTCTGTGTAGGACCTTTTTTATGATGGTAGGTAGTGCTACTATGTACCAGAACCTCCTCACCAGGGTTGCCATGGCTGGAACTCTCAGCGGTGTTCCAACTGGCTCCCAGCCATGGGGCTGCTGGAGCCCCCCACCCTGCAGCAGTGCGGGGGATGGGAGTTGGAGCACTGCCGGAACCACAGCATTATGGGCTGGGGCCCCCACCGGCTATTCAGCAGTATGGCGGACATGAGACTTCTGTGAAGCTGGGAGCCAGAGTCCCTGCACCCTGTGGCAGAGAGTGGCTGGGAGACAGAGCCCCCATTTGCCCCACAGCTGCAGGGGATGGGAGCTGGAGCCTCCACCACCTGTCCGGCAGCCCCAGTTGCGGGAACCCAGTGGGAGGATGGGAAGCAAGGAGCCATGTCGGCTCCTCTGGTGTTACACAAAAATCACGGCTCTGTGTAAGCCTGAGAGGCTGTCTTACCCGTAGAAATTGGGCCAGTAAAAATGTTACCTCACCCACCTTGTCTCTCTATTATCCTTGGACGAATATGGCTACAACAATCCTAAATATCTATAGAAGTCAGTAAGGAAAATATTACCCTTCTTATAAGTTTGTGCCATCTGACAGAATTCTATACAAGGGATACAATTCTCGAAGGCTATGGTGATACTACAAGATCATTTCGGGATAAGAGCTCTTATTTTGAAATAACTTTGTGGTTGTCGAGACTAGGCACATACTATTTTGAAATAAATTCAAAATAGCAGGTGTGTTATTCCAAAACTGGTAACCCTCATTCCATCAGGAATAGTGTGCGGGTCAAAATAGATAGCTCTAATTAAGTGCTGTTATTCCAAGAAACAATGGTTATTTTGAATTAAGGTCTCCCAGGGTGCCCTGCTCTAGCCAGCCAGCATCTCTGGGCACAGGCAGGAAAACCTTCATACTCTCTCCCCTCCCAAGTTCTTAAAGGCACAACAACAGTTGGCACCATGAGGACCGCTCTTTTGAAAAAAGGCCCTGTTTAGCATCTCCACACACTTTTTTTCTGAAAACCTTTTTCGGAAAAAGGTGCTTTTCCTCATTTGGGAGCAGAAGAGGGCCTCCGGATGAAGTGCCATGTTTTTTCCAAAGGAATTTGAAAGAGCCCATTTTGTGTGTGGACCTCTACTTGTTCTTTGAGAAGAGGGACTGATTTTCCTAAAGGACTTGCAAGTGTAGAAGCAGCCTAAGAATTCTATAGGCTGATCCAAAAAGTCTGTAGACTGGCTATCATGCTCTGGGACATTTTATGGGACTTTTTCCTAAAGGGAAGGCGATAGATAGCTTTTCCTTCAGATATAAGCAGGTTCCACCGTCAAAGGGATTAGCACCTGCTCCTCCTCATAGTCAGACCAGTGGAAGCAGGAGTGAGCCCTGGCTGCCTTCTGGCATGGTGGTGAAAAGATTTGCCAGAGCTGTGCTGTAGTGAATCTCTGCTCATAGTGAAATTGTTCTATTGTTTATTAAAGCTGTCATGGAAGAAAAAAAAAAGTAGTGCAAGTAGGTTCTGTTTGCCACTTGCCAAAAACCCAATCCAACTCCTATTAAAGTAAATGGCAAAATCCTCACTGACTTTAGTGGGAGTTGGGCTGAACCCGAAACAGCTAAATGGTAATATCATTAGAAAGTAGCCTACAAGGGAGAGCTGTCAGCAAGCAGGGAGCTGTTTCCAAGTGGCTGCTAAATTAACATGATATTTCATGTTCTCTCTACCTTTTTTTGTCCTGGTTTCTTAGGCATTTCTGAATTAACAATGCTCTCTGGCTCTCAGTCAGTGGGAAATGGTGAAGACAGCAAATCAGAGATCTTTTGGGGATCAATACAAGATGCTCCTATCCCCACCACTATGTTCAGTAATCTTGCTGTCAGGAGGAAAGTACTTCCAAGTGCTGTTGGGGGATTGTTCTGCCCTCCTCATTCATTGTGAATTAGATAGATCCCATATTAGTGCCTTTAAACACACCACACAATTCTACTATGAAGTTAATTTTGACAAAGATTTGACTGAGATTTCAATTCCTTATTAAATCTGTGTCACAATTTCCCTCAGCTTTGTTGAGGTGGGTGAGGGGTGACTCGTTATTGAATCAACCACCACAGCTAAACCAGATGAAGCAGCAAAGCACATGGCATGCACTGGAGTAAAATGCTGTGTTTTGCTTTTTTTTGCTATTAAAAAATTACCGCAGGGTATTAATCCAAAGCCACAGAAGTCAGTGAAAAGGCTCAGTGAATTTTGAATCCGGTCCTAGTCACTGAAGTCTAACTGACATGCTGACCTGCACACCATAGTGGATCAGCAGCCTAGAAAGAACGCTACGTGACCAACACAGCTCAGGAGAGTTGAAATGTTAGTTTGCTGGAATTTTGAAACAATATCAGATGGTTCACAACAGGTCTGATAATCTGTAGCTAAGTACTAAATTACATAGCCAACCCCAAATCTACAGTACTTTAAATGTTTATGAAACACCTCAGGGCATTTTGCAGAAAGCCTGCTCATGTATCCATTTTAGCAGCTGTCACACCAGCATGCAGATATTTTGGTGTAGGTTGCTTTTTCATTTTGGAATTGTTAATGTTTTATACTTAAGAGTCTCTTTGACATTAGCATAACAGGAGGAAAGCTGCTTGTGATTTTTCTCTATAATCTAAATTATGCTCAGTTAAAATTTACTGTCTGAAAACCTTTTTGACTTCTTAAGAGTATCAGAAATGTGCCAGATAATTGATGAAATGTTTCAGTTGTCTTCATTTCTAAAGAATAACAAAGGAACAGGCAATTGAATTTTTAATTGGACATGTTATAAATAGTGCTTGTTCATTGATCATCAGTACAGGTAATTATGTGGACACAGTTTCTTCTTTATGTAGAAAGAAAGGAGATTATATAAGACAAGGAAAGGGATTAGTATCTCCTTCAAAACAATTTCCTTTGGAAAGAATGCAGGCCAACTCCAGCAATCTTTTATCTTTACAAATTGAAAGTTGAGTGAAGAAATGGTCTTTCCCCATTTTCTCCCCATCACTGTTGCATGATCAAGATATTGTCTGGAGAAAGAAGTGTAGTGTTCCCTACACAGCCTTCCACTTCTGCCTGATCCTTTTAGTGATGTCTGGGCAAGTCTTCTCAATGAGAGTGTGATGGTCTATCTCAGACCCTCTGAGACTTCCCGCTAGAGACTTTGTGGCCCGGTCCCCTCACCCTTCCAAAAAAGGCAGCAGAGATGGTTCTCCAAATTGCCTAGAATGACTGTGTGGGACACAGCTAATCAGCCCCCACCAGCTCAGTATGAGAAAAACTGCAGGGCCAGAGTAAATTCCAGTTCCTTGCTGGAGTTTGAGGTGTGCGGACTGTGTGTGGCCGGCTGAGAGAACTGCAGGTTCATGGATGATGTTGTGCTGCCAGAAGCCAGGGAGAAAGAGAAGAGGCTGGTTGCTGGGACTCCACCAGGACAAGGGTCAAAGATAAGGGTGAAGTTGGCACAAGACCATGAGAAGTGGCCCAGGGAATTAGAGCACCATTGCAACTTTTAGGTAAAGTGCACAGATGCTGTCTACAAGATCCCTGGGCTGTGCAAGACCCAGAGCAGTGGGTGGGCCTTGGTCCCCTTCAGCCCCTCTTAGCCTCTTAGGGGAGTGTCCTGGACATAGAGGTATCCCAGAGGGAGGAACTGAACTGCAGTGGTCCTGTTGTGGCTGGAAAGATCCTGAGAAGGTGAAGACTGCATTGCCAGAGAGGGAGCCTTTATAGGTGCTGGGTCCTTTCCTTAGACATCCTATCTTAACTGCAATTTTTAGCCACAGAGAGGAAAGGGTGTGTATTGGTTCCTTGAGAGCAAGTTTGAGAAGCATATTTTCCTGCTGACTACTGTGGAAGTCTATTTACATCTGCAGTAATATAGGTGCATCAGTATTTATTAGTGAGGATGCACAGGATGATGTCCTTAGCTTATGTTTGCCAGAAACTGGGAATGGGCAATATGGCATGGATCATTCCCTTTTGGGGACCCAGCAAAGGTCATTGTTGGAAGACAGCATAGTGGACTAGGTGGACCTTTGGTCTCACTCACTATGCCCTTTGTCATCTTCAGTCTTTCAGTGTGTTGCACTTCCACAACATTAGCTTGTTTCCATTATAAATTGCAGTAGATATGACTTTCCCTTTTGGAAAGTTTGAAATGAGGAGGGAACACTGTCTCTTTCCACCACTGATGGCAATTTTGTATATGTCATGCTGAAATGGTGAATTGGTGAAATATTTGTCGAGAGAGAAGTCAGTCTGGCTAAAAATATTAGATTTAGTAAATGTCCCCAGTGCATAGGCAAACTGTAGAAACTCAAAATTTCACTCTGGAGATCTACTTTTTCTTCTATACCAGTTTCACATTTGTAAGTCCATTGATCTGAGTACTTCCTTATTTATATCAAGGCCCAAGTTTTGGGGTTTGTCTTAACCAGAAACATACAGTGAAAAGAAGAGTGTCATGAAGTTGCAGTCCGGACTTGCCCAAAATAATTCACCAAAAGTCTTATGAATGAAATGTGGCCGATTTGGCCCATTTCTAGTTCTGATTACATTCAATCTTGTAGAAGTCTAAATACACATGAAATTACTGCATTTTACCTCATTGTTATTTTTATACCTGTGCTGAAGGTATTAAAAATGCCTAATAAGAGCAGAGCTCCTTTTTGTGTCAATGGAAGTTTAGTGTCTCCAAGGGGAAACAGACCTCATAGGATGTAATTGTCCATATTTTAACGCAGTATCTAATGGATTTTATTTTTTTATGAAAATATTTTATTATTAATAGCATTCTTGAGAAAAAATAATGAACAGTAATAAATTTGCATACTTATGAAGCCTGATAATTTATTCAAGGAGCTGGCATAGAGGATGAAGGGCTAGCAATAATTCTGATGGAAGCTGATTGAGAATACATGCTGTTCCTCGCTGTGTCTGCTTTGGAGTATTCTTCACGTGAGTTTTCATTGAAGAAAAGGGCAAGTTCTGGGTAAAGAGAGTTTCCTTTTTGGAATGTTTTTCTAATTGACAAATAGCCCTGGAGGCTGATTTGTGTATGTGTTAATATGAGGTATTACAATAATTAAAAATTTGGGGTATTAAAATCTTTAAAAATATGGGACAAATAACTATAGATACGTTTGTCTTGAGAACAGGTGGTAAGGGTAGGAATGGTATTATTTAGTATTTCTATTGCCATTAATTTAACACTTTCCATGCTATTTAGAACAATGGTTTATATGCTTGTAGATTACTGATTATATATAGCCAAATTCAACACTTTTTATGCAATCAGTAATTTGTCATCTAAAACTATATAAGCTTTTTTATTTCAGTAGTAGTTATAGTAACGGAGGATGAATACTATCTAGGGCACCATGACATATTAGCATTGCAACAGTAGTAAAAATATGTGCAGAAGTAGTGAAATCAGCTTGAAAAGAATAACAGCAATATTACTTAGCCCTTATTGCATTTTCCATCTTCTGAACGTGATATAAACTTAAATCCTCACATCACTTACTGTGAAGTATGATGGATACTATCAGAGCAAGGCAAACAACTCACAGGATGCATCTACACTAGCCAGCTACATTGAAGAAGCCAGCACAACGTCAAAATAGCACACGTCGCATCTACACATGCCGTGAGCTATTTCAACATTGAAATCGCTGTTAGGAGGTGAGACATCGAAATCACTATTCCTATCCAAAGATGGGAATAGCGCCCTACTTTGTTGTTCAACGTCGAAGTAGGGCATGTGTAGATGATCCACATCCTGTTACTTCGAAATAGCGGGGTCCTCCATGGCAGCAATCAGCTGAGGGGTTGAGACACTCTGTCCAGCCCCTGTGGGGCTCTATGGTCCCCATGCGCAGCAGCCCTTAAATCACCATGGACCCGGATTTCCTGTGGCAGGAAGCTGAGAGTGTGCAGGCAGCAGCACATTCACGTGCTGTCCCTTCATGCCCTCCAGAGGCCCCAAACATCCCAACCAGCACCATGGCATCCAGCCAGCCCCCAGAGCGCCCACACGGCTCCCCCCTGAGGGAACCCAGGCACCCTCGGCTGCTAAACAGGGGGGCAAAAGAGGCGGGGCCCCTCCTGGTCGGAGGCCAAGCTCTGAGACCTTCTGGGGCTCTGAGGTGAGGAGGAGGTACTCCATGTGATGGGGAGCAAGCGGTGGAACGTGGAAGCGTTCGTCCAACTGGCCGAGGGCCTGACTGCCCGGGGTCACCCTGCCCGCACTCTGGATCACGTCCGGAGCAAGATGAAGGAGTTGCGGCAGGATTATGCCCTGGTCCGGGACTTGGCCAGCTGGTCTGGGGCTGCCCCCGCTGGTTTCCCCTATTACACGGAGCTCAGGAACATCCTGGGCCCCCAGGACACCTCCTCCCCCACGGCCACCCTTGACACCATGGCAGATGAGCCCCAGCAGGCCTCGGAGCTGAAGTCAAGCCTGGAGGCCAGCCTCACACCCCGGGGCCTGCCCGAGGGGACCCACCTCGGGATGGCAGAGGAGGGGTCCAGCATCAAGGAGGGGGGCCTCCTCATAGACCTCCCCTCCTGGAGCACCAGCTGGGTGTCCGCCCATTGGGGTTGCCCCAACCATGGCAATGGATGGTCAGGCACTTATCCCATGCGGTGGGGGCACCAGACATGACCAGGAGTCTCACACACCCCTAGCGGACCCTGACCCACAACTGCCCAGCCACAGCACGGTCCCAGGACGGTGGCATGGCCATCAGCACCCATCAACATCCACACCGATGGACAGCACTGTACCCTAACCCCGGGGGTGGGGAGACCATGTAATGGGGACAGACACCAGGGACATCACACCTACTGACGGGGATGGAGACCCAGCACCCAAGGGCGGGTGGGGAGAACAGGCCACCAGCCAGGGCACAGTACTAACAGCCTTCCCCTCCCTCTCTCCCTCTCTGCAGCTGCACCATCTGAGGCCCCAGGCAGCCAGGCACCCCTCGTGGTCCCTGAGAGCCTGCTGGAGGTCAGCCACTGCCAGCACCTGGGGACACCACCAAGGCCAGCGGTACGGTAATGCCACCGCCGGACCCAGGGGATGGCCCCTGTGAACCTCCACGTCCTGGCAGCTCTCCAACGGCAGACAGAGGTGGCCAAGGAGAGACTCCGGTTTGACTGGGAGGAGTCCACCTGGTGCTGGGCGGTGTGGCAGGAGTTCATGGGCATATTCCGGGACATACCTGGGTTGATCTGGGAGGCTGTCACCTGGCACCCATCCCCTGCTGCCCCCCATGCTGCCTTCCCCGCTGCTCCACCCAATGCCCTCCCTGCCACCCCACCTGCGCACCCCCTACTGCTCCGCCTGCCGCCCCACCTGCCATGCTGCCTGCCAGGCCCCCAGGACCAGAGCCCACTGGGGCTGAAGACCAGCCAGTGGAGGCATCCCAGACATACCTGCTGGTCCTCCCAGACCCCAGTTGGTCACGCCAGGGACCACGGACAAGGGGGGGGTCACGACCTGTACCCACTGGGGGTCATGCCCCTCTACAACCACCCCAGACTGATGGGCCAACGGCCGAGCCATCTGCTGGGTCCCCATTTGTATATAGTTGTCCCCCTTGTATTTAGTTGTCCTCCTTTGTACATAGTTGTCCTCGTTTGTATATTGGTTGCAGTTTTGGTTGTGAACATAACACAGTTACCAGTTTTCAATAATTCACAGTTTTATTTTCCAAAGAACCTGAGACATATGCTTGTTGGGGGGATAGTGTGGGGGTGGTGTGTGGGCGGTGTTTGGGGGGCCTTCTGAGGAAGGTCAGGGAGGTGCTCAGGGGTGTCCCTGATCAAAATGGGCCCGCAGTGCCTTGCAGACCCGTACCCCCGGCGGTGAGCCTGGCAACTGGGTGCAGTGGCCATCTGGGGGAAGCCCATGCCAGTGTCGACTGCCCACGCCTGGATGAAGGCCTCCCCCTTGCTTTCCACGATGTTATGGAGCGTGCAGCACGCGCCCACAACCTGGGGGATGTTCTGGAGGCTGACGTCCAGGCGGGCAAGGAGGCACTGCCAGCAGCCCTTCAGGCGGCCGAAGGTCCTCTTCACCACCTGGCAGGTGTGGTTCAGGTGCGCATTGAACTGCTCCTGGCTGGCATTGAGGTGACCGGTGTATGGGCGCATAAGCCAGGGCTGGATGGGGTAGGCTGTGTCAGCCACGAGGCAGAGGGGCACGGTGGTATCCCCCAGAGGGATCTCCCTCTGGGGGATGTAGGTCCCTGCCTCCAGCCGGCAGCACAGTCCCAAGTTCCTAAAAACATGGGTGTCATGTGTGCAGCCAGGCCAGCCCACGTACATGTCCTGGAAGTGGCCCCGACTGTCCACCATGGCCTGCAGGACCATGGAGTGGTAGCCCCTGCGGTTGATGTATCTTCCTCCACTGTGTTCCAGGGTGCAGATGGGGATGTCGGTCCTGTCCAGGGCCCTGAAGCAGTTTGGGAATCCCATGGCAGCAAATCCGGTGATGGCTGTGTCCAGGTCCCCGAGTCGGACGACTCTCTGGAGCAGCATGGCATTGAGCACACGGACCACAAGTGCCCATGAGGGTGTGCAGGGTGCCTCAGGCCCCTGCCCCCAGGCTCCTCCCCCCCAGGACCCTCCTCCCGGGACCCCCTCCCAGGCACCTCCACGGGTACCCCTCTGCCCAGCCCATCCCTCCCAGCACCCCTCCCTCCCCAGCCCCACACCCAGCTCCTCCCTCCTTAGCCCCACACCCAGCCCCTCCCTCCCTGGCACCCCTCCCTCCTGACTCCCGCACCCAGGCCCCCTGCCCTGTGCCCCCCCCATGGATGTGTGCCCAGGCCTCCTTACCTCCATGATGACGCCCCGACCATGGCCTTTCCTACTCCAAATTGGAGTCCCATGGAGCAGTAGCTGTAGCTGTCTGGAGTGGCCAGCTTACAGACAGCTATTGTAACCCTCCTCTTGACAGGGAGGGCGTGCTGCATCCGTGTGTCCTGATGCTTCAGTGCAGGGCCGAGCCACTGGCAGAGCTCCAGGAAGGTCTGCCGGCACATGCGGAAGGTCCGCAGTCACATGTTATTGTCCCACTCCTGCATGACCAGCTGCTTCCACCACTTGGAGCTGGTGGGGTAGCTCCAAAGGTGGCGGAGCACCCAGCAGGGGAAGAAGAGGGGAGCCCAGTGGTCAGGGGCATCACTGTCCATCCCCTAGGACGGCTTCTCTGCCAGGAGCTGCTGGGTGGCCTCCCGCGCAGCACCTAGCAGGCGCTTGCTCCCTGGGTGACTATCTGGAGGACTTCCAGCTGCTGCTGCTGGGAGTACATAGCTGCTGTGCGTCGGTCTGCGAGAGTGTGGCTAGTGCTCTGCGGACCTCATGCTGTGCAGGTCGGGTGTGTCTGGGAGGGGCCCTTTAAAGGAGTGCTTGCTATTGCCCTGGAAGGACTAGTCCAGCCTGTGACTTGGTCCGTGGGCTTTCCTGGCCCCTTATTTTGATGGGGAGCGCTTGTGTGTGTGGATGCGCCGCATTTCTTTCTGGGGCGGCTCCTTTCAGCGTTCCCTGTCGCTACTTTGACGTTGAATGTCAATGGCAGTAGCCCCAGAGGATGTGTAGACGATACACATCAAAGTAGCCTATTTTGAAGTTCTTACTTTGAAATAGGCTACTTCGACGTCGTGTGCTAGTGTAGACGTAGCCACAGTAAATAATATATAGATGAATGCAATTCTTATTCCTGGTTACAAAGGCTATGTTTACACTGCAGAGCTGTTTCAAGATACCTGGGTATCCCAGAAAAGTTACTCCACATCTATGGAACTAACCTGGTAATTCGAATTTATTTTGGCATCTCTCTGCACCTTGTTGCAGGGAGGTGTAAGGGATACCTCGAAATAGCACAGTATTTTGACTTTTGGCACTGTCTACACAGCACCAAATGCTGAAATAGTGTATTTTGAAATTAACTCAAAACAGACTGTGCAATTGCTGTAGCACACAGGGTGTATGTTATTTTGACTTAAGGGTGCAGTGTAAACCATCAAAGTAACCCATCAAAATTTTGAGGGGTAAGGGGACTTCGAAGTATCCCCGGCACTTCAAATTATGGGCGGGTGCACCACAGCTAGTTTAAAACTTCGAAGTTGCCGCGGGGGGAATTTGCTTAATAAAGTGCAGTCTATGCACAGCAGCACTTCATTAGTAAACTCCCAACACCCTAATTACCATCCTTCCTTCAAAGGAAGGTGGTAGTGTAGACAAGCCCTATAAGTAATATAGGTGGAAGTCTAAAATGCCAGATTTTCTTTGAAGCCCTCCTTTTTATTTTTTTCTTCAGTAGATTCCACACTTGAAAATAACCTTCTCAATATCAATGGGGGCAAAAATGACCTATTTTTCCCTCATACAATTGTCAGCATTTATGGGTCTCCAAATAGGTTCTAAATAGGCTTGCATACCTAAAATAGTTCTAGAAACATAGCAACCTACAGAGACTAACGGCAGAGCTGGGAACATTTGTCCTTTTTCTTTTAAGACTCAGTAATGTCGTTAATTCTGCACTTTTGGAAAAGAAAAATTATCGGGACTATGCTCAGAGACTATTTTTCAATTCAACAAAGACCTTGAAGTTACCATGTTTAAATAGTTTTTTTAAAAATACTACATAGTATTGGCTCATTTCTCTTGCTTTATAAAGAAATTAAGATAATCACAGTTGGATTTAATTGTAAGATCCACTGAGCTCTCATAGTTCACTGTCTGTATTGGTGCAGTTCTTACATTAGCAGGGAATATGTTTCATTGTAAATAACTGGAGGTAAACAAAGCATAAAGTTACAATTTGTTGGAGTCTATTTGTGCAGAAATAATAGTCATGCTTTAACAAGATCACAGGATGAGCGTAAAAAAAGTTATCTTGTATTTTCATTGTAGTACAAAAAAATATAGGCCTCAGTAATAGGATGTGAGATATGCATAATTAAACCTAAAACAATATATTGGAGCAAAGTGTTTCTCCAATACTGTAGTCACTGTGGCTTTTTGAAGACACTGATATTTTCTATACAATCACATGCATTCAGTTAGAGTGACTTATTTTAAATTAAGGAAATGACAAACCAAGGAGAAAAGACAACCTTCATGAGAGAGTAGAATGAGTGCCTTCTCTGTGGCAGTCTGCACAGAACTGAGCAGCGCCAGAACGGAGTCCTTTATTCACACTGCGAGCTATCCCTTTTTAGTCTACATTTGTTCTTCATAAAACCTGCGTCTCCACTACGGAGTTTTCTGGGCAAAAACTGGGCTTTTCTCAAGAAAACCCGTGGGGCGCCAACAGTTAAAATGCATTCTGTCGAGAAAGTGTTGACAGAATACGGCATTGTTACCAGGAGAGTTCCGGTACTCCTGTGTGCAGCAGAACACCTCTGTCGACAGATTCTGTCGGCAAAAATATAGTGTAGATGCTCTGGGAGGGAAGGGGGAAGAAGAGGTCTTAGGCTGACAGAAGACTCCTCATGGTGCCGGGTCCATCGCAATCAGAGTTCTATGCTCTGTTCTTCTGGCCAGCCTTGAAGGGACGGGTGCCCTAGAATCCTCATACCAGTAGCTAGGGTGCAAGCATCCCAACCTGCACATGTGCCTGCAGCCTGCTGTCAGCTACCCCGTGTCCACACCAGGTGTATGGCGGCTTCTTGGCCATCCGAGCATGTCCCCAGCCCCTCCAGAGAGGAGTCCCAGGACGCAACCCCAGGGAGGAAGAGGCAGTCCCTATCCTGGACTGAGCCAGAGAACTGGGACCTGCTGCACCTGTGGGCAGAGGAGACGGTGCTCCTCGACTTAGCAGCAAAAGGCCCCGGGCTACAGCTGGGTCACCACCACCCTGGTGGCCCAAGGACACCCTGGCCAGACTGTGGAGCCAGTCCCAGTGAAGATCAAAGAGCTCCAGCAGAGCTATACCTGGGCCCAGGACACTGCCTGCTGATGGGGGCACAATGACCAAGCTGCCCATACTATCATGAGCTGCATGAGCTCCTCTGGGAAGAGGACACCCCCTCCTGCGAGACAGGAGCAGCGAACAGGGAGTTTGCCTGGGAAAACATCCAAAAGGAGCTCAGGTGAGTGTGGCTTTTGAGGGGTTGCGTTGTGAGCTGGTGGGTTGAATATCTGCCTGGGTGTCTGAGCGTTTGTTTTGCAAGAGGGGGCAGTTTGAAAGCGTGTTTGGCAGTTTGATAAGTTCTTCCCTTCCTGTTTCAGGAAGAGCATTTGATAAGTTTACAAGGTGTTAATTGGGAGTGTTTTGTTCCAGGTGGGCCTTCAGAGGCTGATTAAATTGGAGGCAAGGTTCTGAGCTGAGCCTAGCGAGCCCAGAAGTTTCATCAGAAGGCAGCCACAGGGAACACTGTGAGCAGCGAACAGGAGCAGCTAACAGTGAGTTTGACTGGGAGTTTGTCTTGGGGGTGCGCTGCATGCCAGTTGTCCCTGTCTGTGGCCCTCCAGATTGGGCTGGGCAGCTGGCCACCAGCTCTCACCAGCCTGCCGGTCTGGCCCAAGTCCCCTGGCTCTGGCACCCAGGAGCCTGGTCAGGCCAGTCTGCCCTGCTTGGAGGCCAGTCCTTTAATGGGCCTCAAGTCCCGCCCCTGGCCCTTCTGGCCCCAGGTGCCGCTCTCTGAGGGGTGGGGCACAGGTGTTGTGGCTCAGGGCCCGCCCACCAAGGTCTCTGAGCAGCCTCCTCTGCCTCTGAGTAGGGGTGGGGGGCATAACACCTTGCTACAGGCCCCCTCTGTTAACAGCACAAAGGAGGAGGTGGACTAGGAAGAGGAGGAGAAGTATGGGAGACGGTGGCCAAGGGTTTCAGCTGTGTTTTGATTCAGGATGTCTTTGAGTCCAGTACAGTCAACTCCAGCCAGTCCAGACACTCAAACATGGGTGTGCCCATTGGGAGGAAAAGGAACTCCAGTAAGGATAGAGTTTGCACTGAAATTATAGAGAAGCAGGCCTCATCTGTTAATTTATTCCTTTTTACTTCTGTTTAAAGAGGCAGAGAAACAGCTAAGAGAGGTAGAGTTGTGACTAGGGATGTTAACAATTAGTTGGTTAACCAGGAAGCTTCACTCTAAGCAGATGAAGCTTACCTGTTAGAGTTAACTGGTGGGGGCTGGACAACCCACCTGCCTGCCACAGACAGGAAATTGCTTCAGCCTGTGGGGATGACCATGGGTGGGGTCACTCCAGCCCAACCAGAGCAGCCCTGATCTGTGGTGGCCCAAGGCATACACAGGTAGAGGTGCTCCAGCCCAACTAGAGCAGCCTTGCTTGGTGGTGTCTGTGATGGCCCAGGGCATGCACAGATGGGGTGGTCCAGCCTTAACATTTAACCAATTAACTAATTAAAGAGGACTTTACATCCTTATTTGTGACCAGCTTTTCATTCCCTTTTGACATTCCATTAGGTAAGGTGGAGCAGTTTGGTATGTTCACCAGGATGTTCCATGAAACCTCTGTAGACAGCTCAGTGAAACTTTCATGGAGGTATTCTGCAGTCCTCTGACAAAGATTTCTGTGGAGAGCTGCCTTATTTCTTCTGCCTCCACACTTTCCCATGCCAATCAGAGATTACATCAAAAGGCACCATTGCAATCCACAGGTTAGCATTACATAGGCCCGGGGTAGCTCAGTGGTTTGATCATTGGCCTGCTAAACCCAGGGTTCTGAGCTCAGCCTTTGAGGGGGCCATTCAGGGATGTGGGGCAAATAGCTATTTTTTTTTTTTTTTAAAAAAAGGGATGATGCTTGGTCCAGCCAAGAGGGCTGGGGACTGGACTTAATGACCCTCTAAGGTCCCTGCCAGCTCTGTGAGATGTGTATCACAATGGTGGCAGCAGCTGCACTCTAAGTTACCCTCAGCAGTGAGACATGGAAAATGGTCTTAGTATTCAGCTGCATTGCCCTATAAACATGCACTTGCCTGTGAGCTACTCTCCTCTCATTTCCCCCATCCCCACCCCACGCTATACGCAGCATAGTTAGCGTTGTGGCTGATGCTGTGATGTGTCAGTCCCAAGGAGAAGTGAGAATTTAGTGCTTATGATTTTTGTAGCTCAAGGGGAGTGAGTTCTGTATTCAAAGTTTCAGTCTCTGTTATGCATTGTGTCATAACGTCAGCTGCTGGTATTGTGACCTTGAAAGTCTTCCTGTCCTCACCAGCAGAACACCTGAGCCAGACAGGAAGGGGAAGAAGAGACCTTATTCTAGGCCAACGTTGCATCAGACAATTAGTGCAGGGCCTGGAGGGCCACCTTTACAGATGGCATGGACAAGAAGAGGAGGAAGCCATAGGAAAGGAACATTCAGTCAGAGATGCTGGTGCTTCTTGGAGATAACTTTGCCGGGACACTCCACGCACACTGTTTTGAAATAAATTCAAAATAGCGGGTGCATTATTTCAAAATCGGTGCATCTAATTGCAGGAAGAATAGTGCCTGTTTTGAAATAGCTATTAATAAATGGGTAATCTTAAGACGCGGGATAGTGCTTATTTCAAATAGACTGCTCTTCCCCACGCATATGTTCTGTTCTCTTAACTTCCTAAGTTAAAAATGAGTTTTATTTATGTAGTGATAGAATAAAATTCTATTTTTGGAAACAATTCATCCTTATTAGTTCATAAAATTTACTAGCTGGTGTTGAGCTGATATGACATCTTCTACAATCATTGCACCTCATCCGAAATCGGCATGACAGTGTGATTGCAGCAATCAGTACTTGTTTCTGGGGCCCACAGTTGATGCTCTACCATATGCAGCTGTTCCGTGACACTGCCACTGACCCAGAATTGCTTCTTTCTATGTCCCACAGCAATCTAGCATCCCGGGACTCATGTTCCCCATATCTTCTCTTGGAGCTCTGCAAATATTGCAGATCAGGTTTCCTCAACTCACAGCACTCATCATCATAGTGCAGAGCTCTGTAGAATCCATCCTTCTGTCACAGCTGGTGGGTAAAGAAGAAACACATGCAGGTTTGCAGGGACATTTGAAAAGAGTCAAGACATTTTATGAGATGCAGATGAGATTATGGGATGGAGAACACTGCATTATGGGAAGTTAAACCCATGTGTCCAATCATCCCTATGCAACTCTTTTTGACCCCCTGAGGCATTGCAAAATCTCCCAAAAACACTCCATACTGGATGGTGGTGAGCTGCCCAGAAGGACCCTCTCAATGGTGCACCACCATCTACATAGATACAAGTGCTCCTGATAAAGGCATGCACTGTTGTCACAAGAAGTGTAGTGTGGACACAGCAAACCATGCAATATCTGTAGTGGCCATGTGTCGACATTACTTAGGTCAACATAATTTTGTAGGGTGGACATGGCCTCAGAGAAATGAGAAGCAAAATAAGGATTTAAACGGAATCTCAACCAAACAGTAATTTCACAGGCTGGATTCTTAAGCCTCTCACCGTTTAGCTCAGTAGAAAATGTGAAGAGCTTCTGAATGGATTTATTTACATTTCTTTTATGTGCTGCTGACTATAGATTCTGTTCCTCCCCTGTACTTCAACTGAACAAATTAACAAAAGGCTTCCAACATATTCTTTCAAATTAGATTCTTCAGACACCTGTGCAGGCAAACTAGTGTACGGTCCATCATGATCCATATTTTTGTTCATAGTTTAATTCTCTGTTGTAGTTTGCTGATATCAAACCAGCCATCTGTTTGAACTAAACTTGTTTTGTATTCTGTCCAGTGGGAAAGAATTTAGCAACAGAAAAACCATTTCACCGAGGAAAGTGGAAATGTTTTACAGAAAGCTGAAGTTGCCTAGTGTTTTTTCATTAAAACTCCTTGTACTCCCACTGTTTGTAGTCATTTGACATTTTGGAAACACAAATATTTGAACATAAGCTCCAGAAAATTAAAAACATCCCAGATTTCATCACATTTTCTTAGAAATGTCTGGTGAGTAACAGGTATTATACAGTAATTCTCTTTTCTGTCACAAAGTCAGTGAAGAAGATAATACAGTATTAGAATAAATTGTTGTTTGGGCTAGTGGCCAGCTGTGATCAGTGAGTCTAATAACATGTGCAAATATACCTGCCTCTAATACTGCCTGTTTAGCCGCCTGTTGTACATTGCCGTCAGTGGTTCTCAAGATTTCCAGACTGATGTATCCCTTTCACTTCACTTAAAAACATGAGCTTTGTCTTCAGCCCCTGTGGCAAGACTTGGGCCTGGGTTTTTTGCCTTGGTACCTAGTAAGTCGAAGACTGGCCCTGGTGGCTCCATTAAAATGAACTTCCCCATAAAATGGGAGTTCTTGTGGAGGGAGTTTAGTGTTGGGCTGGTGGATGATTTTGGGGTGGGAGGAGGTTTGTGGTGTGGGCTCCCAGTGGCTCTTACTTCTCGAAGCTCCCAAGGCTCCTAGAAAGAGGCACAGGCAGACAACTCTGTGTGATGTTCCCATCAACAGGCACTGCCTACAGCTCCCACTGGCTTTAGTTCCCAGCCAATGGGAATCGATAGAGCCACTGCTTGGGGCAGAAGCAGTATTCTGAGACCCCCTGTCCCCCCTCATATCCTGCTGTGTGACAAAGAGGCAAATATACCAGGTGCATCCAGGAGCCACGAAAAGTCAGGGTAGGCAGGGAGTATGTGTGAGCCTCACTGTGCTGCCAACTGGACTTTTAATGGCCTGGTCAGCAATGTGTCACCAGGGTCCCTTTTCAGCTGGATGATCTGGTTGAAAACTGAACACTTGACAACCCTACTTGGGCCCTAGCAACCTTGGAGAGTTCATATAGTAAGGCTGAAAAATAACAGTGTATTTGAAGGGTTATGAGCTTTGATCTGAGACCTTTAATTTGGGTTGCCGCTATTCATGATGTCTACTTGTGTGCTTGTGATGGATTGCCCTGTTACAGTATGGATAATATTTCTATCACAGCAGTACCTTCAGATCCACAAGCAGATATAAGCAGCTGGGCTTAGCAGGGAAATTCTTGGTGATCTTAAACTCAAAAAGGATACATATAAGGAGTGGAAACTTGGACAGATGACTAAGGAAGAGTATAAATATATGGCTGGATAATGCCGGGGAGTAATTAGAAAGCAAAAGCACAATTGGAACTTCAGCTAGCAAGGAATGTGAAGGGCAACAAGAAAGGTTTCTACAGGCATGTTAAGAATAAGAGGATTATCAGGGAGTGTGTGGGGCTGTTACTGGCTGAGGGAAGTAAGCTGGTGACAGACGACATGGGAAAGGATGAAGTATTCAATGATTTTTTTGCTTCAGTCTTCACAGACAAGGTGCGCTCCCAGACTACAGCAGTAACGGAAGGAGTGGGCAGCCCTTGGTGGGGAAAGAACAGGTTAAGAGCTATTTAGGAAAGCTGAATGCACAGAAATCCATGGGTTTGGATTTAATGCAGCCAAGGGTACTGAGGGAACTGGGAGATATCATTGTAGGGCCTTTGGCTATTGTCTTTGAAAACTTGTGGATATTGGGAAAGGTTTTGAAAGATGGAAAAAGGAAAATGAAGTGCCCATCTTTAAAAAAAGAAAGAAGGACTATAGACCAGGGAACTATAGACCAGTTAGCCTTACCTCAGTCCCTGGAAAAATCATGGAGGAATCCATTCTGAAGCACTTGGATGAGGGGAAACTGATCAAGAGTAGTCAACATGGTTTCACTAAGGCCAAATCATGCCTGGCCAATCTGATTAGCTTCTATGATGAGGTACCTGGCTCTGTGGACATGGGGAAGTCAATGGATGTGATATACTTTAGCAAAAATTTTGACTTTAGCAAATTTTTTATACAGTCTCCCACAACATTCTTGTCCATAAGTTAAGGAAGTATGGATTGGCAATATGGCCTATATGGAAAGAAAGCTTGCTAAATGGTTGGAACCAAAGGGTGGTGATCAATGGCTCAATGTCTGGTTGGCAGTCGGTTTTAAGTGGAGTGCCCCAAGGATCAGCTCTAGGGCCACTGTTGTTCAACATCTTTATTAATGACCTGGAGGAGAGGATGGACTGCACCCTCAGCAAATCTGCAGATGACACTAGGCTAGAGGGAGAGTAGATATATTGGAGGGTAGGGAAAGGGTACAAAGTGACCAAGATAAATTGGAGGATTGGGCCGAAAAATCTGAAGAGGTTCCATAAGGACAAGTGCAGAGTCCTGCACTTGGGATGAAAGAATCCCAAGCATTGTTACAGGCTGGGGACTGACTGGCTACATAGCAGTGCACCAGGAAAGGAGCTGGGTTTCACAGTGGATGGGTGGCTGGATATGAGTCAACAGTGTGCCCTTGTAGCCAAGAAGGCTAATGCCATATTGGGGTGCATTAAGAGAAGCATTTCCAGCAGATCTAGAGAAGTTATTATTCCCCTCTACTTGGCACTGCTGAAGCTGCATCTGGAGTATTGCATCCAGTTTTGGGACCGCAGTATAGAAACAATGTGGATGCATTGGAACGGGTTCAGCAGAGGACAATGAAAATGATTTAAGGGGCTGGAGCACATGACCTATGAAGAGAGGCTGAGGAGTTGGGCTTATTTAGTTTTCAGAAGAGAAGAGTGAGGCATGATTTGGGCAGAAAGGACTGGTGACAGAGGATGGAGTTAGCTGGCATAGGTACATCCACACGGCCTCTGTACTGCTGGCAGCCCCCTGCCAAAAGCAAAATCTCATGTGCATATGCTAATTAGCCACATGAGTGTGCAAATGGCCCTCCATTTGCAATTTCTTGAACTGTCATTAGCAAGCACTGCTGGCAGCAGCACTGTGCTAAGGGACCATGTAGACATGGCTAGGCTGTTCTCAGTAGTGACAGATGACTAAACAAGGAGCAATGGTCTGACTTTACAGAGGGAGAGGTGGAGGGTGGATATTAGGAAAAACTATTTCACCAGGAAGGTGGTGAAGCACTGGAATTCATTACCTAGAGAGGTGGTGGAATCTCCATCCTTAGAGGTTTTTAAATCCCAGCTTGACAAAGTCCCCGCTGGGATGATTTAATTAAGGTTGATCCTTCTTTAGGCAGGGGGCTGGACTAGATGACCTGTGATTCTATGTAAGGGGCCACACTGTGTTGGACCTCTACAATCATAAAACACAGAGAATCCTTACACAAACTAAGACCAGTAGGTCTCAACCAGGGGTATGTGTATTCCTGGGGGTATGCAGAGGTCTTGCTATTGGCCTTGTTTTTAAACATGCTACATAAAAAGCACTAACAGAAGAAGTACAAAGAAAATTTCACATGTGACTTGTTTATAGAGCTCTACATGCTATACAATGAAAAATAGGTACAATGTTATATTCCAATTGATTTTTAATTATATGGTAAAATGAGAAAGTAAGCAATTTTTCATTAATGTGCTGTGATAGTTATATTTTTATGTCTGATTTTGTAAGCAAGTAGTTTTAAAGTGAGGTATAACTTGGGAATACACAAGACAAATCAGAATCCTGAAAGGTGAAGAGCCACTGGGGTAGACGAGCATTAAATAATGGCTACATCTACACGTGCTCCAAACTTCGAAATGGCCACGCAAATGGCCATTTCAAAGTTTACTAATGAAGCGCTGAAATGCATATTCAGCGCTTCATTAGAATGCGGGCTGCCGCGGCACTTCAAAATTGACGCGCGTCGCCGCCGCGCGTCTCGTCCCGACGGGGCTCCTTTTCGAAAGGACTCTGGCTACTTCGAAGTCCCCTCATTCCTATGAGCTCATGGGAATAAGGGGACTTCGAAGTAGCCAGAGTCCTTTCGAAAAGAAGCCCCGTCTGGACGAGACGCGCAGCGGGAAGCCGCATCAATTTTGAAGTGCCGTGGCAGCCCGCATTCTAATGAAGCGCTGAATATGCATTTCAGCGCTTCATTAGTAAACTTCGAAATGGCCATTTGCATGGCCATTTCGAAGTTTGGGGCACGTGTAGACATGGCCAACGTAAACTAAAGAGATGAAACTCGAATCCAAATGGAGAGCTTACATTTAATTACGTATGTTTAGTTTAAAAAACAAGTGATTGTTGACTATTTTATTCATATTTAAAGAGATAAAGAGCGGTTTATCTGTTATCTGTTATTCTTCAAATCTAATCAAACTCTGTGTAGTAGATATCCCCACTTCTTTCAACAAATCATCGAATGCCCCTCTTTTTACATTTTGCATTTTGTCTGTTCATTTCCACTCATCATAATCGTAACTTTCAGCCTTCTCATCCTGCATTTTCAGTGTATTGCCATAAGATATGAAATATGTCTTCATTTTAAGAAGAACTGATCTTAGCTGAATATCCCTGTCCTCATGCTGAAGAAATGGGCACATTCATTTCTTCTATTGCATTCTAAATAAGTGTAGCTCATTTGGACCTTTTTACTTTTTATTGTCCCTTTTTCCCAACGTGCTTTAAACAATTACTAGATTTTCTAATAAGTTGATCCTTGTTTCATTTAAAATGTTACATTACAGTAGCAATCAAAAGCCCAAATTAGCATCAGGGTCATTCCACACCCACCACCACCTGCCCACCCCACCCTTTTACAGTGCTTGGGCATTTATAAATGTAAGGTAGACACATTCTCTGTCCCAAGAGATTGCAGCCTACAAGGTGTTAAGGATTTGACCCCCTGTTTAAATTTGAAAATATCTGAAATAGAGATGGATTGAACAAGAACAAGTGGAATTCAAATAATCTCTGTGTTAATTGATATAGAATCTGGATTTGTCAGATATATAAAATCGGAGGCTCCTAGATTACATGGAATTGATGATAAAGTCAATATCTGTAGTTAAGGGATAAATACATCAGCGAGGAAAAGAAACCTTGAAGGTTAAGTGTTAATGGAGGAATTATTAACATGTTGCTTGACTGATCCAGTTCCTAAGGAGCTGAGGAGATACTCTGAAGTTCATGATACACATTAGGAATACTCCCGTGAGGAGTGACATTTGCAACAAATAGGTTACAAAATACACAACCCATCTTCATATTGTCCCATTAGTATTCTTGAAGAGTCCTTTCCCTCAGAGTGGTACTTAAGATGATGACATAATTGATGGAGATATTTGTTGGGACATCATCTTTTCAAGAATTGCTTTATGCAATCTGAGTTTACATCAGTGGAAAACAAACAAAAAATCCCCTGAACTGGCAGAAGCACTTGCAAGCCAGTTGTATATTTTCTTTGCACTTGTAGGTACTAGCTTGCATCATTTAAACCTAGACTGTCTCTGAAAAATGCACACAATTCTGTTCTATTGCAAGCGTTATGTAAAACTCGCACTGAATTGCAGTGGAATGGGTCCAGGGTTATTGGTATCAGGCTTGTAAGTCTGCAAAAACTCATTATAAAGTGTAGATTTTTTTCTTTTCATACAGTGTAAATAGTCGTGATAATGGGCAAACTAAAAAACACTTCCAAGAATTTTCCAAACTTGGGTTTGTGTTGCAAAGTGCTAAATATTTCAAGGTACAGCCCTAATGCAGAATGTATTCCTCACAAGATACTACCAACATTCTCTAATCTTACCTGCTATTTCAGACTTTTTAGATGACCTCAGCTGCTAAAATAGCAGAAAGTAGGATCCTGAGGTCCTTTCTTCTCTTTTACAAAAACAATGGTATTTACCATAAAACTCAGTTGCTTGCCTCCAATATAAGCAAAAAAGTCTTCTCTAGGTATTATATGTCCTTGCCAGTCATACTCAGAACATGCTGAAAAACAGACAGACAATGAAATGAAGATGAGACCTGCAGAGCTAGTTTGAAGTCATACAAGGCTATACACGCTCTGCCATAAGGCTCTCCTCACCCCTCCACTTGGAGATATGGTGGCAGAGCCCTTCTCCCCTCCGAGGCTATGTCTACACTAAAGAGTTTTGTCAACACAGCCAGTGTTTTGTTGACAAACCCTGCAGAGCATCCACATTCCCAAGGTGTTCTGTCAAAAGTAAATTGAGAGAACATGACACCTCTGTCAACAGCGTTGTGCTATTCCCCCATGAGGCCGAACGCTTCTTTCTATAGATCTCTGTCAACAGAAATTCTGCCTGGGCATTCCAGGGAGCCTTCTGTCGACAAACAGGGCTTCCAGGACACTGTGCAGCCCTGTCTGCTGTACTTCCAGTTGGCCATTTTCTCGAGAAAGCGACCAGGCAGTCCTGCCAGCTGCTCGGTAATTTGGCTGTGATCTGTCGACAGAAGTTTTGATAGAAGATATTGTCCAACAAAAACATCAGTCAACCGATCTCTCTAGTGTAGACATAGCCTGAAAGATGCAGGAGCAGAAGCAGGAGTTTCTTATCTTTCCTTGGCTATGTCTACACTAGCCAAAAACTTCAAAATGGCCATGCAAATGGCCATTTCAAAGTTTACTAATGAAGTGCTGAAATACATATTCAGCGCCCCATTAGCATGCAGGCAGCCACAGCACTTCGAAATTGACGCGGCTCGCCGCCGTGCGGCTCGTCCAGATGGGGCTCCTTTTCAAAAGGACCCCGCCTACTTCGAAGTCCCCTTATTCCCATCTCATAGGAATAAGGGGACTTCGAAGTAGGCTGGGTCCTTTCGAAGAGGAACTCTGTCTGGACCAGCCGTGCGGCAGCGAGCCACGTCAATTTCGAAGTGCCGCGGCCGCCCGCATGCTAATGAGGCACTGAATATGAATTTCAGTGCTTCATTAGTAGACTTCGAAATGGCCATTTGCATGGCCATTTCAAAGTTTTTGGCTAGTGTAGACACAGCCCTTTACTCCCCTTCCCTCCTCCCCAGGAAAGACAGAGTAGAGTAGCCCCAGTTCATACTCAAGTCACTGGGGTGGGTACGTAGGGCTCACTGTGCTCTTCTCCTGCCACTCTGCTACAGTAGTATTGGTGGCATCCCTTAGAATAGGATGGAACTTAATTGCCCATAAAGATATATGGTATAGGTGAGCCTACTCAGAGCTATTGTCACAGGTGTTTGTCAGCCTCAGGCATCTACCACCTCATCAGTTACACTCAGATATTACGCATTTCACTGCAATCAGTGAAAGGCTAAAAACTCCCTTTTTCAAACTCCATTAACAGGCACAAAACAGACATCAAAACACTCCAGATCCACAAACCAGTCAGTCAACATTTTAATGGAATGGGTCATTCTATTAATGACCTAAGGGTATGTGTGTTACTGAAAAAAAACTTTCGCATTGCTATTCAAAGAGAAGCAGCCGAGCTGGCTTTTATATTCAAATTCGGCACATTAACATGTAGTTTGAACCAGGATGTGAACTTTCTGAGTCACTACAGGGGCTCATCTGCATACTTGGCTTAATCTAATTCTTGACCTTCCCCCCCACCCACCCACTCTCTGATTTGCTCACCTTGATCTTTTTTTTCTGATTTGTCCTCCTTGATTACTGTTTTTGGTTCTCTGTGCCTTAAATATTGAGTCTGTTCTGGTCTGGCTATGGTCTGAAGAAGTGGGTCTGTCCCATGAAAGCTCACCTAATAAATTATTTTGCTAGTCTTTAAAGTGCTACTTGGCTGCTTTTTGTTTTGATACTCAATAAATACTTAATTTTCTTCCATGGTTTTATTCCCTGCAGTGACTAATGGAAGATAAAGAAATGTCTAAATGTAGATAAAATAGCAAACAGTCTCAAGGTGAGAGGGTGAAAGAGGTGTGTGTATATCATGGATCGTAGTGCAGGGCAGTTTACTTAATACCAAATCGTGGCCTTCCATATAGTCACATTGAAAAGAATTGCAGAAAAAAAGAGCTGTGACAGAATTGTATTGGGTCTCTCTTATATTGGGGTGGCTGCCCCCTCACTGGCAGAAAAGGGATTAAAAGCAGCCCTAGGGATACTGCGCGAGAGGCTGCCAATTAGTTGTCTCTGAGAAGCAGTCAATCATGCCCCAGCAGATCATGTCAGAAGGGTTGCAAGGCAGAACAGGTTCTGTTGCTACCTGGCACTTGAGGGTAGAAAACCAGGCTTCTATCAGGAGGAAGTAGCACCCACTTTCGGGTCTGAGCAGTGCTGTTAGCAGGGACTCCTGGCTGGCTCCTAGTGTCTGCAGGGTGAGGCCCTGAGGTAAGGGTAGAGAAGGGTGCCGGAGCCACATAGGCAGCAGCCCCAGGACAATAGATTGCCGTTTCTATTGAAGAAGTGGCTGGACATAGACCATCCCCTGGAAGGGTGGAACATAGCATGTGGCGCAGCCAGAGGGCAGTGTCACTGAACAGAATATTGCAGTCCTGGAAGTGGCACAGACCCTGGAATGAAAGTAATGGCGGTGGGGCACCAAGAGAGCCAGGCACTCTGTTGAGCGGAGTTAATTCCCATGACAGACAGGAGGACTGTCACAGTCTCGTTGAAAGTCTCGCCATAAGTGGGAGAGGTTTCAAAACTTATGGAAGAGATGGATGTCTCCCCCTGGAGATGCGGCCACACCATTGTGGCCATTCTTCTCCTGCTGGAGCTGGACTGTCATCGGCCAGGCAGTCTTCCAGGAAAGGGTTCAGCTCACACCCTGACTCACTCCTATAGCTAGACAGACATTTTCTGACTGTTTTTCTATTCGAAAATGCCAGCTCCTTTTAAAAAAAAACATGGGAGCACATATGTCACTGAAATTTCTGGTGAAGCTGAGAATTCTTAGCAACCCACCTTGTGGAGAACCTGAGGACTAGGTCTTCATCATGTTCTGCCTGCTATTCAGGGTGGGAAGAATTCAAGAGGAGATAAAACACAATGTTAACTTCTAGGTAGAGAATTCCAATTTTCTTGATAGTCATACTAAATGGTTTTCTCAGTTTTTTTCCTCCCAGTTTGTAGGATGCTTTCTTGTTTTAGATACTTGCCGTAACTGTCATTATCTGTAGACCAAAAACATTTATTTTAAAAACGTGACTAATGTGGAAAACAGTTTGTGGAGGATAAGCAAGTAGACTACAACACAAGCTGTAAAAGTGATGTAATAAATTATAGTTTTCAATAAATTATTGTGCCTTGTAGACGTTCAGTTACAGAAACACATATTTTACACAAGTAATTACTAAAGCACATCTATTCTTTGAATTACAGGATGTAAACTCTTCTGATTGCTATCCTCGCAACTAACGATACAATCACAGACACACAACCAAGCTCCAGTACAATTTCTTCAGGAGTACAACACATTACTAGATGAGGAGTGTGGAAAGTACTGATAAGAGCTGTTGATTTATATTCACAAAGAGCATGAGTGAAGCAAGCTAATTGCCAAGAAAGAGCTTTGACAGTTGGCTGTTAATCTAGACAATTTTTGTCCTGTAGATGTCTTTCAAAGCTGGTCATTTGAATACATTTATATTCACAGTGTGTGTGTGTGTACACATTTTACGTATGTGTACAGATATTTTGTCATTAGTCTGTGTGAAGAACATGGGTAATATCTTCATGATTTTCTATGATTATTGTGAACTTCTCTGTGCATTGGGATTGTGACCTATTATATGGGGCAGCACTAAGGATTATATCAGTTCTAGGTGATTCTGTAGTGGAGCTATTAAGGCAGATAATGAATTTAGCTCATTTGCTCTGAAGGCTGGTGAAACTACATTGCTAACATTTCCAAGAAGCCAATCCACAGCACAGGAAGAAGTTAGTGCCCTGTGAAAAACATTCTACACTAGATTTTGGGCAACATGATTTATTCCAGATATTCAACCTGTCTGCTTGGAGGTACAGCGGTAGATAAAAAACCCGTGCGGTCTAAGGTGTGCACAGCGTAAAGTACACACATAGAAAATTTGTGAATCCTATACATCAAGCACTTTGAGCTCTTATTATTAACAGTAATGGTGATGCTGAATGCCATATTGTTTTAAAAAGATAAAACATTAAATTTAAATTAAATGATCATTTAATTTCATCTCTGCCTTCCAAAGATTCTGATTTTTAATGTTGTTAGCACTTTGTATGTGCAGAAAAATGGTTAAAAATATCAATACCAACCTTTGCATTTAATTGCTCTTAAATCAAAACATTTTTTCAAAGAACTGTCATAATATAAATATTTTCTCATCTCTTTTTTAATTTTAAATTAACTGAACTGTGTTTTCCTCAAGGACATCAAGAAGGCATATGCTGCTATGCCTGCTGAATACCTAGGGGAGAAATAAGCTATTGGCAATTACACAATGAGTTGTCAATGGTAAATTCATATTTAATTAAAAGAAAAGCAGACATTTCATTTGTTCTGTAGTTTTTAGTATAAAAGCAAAGTACACTTTAGCAAATTAATGCAGTGGTTTTAAGTATGCAGTAAGTCATATGCCATTGTCATCTCCTTCCCTTTTCAAAATTTCATGTAAATTTTTTGACAGTGTCTAGCTGTTGGAACAATACTGGGGGCCGTACAGCCTCTGGTACGCCAGTGAGATCTCAGTAGCACTATAGCCCCGGCAGGTAAAGTGTCCAGAATTGTCCTCTGAGCATACAGCCTTCAGAATATCACAAGCTGTTCCCAAATAGGACTACCTGTGGTGGCCACCACAGCAAGGGAGCTAGGCAGTTCTCTTCACCTTTCTGGGAAGTCTAATGCTTACATTGACTCCAAATGCCCATGGTTCTCAAGATGGACACAATTATGTTTGTACCTAGGTCTTGTAAAAGAACTAGCTGTTCACCCACTCAGAGTGAGATGCACAAGCAAGTCCTCATTCTCTTTTACTCTTGAGATTTTTTTCAGACTAATATTGGCATTTAACATAGAGATAATTGTACACCACATTCCATATGTTTGCAAATGAGATAGGCCTATTTCTGTGTTATACTGCATTTTGACATCTGAGGGAAACATAGGAACTACGGAGCTAGTTCAGACCAACGATCCCGTCTCCATCTAGTCCCTTACACATCTCTGGCAAATAGCAGTACCAAATACTTCACAGGAAACCCCCATCATAGTCTAAATGACTACGCGCGAAGTAAGGCATGCTGGAAAGCAGCTGGGAATGGACAACAGAGGGTGGATCACTTGATGATTGCCCATCCTGTTTATTTCCTCTGGGCCACCTGACTCTGGCCACTGTCGGAAGATAGCAAACTGGGTTAGATGGAAATTTGGTCTGACCCAGTATGGCTGTTCTTATGTCAGTTAGTTATCTCTGCATCAGGTTCACCAACTGCAACTGGAGTAATTTCTCAGGAGATGATTGCAAGAGTTAATTAAAAGGGACATTGACAATCTGAAATCTGTGATTACCTGTTCTGTGCATTGGCCACTGTCAAAATACAGAATATCTAGCTAGACAGACCTTTGGTCTGACCCAGTATGGCCGTTCTTATCTTACTATCCAGGTTAAAAAAAGAAAAAAAGGCTATTTTTAAGTGGGCACACTTGACCCTGAGGGTTTCCCTGCTAGCTTTTGTGGGTGTACAATCGCAGCCCAGCTCCCACCCTTTGTCTATCTTGTTTGTTTAAATTGTAAGATCCTTGGGGAAAGGGAACCTCTCTTGCTCAATTTGTGCATATACGGGGCCTTGCCCAAGGGAGCCCTGGTTTTGGTTAGAGCCTGTGGGTCTGCTACTGTAATAGCAATCATAGCTATATGAAACCCCCCACAAAAATGAAAACTAACTGGCTGTGTAAGGAAAACGATGGCATGACTGTATACAAAGTACATGAAGCACATGCCACAGTCCTAGCCCCTTATTGGATAGCCTGCTTTTAAGAGTTTGCTTGCTTGTTTTATTATATGTAATGAAAATGAAATATCCAGACAGACGCTGTGAACACCTTTAGAGTAATTAAACTTATAATAGCCATCATCATCCAGCAGCATTAAATACTACCCTATAATGAATTAACTATGCCAGGGAACATAATCAAACGGAGACAATTCACCTCAGTTAGTGAGTAAATATTAAGAAACCCAGAAAGGACACTATTTACCATGTTACCCAGGAACATATCCTTATCCGAATAATTTACTTGTGCCGTACCTCCAGAAAGACATTGGGTTCAGGTGATTTTCAACCAACAGGTACATTTATTGATTTGGATATCTGTGAGTCTGAATTTGAAATAAATTTGCCCTGAATATCTTAACGCAAATTAAATTGAGTAAATATTATTTCCACTTTGGTGGAATATCAGTGGAAAGTTGACACATATGGGGACAATTGAAAAATATTTCTGAATTCTTCTTGTACAATTTATAAACTGGAATAACCCCCAGGCTGCAATTTGGTAGCAAACTAAACCAAGAATTGCTGTCCTTGTGTTCAATTTCCTCATATACTGCCCTTGTCTGTTATATTTCCTTTATGCTGAGAGACGTCAGATAGCTTTGAAAGTGTTGGGCCTGGCAGTCCCCAATTGCACTTCACAAGTTACCTACCCGAAGGCAGACCTATCTCATAGAACTGGAAGAGGCCTTCAGAGGTCACCAGGTCCAACCCCCTTTACTCATAGGAGCTGCGTCTACACGTGCACGCTACTTCGAAGTAGCAGCACTAACTTCGAAATAGCGCCCGTCACGTCTACACGCGTCGGGCGCTATTTCGAAGTTGAAATCGACGTTAGGCGGCGAGACGTCGAAGTCGCTAACCCCATGAGGGGATGGGAATAGCGCCCTACTTCGACGTTCAACATCGAAGTAGGGACGTGTAGACGATCCGCGTCCCGCAACATCGAAATAGCGGGGTCCTCCATGGCGGCCATCAGCTGGGGGGTTGAGAGATACTCTCTCTCCAGCCCTTGCGGGGCTCTGTGGTCACCGTGGGCAGCAGCCCTTAGCCCAGGGCTTCTGGCTGCTGCTGCTGCAGCTGGGGGTCCGTGCTGCATATACAGGGTCTGCAACTAGTTGTTGGCTCTGTGTATCTTGCACTGTTTAATGAAAGTGTGTCTGGGAGGGGCCCTTTAAGGGAGCGACTTGCTGTTGAGTCCGCCCTGTGACCCTGTCTGCAGCTGTGCCTGGCTCCCTTATTTCGATGTGTGCTACTTTGGCGTGTAGACGTTCCCTTGCTGCGCCTATTTCGATGTTGGGCTGAGCAACGTCGAAGTTGAACATCGACGTTGCCGGCCCTGGAGGACGTGTAGACGTTATTCATCGAAATAGACTATTTCGATGTCGCAATATCGAAATAAGCTATTTCGATGTTGGCTGCACGTGTAGACGTAGCCAGGAGGACCTATCACTGTCCCTGGTGGATTTTTATTTAGAAGTCTATTTGTCCTAGATCTTCCAATGGCCTCCTCAAGGATTGAACTAACAGCCCTGAGTTTAACAGGCCAGTGCTCAAACCACTGAACTATCCCTCCCCACCCTCAAAACTAATTTGCCCTAGACAGGCCCCCTCAAGGGCTGAGCTTAACAGTGCACTAGCCCCACAACAGCATTTATACCATGAAATAGCTACAAAGCACTAACAAGGCTCAAATGCACAGCACCCCATTTACAAGGCTAAAGCACCAACCCCTGAGCTATTCCACCTACCTGAATTTGTACCTGACTCAGTTCATTCAAGTGATTGTAAAAAGCTCTCCCAGTTTCAGGTTAAGATCAATGAGGTCAGAGGCTACAATAATCAAGGCCTGGGTCACGTATAGCTTCGCTTTTCCATTCTCGCTGAACCATCACCCCTCCAGAATGTGACTGTGTATTTATCCTCCTTAAACTCCAGCACCACAGCAAACAAGAAGCTTCCTCTAGTGTAAATGCTAATGCCATTCTGCCAAATACAAGGTGACAAAGCTGTATGGCTGGCACACTTCTCTTGAAGGTTAAGCCTACTATGTCTGGAAAACTTAAAGCAAACACCAGGCCCTACTCTTGTTCCCATAGCACCATGATAGCTATTCACTTGCAACTTAATGCTATTCTAATGTTTTCCTTTAAGCTGTGCCCTGCTTTTCAGCATCTCTGCCCACATATTATAGCTTAGGTCAGGGACTGTACCCAAGGGGCAAAGTCAATGTAAGATACACAGCTCCAGCTGTGTAAATTGCATAGCTGGAGTAGACATAGCTTGCATTGATTTTCTGCACTGTCCCACAGTGGGAGGATAAACTCTGCCATCGACTTCCCTTACTCCTTGTGACAGTGAGAAGCAGTGGGATCAACAGCGGCACCTGGAGCATTTGATTCAGCACAGCCCTACTCACTGCACTGAGCCGAATCCTGGAAGATTCACAGCCAGTGGCAAGTATAGACAAGCCCTTACTTTTGAAATACCTCTGAGATTGTTGCTAATGGAGGTTTATACCTATTCAGACACAATCAATTTAAACTGAGACAGTGTGGTTGTTTTAGAAGAACAGACAAATGGTGAGTTTGAGGCCCCTCGCTTTAAACTCTCTCAGCCTTGACAGAACACCCGGGTGCAGCTGCACTTGGCTTTTAATTTTATTTGCTGAATGAAACTTCGTTTTTCTGACAGTATTGTCTGCTGTTGACAAGTGCTAACCCATCCGAGAATTCAATACAGTGGACCCCCGACTTATGCGTAGGATGCATTCCTGGGCAACCACACATAACCAAATTTTGTACAAGCTGGGACTGGGTGGGGAAGGGGCCCTGCTGACTTCATCTCTGGTCCTGGCGGCACCTGGCTCCCTGCTCCCATGAGCATCCTCCTGTGAGCAGCCTGACTCCTGGCTCCCCTCCACCTGCGGGAGCAAGGAAACTGATCAGCGCTGTGTGCCGGTCAGTTTCAAGTGTGGGGAAGCCAGGCTGATGCCTGAATCCTGGCTCCCTGACACTCCCAGGAACTGGGAAACTGACCAGTGCAGAAATGAAAACCACCTGGTTCCCAGCTCCCTGCCACTCATGATTTCGACTTTCATTATTGCAAGAAACGAGTAAGTTGAAATTGTGTAAGTCAGGGGTCTAGTGTATGACTTTTTTCATAAATTGTGGGTAAGCCATACAAAAACTATTGGAGCACATTTCTGACACGTGTTTGTTAATACTAAATGGTTGTTTGGATCTATATGACTAGCATAATTAAGGGAGACTTTATCTGAAACAAATACTCTTGTTTTCTGTCACTGACAGCGAGTGCTGGTCTCCAGTCCTTGGATCCATGCAAATTTTAGGTTGTTCAAAATACAAATTCAGCTCCATAGTGGGACCAGCTTGTTGCAGACAGTACCTATCAACCTGAGTCTCATCATCACCAAATTTAGGGAAATCTAAAATAAGGATCTTTATCCAAATTTTGCAGCCTATGTCAATCTCTTCTGAAACTGAGAATTTACAAACCAACTACCTTACCATACAAAGAATAAATTACAACTTCTGCAGTATGTCAAGCTAAAATGAGTCTCCTATGCTTATTTAGAAAAGAGTGTTCTGTTCATTTTGTAGCATGAAGATACACCGGGATATGTGTTTCTGGTCTGCTATTTCATATATTGGCAGGCGCCTGTTGTGTTTTTATATAACATGCCAAGAGGTGTCTTTATGAACATCTGTCCAATTTTGAAGATGACTTCTAAGTTTTAAAATTATGGAAAAACTGTTTCTTTGTCTAATAGGAAGAAGGATTTATAGCAGAAAAATAAACAATGGGGGAACATTAATTTAAACTCTATTTAAATCCCTGGATTAAATACCAGGACTTCCATCTGTGCTTTGAATACCTCCCCATCATTCTCCTCCTAGCTCTCTTTGACACAACAAATGAGTTCAGCAGACCTGTATGGAATAAAGCCAGTTCCAGATCTTACTTACTTTTGCAAAGGTTGAACCAATTTTAGATGGAGGGATGGGTGTTATACATCAATTTATGTGCATCATTGCCATTAACATCATTCAGCTGGCCCCAGATGCTTGTTTCAAAAGCTGTGTCAGGATCTTGATGCACTTCCATTATAGTCGCTTAGTGACTTGAAAATGACCTGGCTACCAGTGTTCCCTGTAATCCTCACACGGGGAATGGGGCTTGCAGCTTGGGTTAGCCCCATGTAGTGTTCCATTTTCCCTGTGGGAAACATGGTCACCCTCTGCAAAGCCCTTCTGGGCTGGGAAAGGCAGGTTTAAATAAAAACGCAAGAGCAAATATAAAAACTTCCCAGTGACGCCAAATTCTGCCCTCTGATGCCTGTTCATAACACCTATCGCAGGAGCGGTATGGGAGGGCAGATTTTGGCTTTCAAACTATTGGTAGTTACATGTTTCTGAAGCCTGCAGGATTGTACTGCAAATGGTATTCAGTAGCAGAAATAAAAGCTTTTGAAAGGCCTTGTTCTAGGAGCAAGTTAAGATAGAATCCTTAGAGCGTGGGGACATGGTGCTGGTGTTGCTATAGCAGTGATAAATTAGGAAACTACCTGGTGTGATGGAAAGGGAAGATTAAGCTAGGGTGATCAGGAAGGTAGCGTTTGGATGCAGGAGAGAAGAAGAGCTTTGCCCTCTTGCAAAGGAATCTCTAGTTATGGCCTAGGAAAAGGAGCCTACAGAGATAAGGTCCTTAAATAGCGTTTTGATGTCTCCTAGCCCTATCTTAATGAATTCTATGTTTCCCCACTTTCAAGGACCCATTTGCACATTGGGTATTTTGGTATCCATTATGTAGGTACCGTACATTTATCGGGTGTCTGTATTTCAGGTCCAGTCCTGCAAAATGCTGATGCTCTTTTGTGAAATAGTGATTGCCTTTAATTCCCACTAACTTCAAAGAGGTGTCAGAATCTTGCTGGATATGGCTCTTCATGCTTGTATTCAAGTGGACTTTAAACATTCATGTGACACATTGCTGACAGGATGCAACTAGCTAATCATTAATTTTCTGACTTGTTTCAGAACTGGAAGGCTTGCTGCAGTGAATGCTGGCATAAGACAGTGGTGGTGCTTTTGTCTGTTGTACACTGCACCCTTATATTTCTGAGACCCATCCAGGCACCCACTTTGTTTGTAGTGCCCTTAAGTTAGTTTGTAAAGAGGACTAAGACACACTGGTTTCTTATCAAGATATTTTTGATTAAGGAAAAGCAACATGAAAACAAAGTAATTGACACTGAGGATATATGGTGGTTTTTTGGGTGTGGAAGAGACAACATTTATCATTTACCAGCCTTGAAATGGGCAGTGGAACAAAACCTAGGATGTGAACATTTTTAAAGTGGTGATTTTGTTTTTGTTTCTGTTTTAATTTGCTCAGTGTTTGACGATAAAGGTTTCTTGTGTTCAATGTTGTAATTTGGCTCTAGTATTAGCATGCTGCATTCTCAGTGAATGAGACATGTACATATTGTCCAACACATAAAAAATTGATTCACATTTATTGAACTCTGAAAAAATAGATTAAAAAACTGGTTGCAATACAACATTTATTTAGCTTTAGCTCTTCTCATCCACACATATTGTTTCTTTTGCTTTCCCAAAGATCCTTTCTGTAAAGATTTCCAGAGATTTTCCAGTGGCAGGTGTGATAGTCATCAAGAAAAATAAGGGGGAAATAACTCTAAAACTCACAGGAGATGAGATTTTTCAACATCAGACACAGCAAGATTTTTTCGATGGGTTCAAATTCTTTGTGGGAACAGCATGCGGTCTGTAATGGAGTTCATGAATTCACAATCCCTAAAGTGATCTCACCGACGACTTTTTTCTTTTTGCTTTTTTTTATTTTATCTTTAAAATGGAAGTGAGATTATAATGATAGCTGATTTCAAGTCTCCTGGTGCTGACAGAGAGATAATGAATCAAATTGGCCCTAGTTATAAAATGAGCCCCTAAAAGAAAATTATAATCAAACTCCTAAGTGGTTATAATCACTAAGGAAGAGAGAAGGCTATTTAAATAATATTCCAGCTGCAGGCAATGTGAAGGGTTTACACAAGCCTTGAATCTTTTATTTCTTACTTTGTCCCAGTTATTACCTTAAAGTGAATGAAAATATTTCTAAAAGTCACTACCCTGCCTGGCACACAATACTGGACTTCCGGGGAAAAGGTCAAGGGGATTTGATATCACATGATTCTCTTTTAAATGGATAAATTGCTAGGGTTCTTTGAATGACTCCTGTGCTTCCCTTCCTAGTGAGGACTCATGAACAAGTTGATTGTACTCATTTATAGTCTCCCTTTAATTAGGAAGCTGTTGAGGCAAAGCATATAGGAATGTTTACAAATATATTCTAGAATAAGGCTAGGTTCAGAGTAACCTCAGATGCAGGGACTCCAGTAGCAAAAAATCCAATGGCAGAGGTATGTATGATAGGAAGCTGCAGAGAACTGAAAGCAGAGGTTAGCACAGCCCCAGGGGACTGATGTGCTTGTTCAGCATCACTGACCCAGGCTCCACTTGCAGTGCTCTGGAAACGAAAGGTGCTTTTCACCCTCGGCCCTCTAGCAGGAAGGCTGAAGAAGGACAGGCAGTAGGTGCATTCTTTCGGGGGCATTGCAAAGACCCACAAGGCGCAATTTTACAATTCCTTGCAATAGGAGGAGGTAGGGTCACCATATAAAAAGGACGACACCCCTGAGCAGGAGTGTATCAGGATCAGTATCTACCAACTCACATTGTATTAATGTGGTATAGTAAAATAAACCCTCAATATAAGACCCCGATTTAACAGACTTTGGAAATCACAGGTGCTGTCTGCCAGGCCTGCCCCTGCCCCCCAGTAAATGCCGTAGACTCACCAGAGCCACCGGAACCACTGCCACCACCACTGGAGTTTCCAAGGCTGGAGGAGCTGCTGGGGTTAGAGGAGCCATCAGGGCTAATGCAGCAACTGGGGCTGCAGGAGCCATGTGGGGTGGGGGTGGGGCTGTGGTGGGGTGCAGGAACTCTCCTCTCCTGGCCCCGTGCACATGGAGCGTGTTAGTTCCCAGCTGCCAGCTGCTCACTGGCAGGCTGAGGGCAGCAGCTATGTTCTGCCTTCACATTGGTGGCTTGAAGCCGGGGGCTGGAGGAGCCGTGGTGCTGAGCACGCCAAGGGCCACGGGAGGTGGAAGGAGCCAGGCTGGTGTGCAGCTCCCTGCCTGGTAATTGGGAGAGGGAGATGGAGGTGTGAGGGGAAGCATGGGGCAGGAGGGGAGAAGGGAAGGGTGGGGCAGAGGACAGGAATGAGTGATGGGCTGGGAAGGTCAGTGCATCATCATACAGTACAACCATTCAGATTTAAAGGATTTTTGGCATTAATGGACACCCCTTCCCCCCATTAGTCGGGTAAATCGAGGGTTTACTGTATACATAGTACATTAACACAGTAAAGTCTTTCATATCCTGCATCCTCGCATCTCTAACTCCAGCTAACCGGAATTTTAACCATAAGCAAATTTTAGTTGCATTTTCCGTAAGTTCACTATAGTGAAAGTAAATACAAATAAATACAGCAAATACAGTGCAAGGTGACAGTGTACAATGCTACTGTTGTTTGTAAATGAAGTACTCTGCATACATTTTTGTTTGTTTCTTAATAGCATCTAACCTTGCTTTTCTTTGCTTTTATACATTACCAGGTGTACCTCTCTGTTATATAGAATATTTGAATAGCCGGCAACCCTCCGGTCCCATGGCTGCTGGATATGAGAGTTTACCTTACAATGTGCATTGGCAGATACCCATACAAACACACTCCCTCTCGGCGTGTCCTCTTTTTTGAACAGTCAGATATGGTCACCCATAATTTGCACATAAACTGTGACAGGCTCCTTGGTGAACAAGTTATTTTCCAGCTTGAGTCACTCAGCTGGTTGCCCAGATGCTCAGAGGACAGTTACCATACGTCCAGTTTTCCCAGACATGTCCTTTTTTCAGTTCTTAAAACTCTGTCCGGGCAGCCTATTTACAATTCTAAAAATGTTGGGCATTTTATAGGCGCCTGGACCCTGGCCATGAAGCTGGAGGCTACAGAGCGGCAGAAGCTGCTTTGCCTTGAGATCAGCACATGCTGCGGGGGGCAGGCACAGGCAGCCCCCTCCCCCCACCTGAGCCGTGTCTACACGTGCAGGCTACTTCGAAGTAGCGGCACTAACTTCGAAAGAGCGCCCATCACGGCTACACGTGTTGGGCACTATTTCGATGTTAACATCGACGTTAAGCGGCGAGACGTCGAAGCCGCTAACCCCATGAGGGGATAGGAATAGCGCCCTTCTTCGACGTTCAACGTCGAAGTAGGGACCGTGTAGTCGTTGTGTGTCCCGCAACATCGAAATTGCGGGGTCCTCCATGGCAGCCATCAGCTGAGGGGTTGAGAGACGCTCTCTCTCCAGCCCTGCGGGGCTCTATGGTCACCGTGTGCAGCAGCCCTTAGCCCAGGGCTTCTGGCTGCTGCTGCTGCAGCTGGGGATCCATGCTGCATGCACAGGGTCTGCAACCAGTTGTTGGCTCTGTGGATCTTGTGTTGTTTAGTGCAAGTGTGTCTGGGAGGGGCCCTTTAAGGGAGCGGCTTGCTGTTGAGTCCGCCCTGTGACCCTGTCTGCAGCTGTGCCTCACACCCTTATTTCAATGTGTGCTACTGTGGCGTGTAGACGTTCCCTCGCAGCGCCTATTTCGATGTGGTGCTGCGCAACGTCAATGTTGAACGTCGACGTTGCCAGCCCTGGAGGACGTGTAGACGTTTATTCATCGAAATAGCCTATTTCGATGTCACTACATCGAAATAAGCTATTTCGATGTAGGCTTCACGTGTAGACGTATCCCTGGACTGTGGAGGAGGTAGGAGAAGGGGTAGAGAAAGGAGGGGTTAAGGGGTAGCACACGTGGGCCCCAGACACAGGCACTGCCAAGGCACTGAGACAGAGCCTGGCTGGGAAACCAAAGGGAGGGGGTGGAGGGAAAAAACATCAGTCAGGGATGGGGGAGGGCAGCATGAATGTGGCTGCCCCAGTGTCATGGAGCTGCATTTAAACTTGCGGGGGGCATAGATTTCTCTGCCCCTCCCTGACCCTCTACTTTCCCTGTCCCTCAGCAGCCCCACTGTGAGTCCCTTCACTCCCTCTCCAAATCTGAGTGGGGGGAGTTGTGACCAGGTTCTTGGGGCGGGGGAGTTGGTCAGGCTATGGCCCCTCAGTGCCACATGGCTCATGGGGAAGGGCAGCCAGCAGCCAGGGCGTTCAGTGCTGGGGTACAGCCGTGGGGAGTAGGGGATGAGGAGTGCGGTAACACAGGAGGCAGATGTGGCACCAGTGGGTGGAGCGGCTGGTAGTTGTGAGCCTGGGTGTGCTCTGAGGGACAGGGACAGTTTTGCATGGGGAGATGGTGACGTGAGGGAAGGAAAGGCTGCCATTGAAAGGAGGGTGTGTGGAGCAGTGGTGGTGGAGAAGATGGGGCATGGGGAGAGGGCCAGTGGGGGGGAGGTGTAGTTGTACGGGGGCAGTGCTGAGGATGGGGCGTGGGGAGAGGGGCAGTTGTATGGGGGCTGTGCGGAGGCTGGGGCATAGGAGGAAGGGGCAATTGTGGGGGAGCAGTGGTGGACTGGATGGAGGTGTGGTGGGTCCAGAGAACAGCATATTTTCATTTTCAGTGAGGGTGCAAGGCATGGAGGAACCACAAAAGACAGAGGTGTATGCTCTGCTTGTGACCTCTTTTATAGCTGGGCTCCAGTCCATTTGCAGATTTGCTGGTGATCTTAGGGAGTATAACTCAGGGTCCATGGAGTGAGATTGGACAGTGAATCATCACTCCCAACATCCATGGAGCTAGGAAGCAGCAGGAGAACCTGTTTTGCACCACGAACCGCACTGTCAATGAAGAAACAGGTACTGACCGAGCACGTAGAACCACTCTAATGTATAGAGCTGTGAAGCACGACCTGTAGGGCAAAAGCTTGTGACAACACCAGGTGAACGGCAACCCTACTTTGGGGGTTACCCAGTGTCGCTGGGGGTGGGTGCCGCTGTTGGCAGCCTACATGGTCACATTACACAAACCCCGCTTTGCTGTGCAGGAGCCCTGTGGGGGGGGGTCATGTGATGTACCCCCTGGAGTGTCCTCTTATTTGAATCTTCAAACATGGTAACCCTATCAGAGGAAGGATTGTAGTTTTGACTGCAGGGACAATGCTTTTGGGCGGCTAGAGCTGCATACCAATATGGGGTAAGAACAGAACGAATCCCAAGCTGAAAAGTTTTCTGATTTCTTTCTAACTATATCTACTTGTTACAAACAATAACTCTTGCAATAAGGCTAGGCCATTGTTTCCTCTTTGATATAGTCAGGTGAGCACGTATTGAATGCAACTCCCAAGGAAGAGGATGGCTAGTGTCGACAGATAATAAACCTGTTAATAGCTACGTCTACACGTGCACGCTACATCAAAATAGCTTATTTCGATGTAGTGACATCGAAATAAGCTATTTCGATGAATAACGTCTACACGTCCTCCAGGGCTGGTGCCGTCGACGTTCAACGTCGACATTGGGCAGCACTACATCAAAGTAGGCGCTGCAGGGGAGCGTCTACACACCAAAGCGGCCCACATCGAAATCAGGGTGCCAGGAACAGCTGCAGACAGGGTCACAGGGAGGACACAACAGCAAGCCGCTCCCTTAAAGGGCCCCTCCCAGACACACTTGCACTAAACAGCACAAGATCCACAGAGCCGACAACTGGTTGTAGACCCTGTGCATGCAGCATGGATCCCCAGCTGCAGCAGCAGCAGCCAGAAGCCCTGGGCTGAGGGCTGCTGCACACTGTGACCATACAGCCCTGCAGGGGCTGGAGAGAGTGTCTCTCAACCCCTCAACTGATGGCCGCCATGGCGGACCCCACTATTTCGATGTTGCGGTATGTGGATCGGCTACACGTGCCCTACTTCGACGTTCAATTTCGAAGTAGGGCGCTATTCCCATCTCCTAATGAGGATAGTGACTTCGACGTCTCGCCGCCTTATGTCGATTTCAACTTCGAAATAGTGCTCACCACATGTAGACGTGGCGGGCGCTATTTCGAAGTTGGCGCGGCTACTTCGAAGTAGCCGGCACATGTAGATGCAGCTAATGTGTGTTAAACCACAGATGTCTGAAGAAGTCTTTGGGGCTACACACATTAGTAAGGCAAGTACATTTCAGCCCCTGCCAGAAATTACATTGAGCTGAAGAGTAAAAAAATACAACTAACTGAACTCTGAGTTGAGCACTAACACTGGCTCTGCAGCACTGATGTGAAAGTCATTATCCCTGACAGTGTGAAGAGTAATGAGAAGACAAATGTCAGAAATTCAATGTTTGATAAAACACCATTGTAAAATTTATGTGGTCAGAGTTTCAGTTAGTCTTGAAGTGATCCATGGACACCATCTGGTATTGTTTGTGTATATGTAATTTGGTACCCAGGGGGCTACTGTTCATTGAATGAAGTGAATGATCTAGACAAAATCAAAGCCAGTAATGTGAAAGAAGAGAAGCAGTGGCAGTAAACATCGTGGGGGTAGATGCAGCAGGGTGTGAGGTTTTGCACCATGGGGATGAGTCTGTCAAACAGGCAAATGATCACTTCTCATGAACATTAACTCTCAGCTACAATGTCACAAAGTGCTCTTGAGTGAAGATTATGATGAAAATATGCAAGTTAGGTCTAAATGCCTCGCAAAAAGAAACAGAAAAACGAAGAGCCTTTTAAAAGGTTATGCAGGAGAGGATGGAAACCACAGTGAATGGTCTTAGTATACATAATGGAGTCAATCCTTCTTTATGCTAAGCACCATGTTTATTCTTCATTAAATTTGCCAAATAAACTATTTATTGGTGCCAAGCAAAGGTCTTTATGGCATTAAAGCAATAGTTTATTGTGAACATTCATTTGAGAAATTGAAATGTAATATCTACTCCTTTATGTTATGGGGAAGGGATTGGGAAAGGTGATGTGCTGCTTATTATGTTGGTAAAAAATAACTTTATCTACTCTCAGAAAGGTTGAGAAACTGGATGTAAGTGCCCTAAGGATTAGAGAGCTGGGAATCCAATTCAACTATAGCAGGCTATAGCTACACTGAGCCATAGTGCCAGCAGCTTGATGCAAATGAGCGGTTTAAAAAATGCAAATAATTTGCATATTCATATGAGATCGTCCTGCCAGCAGAGGCTGCTCATGGCAGAGAAGCAGTGTAGATGTGGTTCTTCTGGCAAAAGCCCCCTTTGTCAGCAACCCTTTATCCCTGATTTTTTCCAGGAATAAGGAGCTATCAACAAAGGAGCTTTTGGCTGGCAAAAACACATCTACACAGTTTGTTTTCTACTGGCAGCAGCCTCTGCCAGCAGGGTGATCTTATGTGAATATGTAAATTAGCTGTGTGAATATGCAAATGTGCCTATTTTCATTTTTGAGACTGCTCATTTGCATCAAGCTGACGGCACTATGGGTCAGTGTAGCTCTAGTTGCTGTGAAGCTGAATGAATTAGGATAATATATTTTTACCTTTTCACATGTCGGATAGCATCTTAGTATACTGTAGTTCTGCTCAACATGAGTAAGGGCAGATGAACCAGACCATCAATTGCTGTAAAATGGTTTGTGAGGGCCAACTGGCAAAGAAATGCAAAATACTACACTAAGGTGAATCTATGGTGATCTCACTGTGCTCAGTTATCTGGGTCTTAATAACAAACAGACCAATGGTTACAATGGCTCTGATTTTTGTTTCTTTCTCTGGATAATTCATTTTTTAAAACAGATTGCCCTAGTTGATAGTTGTGTCAAGGAAGACAAATCTTGCATTGTCTTGTTTTGTTCTAGTTTATTGCTCCTCTTATTCATCGTCTCCTCAAAAATGTTGCAGTTTTCATATTGCACTCTGGATTTAGGGTTAGACAGTAATTGGAACATGTGATTTCTAGTTAAGGGTGAAGCATAAGGAGACTTTGTGTCTCAGGAATACCTCTGGGTTCTGTGGTTGCAGTGGGAAAGGGGATTATTATAGAAAGTAACTTACTATGTCCAACTCTGGGGCATAGTAGCAGCCATCTACTTTAGCTAGCTCATGTATCAGAATTAGCTATTCCCCTTTCACTCTTCACCATGGCTCCCCTAAGGAAAAGTTTGTATTCTCTTTAGTGTGCTAGGTCAGGCAGTCTAATATGAAAAACACTGAATGGGATGCTTTCCCCTTTCTAACTCATGATACGCACAGCTCTTGAGGAGCAAGTGTGAAATAGATACCAAGGCTTCTAAGCAGACTGTAAAACTCTTCTTCTGTACTAACATTCACACTCAGAATTCTGGATGGCTCTTCTTTTGTAGCAGAGCGTTAGGAGTGTTGAAGTACAAATAATCCAATGGCCCATCAAAGGCTGTGCTGATAAACCAGGGAATTCAACTTCCTTCATCAAGTGCTTGTTCATGTCAGTTCCAATCTGGTGTGTGCATGCTATCTGCCCAACAGCTGGAAGATTTTTTCCCCTCGCAGTATCTGTAGAGCTGGCTTGGAAGTTCCCTGGAGCTGCACCTTCATGGTGCACAATTTCAGGTCCTGATGAGTGCTGACCTGGTCTCCATCAGTTCCCTCTTATCTTCTGCAATGGTTAGCTTTTGCCTTGGCATGCATGTGTTCACAGTTATTTAGCATTAGTGTTAGATATTGTAGTAGTTTTTCATGTTTTCTTACCCCTTGTGTTTTTCCCTGGCATCAGGGTATGACTCCGTCTCCAGGCTTTAAACCATGCTCATACCATAGCAAGTTTATGCCAGGATGCTTAATGCTTGAATTGTCTCAGCTAGGGACACTTTAGACCACTGCAGAATCTGCAAAGGTTTTCACCCCAGGATCTTTAAAGACAGGGAGCTGTGCTTCAGAATGTTACTTATGGAGGCAGCACTTCACCTCAGTCAGAGCCCGGCATTATGGATTTGACTTCAAGCACCACATTGTTGGTGTGCAGTGTTCTGGCACAGTCAAGGCATGAGTCAACACTGAGGAAGAACTGTGCTAGAGACCCTGGGCCCCACCACAGCTCTGCTAACAGGTCCCAGACATCTCTGAAGAAACAGTCTCACTCTCTGGTATCGCACAAAAAGAAAAAGGCTGACAGAGGGTGCTCCCTGACCAGGTCTAAAGACAAAATGGCCAGCAAGCTCCCATTGGGTACCCATGCTGTGGGGATTTTGTCAACTCCTGCCCCAGGGACCAGGTGAGTCCAGGCCCACAGCAGACCTTTTGAGCTTTTAGCGCCACCTTCACCTCCTAGGCAGTAGAGGTCACCAGCCCCAGTTCTGGTTCCAGTACATTCTGTGGGCAAACCAATGATGTCATCAGCTGTAAGATTACTGTCCCTGTTGCTTTGGCCTGTGGCAGTGATAGCCCATGTTTGGGTGCTGGCTGGTGCCCCAGCTGGCATGACTCTTCAGCACCAAGGGGCTCTCCTCCTCTGTGATCATCACAGTTGAAAACCTTAAAGTTGGAAGCAGAGTTCTTGCATTCCAGAAGGAGCAGAAGACAGACAACTCTATGTGTCATTGTGATCAAGCCAGTGGCAGGCTCTTCAGTGGCCCTTCTGGATGCCCTGGGCCTCTCACCACAGCCAGGGCTTCTGGTCGGCATCAGTGTCCTCAGCTTCTTTCAGGCAGTCACATACACCCTCTACATCCTGTGGGGAATCTATCCACTGATGTCAATGGTCTCGGCTCTGACAGTGGTGTCAATGACTGTTCTTGGCACTGATCCAGGCACCAATTACAATGTTAACCACAACGTCATCTGAGATCCCAATCCCAACACCGACATCAGTGCTGACCATAGGACTGATCAGGGTGCCAGCCCTGGCACCAGAATGCCTTGACCCCACAGAACCTCAGTGAAGTCAAGACAGAGAACAGTACCCAGTACCAGACAGCATCTCATCTTCCTTCTTGCCAGATGAGGCAATGGCTGTTTCCTTAACTGCTCCAGCCTCAGAGGACAGTAGGGTCCTTCAGCAGCTGCTGAGACTGGTAGTCCAGTCCCTTAACATCAAAACAGAGGAGGCAGTAAAGGAAGACAACCCAAAGATCGATATCCTTTCCTCTCCTGGACCATCCCATGTGTTCTACTGCCGATCAAAATAATCAGTGATGCAACTAAGATTTGGTAGCAAATCTCATCCTCATTGCTACCAACAGCAAAATGGTCCAAGTGAGTGAAAGTACTTGTTCCCTTTTGAGGGTACAACCATGTGCACCCTTGCCGGACTACCTGGTAGTGGATGCATCTAACCAGCATGAGCACCAGGGATACCAGGGCCCTCTCGCGAGAAGTATGAGACCAGAAAACAGGACCTCTTTGGGAGGAAAATACACTCTTGTGGGTGAAGGAGATTGCAGCTCTGTATCGCTAACCATCAGGTGCAGGTTAGTAGGAACAACTATAATACTTGTGGTGCAATGGAAAAGTTCACAGAGATCTTACAGACTCTCGTGCAGAATTTTCTGCACTAGTAGAGGAAGGCAAATTGATTTCCTGTGAATCCCTGCAGGCCGCATTGGATGCGGCAGATGTGGCCTCTCATATTATGGTTTCAGGGGTAACAATGAGAAGCAGTTGCTGGCTGTAGACCTTGGGCCTACAATGCAAGGTGCAGTGGATGATTCATGATCTCCCCTTCTAGGGTCAATTTTTGTTTTTGGAGAAGACTGACTCATATCTGTACAGCCTCAATGATTCTGAGGCCAGTCTGAAATCTTTGGGCCTCCACACTGCAACTTCCTTCCCCAGATTCTGACCGGAATAAACATGAACAGCATATCTCAAACAACAACAGTTCTTGATAATAGAGCCACATGCAGGCATCTCAAATTTTATTTAGTTTCCTGTACTGTAAGACTAATCCAGTGTCATCTGCATTAATAGTTAAAACTGTCGAATGAGCCGCTGCAGAAGTCTACCAATTAATGTGTTCTGTCATTTTAAAGTACCCTAGTGTCTCATGTCGTCTTGTTGCTGTCTCTTTGCTACCCTCCAGCACTGACTATTTTCACTGTGTCTAATAGCAACAGACAGTGGGGGATGGCAGGTTTAAAGCTTTCCTGTCAGTATGAGGAAATGGAAAATCGCTGCAGCCTCTTTCTTACATCTTTTTACAACTCACACAAACGTGAATTCTTTCAGGGCCACCCTTACTAACATTGAGGAATGTGTTACTCTGCAAGTTGTGCTATGGATTTGAATGGGACCACCCTACTTCCCAAGAATAAGGGTGACAGACTCAGATGCTTGAAGAGAGTGATCCAGTAGGCTATCCAGCATGCATGAAATCACAAAGGGGTATTCCTTTTTTTGTGATAATGTAGCTCTGAGGGCTTGTGCTGTCTTCTCTGTGGCTGTGTGCCTGGCTATCTTGGTCATTGCATGGTGTCCCCTTCCTCACTCCCTTGGCTCGTACAGTGAAAGTTTTCCTTCCCCCCAGCAGCCTGGGAGGGTAGGGGGCATTGTCCAGGCATAGTGGAGCAGCTTGTTCTATCATATAGTAGCTTAATGCTCCTTGCCCTGATTCCTCTCAGCTGCAAAAAGAGATATTAGTCTCCTTACACTAACAAACATTGATAAGGAATGGATGCTGACTGAATGCGGGCACAAGGCTGGATGTTATGCTGCATTGCTCTGTGGTGCCATGATGCCAGATTACTTACTAGTGGCTTGGTGTGGAAAGGTTTCTTACTGAGGAGGTCAGAATAAGGAAGGCCTCCACAAAAACCTCATGAGAAGAATTGAAGAGTACCTGTCTGAGAGCCTTATGGAGATGTGCCAGGAGGATCAGCGCTCCATTCCCAGACACATTAAGTTGTTCTGGGAGGCCCAGGCAGTGTAGCTACAGTGCCTGCCATAGGTCATACACAATTGCCTTAGCCCATTTGTAGAATGATGAAAAGTGAGAACTCACCAGAGGTGCTCTCCCTGCCATCAGGGTCTAACTGTGAAATGTCCTAGGAGGAGGGAGTGAGATCCAATGTTATGAAAACTTCTCAGCTGTCAGCAAGATCAGCTGATACATTCACCTGCTGACTATTATCGTCTTTCTCCTCCATCATGTCCTCCTTTCTGTTGCCAGAGGTTTCCCGAGGAATCTCTTCCAAGGTATCCACAGACTCTTTGGGGAAGGTGGTTGGGTCAGTCTGTAGAATATCATGCAGCTGCTCATAGAAACATCATGTTTACAGCAATGGCACAGAACATCCATTTGCTTCTTCATGGTACACGTGCATGAGCTCCTTTATTTTCATGCAGAATTGCTGGGCATCCCTGGCATATCCTTTTCCTCCACACGTTGCGAGATCTTGGCATATATATCTGCATTTCATTTGCTGTTGCCTAGTTTTCCTATCACAGATTAATTCCCCAACACAGCAGTGAGTCGATTTGGAGTCCAATCCATTTTGAAGCACTTGGAAGAGGGGAAGGTGATCACCAAGTCACCAAGGGCAAGTCGTGCCTGATCAGTCTGATTGGCTTCTATGATGAGGTAACAGGCTCTGTGGACATGGGGAAGTCAGTTCATGTGACATACCTTGACTTCAGCAAAGCTTTTGGTACATTCTTGCCCATAATTTAAGGAAGTATGGATTGGATACATGGACTATAAGATAGATAGAAACCTGGCTTGAAGGTTGGGCCCAACAGGTGGTGGTCCAGGGCTCAATATCTGGATGGCAGTCATTTTCAAGTGGAGTGCCCCAAGGCTAAGTTCTGGGACCGGTGTTGTTCAACATCTTTATTAATGATCTGGATGAGGGACTGAATTGCACCCTCAGCAAATTTGTGGATGACACTAAACTGGGGGCGGGGGAGGTAGATACATTGGAAGGTAGAGATAGGATCCAGAGTGACCTGGATAAATTGGAGGATTGGGCCAAAAGAAATGTGACGTGGTTCAACAGGGAGAAGTGTAGTCCTGCACTTGGGACGGAAGAACCCCAAGCATTGTTATAGGCTGGGGACCGACGGGCTAAGCAGCAGTAGAGCAGAAAGGGACCTATGGATTACAGTGGATGAAAGGCTGGATATAAGTACACAGTGTGCCTTTGTAGCCATGAAGGCTACTGGCATATTGGGGTGCATTAGGAGGAGCATTTTGAGCAGATCTAGAGAAGTTGTTATTCCCCTCTGTTCATCACTGGTGAGGCCACATCTGGAATATTGCATCCAGTTTTGGTACCCCCAGTATAGAAAGGATGTGGATGTGCTGGAGCAGGTTCATCAGAGAGCAATGAAAATGTTAAGGGGCTGGAACACATGAACTATGAGGAGAAGCTGAGGAATTTGGGCTTATTTACAGAAGAGAAGACTGAGGGGTGATTTAATAGCAGTCTTCAACTTCCTGAAATGGAGCTCCAAAGAGGATGGAGAAAAACTGGTCTCAGTGGTGACAAATGGCAGAATAAGAAGCAATGGTCTGAAGTTACAGAAGGAGAGAAGTAGGTTGGATATTAAGAAAAACAATTTCACCAGGAGGTTGGTGAAGCACTGGAATACATTTCCTAGAGGGGTGGTTGAATCTCCATCCTTGGAGGCTTCTAAGTCCCGGCTTGACAAAGTCCTGGCTGGGATGACTTAGTTGGGCTTGATTCTGCTTGAAGCAGGGGTCTAGGCTTGATGACCCCCTGAGGTCCCTTCCAGTCCTATGATTCTATGAGTGAGGATCTGCTGCATGCTCCTTGCTGGAGTTCATCTGGGACCATGGGAATTCATGACCAGATGAACTTCTAAGAGTGCTGCTGAGGTGTGCTGCCTGCTCCGCTCACGAGGCCATCCAAACAGGAAACTAAATTTAAATTTTCCTGGGCTTTTTCCTGTATACCTGGATATCAGTGGAGCTGACAGTGGTGGCCAGAGTGACCACATTGGGGCACTCTGGAATACATCCCTGAGTCGAAGAGAGCCAAATTTCATAACATTTCATCTGAACTACCATAAGGTCAATCCAGCAAGCTTGAATTTGGCATTACTGCTTGTGAAAAGCAGAAGTACAAAATTCTATCATAGAATCCCTCAAAGTACATGGAGTGGACCCTGTAGTGTGGACTCATTCCTTAGAAATTCGACCTAAGTCACTTTCAGTAGACCTAATCTTCTAGAGTAGACCAAGCCAGAGAAAGGATGTAAGTGTGCCTAGAGGCAAATCTAACTAAAGATTGATGGCTCTGCTGCAGTGGGCTGATTGTCATAAGGGGAGCTGCACGTGAACGTATTTAAAGGGGCTCTCAAAATGAGGTGAACTTTTACAGCTAGCACAGCTTCCTTACAAACTGTGACTTTCTTTAGAAGCAAGATGAACTGTGGTGGGAATAAAGTTTTCTTTTTAAAAATATTTTCACTTATGTTATAAATGTGGATTGTCAAAAAGAATTAGACACCACGGTCTTAGTTAATTTTTGTACTAGTTTCCTCTTTATACATTCCTATTGATATAAAAGCATGCAGTTTTCCGTTGCTTGATTGACTTTTCATTAAAATGCATTGCTAGCAGAGACATTCTGTGGGCATAAATAATGACTTTTAAAATGAATAATATTTCTATATAAATAGACGTTAATATCAACAAGAACAAACTCAACTGTTTTATGTATTTGTTTATAGCCGAACATATATGTTACCCTGTGCACTGCATTGATTAATGTTACCAACAGCTATGAATACATCATGCTTTGCAGTTCTGAGCTCTTATTCTGGAAGCTTTTCTCATGTTAGAGGGAGAGTATATCAAGACACTTATTGATGTTTATATGATGACAACTGAACAGTTGGATTGTTATTAGGATTATGAGCAGACCATTCCTTGTGAAGGAAAAGGCAATGCTCTTTGAGCATGTAGATTCAAAAGACCTATGAAAACACTTCATGGGAGAGGTTTGCTATATGAGTAAATCATAGGAAGGCCTCATCTAGGGCACTGCCCATCTCCTCAGGCATGCACCCCTCTTTGGAGTATAAACCAAAGTTATGTCATCATCTTGCGCTACACAAAGAACTGCAGACCATACGCTCATAAAATATACACCATTCCTCCTTGTGCAGAGGAATATGCAACAACATTTGCCCAGGAGTTATGATTCCCACACACTTCACTTCAACTCAATAGTACAGATAGAGCAAAAATAAGCTCCTTAACGTCAAAAGAGAGATTTTAAAAGATTATAAGTGATCGTAAACAGATCAATGCAGGTTATTTAGCAAATAAACAAAAAAGGCAAAGAAAGCTTAATATACTAACTAGATATGGTGAGAATCTGCTATTCAGATCCAAAGAGTTGACACAAGCATGCTGTAGATTCTTAAGAGGCAAGGTACACTAGCTTTACAGCTTGGCATCCCAAGGGTTTCATTCACAGGTTAAAATCCTTTTAGCCTGGATCCGGCCCTTCCCCCTGTTCAGTCTTTGTTCCTTATGTGTTTCCAGGAGTTTTCTTGTCTGGGGAATGAAGAACTCCAGATGATGTCACTCCCTGCTATATGTAGTTTTGCATATAGCAGGACACTTTATTTCGAATCTTGGTTCCCAGAGCAGTCAGTGGAAAAATACTGATGTCTCCAGATGGGGTCAAGCATCATGTGACCTGGTCACAGCTTCATGTAGAGCCATAGGAGCCGTCACTCAAAGGCTGTTTACAGCATTCACAGGAAGGCTCATAAGCTTTTCCTAAGGCCTCTTGTTTTTTTCCTAATGGCACATAGCCCTGAATAGGCCCTTTTTCACCCACTTTCTAGAGTGTTAGCCAAGTAAAATACAGATATATACTCAATATTCATAACGTCAGACATAGAAATGACATAGGGGCTGTGTCTACACTAGCATTCCTCTTTCAAAAGAAGCATGCAAATGAGGGAAATTAAAAATGCACATGAGGCACATATTTACATATCTGGCATCTCATTTGCATATTCCTCTTTCGAAATAAGAAAATCAGTGTAGACGCGGCTCTTTTGAGCATAAACCCTCTTTTCAAAGGAACCCTTGTTCCTACTTCTTTTTAGGAATAAGGGTTCCTTTGAAAACAGGGATTGTTTTTGAAAGAGCTGCGTCTGCACTGTTTCATGTGTATTTTTTATTTCCCCCATTTGCATGCCTCTTTCAAAAGAGGAATGCTAGTGTACGCATAGCTATGCATACAAATAGGATAATCATTCAGCGAATCATAACTTTTCCAATGACACCTTACATGATTTATCTTGCCGAAACACTTCACATTTATGCTATAATCATAACATAATATCACTGTGAAGAATATGGGGAACAGTGTCACAGTGTCATATGCTCATGTGTAGTGGTACAAGGTATGCAGAAGGGAGTCTGCTACAGGTTGAGATATCAACCTGTATGTGAATTTCAAACTGTGGGATTTGAATCTGCATATATGGAGTTGAACAATTTGGTAGCTTGGCCACCACCCTAATTCAACTTGAATGTAAACACCATTGTCTTGATTATAGGGCTTATCTTTACCTTGATTTGATAAGTTCTTCTGTTGAGGGAATTAGTTAAAACTGAAAATAAAAAATTAAAAATCTAAAAAAAAGCAAAACCAAAACCAGCAACTGAATCACTGGTTGAGCTGATTTAAAAAAAAATCTAAATGTCAATTTAGACATAGTTAAATAGCTGAGAGGCCAAAATTACAGGTTACAAATGCCTCGAGCCACAGTAGCGTACAGAGGCATCGGGGGTCCCACTGTGAATGAAACTATGTGAATACATATGAAGATATGGATTTTGCCCCGGAGATTTTAAAGTCTAAGAAGAGTATCATAGGTGATTCAATCCGCAGAACTTTGGAGAAGGATAAATAGAACATAATTCAAATGACCATGCAGGGCAAACACCAGATAAGGCTGTAAGACCCAGATTTTCAGCTCTTACTTGTGATTTCTGCACTTCCAATTTGAGGAAAAAGGGGGTGTGGCTTTCCAAGGGGGTGACTTTCCAAGGCACTCCTGTCTGTCAAATCAAGTTGAACACTCAAAATAACTTCAAACAGGAAAAATAATTCTGCAATGCTCCAATCAGAGTGAAACGAGGTCTGGAAGTGCAAATTATATTGTAACATTCCATTTTTACATTATTAAGAGCACTTGAGAAATTAAAATAAAATCTGATGCATAACTCTGTACTTATTTATATGCCGCAGCATTCATATAATATATCTGGGAAGGCTCATTGACATTAAGAGGCCACACACCATAAACTGCCTAATGAGAAGCCTGATACTTGCATAAACTTCAAACTTTTTTAACTGCTATTATTTTAAATTTTCAGTTGTGACAGAAATCTTTACCACATTAACCTAATGATAACCTAAATGGGGGTTTTAAAGGGAAATGCATTAGTTTGCAAAACTGGAAGTTGTCCTTTTTTTTCTTTTCTTACCATGAATTGAAACATATGGGCACTTACAGCCAAAGTATTTGACTTGAGGGGAAAATGAAGAAGGAATGCTACTGCCTAATGACTGTGTCTCTGAAGATCATTGTTTTGCACTGGAATCTGGTCTAGACTGTGGCCTAATGTCTACTGGCCTAACATCAGTGGAATTCTGCCAGTGGAGAAATTTGGCCCTGTAAGATTCCCATCACAGCAGTCCTACCATTTATCATTTCATTCTCAGCAATGAAGATGAGCAAAGCTCTGCAGCTGGAATTCCCTTGGTTCAATGGGTTGGGAAGCTGGCAGGGTGACTGAGCAGTCCTTGAACATACCATTAGCTTCTGACAGCGGTTGTCAACCTACAAGGCCTATCTACTCTCTCGGACCTTCTAGGAGGGTGGGTGGGGTTGGAGAGGAAGGTGGCTAAGGGCAGTAGGGTTTAAACATAAACAGGCAATTGTTTTGAACAAGGGAAGAGCGTGACGCAATAAACTTAGCTCATGTAGGAACTACCAGCAATAACTAGTATGGATTAGGTCCTTAATTCTTACCATGCAGCCAGCCCCTCTCCCTTCACAGCTGATTCCCTGTCCTCCCTTGTGTGAGGGTAAAGTGGCTGAAGAAAGGAGATTCTTTCCTCACTGTACGGGACTTAAAGGACCCTAGCACCATCCCCTAGTCTTTCAGTTCCCATTTACGAGAGAACCAGCCCCTGTGGAACCAGTACGTGCATTGGCCACCTGCAGCAAGTGGTGCCAGCAGTGAGCTCAGGTGCCCTCTCCCCCTCCCTCCCAGTCAGGGTCCAAATAGTTCACAGTTCCCTCCCTAATGTCAGCCAAACACATATCCCCCTCGTGTCAGAGAGGTGCACTCTGTCATCCTAAGTGACTCAGGTATCCAACAGGATATTTTCATGGGCTATTACTGACTGTTCTGTTTCAAATGCTTCCTGTCTTCTGGCTTTGTCAGCCCATAGAAAGGTGGCAGCTCCCTTCCATACCCATCAGCCCAGCATTTCAGATTCATTTACAGTCACTCCTGGGTAAAAATTGTGGACTTGTCCTAAATCACTCTTGTTCCTTGATGACTAAGTCAACCTACTAACAAAATCCCAGGGGATTTTGTCCAGGTATACAACAATTATTTCAGGTGGCAGCCTTTCCAGCTGCTGAAGAGCGTAAGAGGGGCATCAGCTCATTCCAGAACAGCTCTCGCCATTCCAGTTCATATTTGCCTCACCACAGATGCCCACTTGCAGTGGTATGGGAATAATTTTTGGAGTGGGGATGCTGAGCTGAACTCCTTTTTACCTCTGTCCATGCCCCTCACAGCCCTTTAGATCTGGGGCCAGCAGCCAGATCGTGCATATGGGGCTGGTGGACAACACCTCAGGCCCAACAGCTGGGTGGGATCCAGCATGGGGGCTTGGTGGAAATACCAGCAGCCACGCAGTACCTGGGGCCAGTGGCTGAGCCCTTGTGCATGGGGCCTGCAGTTGAGTGGAACCCAGGGCTGGAAATGGAGCCTCCAGAGAACAGCAGGCCTAGTAGTTGGGACTCTAGGGAATGGGGCCAAGTGGCTGGGATGCCCAAAACCCAGGGGAGCTACAGCATCCCCCCATACTGCGATTTCCTGTGCCTATGCCCAGCTGTGAACCATAAGGGGAACTGGCTGATTACAGGTGGGCCCAGCGCATGCGTGTCCAAGCATCAAGCCCTCATTACTCCATCCAGCCCAGCTCACAGCTGCCCCACCACCGAGGCCCAGCAGCGAACTCCCAGGGGAACAAGTCTGCTGGACAAATGCACACTGTTTTGTCTGACAGTTACTGGCTTCTGCAACCTGTTCAGGTGATCTCGAAGGAAGGGATAAGTAGCAAGAACTTAGCAGATAAACCACTGATTCATTACTGGGGCTTATCTGAGCTTTAATGGCCTGTTCCCAGTTAGGGTGAGGCCTTTCCCACCTCTGAACCACATAGGGTTACCATGGCTGCGTCTACACGTGCACGCTACTTCGAAGTAGCGGCAGTAACTTCGAAATAGCGCCCGTCACGTCTACACGTGTTGGGCGCTATTTCGAAGTTGAAATCGACGTTAGGCGGCGAGACGTCGAAGTCGCTAACCCCATGAGCGGATGGGAATAGCGCCCTACTTCGACGTTCAACATCGAAGTAGGGACGTGTAGACGATCCGCGTCCCGCAACATCGAAATAGCGGGGTCCTCCATGGCGGCCATCAGCTGGGGGGTTTCGAGATACTCTCTCTCCAGCCCTTGCGGGGCTCTGTGGTCACCGTGGGCAGCAGCCCTTAGCCCAGGGCTTCTGGCTGCTGCTGCTGCAGCTGGGGGTCCGTGCTGCATATACAGGGTCTGCAACTAGTTGTTGGCTCTGTGTATCTTGCACTCTTTAATGAAAGTGTGTCTGGGAGGGGCCCTTTAAGGGAGCGGCTTGCTGTTGAGTCCGCCCCGTGACCCTGTCTGCAGCTGTGCCTGGCTCCCTTATTTCGATGTGTGCTACTTTGCCGTGTAGACGTTCCCTCGTTGTGCCTATTTCGATGTTGGGCTGAGCAACGTCGAAGTTGAACATCGACGTTGCCAGCCCTGGAGGACGTGTAGACGTTATTCATCGAAATAGCCTATTTCGATGTCACAACATCGAAATAAGCTATTTCGAAGTTGGGTGCACGTGTAGACGTAGCCCATGTGTCCAGAATGGAACGCCTGATTGAAAAGGGAGGCTGGCAGCTCCGGACAGGACACCTGACTGCACCACTGAAAGTCTGGTCAGTGGCACAGCAGGGCCAAGGCAGGCACCCTGCAGCTCCAGAAGCAGCTGGTATATCTGACTTCTCGGTGCAGGAATTTCTGGGGGCTCTGCACACTGTCCCTGTCCCAAGCACCATCTCCACAGCTCTGTGGCCAATGGGAGCTGCAGGCATGGGCAGAATGCAGAGACCCTGGCCCCTTCACCTAGGAAACGGGTTTGCTGGCTGCTTCTAGGAGCCACCTGAGACAAGCACTAACCGGCAGGAGCCCATACTCCTACCTGCTTCCCCCAGCTCTGGGCCCTGTCCTGCATCCCACATTCCCTCCCATGCACTGCTTCAGAGCCCCCTTCCACACTCTAAACTCCTCAGCTCCAATCCGGAGCCCCCTGCTGCACCTCTAGACCCTCATCCCCAGCCCCTGAGCCCACACCCCCTCCTGCACTCTGAACAGCTCAGCCCCAGCCTGGAGTCCCCTCCCCAAAAGAAACCCTTCATTTGTGGCTCCACTCTGGAGCCTGTGCTGAGCTGGAGCCCCCACCCATTGTCACACACCACCCAGGCCCTCAGCCCAACGAAAGTGACTTAAGGTGGGGAGAGTGAGCAACGGAGCGAGGGGTACGGAGTGAGGGCGGGGGAGGGAAGGAGCAGCACCTCAGTGCAGAGATAGGGCCATGGTGTTCAGATATGTGTGATTAGAAAACTGGCAACCTTACAACTGCTCCCTCCCAGCTCCTGAGGTGGGAGCATTAAAGGAGCCACTGCTCGCCTGCCCTGAGACTGCCAGTGCTACAGTGGGTGAGGCAGGACTTGAGCACATTCTTTCATGTAAATGTACCCACAGGGCCTGATGGGCAATTCAATTCAAAGCGAATAGAAATAAATGATTCATGCTGGTCAGTTTAAGTCTTGGGATCGAAAGGTTTAAGAGTTCCTGTTCTCGGGGTGGGGAGGCCCTGGCCATGGGCCAGATCCAGCCTGTGGCTTGCTTTGAGCTGGCCAGGCTCAGGGCTCGGGCCCCCACATTCGGGGTGTGAACCTGCATGGGTGTTCCAGCCACGTGTGGAGGGGGTGGCATGGCTGGAGCACCCATGCAGACTTCCTGTTGTGGAGTGGGGGTGGGGGAGCCCTGAGCCTCACGGGCCTGATCCAGGCAAGCTGGGGTCATATCCAGCCTGCAGGCTCTGAGAAGTGAGAGGAAGTAACTCCTGCATGCTCCAGGGAACCCACCTCCATTGCTCCCATCGGCCAAATCGCTGCCAATGGGAACAGCAGGGATGGTCCCACTGGGGGTGGGGGTGATTCCCTGAAGAGGACAGTGCCACGTGGAGCCATGTGCACCCCACCCAAGCTGTGTATGTCTGTGTCCACATTCCCATCTCCTGCCCCTTCAGCCCAGGCCCCACACCCCAGCCTGCTTCCATACCCTCCCTTCCAGACCCCATATCCCCCAGCTTGCTCCCACACAACCCCAAACTCCCAGGCCCCATCTGCACCCTCCCTACCACCCAGCCCCATCACCCCACCTTCCTGCTCCTGCACCCTGTTCCAAACCCAACACCCCCACCCCAGCCCTCTCTTACACCCGCCTTACCACACTCCACACCCAGCCCACAGCCCCCTCCTACCCCCTCCTTCTCACCCAGACCCTGCACCCCAACCCTGAACCTGTTCCTGCACACTGCCTACCACCCAGACCCAGCACCTCCAGCCCACTCTGCACTCTATGTTCTGCCCAGACCCTGCACACTCGCTCATCCCTCTTTTGCAGCCTACAGCCTGCCCAGACACCGCCCCCACCCCCAGCCCACTCCTGCACACTACCTCCTGCCCATATCCCACCATCGCACCCCAGCTCACTCCTTTGCAGCCCCCTCCTCTGCACACTTGTGGCCCTACCCCAAAGCTTGTGGGAGCCCCACAAAATCTGCTAGCCCCGATCCCCTGAGGTTCTGGAGTGGAGCATGAGGGTAGCAAGGTGAAAGTCTTTTCTGCTTCTTCGTTGGGTCCCACATCTGTGAGGTTTTTGGGTTTTTTTTCCTCCTCACTTGTGGGAGGGCAGGTCAGGAGGTTTTTTTATTACTTTATTTTTGCTTCTGGCTTGCGTGTGGCCCCTGACTGATTTTTCCATGGTCAGTGACCCCCAACCCAAGAGTGGTTCCCCAGCCTTGTCCTGCATATTTGATCTCATACTTCCTCTTCGCTGCTCCTAAGATGCTCCAGGATTTTTAGAGGAGGCCTTGCCATGTGCACCAGGTAATGAATTTGCACTGTTCTAGAACAAGGGTTCTCTGAGGTCACCCAGTGTCTGTCCACCCCGTCTCCTTTTTGGTTTCTTCTGAGTTTTGTTTTGTTTTTTGCCATACCTTTGACTTGGCCTTTTGAAGGGATTGCCACCGTGTATTGTATTTACATATAGCCACAAGGCAGTTTTGCCTGAACAAAGGATGCAGGATTGGTTCCAGCGTGTCCTTTTTTAATTAGTGTAATTTAATGCTATTCATGTGAGAAAATTTACAACACATCTGACAAAATATTTAGGCCCCCAGTTCTACATGTAGCCCTGCTTGGTTGTGTAAATAGTATTTACAGAGAGAACTGGTGCATTTGGGGCTCTATAGAGTTCTCGTGGGGGGCTTAGAAAATTTCTGCTGATAGAGTGTTTCATTTTGTGCATTTATAAACAATTTTTAGATGGCTCATGCCCATATCTATAGGCTTTTCCTTTCTTAGGGGCTTATGGACTACCTCTTAAAGTGCTCTGTTTTGTACTCTCAAATGTTCATTTTTATTGCATGATAAATGATTATTTATTGGACCTGGTTGAGATTGCCAGACTCCTGCCTCCTTGTGATCCTTGTTTCAAAGCTAAATTTATCAGTTCAGGTTTCCTTATCTGTTTCTCTGCAGTGATGTCGTAGACTCACACTTCACTAGCCACAGCTTACTGCTATGGTTAAGTGTATGACAGTCATGTTGTCTTACTGTATGCAGATAATGAGGCAGGGTGTTAGGCAAAATATTCACACTGAACCCTGGAGCTATCCCACATATGAGGAGCTTGAGGTCATTTCCTGGGGAGCCAGATGATAAGCTGTACAAAATCCACAGTTACAGTCCATGTATATATACTTTTGTGGAACAGAACATTTCACATCTTGCATTAGAGCCCGCATCCATTCACTTTTGCTGTAGTTTATTTCAAATTGCATGTAAACTACTCCAGCCTGATCCTTATTGCAACCTCCATATGATGTCATTAGACTGCAAGTGAGTCAAGATGGTATATTCTGAGCAGACCCTTATTCACATCAAGCATTATACACTTAATATTTTATTACAGCAAAGAAGCAGTTAAAGCTGGGCAACAATGGAACTGTAAATTTGTGAGCTGATGCCATCACTGTGGTGAAAATATCAGCCTGTCACTGTTGGGGTGGATATATGGCTACAAATATATAACAGATTGTCTTGCCTTATAATAAGTGATCTGCCCCTGGCTTGTCAGCATGAGTAAGGTGGGTGAACCATTCGGGTGGTGACCTTCTGACATTGCCCTGGGTGAATGCAACAAGAACAGCTGCACTGGTGCTTCCCAGTGGTAAATAAAATGTACAATGCAGAAGAGAAATAAAGGAAAATAACAAAGAGACACTGAATATTTGGAAATCATTTTACACATTAAAAGCCCCCAACAACCTCACTTCAGAATTGCTGAGGACCTAACCCCTGCCAAGAGTCAGTTAAGGTCTTTGTGTAGCATCTAATATTTTCCCCTCTACTTTTTTTTCTTCCTTTGGGCTCAATCTCTAATTTCAGTTTAGTTTCCTCTCCTACTCACAGGTGCTTCTCTCTGACTCCATGTGGAGTTAAGAAATGATGTTCAGGGCTGCATCAACTAATTATCAGAGCATTCCACTGCTCATGCTGACCCAGAAAGGCACTGAGGCTGGGGCAGCCCATATAACAGCCAGACATTTGTCACATTCCACTTCTCTTTCATCAGCATGAGTTTATAGGCAAAGAACATACAAGAGGCTCAAGAGAAAACATAATGCTTTGGGACAGCAGCCTTTCCAGCCTTCCACAGCTGGGGAGAGAAAGAGTACAGCCTATTCTTCGTAGCCCTTCCTTGCTACCATGGAGAGCCCCACTTCCAAGTCCTTCTCTGACTCTCGGTCTCCCTATAAGGATAATCTTTATTTATAGTAGATATGGCTTGTGGCCTATGGTCACATCATATCTGTCACGTGCTTCTGAATGCAGTTCCCCGTTCTTAAAAGGCCAACCCTTGGAACCCACTGTGGGAACACACACTTGCATTCCAGGCCTAGGACCCAGTAACACTTCCCAAGTGCTTTTGGACACATTCTAGAGCTCCCCAAAGTATTGAAAAAACTCACATTGGTGTCAGTGGATTTTGTAGTGGCCCTGAGCGCTCTAGCATTATCTTAATAGATTCTTAATGCCAGATCATCTACATATCACAGGACATGGACTTCACCCAGTGCTTTCTGCATCAAGCGCAACAGCTTGTTGCGGCTCTTTTAGAAAGCCATCCATCTGCCCTGGTGAGCAGTATCATGCATCGTGGGAGATGAGCTGCACTACTGATCCCATCCAGCCATACTGCACATCTTCACGCCAGCCCAGTGACCTTGAGTAGAAAAGACTATCTTCAGAATGGCCAAAGAGCAAATGAAAAGGTACAGGGGCAGTAATGATTCGAAGTCCCAGTGATACGATCACGTAGCATCTCCCCTGTGGAACTCCTTATTTATCACAGGGAAATTGGAAACTCAGATGTGCCATGGAACTAGATGATGCTCTGTTTCTCCATCTTTCACTGAAGAAGGTCTCTTATGTTGTATAAGACGATTTGAGTCCTCTGAACACATCTGTAAAAATCCTAATAAAAATGGCAATAGAGTGTAGCTCAGGCTGGAACCTGACACATTCAAAAGAGGACAAGTGATATTAAAATAGATTTAGTACTGAGTGGGAGCTAATCTTTATATCAGATGACATTAATAATATAACAGAATTCACTGTGAAAGTTGGCTTCAGTGGAGCTCAGCTTTCTAATTGAAACCTTCCAGGAAAATTGCACCAAGTCATCAAGGTGGTTATTTTAAACCACTGGAAACAAATCAAGGCACTGAGCAAATATCAGTGTACAGGAATCCAAAGTGGCATATTAGATGAAACTGTTTAAATTAATGTTGACTTGGGCTTGTTTTTAAATCTTGAGGTTCTGTTTTAGTATGTTTAGAATAGGGCAAGTAAAACTGAGTTAGAGCAGAACCTGAGCTGAGCAAGCCTAGTTGTGCCCCCTGCCATTTTTTTCTTATCATTTCTCATCCCCATATTTCCACTCCCCGGGCAGCTGCTGCTTTTACCCTGACTTGATTGTGGCCCTGAGCTACAGTATCAGGCACAGCTATGAAGCAAAGGGAATAACAGCAATTACTTGGTATAGATTTTCAAAGCATATGTTGCATCCATTTTAGAATAAACAGCGCTGCGTGTGTTGAAATATTCAACTCCAGCATCTTTATCAAAGCCTCTAGTCTGTATCCAGCTGCCCCATTGGCAGGCTGGGTAGAAACCATCTGCCTTACTTCAGGCAGAGTGGCTGTATAAGAGTTCTAAAGTATGTTAAAGGCTGCTAGACAAAGAGGATCAGTTGTTCTCTACATCCCGAGAGGACAAGAAGTAATGGGCTTAATCTGCAGCAAGAGAGGTTTAGATTAGCTATAAGGGAAAACTTTTTGAATGTTTATTTGTTCAAAATTGCTTCATGCAGTTGGTTGATGCAAATGTACTTCAGCCTGTAGATTCCTGATCAACTATTCACCAGGAATATTACTATCAGGATTCATTACTCACCATTTGCCTGAACTGAAATTCCTCATTGAGCACAGGTTTGGTACCTGTGCACCCTATACAGACGGGTGTCTCAGCGGGTAATCCACAAAAGCCAGCATGCTTGGTCGAGAGCTGCCCATCTTAACAAATGGAAGGTAGAGGTAGGCAAAATCTCTGAGGTTCTTTTTACTTTTCAATGACTTTTATTCTTCCTTCTCCCCAACTAATCCTCTTCCCTATTTTACATCTCTCTCTGTTTCCTATTCCTGGATTCAGGACATACACATGGCCCAGCTCTATACGCTTTCAAACCTCCCTTTTTGAAAAACTAGACATTACTCAGCAAAATGTCTGCCAGTACTGTCAGAGAGCAATACACAGTTCCATATTCAGTCTGGCGGCCGCATAAATTACTGGCTTCTGACATTTTTCACAAGACCCAAAAGCCAGCAGAGGGCACTAGTATTTAAATTAAATACAACAGTTTATATCATTAATGTTATCATTTTAAGGTCCCCACAGTCAAGAAATGCAGTGTGAAGAGTCTCATTATGTTAATCATAATTAATCCACATTGCACATATAAGGTTCCAATTTGATCTTGCATACACAGACACATCATCTCCATTGAAGCAAATTGGGATTGTGTAAGCAGATCTGAGAACAGAATGAGGGGAGACCAGGGCCTGGAGAAAGGTGCAGAACAAAGAGAGAGAGAGAAACTACAATTCTGATGAGGCAATGAACCGTAATATGGAAATACAACTCACTAGAGGACTGAATAGAAGTGAAATGTTTCAGGTGAGCTCAACAAAGTGAAATATTCCAAGTCAGGTCAAACAGACTTGTATAAAATAGGTGTTTATGTTCCCCACAGAAAACTGAAAAAACATAAATAAAAGAAAAATTTTCCTATGACAAACTTTGATTTTATAGAAACTGACTGTCTGTCAAAAAGTAGATGGAAAATTTGTGACAACCTGTACCCATAAGGTCTGTGTAAAATGATAGGACAGTCTGCGCTTAAGCCTATGGGCTTACTATAAGATCACTGTTGCTCCCTCCAGTTCACTGTGGTTTGTAGTCTGGGCTGGAGACTGGTATTCATGGAGAACTAACTTGTACAGTTTAGATATCTGTGTTGCGTGTAAAGAAGAAATCCTAATCTTTTCTCATCAGAAAAAGTGTTTATTTTCCCCATCTTTAGATAATTTAAACAAACAAACAAACAAACAAAAAAGCGGGTGCGTGGGCGGGAGGGTATTAAACCTGGACTTGAAATCAGTCCATAGTCATTAATTATTAATTAGCTATTAATCATTAACTATTTGTGTTTAATTGAGCAAGTCTGCTGATTCATGATTCAGAATAGTTTGTTGAGTCTGTTATGTGAACACATTTCAACCAATGTATTTGCTTGCGAATTGCCTGCTGTGTGCTTCAATATTCAAACTGTCTGACTGGTCCCTTTAGCCACGTGGTATTATTTCTTTTCCCCTGAATGGATAATTGTAGTCCCTAAAAATGGGAGCCTGCTTGAACAGGTCACTTTGGAAAATGAGTGTTCACCAGATATGTATGTGACCAAAATCAGTTGTCTAAGAAATGTAGTTGAGAAAAGCAAATAAGCATGATCCAAAAAATGTTAACAGATTTTTTCTACCATTTGCCCATAGATAGGTCACCAGGGGTTAAATTCCCTTTTCCAGTCTTTTGATTTTTCCAAGCCTGCATGACCTGTGTTGTAGAAAACAGCAGGTCAGATGAGGTTGGAAAAGAACATTATTTTCACTGCCCTTGTTTTTATTTAGAAATTTGGCTTTCAGGTTAATTCCTGAAATCTCTAGAAAATGGGTGTGTTTTAGCACAAAGCTGATGGGTTCTATTGTATCTATAGCAACACTGGTCTCAGACCACTTTTATTTTATCTAAAGAAGCAGGCTGGCTTCCTGAAGATAAATAAATTGTTGTTCTGAGCTGCTAAAGAGCTCTGGTAGTAAAAGTACTACTGAATACTACTAATGATTTTGCATGAAATAACATGAATTATATATCTGCAAATCATTATTTGCCAGCCTAATTACAGATTTTTTATAGGGTAACACAAGAAAGAGCATAAAATTGGACCTCATTACCTATTCTAGTCATTATTTCTGTCATTCTTCTTTTGTTAATCATGACCATGTATTCTATTGTCTGACCATTGAAATAATGAACTGGCATTAAAATCTGTAAATTAGATCCAATGTGTTAATGTTCCCAAACAGAACAAAGCATCATAATGTAGTTTCTTTAAAGGAGAAAAAGTGAATTTTGAAGGCAGTTTTATTTGTGGAAAAAAAAAAAAGGATTTGTCTTTGTATCTGCATCCATATCCCCAGCACTTCCATGTTTGTGGGAGGAAGTGGCTCCTAAAACTTAGAGGTATTCAAAGGGACACAACAAGCATCTTGTTGTCAGGTGCATATAGCCGGATTAGACTGGTGGTGGAAGTGGGTTGTACATGAAGAATAGGTGAGTGAAAGAAGAGATGGAAATAGCTGATTTCCTTTAAAAAATGCCATACATACTGAAATATTGTTTGACTGGCATTAGACTGGTGGTGGAAGTGGGTTGTACATGAAGAATAGGTGAGTGAAAGAAGAGATGGAAATAGCTGATTTCCTTTAAAAAATGCCATACATACTGAAATATTGTTTGACTGGCACTTTTACCATGCAAGTGATGAACAAAGTCTACCTCATCATCCTAGCAATGAAATCTTATTGTTAGTTTTTTCTCTTTTCTGGACTCCTAGGTACTGATATTTATCCATATAAGCACTCCCAGAGATAGTAATGAAAATAAAAAGGACACCTATGCATAGCAAAATAGTGCAACAATACAATTGAAGATTAATCGAATTCTTGTCGTACTTATTAGAATCACACTTACCAAGGATCACTGGTCAACGATTTATGTGCAGGTTTGTCATGGTAGTCCCAGGGTATTTGAAAGTCAAGATATGGAAGGGGACCTGAAGAAGAGCTCCATGTAAGCTCTGACGCTCATCTCCCCACAGAAGCTGGTCCAGTGAAAAGCACTACTGCCCCCACCTTGTCTGTTCAAAGATTTGTTTTTCTTCCTCAGAAAGGAGGAAATATCAGCCTGTTTAAAATGGAATCTTGTCTTATATCATCATCACACTGGAATAACCAAATAAATTAACTCATAGATCCAGGTAAATTTAGTAATATGAAAACTTATATGAATTGAGCAAATGGATCAAATATACAAGCTACTTTTTGTTTCTTTAGTGGTGACTCATCTGTATTACAGATGCTCTAGTAAAGTTCACACTTTAACTGTGACTTTTTAGAGGCTGAACTGCCCCCCATTTCTTTTTTGCTCCAAAAAGCAGTAAATGTGTAGCAGTGAGCGGAAGGAAGGGAGCTGATTTCCCTGTTCTCAATGATTGGCTGCCCCTAGTTTGATTAGGTCTCTGAAGTTTTTTCCAGTCATTGAGCATTAGAAGTCTGTAAAATGGTGACAGAAGAAAATAACCAAATTTGCACTTGGTAGATGAGCACTGTAAACTAAATCATCCCATAGTACTTGTCAACAGCCAGCATTTAGGAAAAAATGGTGTCACCGCATGCACATAGAAACTGATCATCAGGTTCAGTCAATTCTTTATAAAGTGCCTTCACAAAAACATGAATTGCAGAACATGATTCATTATTAACATTGTTTTCAGCTTTCCAAATTAGCAGGCAGCACATCTGCATTGATAATTGCTATTTTTGTCTCTATTGAATCCAGAATAACATACTGATTTTATTTATTTGTTTGTTTATTTATTTATTTTGCAGTTCAAGTGGAAAATATTCCTGTCACCATCATACTCAGAAACAAACCTCAGGCTTTTGAGAATGGAATTGAGATCAAAGGCATGTCTGGAAATGTGGTAGATTTGATTAATTAAATCAAGACTTGGCCAAACTCAGGAAAGAGGGAAGTTCTCTTTTCAAGGATGCTTTTGTACTTTTCTTGTTTTTCATGAAATAAATATACAAATAAATAAATAAATAAATAAATAAATAAGCTGTTCTGCTGTGTGACTGTAGCTCAGTCTAAACCTCCTGAATCAGATACAAACAGTGCTGAAGAAAAAAGTACATGCAGGAAAACTTGTCCCTTTCATCTTAAATGTTTATGATATGATTGTAAATTATGCTCTTTTGTATTTAAAGTTTAGACTTTAGGCTGCGTCTACACTACAAAAATAACTTTGAAGTTGCTCAGTTCAAAGTACAACTTCAAAGTTAGCAACTTTGAAGTAGAATGTTTACACACACCCTACTTTGAAGTTAAACTTCAAAGTAGGGCACTACTCCGTTCCTGGGAATGTAGTAAGGACTTGGAAGTTGGCCTTCCTACTTCGAAGTTAACCATGAAATAAGGGAAAAAAATGTGTGTAGACTCTCTGCTGGCTACTTCAATGTAGTGCCTAACTTTGAAGTTGACTTTGAAGTTAGTTCCTCGTGTAGACGCACCTCTAGTGGAGTCATAAAGTAAGGTGTTCCTTAAAATATTATCTGTGTTGACAAGTGGAGTGGTTTTAAAAAATCTTTCTGGGTTTCACTTGTTCATTATAACTGTGTACATGGGGTTTTTTTTTATTAAAGAGTTATATTACTTAATTTGATTAAAAACCTCGTTATAATAAATTCCTTTGGAAGGAAATATTTAACATACAGGAAAATATGATCTTTTTAATGATAGTGTCTGTGCTTAATGTTATGTTTTATAAAATATACTAGATGGTCCAATATAGCATGGACTTTGGTATGTATACACTTTCAGAAGTAGTACTATTGTTTACATAGAGGCTACATCTATCCTATCCCAAAACTTCGAAATGGCCATGTAAATGGCCATTTCGAAGATTACTAATGAAGCACTGAAATGAATATTCAACACCTCATTCGCATGCCAGCAGCCATGGCACTTCAAAATTTACATGGCTCGCCTAGACGGGGCTCCTTTTCGAAAGGATCCCGGCATCTTCAAAATCCCCTTATTCCTAACAGCAGATAGGAATAAGGGGATTTCAAAGTTGCTAGAGTCCTTTCGAAAAGGAGCCCCATCTGGATGAGCTGCGTGGTGGCAAGCCACGTCAATTTCAAAGTGCCACGGCTACCGGCATGCTAATGAGGCCCCATTGCATGGCCATTTTGAAGTTTTGGGCTAGTGTAGACATGGCCAGAATGATCAAGGAAAGGTAAGCTGTATGGGTCAAAGCAATATTTTATTCATGATACAAAATCATACCTGTGAATCTGTGATGATCCTTTGACTCTTTGCGACATGTGTCTTATACACGAATTTATCTGGCACTCTGTCCTCCAGATAGGAAATGTTTCTTAAAATAGGTTAACTTTAAAATGAGGGTCACTTTATATGTGCAGATATTTTGTAATTATTTTTACCATAGCATCCACTTTTCTAATGCCTTGGTTTTTGACAGGCTAATTTTTAAATGCTGTAGTTTAGCTGCTGGCATGCAATTAAAGGCAACCTTAATTTCATTGTTCAAGAAGTGAAAAGCTGGAGCAAAAGGCCACCATGGAAGGGCTTTAGAGGAGATTCTGTCTTGGAACATGAAAAAAATCTCATGCAAGCTTACTGATGTACGTGTTTTCTCCACAACTTGTAGTTTGTATCAGAGAGCTACTGAAATTTAATGAGTGATTTTTTTTCAGACTAAAGAATGAGAAAAATCTTGAACGTACAAAAGATCTGGGCTAGTGTTGACCATGTTGACATACTAGTTTGAAATCTGGAGAACAAAATGAACCCAAGAAACATTAAATCTAGGAAATATTTTAACCTAGATAAAAGCTTTTTTTATAAGGAAAAAGTATAACATTTTTCCTTTTTTTCTGCTTGGGAATATTGGAACTGCCAGCAGAAGGAGTCGGTAAGCAGAAATAGATGGCAAATAATTTATTACAAGGACAACTCTAGCACCTGAATAGAATGATCCATTGATATATTCATTTACTGCTTTTTGAAGTATCTAGGAAAACAACTTTAATATAGAACATTATTCAGGTTATTCAAATATCATAGTCATTTAATTAGTAAGCTCACTTATGGAACACCCTACTTTATTTTGTCTACTCTCAATGCCTTGTTCCTTACTATGTATTTAATCTATACTCTGGTCCACTGGTCAGTTATTAGTCTTCATGCTTTTGAAAGACTTGCTGCTAGAGAAATTAATATTTTGCTCTTTATAGAACATCTGCACATCTGTCTTCAATTGAAGCTTTCAAACAGCATTTATCATTTCATTTATATATGGATGTGTGAGCCCTTTCTTACACAAGTGAGAAAAAGAGAGATGAAATGCAAACTATGATCCTTGCAAGAGAGTCCCAGAGAGCGTAAGCAAGTTTGGATGCTTTAACAATGAAAAGTCATAAATAGCCTTTTCATAGTGACTGCAGCCCACTTATTTTAATACAGGGCATGTCTGTTTAATCAAGCAGGCTAGATTTGGGCCTCAAATATGCCAGTGTATATAAATATGCACCTGGCAAAATTAATTCTTATGTATCAGGATGGGCCTTGCAGGACTGTTAGCAGTATTTGTATGCTAAGCTGGAATCTACTTCATTCATGCTGTTCCTTCAGCTTGGAATGGTCTCCCTCAGAAAACATGATTTTCCCAAAGGCTCACAGTATTAATCCATCATAGAAGAAATACCAAAAGTGCACACAACTGACAACATTCAGACACCCTTTGAGTTTGGGCACCTATGGTGTTGTGCATTGGGACAAGAATTGTATGTCGTATACTGTGCTGAACATATGCTTATTGAAAGAAAAGTGAATGCTAACTTTTCTAAATGTGGAGGAGTCATGTTTTATATTTGATGTATGAAACTATTAGACATACAGATGGGTAGATATTGTGCCATAAGGGATATGCTACTTCCTTTTGCTGGTTGTTTTTTTTAGCGAATGGACAGACACTCTTTTCCACTCAGAAATACCTATGTGCCGCGCTGTCCAATATGTTCCCAGTTCACCACATACAGTGAACAGGATTGCAGATTGTAGCAGACATGGGGTGCCTCTCCAGCTGTTCCACGCATGCACCCCTCCACTTGGCAGCAAGAGTGGAGGAGCTCTTCCAGTCCTGGTGGGCTCCAGCCCTGGGCAGCTCGCGCAGCTTCAGTGAGTAGCCTGGGGAGGTGCCTGGCAGCTGGGGGTCGGGGCTGGAGGGAGCCGTGGCAACCCATCCCATAACATTTGCTTTGGACACTGCTGCCTAAGTGAATAGCATAGGACTTACACCTGCCCCTCCTTCTTTGCTGCTGCTGCTGCTGCTGCTGCTGCGGAGAACCTCCTGGTCGGTCTGGTGTCACTATGCCAGTGGTTTTCAACCAGTATTCCACAACACAGTGCTGTGCCATGCAAACTGTCTAAACATGGCATGAAATTGCATCAATTTCCCCTCACAGCAGCTCTTTGCAGAGCCATCATGGGGGGGAGGCAAGGAGGGAGGGGAACTAAAAACCTCTCACCCACTGGGGCTCAAGCAGCAAAGCTGTCTGAGTCCCAGCTGGCATGGGGTTCATCAATTCTCCTTCCCTCCATGATGGCTGTTTGCAGAGTCACTGTGAGGGGAAATGCCAACCCGTCAGGACCCAATTCATGCCGGGGGGCATCTGAAAAGCTGCTTCCTGGTCCAAATGAATTGGTGGGAAGCCTGCCCCCGCCTCCTGCTGTGTGTGGCAAGGGGGAGGGAGGGAGCAGGGGGGTAGCCTGTTGGAACTGGGAAGTGGTTTAAATGCCATTTCCCAGCTCCAATGAGCTAATGTGGAGGGGATCCTGCTTTCCGCAGCTACCTCCCCCACCCCCAAGTAATCGAGTAGCTGCTGAAATTTACTCAGCATTCCTAGCACGGCGTACAGCAGGTTTTGAAAATGGGTCTGTGGTTGCTCTTTAGGAGAGTACATTCTGGGCTGGGTTTGAAACGTTAATGCATTTGATCTTTGTTTAGCTGGTTGTAAGCACTACTATGCTGCAAACCTCACTAGCAAGATGGTAACCATAGCAAATGCCAGTAAACATTGAGCTGAAAAAAGTGGGTGGCCCTGGTATTGTTTGTTTCATTGAAGTGTGCCGCACCACTGAAAAGGTTGGGAACCCCTGGGCTAGGCTGCTCTACAGGGAAAAGGGGAGAGGTCAGAATGCTTGGAGTGCTATACAAAGGGGCATATTCGCTGTGGTCTTCCAGCCCATGTGGAGGGGGAGCTAATGTGTGTGTCAGGCATCCACAATTACACAAAATCACCAGCTATCCTTTCTTAGTTGTGGTTGTGGAGCTACTGCTCTGCAGGATGTGGGAGAATTCCTGCATCAGACCCTTGTGGCTTTCACCAGTGCACTGCTCTGTTACAGCAAGACAGGTTTAGCCTATATAGTAGTCTTAAATATAACCAGAGAACAAACACACAAGAGGTGAAACTTTGAATGCTACGAGTTGTAATGAATATGGTGTCCATACAGAACATTCCCCGTGAGCTAGCCAAACATGTCGAGTGTTCTGCACACAGACTCCAGCACAGACTGGATCACAGTGAGTAGCTGGCCATGCAGAAAATAAGACAAGTGAGTGAAAGTATAAGAAAAGAACTTGTGTTGCTTAGAGATGGGGGTGGCTCAAATAACTGAACATTGTACATGCTGGAACATGACCCTAATATGGCAATTTGGATCCATTTTAGATTGCATCAAACACATTGTATAACCTTAGTTTGCTGAATAAGAGTTAAGCACAGTCTTAACATGAAGGACTATTTCTTGTCTCAGTGTTTATAGCTGTTGTAGTGTGTGCTGGCATCTGGATGGCCTGAGTCTTAAACACTGAAAATGGATCTGTGGTTAAATTAAACAAAGTGAACTGATTGGTTGTAGAGATCTTAGAGTGCAAGCTGTTTTATTGAATCAGTAAGAATAACAGCTGTGGGCACTGGTGCCTGATTAACTTCACAATGCAGTGAATACTCTGAGAAGAAAGAGCTGAGTTGCTGTCTCTGTGTCTGGTGGACCGCCACACTGTTCAGAATGTACAGATGTGTATAGGCTATGACTACACTTAAAACAGTTCAGGAGCACAGCTGAGGGACTTCCATGTGGACACTTAGGCATGACATGCACTACAAAATTAGTCCAAGGTAAAGCAACTTATATCAATCTAAATATGTAAGTTCACAAAACAAAAAAGCGTTTCCAAAGATAATAATTTCAAAGACTAGCAAAATAATTAATTAGGTGATGAGTTTAGATCTGAAGGAGAGATCTAAAAATATGCTGAAAATGAACTGGCATGGTGGGTATGCAACAGAGATAGAAAACAACAAAAAATGAAATGAAAATTGTCAAAATCAGCTGGGGGAGGAGGGGAAGAAAATTACCCCACGTGTCTATTAAGTTAAGTGACTTGCCTGAGATCGCAATGAACATGAAAATGGAGAAGTTGTCTTTGTAATGCATAAGGTAAATGTTATGTCTATTACGACCAAGTCCCAGAGTTGAATTTAAGAATAAATTCCAGTTCAGATGTCTCCCTTTGTAATCAGATGTTAACATCTTTGTTGTAGGATGCAGTTTATACTTCCAGATCAGTGGCACTGCTATGGGCACCTGCCTGTCCCCACAGTATGCCAACATTTTTATGGCTGACTTAGAACAACGTTTCCTCAGCTTCCATCCCCCATTTTTCCCTCCTTTACTTACGTTACATGGATAACATCTTTAGCATTCGGACTCCTGGTAAAGAGACTCTTGAAGAACTGCACAGAGATTTTAACAACCTGCACCCCACCATCAATCTCAGCCTTGACCATTCCACATGAGAGATCCATTTCCTGGACATTTCACTACAAATCACTGATTGCCAAATCAATACCAGTTTCTTGTGGAAACCTACTGTCTGCTACACTTGCCTGCCTGCCTCCAGCTTCCAGCCAAGACACAGCACATGATCCATTGTTTATAGTCAAGGCCTTAGATACAACTGCATCTGCTGAAATCCTACTGACAGAAACGAAAAACTTAATTACCCACTGGGAGAAGTTTAAAAAAAAACATTGACAAGCCAGACAAATACCCAGATGCCAGCTACTTCTAGATAGGCCCAAGAAGGTCAATAACAACACAGTTGGTTATCACCTATAGCCCCCAACTCAAACCCCTCCAGCACATTATCAACCACCTACAACCTATAGGCTCTGGGTGAGAGGCCTGTGCAGTACTACAGACAGCCACCTAACCTCCAGAAAATTCTCACTTGCAACCATGAACTATACCACAGAAATACTAATCCTGGAACTTTCCCTTGCAACAAATCACATTGCCCTCTTCGTCCACATATTCACTTCAGTGACATCATCACTGCACCTAACCATGTCACTTACAAGATCAGTGGCTCATATTCCTGTACTTCCACTAATGTTATATATGCCATCATGTGCCAGCAATGCCACTCAGCTCTGTATGTTGGACAGACTGGACAACCATTTCACCAATGAATAAATGGATACAAATCAGACACTAGGAATCCGAATACACATAAACCTGTGAGTGAGAACTTCAATAACATTAATGACCTGAGAATCTGTGTCCTACAACAAAGAGGCTTTAACACCAGATTACAAAAGGAGACATCTGAACTGGAATTTATTTTCAAATTCGACTTGTTGGGACTTGGTCTTAAATATAGCAATTACCTTACATGTTACAAAGATACTTTCCCATCTTTGGTATTTGTAGTGATTTCAGGCAAGTCACTTAACTTAAGAGACACTTGGAGAAAGCAATTTTTTCCCCTCCCTCACTTCATACCCCCACCCCCAACTGATTTGTCAGTTTTCTTTCAGCTTTCCATTTCTTATATATCCATCATGCCAGTTCATTTTCAGGACTATTTCCAGATCCGAAGAAGTGTGTGTGCCCCACAAAAGCTCATCACCTAATAAATATTTTGTTAGTCTTTAAAGTGCCACAGGACTGCTTGTCTGTTTTGTGAAGATGCAGACTAACATGGCCACCTCTGTGTAACTAAATATGTAAGTATCCACATTAAAATTTGGCTCTTGGCAATGTAACTGCCCCACTACACCAACTTAATAGCTCCAGCTCTAGGAGTCCATGTTGAAGTAGTTAGGTTGATACAATGTCAGTGTAGACACCATTTCTTACATTGACTGTTACTGGCTTTCAGATGCCATCCCACAATGCCCCATCCTCACAGAACAATCCATACAAGTGCTCATGCTGAGGACATGCATTGCTCAAGCAAGGAGGAAAGTGTAGACATGCATGTGTGATTTAATTACTGCAAAGACTATACCGAAGTAAGTTCGATTGATTTAATTTTGTCTTGTACTCATGCCCATAGTACAGAGACAGGAAGGATTTTCCTGTTACTGTAGAGAATTCATCTCCCATCGAGGCAGTGGATAAGTCAACAGAAAAATTCTTCCATCAATCCAGTATTGTCTACACAGGGATTTAGGTTGGCTAAATTACGTTGCTCAAGGATTTGGATATTTCAGACCCCTGAGCTGCATAGTTGGCTTTATCTAATTTTCCAGTACAGATCAGCTCATTTTACAATAAAAAAAACCCATTCTTCTGCAATGGAAAAGAAGCTAGACTCTAATTGTAATATTTTTTACCAGGCCCACTGATGGGGCGTGGGGGGTGCAAAGGGGACAACTGCATAGGGGTCTGCAGTAGAAGCAATGGCTGCTGGAAGCTCCAGGTCCTTTGAAATGGCTTGGGAACATCAATTCACAACCCTGCATGGTTTCTGAGAGCTGTTGGAGGAAGCCCAGAGCCATGTTTTAGTGCCATGGCCCAGACCTTTCCACCTCTTCCGGGGATGTGGAATCAGGGGATCCCTCCCATCTTGCCCTGGGACCACCAGTAGCTGTTGACCCTACTGGTCTTTCCACACATGTATATACCACATTAAATGGATAATGCAAACATCCCACTTCCAAGTAATAAAAATCTATCTATCATGACTCTGACAGCAAAGCCAAGATATGAGATTTTTCTGAAGTGTGAGGAAAAACATATTACAAACTTTCATAACGTGAATAATTAAAGTCTGCTAGACATAGTGATCAGAGTGGAACAAAAATTGCTACCAGATTGTGAGGCGGGAGTTAGATAGTATGTACAGAGAAGGAGGGTTAACAGAGAACCACCCTATCTGTGACTCATCATCATCATTATCAGCCATGGGCTCAGTGCCCATTGGTGTCTGATGCCTCTCTCACTATTTCCTTCCATCTTTCCCTGTCCAGTGTGGAGTGGCTTAGTTTTTGTAGACTAACTCAGCACCAATCTACTACCAGTTCTCTGTGGGGTCTGCCTCTCCTATTTGAACTGTTCATTATGCCGAATACCAAGGTCTTGATTTTTTGTTCATCGTTCATTCTGCAAATATGCCCAAATAGCTGGAACTTGCTTTCGGCTGTATCTTCCTATATAATTTCTTGTTGGTGACCTTCTGCATCTATCCTATTCTCAGATCTGTGACAGTTCATGTTAATCACCCATGGTAACTGTTCAACTGTAAGTGTTCATACATATCTAAAATCATTTTCACCTATAATGCAAAAAATCATTTGTCTAGTCTATCTAGGTATTTATATAACACTCACCATAATGGTCCTAGGCCCTCCTGTAACTTTATATCACTTCTTAAAACATTATATAAATCCAATAGCTCTCTGAGCCTACAATTTTAGGCAGGTGTACCCCTGCTTTTGAACAAGTAGAGATAGAATTTTCTTCTTCTAATATTAAAATCACTACATCCTTATTGCCATTATTATTACTGAAAACATACAACAAAGAGAGGTCCTGATGAAATAAGATCTGAGATCATGTTGACTTGCACAAGGGTATTCCATTGTCATTGAAAAGCAGTCAAAAATGCTTTGCCCTCTGTCCCATTTCATTGCCTGTGGATCTATTGTGCCTGTAGAATTGACCATAGACAAAGGAGTTGTTATTAAGCAAAACAGTAGGATTTAAATGATTATAAATAAAAACAGGCAGGCCAAAGTGAGTTAACAAATTCAACAAAAGAGAAAATGCATAACTAACTCTGTTCCACTAAAAATCTACTTACTTGTGAGTTCTTACCCTAAACAGCTGCCTTTATATCAGATGAAAGCTTCAAGTAAAAAAAGATCCTATCCTGACCTGGGTCTGCAGTAAAGACTTCTGTTTCTTCTTAAGATGTGTAAAGAAGTTTCCAAGGTAGGCTGAAGAAAAAAATGGAGGGACCCTGTGGTTCTCTTTATACCTTTCCCCCATAAAGGCTAACAAAATAATTTATTAGGTGATGAGTTTTGGGGGGATAGACCCACTTCTTCAGATCAATAACATTTCCAGTACAGACTGTACTGTACTCATTAGCATAATGGCAGCTGTGTGCATTTCAAAATTGCCACTTTTGAAACACATGCTGCTGGTGTAGACAGGGGCCTTTCAAAAGGCCCCATGGACTTTGAAAGCCCCTTCCTCCCATTTGGTTTTGGGAAGAAGGAGCTTTCAAAATCCAGGTGGGTCCTTTCTAAAGGCCCCTGTCTACACCAATGGTGTGCATTTCGACAGCAGCGTTTTCGAAACGCATGCGGCTGCCATTATGCTAATGCATATGCCATATATGCAAAATATGCTATATGCATGGCAGCCCCTCATTAGCATCTGCCAAAGCGGTTCATTAGCATCCCCCTTTTGAAAGCGGGGGGCTAGTATAGCCACAGCCTTTGTGTAAAAGTATACTGCAAGATGGAGATTGTCTCTGTGAAGATGGAAATAGGAGGTGTGGCTACCCTATTGTGAGAGTGTGGACTGTGACAATCCACATCTGAAGAATTTTGCTGTGTACATTCAGACCACCCAACAGGTAATGGCTGATTGCCTAAAAGGGACAGGGACAGGTGATTGTCATGAGACAAACATTTGGAACAAATATGTACACAATACTTAACTTCAACTGCAAAAATGATACATGCACAAAAAATGGATTTACAGCTCCAGCAGATTATACCATTGAAAATTATAGGTTACGAGACCTGTTTTGTTTAAAGCATCTCTGAGTTATGCATATTTATATTCATAACCCATTTTCCATAAAACATGGGGGGACCCATCACAGTGTCTTTGAAAATCAGGACCAGAACCTTGAAAAGTAATTTGGTATTTCAGGAAACCATTGCACTTGTCTACAGCTCTCATGTAAAGCTTGTGTTGCTTTAACCCTTTAAAAACACTCAAATCAGCCTAAGTAGCCTAATTACAAGAATATTGTTATTTTATCATAGAATGGAAAATGGCATTTCTTCCATATTCTTTATCAAGTCACCTAGGCAAAGGGAGGACTGAACTGTTTAGCAAGAAACTGAATTATGCTAAATTCATATCAATGGCATGGCACCTTCCTGAACAGGATGTCTCTGCCTGTTCCAAGCAAGTCCTGTTCACTTCAAATCTCCCTCTGTGGGAACAGCAACAGCAGCACAGAGAGGAAGTTGCAGAAATGGCTGAATCCATCTCAGGGAGGCTTCAAACCGAATAATCAGAAATATGGAAAATAAACGGCCAGGAGTTCCTCTCCTAGAAATAAACCACTGGAGGGATGAACCATCAGGTGGGACCATGGTGGCAATATTTGTACTGTGGAAGGGATTTTTGGACTCCAGTGTGAGTAAAAATATGGCTATTGGCTCCTCCCCCCATGTAATCACAGGAATGGGTATTTATTTCTCCTGGAAGCCTGAGGCTGTGCATGCTTGGAGAGCAATGGATTCATTAGGCTTTCAGCCTTGGAGAAGTCCCCAAAGAACACCGTTTTACACCAGAAGTGTGCTGCAGTGATGCAGTCAATGTGGAGTCAGTCACTGGAAATACCTGCAGAAACTTGCCCACACCCCCAACTGTCTGCCCTTCGTTCACTACAATACACACAGTCCTCATTTACACCTGCCCCCTGCCCCCCCACCTTCCAGAAAGGGAATGATAGTAAGCAGGTTGGAAGATGCTAATGAGGCCCAGATTAAAATATCTTGCACTTCATTAGCATATGTTCAAGAGATCTCACTTCTGGAAGTTCCCCTTCTGGAAGCAAAGCTGCTGTGCAGATGGAGCTCCTTCGGAAGGACATGAGGGTCCTTCCGAAGGAAATCCCACTTCCAGAATACCCTCCAGAAATGTTTCCAGAAGAAGGGTCTTCCAGAAACATTTCTGGAGGGTCTTCTGGAAAGGTCTTCCAGAAGGGGGATTTCCTTTGGAAGGACCCCCAACTACACAGCAGCTTTGCTTCCAGAAAGGGATCTTCCAGAAGCAAGATCTCACAGGGATATGTTGATGAGGTGCAAGATATTTGAATCAGCACTCATTAGCATCTTCTGATCTGCTCACTACCATGCACCTTCTGGTAGGGGTGGGAGGGGGGAGAGTGTAGATTCAGCCACAGAGTCCAGCTCAGTCCTCACTGCAGAGAGCACAAGTAATTAACTTTACACAGGAAGGTAAGTGGAGTTTCAGGAAAGACAGTCTCCCACTTTCAGCCCATGGACAGACTGATTTACCAGCCTATGTGCTGCATGGGTGGACACTGTCCATTGTCAAACTGTATATGAGTTCTCTGCACTTGAGACCTGTATGAATCCAATAGCCTCTTCACAACCACCAACACTCTGAATAAGCTGGCACACAGGTCACCTCCAAGGGGTGCAGCGAGCATAGAGACAGCCCTGTGTCAACATTTGGCATTTGATCCACTGAGACAGTGCTACTGGAGCATGCCTGCTTCTCTCACCTCCAAAGACAGGCTTTTCCTACAATGGATTGTTCAAACACCTGAACTGGGATTGAGGGATCACCTTGTTTGGTGAAGGAAATCTCAAAGTGCTGTTGCAAGGCAATTATTTATATGGTGGTCATATAAGACTTTCCTTCCTTCCTTAAGTGCCATGCCCACTCGCGTAGGCTATCATGGCCCTCTACCCCTGTCTATTCTGAGTGATTTCTAGCATTCTTACAGTGCTTCCGCACCATAACCAGGAAGTAATACTATCCCATAATTTCTCTTTCTGACTACACCTACCGCATTTACCATCTAATTTCCCCGTCATTACTAGGTGTTCAAGTCCTAATTTCTTCATTACATGCCCTATGAATTTTGCTTGTCTTATCCTTGTTCTGACTAGCAACGATCTTCTACACTGTGCTTCAATCAAAATGGATTCATTTGTCCTCTTAGCCGCCCATGTGTGTGCGTTCACATGCATGGAAGCCAGGAGATATTTGCATAGCACCAACCATCAGGTCAGCTTAGGTGCTTCCTGGAGGGGCACCAAAATGGTACTGACCCATATCCTTGCAGACCTGCCAACCCACCAGTTCCTTCTCGCCACCCTGTGAAGGTATCTGAATGCCTCACTCTTGCTATTGTAGGTGCTTCTCACAGCATTCCTTGTATATAGTTCTTAGACTTTGAAATTATTTCTTCCTTGGTAGTAGTTAGGAGTTGGGGGATCTCTTCTGCCCTTTCCCTTTCCCCAGTTCATGGCATATCTCAGTACCTGGGTTGATGAGCTTGCCAAGCCTGTGGCAAGCTTATGCCAAAGTGCGGCTCTCATATGGAGTATCTCAAGTGCCTTGGAGATGCCCATAAGAAGGAGAAGTGCATAATTTGCAAAGGCCTTCATCTGCAAAGCCTCAAAGACATAGAATGCTGTTCATGGAAGCCACACTTCACACAGTCCTATCTGGCACCATCCACACCTTTGCACAACTCAGTCTCATCAGCGCAAAGCACCCTGGAGTCATCATCTCAGGCCCCTGCACTGAGCAAAAATGAACTCTACCACAGCACAATCCATAAAGGCACCCTGCACAAAATGGCATCCCTGTTGCCTCGAAAAAACAAAGGCATGGAAGGACAAGGTCTTCTTGTCCCCAGTGTACCCTACTAGTCTTATATTGCTTATACATTTTTATACACTTATTAAGGGCACATTTATTGGATTTCTAGGCTTATATGTAGTTGGCCTGTTTTCCTAGTTGCCCCAGTTTGATCTGTTTTATTCTGGTGTTTTATTGTACATAGAGCATAGGCTACGTCTACACGTGAAGCCAACATCGAAATAGCTTATTTCGATGTAGCAACATCGAAATAGGCTAGTTCGATGAATAACGTCTACACGTCCTCCAGGGCTGGCAACGTCGATGTTCAACTTCGACGTTGCGCGGCACCACATTGAAATAGGTGCTGCGAGGGTACGTCTACACGCCAAAGTAGCACACATCGAAATAAGGGTGCCAGGCACAGCTGCAGACAGGGTCACAGGGCAGACTCAACAGCGAGCCGCTCCCTTAAAGGGCCCCTCCCAGACACAGTTGCACTAAACAACACAAGATACACAGAGCCGACAACTGGTTGCAGACCCTGTGCATGCAGCATGGATCCCCAGCTGCCGCAGCAGCAGCCAGAAACCCTGGGCTAAGGGCTGCTGCCCACGGTGACCATAGAGCCCCGCAGGGGCTGGAGAGAGAGCATCTCTCAACCCCCCAGCTGATGGCCACCATGGAGGACCCGGCAATTTCGACGTTGTGGGACGCGGATCGTCTACACGGTCCCTACTTCGACGTTGAACGTCGAAGTAGGGCGCTATTCCGATCCCCTCATGAGGTTAGCAACTTCGACGTCTCGCCGCCTAACGTCGAAGTTAACTTCGAAATAGTGCCTGACGCGTGTAGCCGCGACGGGCGCTATGTCGAAGTTAGTGCCGCTACTTCGAAGTAGCGTGCACGTGTAGACACAGCTATAGATACTAACCATAGATGTAATCATATATGCAAACCACATTTATATAGTCAGAGCAATCTAAAGTGTATAAAAATATTCTCATATGTTTAACTGTGTAGAATCTCACTACTATAATAAAATTGTGCTGCTAGAATACTGCATGTATAATCACTGAAGTCCCAGGAACTACCTCCTGTAACAGAGCTCATCTAGCTCTTGGCAACTGTGCTCCAGGGTGGAGGCCGAACTTCAAATTCTGAGGTTAGATTGGTGAGCCATTACCCAAAATAACATCTAGCTAATATCTCTAATGCTGGTCAACACAAAAGGAAGAAAGTCTCTAGGTATAGTCACCAGCCTCAGACCAAGGAGGCACCACAGGTATATTGACTCCTGCTCCTCAAATGGTCCAGTTGAGTCTGACCTATCAGCATTCCCTGGACAATCACATCCAGGACATTTAACTTCCATCAACTCCAGATACCTTCTAAGCAGCTCAAGAGCTGATTCAGATTGCAGCACCTGAACCTGCCAGGAAGGTTGATGTGCTAGTGTCAATGAAGCCATCTGTGCCATTTCATGGTAAGCACTTCCCACTACCATGGTACTCACTTTTCCCTGTGCCGAATTCTCCACCAAGACCATCCCATGATGTGACGGTGTTTATATAATTTGGATCTCATCATTTGGCACCTCCAAGCACTGTTTCTCCATGATTGTTGGTGTCAGAATCAGAATCAGACACTGACTCCTGCCTCTGTGGTAGATCCAGCAGCAGAAAGTCCAGGTTCCAGCACCATCATCACCCTCCAGCTATGCAGTGGCCATCTCCATGGAACTTGCCACAGTAGCCCTTCTGGACCACCTTGGGCTCACCTTACCATCAAGCCCAAAGTACATTGCAAGCCCAAAGAGCCACATCTGCCTCGATAGCCTTGGCTCTAGAGGTTTCCAGATCAGCCATGGCACTGGACCCAATATTAATGTGTTCGGCCCCATTGGTGTATACAGTGCCAGGGGACCTGTCTTTATCAGAAGGGGCCCCTGCTTTTTCTATGTCCAGGGGTCAGCTTAAGCACTTATGGCAGAAACTGGGCAGATGGCAGCTCCAATGACTCTGCCTGCTCTGGATCTGACACTAGCCTTCTCAGCCCTGGACTCCACCCTACCCCAGCATCTGCCACTACTCCAGCACTGACTGCACGGATACTGTATGTTTCAGTGCTGGTTGGGTTCAGCACCAACAGTGGCCAGTTACAACCTCACCTTGCATTCCTTCCTAACGTGTTGTCTCAGTTTTACACCGACCAAGTTATCATCTTCCCAGTTTTTTGCCCTAATCTCCACACTTTATGGCTACGTCTACACATGCAGCCAACATCGAAATAGCTTATTTCGATGTTTCGACATCGAAATAGTCTATTTCGATGAATAACGTCTACACGTCCTCCAGGGCCAGCAACGTCGATGTTCAACTTCGACGTTGCTCAGCCCAACATCGAAATAGGCGCAGCGAGGGAACGTCTACACGTCAAAGTAGTACACATCGAAATAGGGATGCCAGGCACAGCTGCAGACAGGGTCACAGGGCGGACTCAACAGCAAGCCGCTCCCTTAAAGGGCCCCTCCCAGACACAGTTGCACTAAACAACACAAGATACACAGAGCTGACAACTGGTTGCAGACCCTGTGCCTGCAGCATAGATCCCCAGCTGCCGCAGAAGCAGCCAAAAGCCCTGGGCTAAGGGCTGCTGCCCACGGTGACCATAGAGCCCCGCAGGGGCTGGAGAGAGAGCATCTCTCAACCCCCCAGCTGATGGCCGCCATGGAGGACCCAGCAATTTCGACGTTGCGGGACGCGGATCGTCTACACGGTCCCTACTTCGACGTTGAACGTCGAAGTAGGGCGCTATTCCTATCTCCTCATGAGGTTAGCGACTTCGACGTCTCGCCGCCTAACGTCGAAGTTAACTTCGAAATAGCGCCTGACGCGTGTAGACGCGACGGGCGCTATTTCGAAGTTGGTGCCGCTACTTCGAAGTAGCGTGCACGTGTAGACGCAGCTTATAGGTGCATAGAGTCCTAGTCTTCTACGTTGAAAGGACCAGACATTTCCAGAAATCAGTCCAACTATTTGTGTCTGTTGCAGATAGGATGAAAGAACAACTGTTTTCATCTCAGCCTATTTCCCCTTCGATAGTGTTCTGTATCCACCTATCCTTCAGTCTTCAACTCCAGCAATCACAGCACATTTTGCCAGGAGTCAAGCCCCATCCACAGCTTTCCTTGCTAATGTCACCACACAAGAGATGTGTTGAGTGGCAACATGAGTCTCCACCCACACTTTTGCTACACATTATGGAATTACCCAGTAGGTCAGGGATGTTGTAGCCTTTGGCAGGGCAGTGCTCCAATAAGTTTGTGGCTCTCACACCAACTTGTAAGGTAAGGGCTTATGAGTCACCTGGTTGGAAAGCACACAAACAGGCATTTGAAGAAGAAAAATGGTTACTTATCTCTTGCAACTGTTGTTCTTTGAGATGTGTTGTTCATGACCACTCCAATACCCACTCCCTTTCCCATTGTTGGAGTAGCCAGGTAGAAGGAGCTGAGGAATTGGCACATCAGCAAGGCTATATACCAGGCACCACTACAGCACCATTCAGAGGATTCCTAAGCTCACCCAATGGTTGCTGCTAGACAAAAATCTTTTGGCTTCCATGCACACAACTGATTGGAATGGACATGAACAACATATCTCAAAGAACAACAGTGGCAGAGTTAAGTAGCCATCTTTCCAGTGTATAACCACCCTGACAGGAAGTTTTTCTAATCTCCAACTTAAACCTGCCTTGCTTCAATTTAAGCCTATTATTTCATGTCTTAACATCAGAGTTTAAGGAGAGTAATTTTTCACCCTCCTCCTTTTTTAGGTTCTTGAAAGCTGCTATCAAGTCTCCTCTCAGCCTTCTGTTTTCCAAACTAAACAAACCCAATTCTTTCAGTCCTGTGGTTTCCAGAACTCTAAACAATACTGTAGTTGAGGCCTAATCAGTGGAGAGTAGAGCGGAAAAATTACTTCTCATGTCTTTCTCGCAACACTCATGTTAATGCATCCCATTACCATGGGTGTATTTTTTTTTTTGCAATAGTGTCACGGTGGTCTCTTCTTATGCAGGCAATTTATTCCAGTGCTTAAGTTGTGGAATCTCCATCACTGGACAGTTTTAAGTGCAAGTTAGACAAAGTCATTAGGGATAGTCTATATAATACTTAATCCTGCCCTGAATGAAGGGGACAGATGACTCGATCTCTAAAGGTGCCTTCCAGTCCTACGATTCTGTGCTTTTGTTTCTTACCTTGAATAAAAGTGGTGCTTTTAAAATATAACTGATTAGTAATCATACTAAACAATATTTTCATACACTAATCTTATCAGTATTTTATTTGTTCAGTTTCCTGCTAGGCTCAATCTTCAGGGTCTCTGGTAGAGGTTTTGGTGTACACATGTATATTAGGGTTCTTGGGTCAATAAAGAGTTATACTTAATTCCTTTTCCTTATTATTGTCATTCCTCCTGCAGCCCAGACCCTATCACCAAACAGTCCTCTCATCTCACACTCTACTGGGATAAAACTGGCTCTCTCTACATGATCTCAACTCCCCTCCTATCTTTTTTTTAAAAATGAAAAATATAGCAAGCCACTGAATTCTGAACTATTAGCTATGGTATATTTGCCTTTGAGAGAGTCATCCACTATATCTTACCTGTACATCCAGAAACATCTTCCTCCTTTGGGTAATCAGAGGTTTAGATTAATTATGCTAATCAGCCACTCCAGGCTGGCACAATTAACCAGAGCATGCAGTAACTTTGGAAATCTGTACAGGATCTTCCTTTCCAACTGTGCTTAATTCCACAATGCAGTGCAATAATTTAAAAATAAAGCCAAAAACCAATACAGAACTGTTTGCTTTTTTCATCTATGCTTCTAGACTGCACCAAGTTTCCAAAAAAGCTTGTGGGAGAAGAAGCAGCATAACTCCTTAATCGAATTGCTCTTCTACCTTCTGTTGTCTCATTTTTGCTGTAAGATGATAGCTAGCATTAGGGATATGTTTATATCCCACCGTGAAACATTTAAATAGAGCACCTAACATTTGAGCTTAATTTTTTTTTTTTTTTGGTTAGGATCCATTGTGTCCGAGACTAAATCCAAATGTCATCTTAGATATGCACTATATAAAATACCCATAATTCCAGAAATGTCTGTGTAGATGGATTTGTAGAAATACATATGAACATTTTGCATGTATTCTCTATAGCTCCCTATCAAATTTATGGCCATGAACAAATGTATTAACTGACCTTGAAATCTTGTCTCTCCGCGTGAAATCTGATCTTTTGTGTGCTCTTACCTACACTATAGAGATTTCATGGGAGAGATCAGTGTTTCTCAAACTGGGGATCCCGACCCAAAATAGAGTTGATGGGGGGTCACACTGTTATTTTTGGGGGGTCATGGCCAGGGTTCCCTCTAATTTTTTCCATCCATGGGGGGAATAAAGATTGTTATGTGCACCAAGTATTTGCAGATGTGCACCACCACCGAAACACATGCTGCTGGCTGTGGGCACTCTGGTAATCAGCTGGGTGGCGCCTGAATCTATGCTGAGTGCCTGCCCAAGTGCTCATCTTACAGGAAACACTGGTCATGGTATTGCCAAGCTTACTTCTGTGCTGCTTTCAGAGCTCAGCAGCCAGAGAGTTGTAGCAGCTGATTAAGGGCCCAGCTGTGCAGGCAACAGTGTGGAAGTAAGCATGGCAACACCATCCTGTGCCATCCTTACTTCTGTGCTGCTGCTGGCAGTGGCTCTGCCTTCAAGAGCCAATGCTATCTAGTTGCCCAGCTCTGAAAGCAGCACCCACTCCCACCAACAGGACAGAAATAAAGGTAGCAATATCACAATCCCCTCCACCCAACACCAACAGCCTTGCAACCTCATCGCAATTATCTTTGGGGTAAAGACCCCTAAAATTACAACACTGTGAAATTTCAGATTTAAATAGCTGAAATAATGAAATTTACAATTTTTAAAATCCTATGACTGTGAAATTGACCAAAAAGAACAGTGAATCCAGTAGGGCCCTAATTCCGTATCAGACTGAATTTCAGAACCTTACTAGCTTCAATATTTGGCAAGCAAATTTTCCAGTTTTCGCTACCATAATAAAATATTATACAGGAGACCCCAGACTTACATGGGGGGTTGCAAGAATGCAGCCCCCACATAAGTCAAATTTCCCATGCAAAGTGAGGGAGCCAGGAAACTGACCAGGGCACATGCCTTGGTCAGGTTCCTGGCTCCAGAGAATGGAGGGGAGCTGGGGACCAGGCAGCAGCCTGGCTCCCAGTTCCCCTGTGCTTGCGGGAGCCGGGAAACTGACCATCACATCGCCTGTCACTTTCCTGGCTCCAGCCAGTGGGGAGCCAGGAACCAGCTGGCATATGGTTCCCAGCTGCATGCCACTCTGAAAGCCAGGCATGACTTCTCCCCAGCTTCTCCCAGCTGGGGCAAGCCTGGGAGAAGCCACAGGGGTGTGGCTGTCTGTCTGCGTGGCTTACCCCAGCTTGGAGACTTTGCACCAGGAAGTCAGCTGCAGTACAACTTCTCCCAGCTGGGGGAAGCCAGGAAGAAGCCACAGTAGCCCAACTGTCTTTCTCCCTGGCTTCCCCCCGCTGGGAAGAACCACACCGAGCAGACAGAGTGGCTTCCAGTTGCACTTAACTTGTGTTAATGCACGTTAAGTGCAACTCAGAGTCACGCATTTTGGAGATTTACTGTATTTATTGGAAGAGACTTCCCATTTTAAGTTTCAGTTTACTAAATTGATCCTCTCTAATGTCTTTTACCAATGCAATTAGTTAAATGATCTGTAAAGTTTTCTCTTGGGAAGGAAAGTTTCTGTACATTCTATTTAGCTTTTTCTCATACAGGTTGAACCTCTCTAATCTGGAGCTTTGTCATCTGGCATGATTCTATTTAGCTGGATGACCACTTATCATGGGTGTGGCCATGTTTCCTGTGCTCCCATAAAGTTTGTTTACAGACCCCAGTCCTGGCCCTCAGTCTGTTATTTAGCTATAATTTACCCCTAAATATCTTCTAAGAGCCCAGTAAGCAGTGGAAATATTGGTAATGTGCTAGAAAATATTGACTTCCCATTGTCCGGCAAATTCTCTCTTCCGGCACTGTCCCAAGGGTGCTGGCCAAAAGAGGTTCAACCTGTAGAGTTATTCCCCATTTTTAGCATACAAAATATTCCTGAAACCTTACTATCACAGGAAATGAATGTTTTAAATGCAACTACTACATGAAATACACAGCTAGAACCACGTAAGTAATTGTGTTTTTTAATAAAAGATATGGGCCAAATTTTCTTGTCAGTTATTTCTATGCAACCCAAATTAAATCAACATGGTTACATGGGTTTAACTGAGAAGAGAATTTAGTCTTCTGCTAGTGCTTTGTATCTTTATTTTATGACTACTATTAATATTGTGCTTATATTTTTCCATACTGTCTCCTACCTGGAGTTGACAATTTAAAAGGTTTTCTGTTTAATTTAATGACACCCTATGTAAAAAAAGAAATAGGAAACAAAATAAGTCAAATTTGATTTAGAGTGTCAATGAACCATCTTTAAAACTCTTAAAAGAATGCTCAAACATTATTAGTTCTTCTACTTTTTCTAGCATTGCTTGACATTTTTAGCATCACCCCTGATTTTTAATGTTACAGAGCAGAGAATTATGAGTCAGATTACTTCGTGTATGAGGTTATAAACATGAGCCATGAATCCTTGAAATCCTTTGTTGTTTTAGGCAGAATACATTTAACTCTCCATTTAAGGTTTAGTCATCCTCTTCATAAGTCTTTTGATAAATGAGGTCATTAAAATTAATACAATATTAAAAACTGCTCTCAATAATTATAATGTTTCACCACTATTTCTTTCCAGATTAAATTTTCTATTTGTTTTATTGTTCCATCCAGAAACTTTAACAAACCTTATTTATAGCAACCCTGAAGCCTTGCAGCTGGTTATAGCCTAAGGCAACCACAATATTCTTGTCTAAATCCTTAATAAATTAAGTTTAAATTACGTAGCATCTTTCTATGGAAAAGTAACTTTTAACATTCTCCATTTTGTTCTGCACCTTATATTTTATTCAACACCTTATATTTAAACATGTTGATTATCTTTTAGTAATCGTATTGCTAAAATGTTGTTTCAGTCCTTTCTAATCCTACCAGGTAATTTGTTTGATAGTCTTAGTAACTTTTCCATTAACAAATTTTACCTGCCATATATTCCCACCCACCCATTAACTGAGTCACTTTATGTTGACAGGTACTGTGGTAAAGGGTTTTCATGCAAGTAAAGGTATTTTTTTCCTCGGAATAAAACAGATGAAATTTATGGAAAGGGTTTTCCCTAAAAGATAGGGTAATATGCTAAAAAAATCTTTTTATTCTAATGACAAGGACTGTGAAGCACGTTGCTATCCCATATTATCCAACCCAGGTTGAATCGTAGACTACTAGAACCAGAAGGCACCTCAAGAGGTCATCAAGTACAGTCCCCTGCCCTTACGGCAGGACCAGGCACCATTTCGATCATCCCTGGGAGATATATATCTAACCTGCTCTTAAATATCTCCAATTCCACAACCTCCCTAGGCAATTGATTCCAGTGCTTAAGCACTCTGGCAGAACGTTTTTCTTAATGCCCAGCCTAAATCTCCCTTGCTGCAATTTCAGATCATTGGTTCTTGTTCTATCAGCAGAGTTCAAGGACAACATTTTTTCCTCCTCCTCCCTTTTAGATATCTGAAAACTGCTATCATGTCCCCTCTGTTTTCTGTTTTCCAAACTAAAACACCATTTTCATTCTTCTTTCATGGGTCATGTTTTCTAGACCTTTAATCATTTTTGTTGCTCTTTTCTGGACCCTCTCAAATTTCTCCAGATCTTTCTTGCAATATGGTGCCCGAAACTGGACATGGTACTCCAACTGAGGCCTAAACAGTGCAGAGTAAAGTGGAAGAATCACTTTTCATATCTTGCTCACAACACTGCTGTTAATGCATGCTTGCATTTTTGGCAACAGTGTCAGACTGTTGACTCATATTTACTTTATGGTCCTCTATGATGCTATATGTACTCTGGTGAGGACTTCCCAAGCTGATTCCCACAGACACTTAATGCATGCGGTTCACACATGTACTTAAACTTATTATGAAAAGTCGAGCATGATTGTAAGTGTTTGCTCAGTTGGGATGGTGGGTAAGCCATGTGTAGAAAGCAGCTCAGAATAGATTCTGTATGACAATTATACATCAATACTGACTTCAAGTGTTATAATCCAAAATCTCTCTGAAACTAAACACTCCACAAACTTTTCATTAGAACCAAAATAGCAACAGATTATAACCAGGTCTATATTGTTCTTTTAAATGTCCTCTACCACAGGCAACAATACACCGTGAGCTTTTCTATGCTAATTTACCGAACATTTTAAGCGAACATAGATCCACTTTGGGATGAAGAATTAACTTGCTCTTAACTTAATGATTCCTTGTTTGTGATGGCTCTTATAATCTTCCTCTCAGCAGAGACCCAATAAACTCCTGTCATGGGCAGCACAAGCTGAAACATGCTGTGAGCTAATTACCTTACATTAGGCATTTCAGAAATTACTGGTACCTAATCTTCTTAAAGCTAATCACTCAGAAAAGAAGGCACCCAGCACATAAACATCACAAGTCTTTATTCTAGAAACAGTTAGGAATGACCCTGATCTGATTAAAAAAAAAAAAATTTGTAGTTCTTCCAAAAATGGACCAGTATATGGCTGCCTTCACTAATTCCATAAAGTTATTGCATTTTATTAGTGACCACCCTTTTTGGTTTTCCCTTCTGATCAACTCTAAAGAGTCAGTTTTCAAATGCCTTTGGAGAGCTAAGTTGCATCCATTTTCAGATACCACAGGCTCTTAAGTCTGAATTTATTAGAAATTTCTAAAAGTTAAATATTTTCAACTGACACATTCTTTAGTTTCAGTGAGCGATAACATTTGCTCTTTTGTTTTGAATTTCTCCTCCTCCCATTCCCTTACCTTTGGCTTAAATCTGCTGAAATAGTATTTTAAAATACTATACTCCCATTCAAACAATATTCTGAGTTCTGCTGGTTATTGCTTCTGCTGCTAATGAGCACAGTAGAAAGTAAACAGTCTACATTCTGAGTGTAATCATAATACTTTGTAATTATACAGCACATTTCTTCTTTACAACACTTTGCAATGTTAACTGAGATCACTTCAACCTAAATTGAATGTTTTCTTGGGAATAAATGTGACCTCTGTTGGCAGTCTGTGTAATTCCAGAAGTAAATGTATTTTTAGTAGGCACGGGGGCGGGGGGGGGGGGGGGGGGCGGGAATCACCATAATTGGAATGCCCCACACTTTGGAAAAGATTGTCTCAATAAACAGATACAAACACTGCCGATCACTCTGACCATTAACTAACATTGGGTTGGGATGTGTTAATGTTGAAGAAAGGAGGGATCTTTGTTCATTAGACCAATAGCCTGATTTGTCTCTCAAATAATTTTATTCTGTCTTTGCTGGAGCCACCAGTGACTTACACCAGTATAAAGTCGGAGAAGAACTGGCCCTTGAAATCACTACTCCACGGCTATTCTGGATTCTACCACTGACTTGTTCCATGAACTTTTGACATATATGCCAAAGTTTGGGGGAGCCGTAAATGCACAGCACCATATAAATCAGGCCCCTAATTCAGTTGTTTAATCATGAAAGTGTTAATCTTAACTGCTCTGTACCTAAGTTAAAGCATTTGTATATTGTGAATATTAGGATAAATTTATCTCACAGGATTGATGAAAGGATTGGCTATGTCTACACAAGAAGCATCTGCCAACAGAAGCGATTGTCACAAGAGATTTCCCAGCAAAACTTCCCTCAGATAGCATCCACACACAACAGCGAATCAAAAGAGCAATTTGCTCTGTCAGAGAGCAGCCAGACTGTCCAGCTCTCTCTTTACAGAATGGCTGACCAGAAGCCCTGCAAACAGGGCTGCCCAGTGAACTGAAAGTTCTGTCTATTGACAAAAGGGCCCTGGAGTGTCTACCCTGCTTTTTTGTTGACAGTTAGGCATTATACCTGAATGTGGAAAGGCACAACGCTGCTGGCGGATGTGCCGTGTTTTGTCAACAGACTGTCAAAGCACATTTTGCATGCAGATGCTCCGTGGGTTTTTCCAATGAGAGGCTGGTTTTGATAGAAAAGGCCTCTCATGTAGACATAGCCCTTGTAAGGTAGTAGAGCTCCTACAACACATAATGTTCCTGCAGAGCAACAGTAGTTCTTCCACAATTAAGATTAACACCAGGTTTTATTTCTTTCTGAAACATTTAAATATTTTGTCTTCAAAACTGGCAGACTAGACCTGGCAGCCACGGTAGAATTTTTCCACAATAATTAATGTGAATTGAATAAAGGGTTCCTGACTGATGATGCCCTAACCATAGATTTGCTCATATTCATGGTCTTCTTATTCTGCTCTGCCAGTTTATAGCCATTAAAAATGTGTAAAATTAAATGAGGAGGTGACAGAAAACAGCTTTTACTGGACTGCTGTGGCTGAAATCCACGATTACTTGATCATAATCAAACTGGAGAAGCCAAATTGGATTTCAGGCCCTGACATGGTCAATACAGATTATCAAATGATTATAGGCGTTCTTAACTTTCCTTGTGTGAAGCAGGGAGGTCAACTTTCAATCTCTCTCCTTGCAGAGGCAGACAATATGTTAACCAATTACTAAGGAGGCCTGTCAATGGAAAATGATTGCATATACTAATTTAATGAGAAAAAACAGTTGTCACCACACATGGAAAATTCTTCTAATGTCTCTTGCCAGGTCCTAATGCAATCTAACAGTGAGTCCACATTACAGGTCCACTTCTATATTAGTCTGCAGAGGATATGAGTCTGTTGCAGCTCTGTCTAGAGTGCTTTAGCTCAAGTTCCAAAGTTATTAGCTTTGGAAGTGTCTAGTTCAGTCTCTTGTGTGGTAGCCAAAGTCTTACTTGTCACACTAGGTTAAGAACAGAAGTTTGGAGATAATTAAAAAGAATAGAATTAATCTGATGACTAAAATGCCTCCCTCCAAAGGCTGTATGTTTTATCTGCAGGCAGCAAGCCTTACTCCTGCAGCCTGGAAGAGATTTCATGAGGTTGGGGGCAGGAAAAATCAGTAAGCAGTTGAAGGGATTCATTCCCCTCTTGCCCGTAGATCTGCGGAACAGTTTAGGAGGTTCATGAGCTCCCAAGGCACTGTGAGACTTAGGGCCCCTTTCTTGCTGAGTAATAAAACACCATGACTAAAATGCTGGCCTCACTGAAGTCATTGATAAAACTGGCATTGACTTCACTGGAGCCAGAATTTCACTCCATATGGTGTTATCAATTAGTAAAGCTTCTACCATGGTACCAGTTGCTCTACTGTTGTAATAAGGGCCTGTTGACTGGTTCACTGACACTTGAAACCAGAACCTTTCCCCTGGGGATGGGGAGGAAATTCTTCAAGGAGATCACATGGAGTTCCTAATTCCTCCAATACACAGTCACCCCACCTCACTATACTTCTGAGAGGATACAATATGACTGTGAGAGAAATATGATAAATTTAAGTGTCTGAATAGTGCAACAATGAGGGCTTGTCTAAACTACCACCTTCCTTCAAAGGAAGGATGGTAATTAGGGTGTTGGGAGTTTACCAATGAAGTGCTGCGGTGCATACGCAACACTGCTTCAAGCAAATTCCACACCCCGTGGCAACTTCGAAGTTTAAACTTCAAAGTACCGACACGTGTCTAGCCGCAGCGCACCTGATGGTACTTCGAAGTAATGGGGCAACTTTGAAGTCCCTTTACTCCTCGGTGGGTGAGCTGTGGCTAGACGCGTGCTGGTACTTCAAAGTTTTAAACTTCGAAGTTGCTGTGGGGGCGAATTTGCTTGATGAAGTGCTGTGTATGCACCTAAGCACTTCATTAGTAAACTCCCAACAGCCTAATTACCATCCTTCCTTCAAAGGAAGGTGGTAGTGTAGACAAGCCCTGAGAGTGTAGGAGAGTTACTTAGGCTATGTCTATACCAGGGAAATAAGTCGATTTCAGATATGCAGTTCTAGCTATGTCATTTGCATAGCTAGAATTGACGTATCGGAATTGACTTATGGCCTTAGTGAAGACCCAGACTCTATAAGCTCACATCAACCTCCCCGACTGCATGCAATAGCATGGAGTACAGGGGCTGACTGCCACCCTCAGAGAGATTGATCTTGCCACATCTTCACTAGACATGCAAATATCAAACTCCAGAAGATCGATCCTGAGCTGGTTTATCTTCCGTTTAGTATGGATAAGCTCTAACAGTGGTTCAAAGGCTTGTAAATAATTTTTTGGGGGTGGGGGGGGGTGGGAAATCACATGAATGTGTTCAAGATGAGATGTTCAAAACGTGTGAAATGTGCAAGGTTTTTGTGTCTTTTTTAAAATATGAAGCACTCTTTCTTGAGATACATAATGTAAAAATGCATCTTCAATAAGTTCCTAATTCAAAAGTAATCAATAGAGATGTATATTAGACAATGGTATTAAGACTGATCATATTTATCTGATTTTTCAAAGGTACTTCTGAGTCACTCAGTCCTTTAGAGCTACCGATGCCCACAAACATATTACATAACATGGAAAAGTCCCTGCTCTGATTTATTATCGCTGCTGTATCTGCTAAGGGTATTGCAGGGTGCAAGAAGACATTGTGATGGTCAAGAGTGCAGTCCGACCCCTCTGTGAACCCTCAGGAGAATTCCAAACAGACCAGTCTGTGCAAGGTGAAAAGCTGCTAAACAAGTATCCTGCCAAGGCAAACAGCTGCAAAACAAAGTACGATCGCGGAAACTTCAAGGCTACGCAGGCAGTAGGCCACAAGAGATAGTAAGAGTAGTGCATAGGCAATTTTAAGCAATTTTATGTAAATGAGTTTAAGCTCTATTAGTTAGTATTAGGAGGCCCGTTATAGAGCTTCTCCCCCGAGCGAAGCTCCGACGCATCGGGTTTTCTCCCCACTAGTGACTGCGGCGTTTCCGGGGCTCCCGTCGCGGGTGTCACGCTTTCAATAAACCAAATATAGCACTCCTTTTCTGGATGCAGCCTCGTTTCTGGGGAACCCGAGCCTGGTTGGTTACAGGTATATTCTCCAGTGTCTGGCATTAAGACTCCAGCATCAATTAGTGGAATGAAACTAACCACGTCACCAGCCTTTCACTAAAGCTTTAAAACACACTAAAAAGTCAGAGGAAAAATACCTATTTACCATGGATTACACTGCTACAGTATTGGATTCATTAGTGTTAAAGACAATAGTAGAAGTTCTGCAACAAATAGATCAGAGACTTCCAGAGATCTGCAAGAGACAATAAATGGTAAACTTTGAGCTGCAGGATTCCTAGGCAAGAGATTTCTTCAAAAGCACGTGAAATCTAGCAGCAGCTTGACATTTGTAATTAAGATCACTGCTGTTTTGATGTGCCACCAGTAAAAACTCTGAGGCTATGTTTACACCACAGCAATCTGTCCTGCCAACAGAAATTACAGTTGGAAGAGATCTTCTGGCAACATTTCTGTCGATAGATCATGTCCACACACAAAAGCAGATCAAAACGGCAATCGCGCTGTCAGAGATCAACCAAACTGCACAGCTGCTCTCTTAATAGAACGGGCAACCAGAAGCTCAGAAAACTGGGCTGCCTGGTGAACCAGAAGCTGTCTGTTAACAGAGGGCTCCCCATGGCATCTACACAGCTTTTTTGTCAACAGAAAATGTCAGCAAAGGCATTATTCCTCATCATGGCGAGACAGAACACCACCAGCAGAAATGCCGAGTTTTGTTGACAGACTGTCGACAAAACACATTTTGTGTGTAGATGCTCTGCGAGTTTTGTCAACAAAACTTTCTAGTATAAAAGTAGCCTGAAATAGACAGAATAACTAACCAAGGCTCTGTCTACACTAAAGACATTACAAAGGCATAGCTGCACTGTTGCAACTGCGCCACTTACCCGTAGCTTGCTATATCCTATCCTCTTCCACTGGCATGGTTAACCACATCCAAAGAGCCAAGGTAGCTATTTCAGTGGGAGGGTGTCTCCTGTCAACATAGCACTGTCCACACTGGCACCTCTGTGGGTAAAACTTTTGTCAGTCCTGGGATTTTCTTCATGCTCTGACCAAGAGAAGTTTTCCAAACAAAAGTACTGTTGTCGACAAAACCCAACAGATAGAAAAGAAAATGAATCTTTGAACAATGCGTAATCCTGAATTATTGTATGGCACTTTTAATCTGTGCAGCTCAAAGATGTTTACAGAGGGTTTTGAATGTTATCCTCACTTAACTGATAGGAAAATTAAGGCACAGAAAGATGCAATTATTTGTCTTATTTGATACAGCAGGTCAGTGTTTGAGGTGAGATTAGGACCATGCCATTTTTCTACTCTACTGAAGTGCGAGTATACTATGATCTGGATAGGTTGTCTGGGAATGCAAGCAGTTTAGTCACCCACCCTCTTCATTTTAATGTTTTCTTAGATATGATAACATTCAGTAAGTGGAGGTAAGAGAAGATAATTGAGAGCCAGGGAGTCTCTTCTCTGCTCTATGTACTTACTGTGTGATTGAAAAGCCAGCTGACCTCTTTATTCTTTAAAACAACGGAGAATAAATGCCTGCCTCATGCGGTTTTGTAAACATCAGTTACTGATATTTTAAAGTGCAAAGTGGAAAGTAATATTATGTTTAATAGCTAACCTCAATTTCCCATGGTGCAGATTAATCCCATTACTTTTTTCCTCCTCTAGAGACCAATTTATCCCCATCCTCTTTCTAGCAGCCCTTCTCATATTTTAAAACTGCTGTTAGATGCACTTCACAGTCTTCTGTTCTCAAGACTAAGCATGCCCAGGTTCTTCTACAGTCCCTCATAGATCAGCTGTTCTAAATCTTTTATCAGTTTGGTTGCTGTCCTCTTGAGACTCTCCAGTTTATCCCTGCCTTACAGTTTGGTGTCCCAGGCTGGACATTACTCCAGCAAAGGCTTCACCAGTGCTGATTAGAGCAGGATACTTACCTCCTTTAGCTTTCATATGATACCGCTGTCAATGCAGCCCAGAATATTAGCCTTTTTCACAGCTGCATCACATTGTTGATGCATATGCAATTTGTGATTCATTCTAACCTCTACTTCCTTGTCAGCAGGATTAAAACTAGCCAGTGATTTCTCGTTTGGTGGTTGAGCATTCGACTTTTCCTTCCCAAGTGTAGTACATAAAACCTGTCCTTAATCACTTTCATCATGTTGATTTCAGGCTAATTATCTCCTTTTTGATGACCGTATTGAATTCTGATAATGTCCTCCAAAGCTCTTGCAGCTTCTCTCAGTTTGGTCCTACCTTGAAACCATATTCTTCACTCCATTATCAAAGCATGAATGACTAGTACTGGACCCAGGACAGATCATTGCAGAACTCCACTAAAGACAGCCTACTACTTTGACAGCAAAACATTCATAATTACTCTTAATTATGGTGTTTCCACCAGTATTGCACCCACCTTGTGGCCTTGATGAAACTAGTACATTTCCCTTACTAGTTCATGAGAATGTCAAAAACCTTACTAAGATCCAGATATCCTATCTACATCCTCCACCATGTCTTGGCCAGTATTCCTGTCCAAGAAGGAAATTAAGCTGGGTTAGCAAGATATTGATAAATCCATGTTAGTTATTACTTATTACCCTCTAGATGGTTAAAGTTGCTTGTTTAATAATTTACCAATGTATCTTTCCAGGTACTGAATTTAGGATTGCTGGTCTATAATACTCAGAGTTGTCTTTATTCCCCCTTTAAGAGGTGCTATATTTTTCCTTCTCCAGTCCTTTGGAACCTCAACAATCCTCTGTGAAGTCCACATGAAAATGGCTACCAGTGTTAATATAGATTCATCTTGTTTTTTACATACACTTGATTAATTTCATCAGACTCTGCTAACTTGAATAGATTCATTTTAGCTAAACAGTGTTTAACCTGTTCTTTCCCTAGCCTGTCTTGAATTCCTTCCCTTTTGTTAATATGATTTGTTACATATCAGGTTACTGTTATCTTTTCTAGTGAAGCATTAAATACCTTAGGCTTGTTGGTGCCATTGATTAGGCCTTTCCTGCTAAGTAAGAGACCTAAAGCTTCCTAGGTCTTCTTGCTCCTAGTGTGTTTATAAAATCTCTTACAGAATCACAGAATTGTAGAAGTGGGAAGGGCCTTGATAGATCGTCTAGTTCAGTCCTGCCCAGGTTCTACTTAGACTGCCCTTCCTGCAATTAGCCTATTGTATTGCTTCTTGTCCTAGCCTCAGAAGCTGAAAAGAATAATTTACTCCCTCCTCCTTGTAACTAGCTTTTATGTACTTGAAAACTGTTACCATGATCCTCCTCCATCTTTGCCTTTTACATCCCTTGCTTGTAACTCTTTTTGTGCCTTAGCCTTTCTGCTTGTCCTTATAGGGTCATACTATTATTTCGTAAGTTACAATCAGTCCTTTAATATTGCTAAAGGTAAAATCTTAATTGGTTCTCCTGTTATCTATTAGCATTAGGCCTTTCTGAGACGCCTCATCATGAAAAGTCTATTTAGGTCACTTCATTAACAGTGGAGAAGATTTACCTTTTGAATATTCTTCTTTCTTTCTGGAGAGAAAGGTCATTACAAAATATTATCAACCAACTGGCCAAAATGAATGATAATTGTTTATCTAGTCAAAACTAGCACCCAGAAGCCAGATATCACAATCCAGTGTTCCCACCAAAACACCCTCATAATGGCATGAACTGAAGTAATTCTTATCTTGAACACTCTGGATTAAAGTTTCCTGTGGATCAACAGACCAAAACTCCCGCATCCCTTTCTTAAAATTAGTTAAAGGAATAAATGAGAATGATACTATAAGAATGATTTCTAGTCTGATAACAAAACACTTTAAAATAAAGTGCAATGCAGAGCAACAGTATTTTTCTGGAAATTACATTGTGGATCACAGAGATTCTCTTATCTCACAGCAATCTCATAAGGAATAGCATCAGTCTGGCAGCATCTGATTTTCATTCATTCCTGGAGACACTGCCAGATGGAGTTATATAAAATATTCTCTGCAATATTGGAAAAAACACAAGTAGTTGAAGGGCCTGGTCTTGCAGACCCTGTCGGTTAGGGGAACCAGATACTTCTCCCCAAGACCCCTTGTCCAAACCAGAGGATGTGATGGTTTCTTACAACCCAGAGTTCCTCCAGGAAATAAGAGCAACAAGACAATACTGTGATGTATGAGCCAAAGAGCAACTGGCCCACACCAGGCAAATGGTGAATGGACCCACAGGTGCAGAGCATTCAGGTGACGTTTCCTGCTCCCTGTATGCTGTGACTGAATCACTGCGTGAGTCTCCAAGGGCACAAACTTTATTAGAAGGACCAATAATTAGCTTCCACCAAGAACCAAAACTTGTATCTATTACCTAACATGGCACCCACTTGTGAGTCCCCTTAAGGCTTTGTTGGTGGCACTGCAACCTGCCGGTAGGGTTGTGGCCTGTCTTCCTAGCCCATAAAGGGTTACTACACCAAGAGTCTTGAGTCTAGGGGAGGGGGTGGAATTTTTTCCTCTATTTGTGGCCACTAACCAATAGAAAAAAAATCACAGGCCACAGACAGTCCCATGGGGGAGGAGGGGCATGGAGGATTGCGTTGGGGTCAAAAGTGAGGAGTTCAGCATGTGGGAGGAAGCTCTGGGCTGGAACTGAGGGCTGGAGTGGGGCTCGGGATAAGGAGTTTGGGGTGCACAAGGGGGTTCTAGGATGGGCAGGAGTGGGGCCTGGGAGGGAGTCTGGGTGTAGGTGGGGGTTATGACCTGTGGCAGGGGCCTTGGGGTGGGGGTGCAAGGTCTGCGAGGGAATTAGAGTGCAGGCTCTGGCCAGGCAGTACTTACCCCAGTCAGCACTGCAGCGGGGGCTAATTGCAGGTTTACTGCCTGTGTTAGCACTAGACTGCTCATGGAAATGGCTCCCCTGTCCAGCCCCTAGGCAGAATGACCAGGTGACTCCACATGCTGCACACTGCCCATGCTCCAATACACCCCCACTGCTCCCATTGGCCACTCTTCCCAGTCAATAGGAGTTGCAGAGCTGGGGCTGGGTACCAGCATGTGGTTTTCCTGATCTCCCTTGTGCCTAGGGGCTACAGAACAGAGATTTGCTGCAGGCTGGATGTAATGAAGCAGTGGGTCAGAGGTTCCCCATCCACACTTTAATTTCTTCCTTGAGGGGACAGTTTAGTATTCACCACAGAACTGCTTTGTAACACAAACAAAGCTATTCCTCTGACCAAAGGAGGTTGCAGAGATTCAGCAGACCCAGACCCACACCCCAGTCACCAACTGGTTTCCATAGCCCTGCAAACACCCAGGTCTTTCAGCTCTCATAGGAATCACTTGACTTCTACCCAGCTGGATCTGATAGTTCCCTCTTCCAAGCCCAAATGCCTATTCTTAAAGGGACTCTGCCTCTGAATGAGACTCACCATTCAAGGGACAGACCACACTGTTACATTCCCAGGGGCCTTCCCCACTTTAGAAATGAAACTTTCCCACAGCTTGCATGGACCCAATGAGAAGTGGGAGAACTTCCCAGATGTGGTCACTCACATCTAGGTGCAGCAAGGAGTCCTTGCTGTGGACCACCAGGTCGACAGTCAAAAAATTTATGATGTTGAAAATGAGCCTTCCTCACCCATTAGTACAGCTTATAAAGATGCCATTCTCCCTCTGCCCCATATGCATTAATTAATTTTGCACCCCAACACATGCACTGCTTGTAGGTAAGTGTTTTTGCTCTGTGGCACCTTTGATTGCATCTTCGTGAATTTAATGCGCTTTCTTCCCCCCATCATCTGTGTCACATCCCCACAGGTAGCATTTGCATCCAGAGTAGGAATTTAGCTTCTTGCTCATACGGGAAGCTATGGCACCCAAGTGGCCTGACTTTTCAGTGCTTAACTCTGGCCTACAATTCAAAGCCTTAGTAAGATATCTAGCCCTGTGCCAACAACACCCAGAAGATGTTTGTCCTACTCTAGCACACTCTTGACAGGACCATCTTTTGTCTTTCAGATCAGAGGTATTTTTGAAAATCCCATGGCCCCATAATTCACCGTATGTGCCAAATAATGTTTCATTTAGGTGTCTCTAGCTTTGAAAATTTTCGTCTTCAAGCTAAACATAACGGCCACATTTACACTAGCAAGTTCTTCTGAAATATTTTTCGAAAGAAGGGACTCTTTTAAAATATCCAGCAGAGCGTCTACACACAAAAAAGCGTTCTTTTGAAATTAAATCAAAAGAACATGGTGCTCCTTTCAAAAGCACACTTCCACTCCCGTTTCAAGAAGAGCACCTTCTTTCGAAAGAAAATATATGTAGATACTTCGCGGGCCTTTTTTTCTGAGTCCTCATGGCACCTGATTTTTTCAATCCCTGGCCTGTCCTTTCAAAAGAGTGAGGGCTGTGTGGACACTTTCTTTTGAAAGAGCAGATCATTCTTTTAATCCACCCTTTTGTGTGTGGATGCACTCTTTGGAAAGAATTCTTTTGGAAGAGATCTTCTGAAACGACTTCTTTTGAAAGATCACTGTAGCATAGATATAGCCATGGTACAGCGATACATTTTCACTGGTTATTCAATGCCATCCCTAATCATTTTTCTTCTCTCACTTTCTCTGTCTTTTAGTATGGGTACAATGGTGTGGACAATTTGTCAGAGATTAAATTATTAAATTTAAACCAGCTGCTATGAAAACTTTTTTATTTTTAAAGACTAAGCTGTTTTGTTTTAGCGCCTAGTCTCATTAATAGGGCAATTGCAAAATCAAATCTGGCCAAAAAGTCCCATTCTACTGCTATGAATAGCTTTCAAGTAAATCAGGTTTCCTCTTGATCTTACAGTAATCTGGCATTTATGCAAGACACTCAAGTTTCGCTTAAAGGATGGTGCTCTCATTGTTTTGCATTTTCTAAACTAGGTAAAAATGGAAGGTTATTACTCATTTTCCAAATAAAATAAAATATAGTTTGTCAATCTGTGAACTGATTTAAAACAAAGAATTGCCAAATAAGTTGGATAGGGTACAGTAGTGAAATACCACAGTTTATTTTAGGCTTGTACAAATGGTAAGATAAGGTGTTTGTCTATATTCTCTGCGTGCGGTTGGCAGAATTTAAAATACATTACAACCATTATACTAAATGTGCAGGGATGCACTGTACTATAACCTACCACCAGAAAGTGACAAGCAATTTCAAATATCACACCCACTTTCTCTTCTACCATTTCCCTCATTCTTGCTCTTCTAACTTTCCATTCTTCCCACAATTTTAGATATCAGTGAAAAAGTGATTTCCAGGATACGCTGGAGATCATCAGCCTCAGACTGTTTGAAACTGGGTGGGATGAAATTCCATAACTGCAGGTCCCTCCGAGACATAGTTGTATCAGTGGTCCCATTGCAATGACACTGCTATTGTCTAGCTGGATCACCTTTGCTGATCTGTTGTATGGTAATATGGCACAAGGAGCGAGGTGGTCTCTGTTGGTTAGGTAGCTAATGGCATCTTATTGTGAAGCCCTGTGTTCTCAGGCACCCTCCACAGCCTTTGCAATTGTTATTAACTAGCAAACACTCCCCAGAAGAAAGGAGGACCAACCTTCAATTGGAAATGATCACGTATATTAAGACAAGTTGTAGTTTTACTATATACATAAACTGGCTGAGCCTACCCGCATGTGAACAGAAAAGCCAGTTCCCATGATTTCTGAGAGAGAGGCTGACAAAAAGAAGTGTAAATTCCACCTTCCTATGCCACTGGAGTCTTCTGCATTCCAGGAGGGATTTGTACCACCTCTCTCTCTTCCCAGGCACCACTGTGGGAAGAGGCTATTAGGTTGTAATTGACACCTTTGGAGCCATACTTGTAGGCTGCTTGCAATGTTGACTAGGGCTGAGTGAGTAAGTGATTTTTCAGTTGAGTGGCTGAAAATAAATTAGGCCTAAAATAAATTAGGTTGTTTTTCAAATCCAATCATCATAATCAGGGATTTCTCATCAAAATTTTTTTTGTTTGGGTCAAGCAAAATATTGTGAACATGGATTCAAAGTAACATTTTCCAAATGTTTATTTTCAGGGGATTTTTGCCAAAACTATTCACCAAAATAAGCTCAGATTCAGTGCCCTGAAAAATGTATTTTCTGTCTAATAGTAAATTTGCCAAATAAAATAGTCTCAGCTCTAGTTCTGACTGAGCTCAGTGGCAGCTTTTGTATCTCTGCCCACTTTCCTAGCCAGAATGGCCAGCTTTCAGAGCTGCTTCTTCTGGACCCACCATTACAGTTGAGGAATTGCAGCTGTGCAAAAAATTCTATTGTCTTTTCTCTCAATAGGACCTGTACCCTGAGTTAAGGGGCAGATACCAAAACACCCCTGGGCCAAACGTGGCCCAGAAACTGCATTTGATGGAGTTCTCTGATCTTACTAGAAAAAGATGCAAGCATTTCGTCCTATGTTTGAGTTTGTGGCTCTGGTAGGCAATGGCTGGCACATAATTTCTTCTTTCCCTTCTCAGTTTTCCCAGTTACTAGGAAATGTCTCTATTTTTTCATTTGGACTCCTAATTGTATCACACACAGCCTCTGTCTACACTAGGGAGTTTTGTTGACAAAACCCGCAGAACATCCACATTCCTAAGGTGTTCTGTCACCAATAAAGCAAAAGAAGACAACACTTTTGCTGACAGTGTTCTGCCACTCCCCCTTGAGGCAGAACAAAACTGGTCTTCGCCTACAAAAGCTTATGCTCCAAAATATCTGTTAGTCTATAAGGTATCACAGGACTTCTTGTTTTTTCTGCTGACAGATTCAGTCAACAGAAAGCTAGTCTGGACAGACAGGGCTTCCAGGACACTGGGCAGCCCAGTCTGCTGTGCTCCTGGTTGGCTGTTTTGTTGAGAGAGCAGCCGGACAGTCCAGCCTGGCAGTCTGGCCATGATCTGTCAACAGAAGTTCTGTCCAACATGTCTGTCAACAGATTGCTGTAGTGTAGACATAGCCATATAACGGAAAAATTAGGAATTAAATAAAGACACTACAGTTTAGTCAGTCATCTCCTTGAGATCTTATTCCAAGTAGCAAACTCTTAGTACAAACTCACTTATTTCCTCTTTTCCCTTCACTTTTGACTTTTACAGTGTAAAATTTGTAAAATTTTCAAAACCGCTTAAAGGATTTAGGAGCCTAAGTCCCATTTTCAAAGGCTCCTTAGCCTAATTTCTTTGAAAACTCATCTTAGGAGGCTTTGAGAATATTGCAGAGCATCTTTTGTTTTTTTTCCCCAAACTCAAGATAACTGGGGTTACACAATCCTCTTTTCAGATGTAATGCTTGTATGTCATCAGTACTTTAAACTAGCATTGGAGAGATTGCAAAGAATATTTATAAATATATGTCCCCAAAACAGTGGATTTTCAAATATAGAGAGGTTGTTTTAAAGCACTGTTTCTTGTTTATCATAGTCATTCTCTCATGTCCTGTCCTGAATCCCTGTAATTTTGCAGTGGTAACAACAACATCTTGTCACTTAATGAAAGGTTTTCAATAGATCTCAGTAGTGTGTGTCATATGTATAGCAGTAGTCAACTCTTCCACAAACATGAAGCAGATAAGTGCACTAGAGTTTAGCATACCATGCTGTCCATATCAGCTATTGGGTCATTGCTATCCCCTCTTGGAGAATTTCTGAGTATACTTTAATTGCTATGATTGTACGAGCAATAGATTATATAGATCACAATATTCAAATGTAATTTACAGCATCATCCTTCCATTATTAATGCTTTATACTATATTTCCAATGGTCTAATTTTGTAATTTAGCTTACATTCATCAACTTTTTGTTCTACTCTAAAGTATCTAGAAGTGTTCCAGATGTTTTATGGTACAGATGAAAACACTTGTTGCCTCCTCCAAAGATCTTCAAAACTCTCCTAAAACCTCCCCATGCCTGGTCTGGATTTCAATGGCTGGTCAGATGCTCAGCCAGCTAAGTCCCAATGCTGAGTGTGAGGCAGCTGGGCTCCAAGCTCACGCCTAAGCCATGGTGGAGTGCAGACTAGGCATTCTCCTGCTTATCATGTCTTCTGAGTGCAGATCCAGTAGTCCCAGTCCTCTCACCTAAACCCACACAAAATCTGTTGATGGTGGTGCCAGCACCGTCCTTCTTGTGCTCCTTATCACACTGCTTAACACATTCACAGTGAATGTGGGAGACCCTGAGTTGAACTCCACCCTAGCTGAGGTGGTGTCTGGACTTGCTTTGGGGCTTCCCCCTCTCAGGGAGCATGCCCTCACTACTGGTCTGTGGGATATTCAGGGGAAGGTCCTTTTTCAGACTATTCTGTACGACCTATTTGTGTGTAAATACTTATTGATTCATTGGAGACAAGGGACTGAAAACCAGGTTCTCTCCTTCCACATGGATGCCCTAACCAGTGAGATATATCATCATTTCCACTTTCTGTGACTCAATTGATACTTGATTGTGTGTACACAATGGATAAGCTTCTGCCAGAAAAACTGAGGAATTTCTGCCCCAAAATACCTAATAGCCTTGAGGCCCCACTTCAAGTCCCTGCTCTACATCAGGCACACAATGCATTTACACCTGGATCTCCTGAATCCTAGTTGAGTGCTCTAATGACTAGGGGAAAAAAATCGGGGGGGCGGGGCATTGCCATCATCCCCTCTACTGTGGTTTTAATTAAAAATAATTAACTTGGGTTATGTGGCTGAATCCAGAAGTGCATATACTGCTGTGAACCCTGAGTGGAGAGGACTTCTAACTCTCTTTGAGGAGTTGGGATTACTCCTAGTTCCTCTTTTTTTTCCCCCTCTATTGGCCATCTTAGGTGGGTGCCACCTCACGAAGCTTATTTTAATGAATCCCATTTTTAAACAGCCAACACTCCCCATGCTTTGTACAGGGAACCAGAACACCTAAACCAGGGTTGTGAATTCCACTGAGCAGCAGAGCACCATGTGACCCTTGCCACATCAAAGTCCTCCTTGGGAATCCCATCCTCAGAGCACAGAGACCAATGTGGAGAAAATCAGAGACATCCAAGAGTGGATTGGCATCATCTGAGGATCTGAATGTTAGAGACACCAGAGAGGAGGAAATGTAATGAGATGATCAAAACAAACTGTAGTTTTCAATAGCTGGAATGAGAAAAGAGATCTGGATTTTTGAAACATGTCAGAGGAAGAAACGGTGACATTTAAACATTAGCATTTTAGGTGGACTTGAGCATATTTTTAAGTACTTCGCTGAACTCAAGCACGTGCTTAAAGTAAATATATGCTGGCATGTTATGGTGAATAGGGGGTAAGTGTCAATGTGCAAACTGGATCTCCAGACGTAGCCCCCAGTTAGTGGGGAGATGAAGAGGAAGAATTCTAAGAAGATGCCCAGGTTATGAGCCTCACTGACAGTGGTGTCAGCAGCAAGAGAGTGTTTCGTGGGAAAACCAGCTCAGTTTCCAGCCATGTGTTTGTTCGTGGGATACCCAGAGTAACAGGGTGGATTGCCTTTGGGCTGGAGAACCTGGGGCCAAGCCAACTCTGATTACACAGCAGTTACTCTCAGGTGGAGTTTAGACAACCAGCCATGAAGAGATGGAAGTAGCTGCAAGAAGGCAGAAGCAAGGAAGTTTATTGTGAGAGGAGTGGGAGTTTCATTAAATAGTTTCATTGGCTTAGAAGTGATCCAAGCCCAAGAGGCTGTTCTGAAAACAGATACAAGTTGAATCTCCGAAATCGGGGACTGTCTACTCTGACAACATCCATGATGACCAGGAGCCAGCTCAGTCTGGCTTCTGGGATCCCTGGCTGGAACCAGTCAGCTGCAGCAAGGGTGGGAAGTCTGCGGGGGCCAGGAAGCCAGCAAGGTCTGTGCCATGGTCGCCAGGAAACTGCAGCCAGGGCTGAGAAGCCAGACTGTTTGGGGAGCCACAGTTGGAGCCAGGAAGCTGGTGGCAACTGGGGATCTGCAGCTGGGGCTGGGAAGCTGGTGGTGGCTGGGGAGCAGGATTCATGTCTGGAGCCAGGGCTGGGAAGCTGGAAGCAGCTGGGGGCCAACTGGCTGGGTCTGGTAGCTAGAAGTGGGCTGGTGCCCCACTGGAGAGACCAGGAGCTGAGTCAGTGGCCATTAGGGGACCACTGACTTCCCCTGACCCAACAAAACCCTGGTTCCGGACCACTCAGATCCGTAGGGTGCCAGACCAGAGAGACAGAACCAGTCCATGATTCTGAGAGTTGCTCAGTCACAAAAATTAGATGTCTTCAAAAGACAGACAGTAATTTCTAATTGACAAAATTATAATATTAGTCTTCATCCTTAAACTTAGATCTCTTACTTCACTGGTTCTTGTTGATAAATCCTGTGAGCCTAGAGGGGATTTATAATTCTGGTAATTGCACCAGATGATTAGTACCTACAGAAGCAATCACTTACAGTACATCACCTGCAGATTGATGAACAATTTATTATCAAGAGCTTAATTGCTGTAATATATAATACATTCTTGTAGCAGACACACATACACCTAGCTACCTTGTACATCTATATAAATATATGACATTAAAATTAGGAAAGAATGGAAGCTAGAGGTTTAGACAAGACTTTGCAATGCTGGCAGTTTGAGTACTTCTGTTAGATCGTCTTTAGTCTAGAGGATTGAAACTGGGTCCTTCCACAAGACATTTAGGAGTCCTGTTCTTTAGCCTAAAATGCCATTAACATTGTATTCCTCCATTGTCAATGTTTATTTAACCGAGGAAGTAGAATGGAATGTGTGCATATATATAAATGTTTAGACCTGGAAGATAAGTCAGGTTTGTTTCAAATAGAGTCTGGAGTGAAGATTAAGTTTTGGTTGATTCTTACTTGAATGTTATCAGCTGATGATCTTTTATTCTCAAGGAGCCCCATGTCTCCTTCCTAAGCCAGGATATGCGAGACTGGAGCTTATGGATTCAGTGAATCTAAGCCAATACTTGAGCATGCACAGCCCACTATAAACCTGGGTTTGCAATTGCTGACTTGGGTCTCACAGCTGTGCTAATGTGTCTGCTACATGGCACAGACCTAATTCAGGTCTACAGTTTCACCTGCATCTACAATGCCAAATGACAGGCTTCGACTTGGACAAGCAGAGTCTTAGAATCTCGGCCCTGAGTGCTTGATGACTCAAATTGGAATGTTAGAAGTGGGGCTTGGGTTCAGAACTAAGGCTGACCTCAGGCTCAGTGTGCTGGGTAGACATAACTTAATATCCCAGAAGTGATCATTTCGTCTGAGGAGAGGATTGGTGCCCAAAGGATACTGGCAGTTTACTGTGCATGGAGGAGAAAACAAAACGTCACAGGCAAGATGAACAGACAGAAAATGAAAATCTTCTGTTTTGATATAAAAGAAGCAAGGTATAGGCAGTGATAGTGCAAGATACCCAACTGGTGGAATCCAATGCCATCTTTAATCATTTTTCTTCTCTCACTCTCTCTCTCTTTTAGTATGGATACAATGTGGTGGACAATTTGTCAAAGATTAAATTATGAAATTTAAACCAGCTGTTATCAAATCTTTTTCTTTATTTTTAAAGACTAAGCTATTGTGTTTTAGCACCCAGTCTCATTAATATGGTGATTGTGAAATCAGATCTTGCCATAAAGTCCCATTCTACTGCTATGAATAGCTTTCAGGTAAATCAGGTTTCCTCTTGATTTTACAGTAATCTGGCATTTTTGCAAGAGACTTAAGTTTCACTTAAAGGATGGTGCTCTCATTGTTTTGCATTTTCTAAACTAGGTAAAAATGGAAGGTTATTACTCATTTTCCAAATAAAATAAAATATAGTTTGTCAATCTGTGAACTGATTTAAAACAAAGAATTGCCAAATAAGTTGGATAGGGTACAGTAGTGAAATACCACAGTTTATTTTAGGCTTGTACAAATGGTAAGATAAGGTGTTTGTCTATATTCTCTGTATGCGGTTGGCAGAATTTAAAATACATCACATCTATTATACTAAGGCTACGTCTACACGTGCAGCCAACATCGAAATAGCTTATTTCGATGTTGCGACATCAAAATAGTCTATTTCGATGAATAACGTCTACACGTCCTCCAGGGCCGGCAACGTCGATGTTCAACTTCGACGTTGCTCAGCCCAACATCGAAATAGGCGCAGCAAGGGAACGTCTACACGTCAAAGTAGCACACATCGAAATAGGGATGCCAGGCACAGCTGCAGACAGGGTCACAGGGCGGACTCAACAGCCAGCCGCTCCCTTAAAGGGCCCCTCCCAGACACACTTGCACTGAACAACACAAGATACACAGAGCTGACAACTGGTTGCAGACCCTGTGCCTGCAGCATAGATCCCCAGCTGCCGCAGAAGCAGCCAGAAGCCCTGGGCTAAGGGCTGCTGCCCACGGTGACCATAGAGCCCCGCAGGGGCTGGAGAGAGAGCATCTCTCAACCCCCCAGCTGATGGCCGCCATGGAGGACCCAGCAATTTCGACGTTGCGGGACGCGGATCGTCTACACGGTCCCTACTTCGACGTTGAACGTCGAAGTAGGGCGCTATTCCTATCTCCTCATGAGGTTAGCGACTTCGACGTCTCACCACCTAACGTCGAAGTTGGTGCCGCTACTTCGAAGTAGCGTGCACGTGTAGACGCAGCTTAAATGTGCAGGGGTGCACTGTAGTATAACCTACCACCAGAAAGTGACAGGCAATTTCAAATATCACACCCACTTCCTCTTCCACCATTTCCCTCATTCTTGTTCTTCTAACTTGCCATTCTCTGCACAATTTTAGATATTGGTGAAAAAGTGATTTTCATTCATTAATCCTTGTATTGTTGGCCTCTTCTGCAAGACTGTTGTGAAGTTGACAAATGGTGTGATTTTGAACAGCGGTTCATTGAAAAATGAAATGAAGGCTGCCAAACTCGTTTCTCTCAAGCCATTATGATTTGGTATTAATTCTAGGTTATTGTTAATCTGGATTGGATTAGAACTGAGATTTGTTATTTTACCTGGATAAATCTGCTAGTCCCCTTTTGCACTCATTGCTTTAGTATCTTTCAAAATCCTGGAGATGAAACCAGCAAAATATCTTTCAAACAGTCACAATACTTGTACTTTAATTTTGTACTAAATAATACTTTAATAATTGTACTAAATTGTACTAAATTAACTTTCAGGTCCACCCAAACCACACAAGGTACAGGACTCATGGAAAAAAGAGAATGGTAGCAGTAAAGTTGTCTTTCCCTGATCCAGGAGTCCCATGAGGGTTGAAAGAAATATCCACATAATTTACAATATCCAAAGGCTGCTCCAAATTTTTCTAGCTGGAACAGAAGGCTTGATTGTAGTATTGGATATGCATACATCAGTCTATTTAGCACAGGTAACAATAGTAATGAAGATATGCAGGCATGGCCTTAGTGTGGAGTAGCAGTACATTTATATATCCAGGAGGTGCCTACTGATACAATTAGCTTGTTCTGCCATGTCTTCCTGGACTAGCTAGATTACATTTATAGAGAATGGAATTTAATATATACTTAAATAAATAAATAAATATATATATATATATATATATATATATATATATATATATATATATATAATATAATTATAATATAATATATTTAATTTAATATATACTTAAATAAATATATATAATATAATTATAATATAAATAAATATAATATAATATAAATATAATATATATGTAATGGAATGGGGCATTCTGTCAATGACCTAAAGGTATGTGTGTTAATGAAGAGGAATTATAGCACCGTTCTGGAAAGAGAAGCAGCCGAGCTGGCTTTTATATTCAAATTCGGCACATTAACACATGGTTTAAATTGTGATGGGAACTTTCTGAGTCACTATAGGGGCTTGTCTGCATACTTGGCTCAGTCTAATTCTTGACCTTCCCCCCACCCCTCCACTCTCTGATTTGCTCACCTTGATTATCTTTTTCTGATTTGTCCTCCTTGCTTACTGTTTTTGGTTCTCTGTGCCTTAAATATTGAGTCTGTTCTGGTCTGGCTATGGTCTGAAGAAGTGGGTCTGTCCCACGAAAGCTCACCTAATAAACCATTTTGCTAGTCTTTAAAGTGCTACTTGACTGCTTTTTGTTTTGATTTATAGAGAGTATGCTCACCTGCACTACAGTGACACTTTGTGTGTGCTGTGTAGCTGTATCCTTACAGACATTCTGCATTCCCTCTTCACCACCAGAATCAAGTGAAGTGGAGAAGGGACACCAGAATAGAGATTTTAAACTATTTGCTATCGAGTGATCCGTTCTTTCAGTGAATTTGAATGCGTTGCTAAGTACTGTTTGGGGTACTTAGAATGAACATGAGAACCAAACTGATTGCATCCTTGCTTCTGCATGGAAAGGTAGATAATGAAACAACAGACAGTTTCTGCTTTCGTCTTACATAGTCCAATCCTGAGTATACTTTCATCACCTAAGAAAAGTCTAAATGCAGCATTTCAGTGCTACACGAGAGAATTTTGCATGCCCAGCACATCTCAATGAAATCTAGGGTTCCCCCCAAACTCGCCAGTGCAACTCTGTGCACCATAATAATTGAGGGGAGAGTGAAGGTATTTGAGGCATTTTACAATGAATCAGGTCTTGTGAGATGCTGCGAGAAGCCAGCGAGTTACTTAGAGAATGTTGATTAACAGTGGGAGAACAGCAATTCCTAGAGGACGATCATCACCCTGAAGAATGAGACCAACAACATTAATCCACTATGGGCAAATGCTGTGCTGGGGGCAAGGGTTACCTGATCTACACCACCAGCCACAGGCCAGCTATGTAAGTTGAAAACTGTGAAGTGAAACAGTTTTAGGATTCCTCCTCTCTGCCTTGCTGACCTGAGCTTATTTTCCTACAGATTAAGATACCCTTTTTTGCAGATATCCAGGCTGATCCCCACTGTGACACAGAAGCGCAGAAGATGGGGGCCCTCAAGCGACCTTAAAATATTTTGCCTCTATAGGCTTCTGCTTAAAAGCTTCCCAAGGTTACAGATTCTCTGACCCTGAGAGGTAACTGATGCTACTCACATGAGAAAACCCCTCTTTAAAACCCAAAAGATACACTTGGGATATCTCCCTTAGGTTAACCCCAAGCTCTTAACCATCCCTTAGGAGAGAGCTTGAAAACAACTAACTAAGCTGCAATCTGACATCTGCAATCTTAGGCATGCATATACACAGACCCTTCTCTAGGACTCAAAATCAAATCACTGCCTTTAAAACAAAAAAGGCAGTTTGTTAACAAAAGAAAAAGAATACTAATACAGTGACAAAGCTTATTTGATTGTTAGGTGTCACAGAGTGACTAAAAAGGTAGGTTAAAGCACAGAGAATTATTTTCCTAGAATTCAGTGTAGAAGTTACAGGGTACAGGTGGGTACATCAGCCATCCTGAGAAGTCTCACACCAAACCCAAAATAAAAAATAACCTGATTGCAACTAACAAAACATTTCCTTTTTACTCACTGGGGCAAGGCATCCCTTTGTCCAGGTTGGGTCCCTTGCTCTGCCCCTGACTGTAGGGTCTAGGCTGACACTACCTCTACAGTTCTGGTCAGTTGGCTGGTGTTCTCCACTTCTAGTCCAGACCAGGGCTGTCAACCTGGCTGCTGCAGGGAAGCCCAGCCACACCTCCTTCCCTGGCTCCCTAGGAGCACTCTTTTGACTCCTTATCTGCTTTTGCCTTCTCCTTTCCTCCTCCACAATGGCTCTCCAAACTCCACTACCTCTTCTCTCACACTCCCCACTCCCTGTTTGCCTCAGCTACTTTTAAGCCTTCTGGCAGTCAGATTGGCTGGCTCTCATTAATTGATTACCTGCCGTCACACCCTATTGCCTCCACCTGGGAATCGTAGAATCATAGAGCTGGAAGGGACCTCAGGAGGTCATCTAGTCCAGGCCCCTGCTTCAAGCAGGATTAACCCCCACTAAGTCATCCCAGCCAGGACCTTGTCAAGCCAGGACTTAAAAACCTTGAGGGATGGAGAATCCACCACCTCTCTAGGCAAGGCATTGCAAAGCTTCACCACCCTTCTGGTGAAGTAGTTTTTCCTAATATCTAACCTACACATCTCCCTCTTCAACTTCAGACCACTACTCCTTGTTCTGCCATCTGACACCACTGAGAACAATTTCTCACCCTCCTCTTTAGAGCTCCCTTTCAGGAAATTGAAGGCTGCTATTAAATCACCCCAAAGTCTTCTGTAAACTAAACAAGCCCAAATGCCTCAGCATGTCCTCATAGGTCTTGTGCTCCAGCCCCTTAATCATTTTTGTTGCCCTCCACTGAACCTGCTCCAGCACATCCACATCCTTTTTATACTGGGGGTGCGCAAAACTGGACACAATATTCCAGGTGTGTCCTCACCAGTGCCAAACAGAGGGGAACAACTACTTCTCTAGATCTGCTTGAAATGCTTCTCCTAATGCACCCTAGTATGCCTTTAGCCTTCTTGGGGGCCACTGTTTACTCATATCCAGCCTTTCATCCACCATAACGCCTAGGTCCCTTTCCGTCGTACTGCTGCTGAGCCAGTCGGTCCCCAGCCTATAATAATGCTTGGGATTCTTCCACCCCAGGTTCAGGACTCTACACTTCTCCTGGGTGAACTGCATCAGATTTCTTTTGGCCCAGTTCTTCAATTTATCCAGGTCACTCTGGATTCTCTCTCTACCCTCCAACATATCTACCTCTCCCCTAGTTTTGTGTCATCTGCAAACTTGCTGAGGGTGTAATCCAGTCCCTCATCCAGGTCATTAATAAAGATGTCAAACAACACCAGCCGCAGAACTCAGCCTTGCAGCACTCTGCTTGAAACTGACCGCCATCCAGACATTGAGCCACTGACCATTACATGTTGGGCCTAACCATCAAGCCAGCTTTCTACCCATCTTTATAGTCCAAGGATCCAATCCGTACTTCCTTAATTTATGGGCAAGAATGTTGTGGGAGACCGTATCATAAGCTTTGCTGAAGTCAAGGCATATCACATCCACTGACTTCCCCATGTCCACAGAGCTTGTTACCCCATCATAGAAACTAATCAGATTGGTCAGGCAGGACTTGCTCTTGGTGAATCCATGTTGGGTACTTTTGATCACTTTCCCCTCTTCCAAGTGCTCCAAAATGGATTCCTTGAAGATCCCCTCCATTATTTTCCCAGGGATTGAGGTAAGGGTGACTGGTCTATAGTTCCCTGGATTGTACTTCTTTCCTTTTTTAAAGATGGGCACTCCGTTTGCCTTCTTCCAGTCATCCGGTATCTCCCCAATCTCCAAGAATCTTCAAAGATATTAGCCAAAGTTTGGCAATGACCTCTGCCAATTCCCTCAGTACCCTCGGGTGCATTAAATCCAGACCCATGGACTTGTGCACACTAGTTTTTCTAGATAGCTCAGAACTTGTTCCTTCCCCACAGGTGGCTGCCCTCCACCTTCCCATACTGCATTGTCTAGGACCGTCATGTGGAAATTGACTTTGTCCATGAAGACTGAGGCAAAAAAAAGCAGTAAATACTTCAGCTTTTCCTAGATCATCTGTCTAGGTTACCTCTCTCGCCCAGTAACGGCCCCACACCTTCTCTGAGAACCCATTTATTGTTAACATGCCTATAGAAACCCTTCTTGTTACTCTTCACATCTCCTGCCAGCTGCCGTTCTAGTTGTGCTTTTGCTTTCCTGATTTCTCCCCGGCGTTCTCCAGCTATATGTTTATACTTCTCCTTAGTCAACTGTCCACGTTTCCATTTCTAGTATACATCCTTTTTGAGTTTAAGCTGACCAAGGATTTCCCTGCTAAGCCAAGCTGGTTGCCTACCATGTTTGCATTTCTTACTATGCAGCGGGATGGTTTGTTTCTGTGCCTTCAGGCAGAATTCTTTAAAATACTGCCAGTTCTCTTAAACTCTTTTCTCCTTCATCTTTGTTTCCCAAGGGATCCTGCTCATCAGTTCTCTCAGGGAGTCAAAGTCTGCTCTTTTGAAATCAAGGGTCTGTATGTTACTGCTCACCCTTCTTCCTTTTGTCCGGATCCTGAAATCTAAGCTCTCGTGGTCGCTGCAGCCCAGGTTTCCACCCACTTCTATTTCTCCGACTAGTTCTTTCCTGATTGTGAGCAGCAAGTCAAGTTGCACATGGCCCCTGGTCGGTTCCTTCAGCACTTGTACCAAGAAGTTAACCCCAACCTTCTCCAAAAACTCTCTGGATAGTCTGCATGCTGCTGTATTGGTCCCTCCACAAACATCTGGATGATTAAAGTCTCCCATGAGAACCAGGGCCTGTGATTTGGAAGCTTCACTTAGCTGCCTGAAGAAAGCCTCATCCACCTCATCTCCCTGATCTGGCGGCCTATAGCAGACACCAACCACAACGTCACCTCTGTTACTTCCACCTCTAAGCTTAACCCAAAGACATTCAACTGGCTTTTCTCCCTCCTTATACTGGAGCTCTGAGCAATCATACTGCTCCCTCACGTACAGCACAACTCCTCCTCTTCTCCCTGTCTGTCCTTCCTAAACAGTTTATACCCTACCATGACTGTGCTCCAGTTATGCGAATCGTCCCACCAAGTCTCTGTTATTCCAATCACCTCATATTTCTTTGACTGTGCCAGGGCCTCTAATTCTTCCTGTTTGTTCCCCAGGCTTCTGGCATTAGTGCACAAGCATCTTAGAGAAGTGGCTGTTTGGCCCACTTTCTCCTCTTCACCCAGGAGACCTGCTTGATTGTTCCCTCCTCCTTCCCCACTTACCTCAGTGCTTGTGTCACCTTCCCCTGATGAACCTAGTTTAAAGCCCTCCTCACTAGGTTTGCAAGCCTGCCCGCAAAGATGCCCTTTCCTCTCCTCATTAGGTGAATCCCATCTCTTCCCAGCAATCCCTGTTCACGAAAGAGAATCCCATGGTCAAATAAACCAAATCCTTCCTTGCTACACCACCTATGCAACCGTGCATTTATCTGTGTGATTCGATGATCCCTGCGTGGACCCCTTCCTTCCATAGGGAGGATAGGTGAGAACACCACTTGTGCTCTGTATTCCTTGATCTTCCTTCCTAGGGTTGTGTAATCCACCATGACCTCTTCAAAGTTGCTCTTAGCTGTATCATTGGTTCCTACATGGAGAAGTAGGAAGGGGTAATAGTCTATAGGTTTAATGATTTTCGGCAGGGACTCCTTAATATCCCAGATTCTAGCTTCAGGCAAGCAGCAAACTTGCCAGGGATTCTAGAGCCGTGTCTACACGTGCACGCTACTTTGAAGTAGCGGCACTAACTTCGAAATAGCGCCCGTCACGGCTACACGTGTTGGGCGCTATTTCGATGTTAACATCGATGTTAGGCGGCGAGACGTTGAAGCCGCTAAACCCATGAGGGGATGGGAATAGCGCCCTACTTCGATGTTCAACGTCGAAGTAGGGACCGTGTAGTCGTTGCGCGTCCCGCAACATCGAAATTGCGGGGTCCTCCATGGTGGCCATCAGCTGAGGGGTTGAGAGACGCTCTCTCCAGCCCCTCAGCTCAATGGTGGCCACGTGGAGCGGCCCCTTAAAGGTCCCCGCCCCCTCCCTTCCTGTGCAGGAAGCTGAGAGAACGTGCAGGCAGCAGCCCAGACATGCGGCCAGCCTGCACATCTCTGAGTCACCACTGTCTGCCACCCCAGCTGCTATGGCTGCCCGGCAGCCCCCCAGCGCCCCCAGGGGAGCCCCCCAAGGGGAGCCAGGGCAGCCAGGGCTCGCGGGCTGGCAGCCAGGCCGGGAAGCGGCAGCGGGGCCCCTCCTGGACGGAGGCCGAGCTTCGTGACCTGCTGGGGCTCTGGAGCGAGGAGGAGGTGCTCCAGGTAATGGGGAGCAAGAGGCGGAACACAGATCAGTTCGCTCTGCTGGCTGAGGGCCTGGCCGCCTGGGGTCACCCTGCCCGCACTCCGGACCATGTCCGGAGTAAAGTCAAAGAGCTGCGGCAGGGTTACACCTGGGCCCGGGATGCGGCTGGCCGATCTGGGGCCGCCCCCGTCACTTGCCCCTTTTACAGGGAGCTCAGGGACATCCTGGGCCCCGGCACACCTCCTCCCCTCCGGCCACTCTTGATACCTCGGCTGAGGAGCCCCAGCAGGCCCCAGAGCCGGAGTCTGCCCCGGAAGTAAGCCCCGCACCCCGGGGGCCCCCCCTGGAGCCCACCCTGGGGGCACCGGAGCAGGAGGAGGAGGAGGAGGAGGGGGACTCCTTGTCCACTGACACCGGGCTCCAGATCCTCTTGCCATCCCGGAGCAGCAGCCGGGCGTCTGCCCCCCGGGTGTCCCCCGACCGTGAGAGTGGACCGTCAGGTATGTACCCCCCCGGTGTACACCCCCGGGGTTGAGGGGCGGGGGTAATAGATATGTGGCCAGGGCCCTCCACATGCCCAGATGGCCATGGCCCCAAGGACAGCAGTGCCATGTCCCTCACAGGAGAGCATCAGCCCCTGCCCGCCCCCCCAGCACGATAGTGCCATGCCCCATCCCCAGGGCTGGGGGGAGCGGAACCTCTAGGGTCCCCCGGGCGGAGGGGGTGGGACACCCTGCAGCAGCAACAGCAGCAGCAGGAGCAGCAGCATGTGATGGAGTAGGGGGAGTGCAAATGCAAGTCTCAGGCTAGATATGGGCAACAAGCTGAATAGCTCCCAGTGGCTAAGGATGATCCTGGGGCTACAACTGGCAGGTTACACCTCTGCCCTGAGCAAAGAGGAGGGAGGAGGCGAACTGGCTTTGAATCGGGGGCCACAGGTAGAGGCTAGGGGAAGGGAGAGCTGGAAGGCAGCCAGCCTGAGGAGGGGGGAAAGCCTCACCCCAGAGGGGCATCCCTTGGGGTCTTCTCCCCAGGACGGGTTGGAAGGACTGTCTCTGACTGCTGTACCATCACTTCTGGGAGAAACTGGGCATCTGTTGCCTAAGAAACCTCTCCTGTCAGACCCTGCTGAGTGAAGTGAGAGTCACTCCCGCCAGGGGACAGGGTGCAGTGCAGGGGTACCCTTGAACCCCATCACAGCAGCATCTCCCTGGGACGGGGATGGGGAACCTGCAGCACAGGGGTGAGGGGACAAGGGCCATGGCTCGGGGCCCACACTAACGCCTGTCTCCACTCTTCTTCCCTCGCTCCTGTGTTCCGCAGCTGCACCATCGGAAGGACCGGAGAGTGCCGGCGAGGCTTCAGTGGTCCTAGAATCCCCTCTGGGGCCATCGCTCCAGGCCAGCCCCTCGGTGGAGGACCGACCGGCCCCACGGTGGGCAAGACGACAGACCCAGCACCACCACCTGACGGCGATGGACCCCCAGCTGCTGGCCCTCCACCGCCGGCAGCTGGAGGTCACGGAGCAGCACCTGCGGGTGGAGCAATGCCACCTCCATCTCCAGGAGTGGGCGCTGGCCTGGCGCCAAGAGGCATGGGGGGCCTACATGGACACATTCAACCAGCTAGTGGACTACCTGGCCCCCCATGCCACGCTGGCCGCCGCTGCGCCCACCCTGAGTGCTCCACCCGCCGCGCCACCCGCTGCTCCGCTCATTGCCGCGCCGTCCACCATCGCCCCGCCACCAAGGGCTGTTCCGCCGAGGGAGACCTGGAGCCAGCTGAGACTCGCCGGACGTATCTGCCAGTCCTCCCGGCCCCCAGCCAGCCCCGGACAGGGCTGCGGCTGAGGCGGGGCTCCCAGCCGCCCACCCCCAGTGCCAGACTATAGGGTCGTGGGGCCCAGGACGTGAGCCCCCCTTGTATATAGTTTGGATTTACTTATTTGTGCCCCCCATTTGCCCAGTCTGATCCTTCCCCGCCCCATGTAAATAGTTCTCCCCTTCCTTGTAATCCCTGGTTTTCTTGGTTAATATATGCATACTTATTTAATATTCAATTATAGTTAGAAGTTCTTGTATATAGTTTAGTATTAGTTAAAATAACAGTTCAAAGAAAACCAGTTTGATTTTACAAACAAGTGCATGCTTTTATTTGTCCAGGAAAAGTCGGGGGGGGGTGTGTGTGCTGTTAGGTGCTCCGTGGTGTGGGCGTAGGGGCAGGGAGTGTTGTGGAGGAGGGGGGGGTGCAGTGGGGGGCCTGCCAGCGTTCACCCTGCGGCCTCATCGAAGTGGGCCCGCAGGGCCTCCCGGACCCGGGTCTCTTCGGGGTCCACCTGGCGACTGGGGACAGCGGGTGGCTGCACGTCGGCCCTGCCGGCCTCCACAGCCCAGCCCTGAAAGAAGGCCTCCCTCTTGCTCTCCATCAAATTGTGTAGGGCGCTGCACGCACCCACAATCTGGGGGATGTTGTTGGGGCCCGCATCCAGGTGGGTGAGGAGACATCACCAGCGCCCTTTGAGGCTGCCAAATGAGCGCTCCACCACCTGGCGCGTGTGGTTCAGGCACTGGTTGAAGCGCTCCTGGCTGGCACAGAGATGGCCCGTGTACGGGTGCATGAGCCAGGGCCGGAGGGGGTATGCCGCGTCTGCGACAACGCAGAGGGGCATGGTGGTGTCCCCCACAGGGATCTCCCGCTGGGGGATGTAGGTCCCCGCCTCCAGCCGGCGGCACAGGCCCGAGTTCCGGAAAATCCGGGCGTCGTGGGTGCTCCCAGGCCAGCCCACATAAACGTCCTGGAAACGGCCCCGGCTGTCCACCAAGGCCTGGAGGACCACTGAGTGGTAGCCCTTGCGGTTTATGTAGCGTCCTCCACTGTGCACTGGGGTGCGGATGGGGATGTGAGTCCCATCCAGAGCCCCGAAGCAACTGGGGAAGCCCAGGGTGGCAAAGCCCGCGATGGTGGCATCTGGGTCCCCCAGCCTCATGAGCCTGTGGAGGAGCATGGCGTTGATGGCGCGCACGACCTGCAGGGGAAGCATATGGGAGAGCACCAATGATGGGTGAGCAGGGTGTGCGTGGCCCTCCACTGCCCGGGCCCCCCTGCCCTGCCAGGGCTGCCTCGCCCCCTTCCCCCATGGGTCCTCTTACCTCCATGAGGACAGCCCCGACGGTGGCCTTGCCGACACCAAACTGCTGTCCCACAGATCGGTAGCTGTCTGGAGTGGCCAGCTTTCAGACAGCGATGCCGACCCATTTCTCAACAGGGAGGGCACGCCGCATGGTGGTGTCCTGGTGCCTGAGTGCGGAGGTGAGCCACTGGCATAGCTCCATAAATGTCTGCCGGCTCATCCTAAAGTTCCTGAGCCAGCGGTCGTCATCCCACTCCCCAAGCACCAGCCACTCCCACCAGTCGGTGCTGGTGGGGTAGCTCCACAGGTGGTGGCGTGTGAGGCAGGGGGGCGGGTCGGGGTGCTGGGGTGCTGCAGAGTTGGGGGTTGAGTCCTCCTCCCCTGCGGGCTGCTCCTCCTCCTGTGTGGCAAGGAGGTGCTCAGCTGCCTCCCACATGGCATGGAGCAGGGTGAGCCCTGCTCCTGCAGGGGTGGCTGGGTGGACCTCTGGCTGCTGCTGCTGCTGCTGGGGGTCCATGACTGCGTTGCCCGAGGTCTGCGTGCCTATGGCTCTTCAGACCGCGTGCTGTGCAGGCTGAGTGTGTCTGAGAGGGGCCCTTTAAGGGAGCGACTAGCTGTTGCCCCGGAAGTGCTAGTCCGCCCTGTGACCCCGTCTGCAGCTGTGCCTGGCACCCCTATTTCGATGTGTGCTACTTTGGCATGTAGACGTTCCCTCGCTGCGCCTATTTCGATGTGGTGCTGCGCAACATCGATGTTGAACATCGACGTTGCCAGCCCTGGAGGACGTGTAGACGTTATTCATTGAAATAGCCTATTTCGATGTCTCCACATTGAAATAGGCTACTTCGAAGTAGGCTTCACGTGTAGACGTAGCTTAGGTCTGGACGGCAGATGGAGACTCAGTCCCTCTTAGGAGGGAGTCCCCGACCTCCACCATCCGTCTTTTTCTCTTAGGGGTGGCAGTCATAGAACCCCCATCCCTAGGACTGCTTCAGATCCAATCCCTGTGAGGCATCAGCCCCATTTATCTCTGCCATATCACCAATGAAGAGAGGCTGAAAGCGAGTACTTAACTGTACTGGAATTGAAGAGACCTGAATTGGTTTTCTGCTCCTGGAGGTAACATGCTTCCAGTTCTCCTCCTTGTTTTGAGCAGCCTGCTGTTCCTGCAATATTATATGTTGCCTTCTATCCAGAAAGTCTTCACCCTCTCTGATGGACCTATGGGTCAATATTTGTGCCGCAAGTCCTTTAACCTTCTCTTCTAAAGTGGCTACCAGCTTACACTTAGTACATAGAAAATCCTTCCTGTTGTCTGGGAGGAAAACAAATATGGCACATGCCATGCAGGTCATGACAACAGACCTCTCACCAGTCATGCCACTGTCCATTTTTTTCCCTTTTCAGAGATCCCTTATGTGTTTCTAGTGCCACCTTGAAGGGCACAAGAGAAACACTGTATAAGAAAGGGAAAACATATATGAGGTTCCTCCCTAGGCGAGCTCCCAGTTAGCTGCTGAAATAAATAACATATAAGACCCCTAAACAACCTCCTCTGGGACTGAGCTCACAACCATGCTCAAACCACTGAGTTGTCCCTCCTGCCTTAATTAGCTTAAATAACTCTTTCTGCTCTTCCCCTAGTTGAGGATGGGTCCTAAACTGCATTCCACTTGGATTCTGCTGGCCTTAGTCCTGCTGGTGTACATGGATGATGTGCTCCTCGTGATCCAGAACCCAGGTGACCTGGAGCGGGTGGAGGCTTCCCAAGGCATCTACTCCGTGGCTTCCTCCACCCAGGTCAACTGGGTCAGAGCTCTGGCCTGGTTGTTGGGGCTGGGTAGCAGGTGAGCCACTTCCCACCTGCGCTTCAGGCCATCCGGTAGAGCACAAGTCTGCTACTCTATCTTGGCATCTCTCTTTCTGCCACACATCCCTCCATCTATCTTGAATGTGCCAGGTTACAGCCTCTATTCTGGCTCCTCCAGAACTTGCTGCTGAGGTACCGGCTGCACTTTTCCCTGCACCTTCTGATCCTATCACACCTCCACCATGGCCCCACAAAGTCACGGGACCTTCTTGTCAGCCTCCTCCTGACCATGGCCAAGATAGCCATCTACAGCTGCGTCTACACGTGCACGCTACTTCAAAGTAGCGGCACCAACTTCGAAATAGCGCCCGTCGCGTCTACACGCGTCGGGTGCTATTTCGAAGTTAACTTCGACGTTAGGCGGCGAGACGTCGAAGTCGCTAACCTCATGAGGAGATAGGAATAGCGCCCTACTTCGACGTTCAACGTCGAAGTAGGGACCGTGTAGATGATCCGCGTCCCGCAACGTCGAAATTGCTGGGTCCTCCATGGCGGCCATCAGCTGGGGGGTTGAGAGATGCTCTCTCTCCAGCCCCTGCGGGGCTCTATGGTCACCGTGGGCAGCAGCCCTTAGCCCAGGGCTTCTGGCTGCTTCTGCGGCAGCTGGGGATCTATGCGGCAGGCACAGGGTCTGCAACCAGTTGTCAGCTCTGTGTATCTTGTGTTGTTTAGTGCAACTGTGTCTGGGAGGGGCCCTTTAAGGGAGCGGCTTGCTGTTGAGTCCGCCCTGTGACCCTGTCTGCAGCTGTGCCTGGCATCCCTATTTCGATATGTGCTACTTTGACGTGTAGACGTTCCCTCGCTGCGCCTATTTCGATGTTGGGCTGAGCAACGTCGAAGTTGAACATCGACGTTGCCGGCCCTGGAGGACGTGTAGACGTTATTCATCGAAATAGCCTATTTCGATGTCGCAACATCGAAATAAGCTATTTTGATGTTGGCTGCACGTGTAGACGTAGCCTACAAGACCAGGGAGAGGAGGCTGGCTGGAAGGGGACTGAAAGCGTGGGACCTACTTCTGTTCCTTGATCCGTTCATGAATCCAAGCAGAGTTCCTCTGGGCAGTGTCCACTGGCTCCCTCAACACCTATGAGGAGCAGTGGGTGCAGTCTGGGGCACTCTGCTCATATCCTCTTCAGCTCCCTCATTTTAGCCCTATGACCGCCACACCCATCCCTGTTTTCTTTTTAGTTGTCCCCTGAATTCATTTGGGGACCATGTGCATTTAGAGGACCCCTCCAGATCAAGCTGGATCTTGAAGCTGTGTGCGAGCTTACGCTGCCCGCCCACTCCCTCAGGGTCTGCTGGCATGACTCAGTTATATCACATACCTGTATGACCAGACCTCCTTCTGTCCTGGATATTTACTGGATTCATTCAGCCTGCTTAGACTTAAAAATCTCTTGTCTCTCTTTCTGCTGGCCACACAAAAGAAATACCCTCTCAGCAAATAACTGCTTTAATTCAAAAGATCCCTTTGTTCCCATTGGCTCACCTGGCTGCTTGCCAACAGACAACCCACTCTTTCTGAGTTTCACCCTTCATAGGAATTCATCCTATTGGGGACCGAGAATGGGACACTGAGCAGAGAGGCCTGGACAGTGCCCACTGCTCCTCGAAGGAGTTGAGAGAAGTGTTTATTTATAACAGCAGGTTTACCTCCAGTTTTACATAATTGGCCCTTCCAAGTTATGACACAAATTCTCTTACAGAGAAAGTACCGCATCTGATTACAGCAAGACAGATATAGCTAACATTTTAGAGTAATTATTCTCACACTTGTCTGCTGGTACGTCTCTGATACAATCATGAAATTTGCTGTTGGTGCGAATGCTGCTCTGTGGGGGAACTCTGCCCCTTTCCCTTTACTATTTGCTATAAGGTAAGTCACAGTGACAGGAGAATCAGCACAACATGAATCTTCCTTACACTAGGGAAGTTTCATTTCGCTGCATCCAGTGTTGAAGAGCCACTGGAAAAGATCACAAATGTCTTTTTGTTTCTGGAGCTTAGTGACTGAAGGGGGAAGGGCTCGTCAGAAACACGAGAGAGGCTCCCTCTCTCTGTCTGCATTGCAGTACGATATTGTCAGCACTGCAGTACTGTAACAGGGAAATGGAGAGCCATCCAAATGGGAGAGAAACTTCCTTTAAACCTAAATGTTTCTCTGAAATGCGGGAAGAGAATAAATTCAATTATTTCCCACTAGAACTGTTGAATTTCTTGGGCCACATCCACATAAATGTCCCATTGAAATCAGATTCACTGTTAAAGCCAAAGGGATATTTTTGCCTCAGAAAAGAGCTTTGCACTGGCTATTTAATAGCCTATGCAGTGAAAATAGCCCCTTGTTTCACACACTCGTTTGCCTCATGCATAGGAAGACTTTCTCTGACCGAGAGGAGTAACAGGTGAAGAAAGTGGAAGAGCACAAGCATTTTGTTCTGTAACCCCTTTAGCACGTCTCTGAAAGGCTCAGAATGTTCTAGATCGTGTGGAATTCCCCTGATGAATGTGTGTTTTTATCATGCAGCGAGGTGCAGAATCACCTAAAACCTAATTAGCGTGGAACACTTGCTTACACTAAGGTAATAAGGGTGTATGCAAACTAAAGAGTTACTGTAAATTAAAGCTAGGTAGACAGCATGATTTAGTGCAGAGGTGTCCAAAAGAAATTTAAAGACTGCCACAACTCCCCCCACTGCCAGAGTCAGGAGCTGCCCTCCCCCGAGCCAGGTCCACCCCCTCCCCCACTCCCCTGCAAACTGCCAGTAACTCACCAGAGGCCCCACTGTTAGAGGCCCTGCCACTGCATGAGCTGCCCCTCCACTGGCTGCCCTGCCGTGCGAGCTGTCCCCCCGCCACTGGAAACTACCCTGCCACTGCCGGAGGAACCCCCCGATGCATTAGCTGCTTTAACTCCACTGCAGGCCCCCTTGCCACATGAGCTGTACCCCCACAGCCAGAGGTCCCCCTGCCACCACCAGAGGCCACCCCCACCACGTGAGCTGCTCCACTGCCACTGCATGCCCTCCCCATCATGTGAGCTGCCCCACTGCTGGAGGCCTCACCAGTCTGTGAGCCGCCCCCCTCCAGTCCTCCCCGCTATCTGGAGTCCCTCTCCCTTGCCGCTGGAGCAACCACCATACCTGGGTTCATGCTGCAGGAGCCACCTCCACTGCTGCTGCCAAGCACTTGCCCCACCACGTGGTGGGGTGCATGCATGGAGCACGTGGAAGGTGCTCCATGTGTGTGGGTCTGAGGAGCCAGTTCACCACACCACAGTGTCCAGTTTGCCACATGTGGTGGACAGAAAACCTATTGGACACGGCTGATTTAGTGGTTGGGGCACAGGACTATAAATTAAGAGACCTGGCTTTTGTTCTCCTCTCTATCTCTGGCTTGCTGTGTGACCTCCCATCTGTCATTTCACCTCTCCCTGTCTCTGTTTCCTCTCACATCCTTTGTTTGTCTTGTAGAATTAATCTGTAAACTCTTCGGAGGGGGGACTCTCTTTTACAACACCTAGCACTTTGATCTTTGCCTGTTATCTCTAGGCGTACCCGTAACAATGACAATAGAAACCAAATTCAAAATAGAGCCCCAAATACTTTCTTTTAAGCTTTCTCTCTTTACTTACAGCTGTGTTCTGTCTTTTCATTTTTTTTTTCTGTACAGGGATGATGAAATTACAGCCAGTGAAGAAGGGCCATAACCTGCAGTCCTTACTAAGGCAAAAACTCCTATTGATGTCCACTGGATGGCTTTACTGAGTAAGCACTCTAGGATTTAGCCTGTAACATATAGATCTGATGCACCCATTGTTGAGCATTTAATTATAGTACTATGTAGAACAAAAAGCAGGTAAGACATGCTGAAAATAATGAGGGAACGGTGACTACTGTTCCAACAGAAACGGAGGTGGGGGAAAGGATAATATAGGAAACACCCTGTAGGTATCAAAAATAACTAAACCTGCAGGCAATGAAGAGACACATACTCACAAAGCACACTTCCTCCCTGTCTTTGAACCTAGCAGCACAAGAAGCAGATAGACAGAGTCAAAGCACAGAGTGACATTCTGGAACTGTATATCCAGAGCAGACTTTCTTCTCTTTTCTCTTTGCTTTTTCTCTTTGCTCACCACATTACTGTCAGGTTTTTGATCTGTCTTTTGTTTGTCTGCCACTTCTTTCTCTACTTTTTTGTTCTGTGCAGGTCTTTAATCTCTGCCTGTCTTTCTATTCCATTTTTGTCTCCTGTCCGAGACTGTTGCAGCTCTGTTTTTATTCTGTACTATCTTTTGTCTTTGTATCTTTCTATGATACTTTCTTCTCTCTTCATTGTGTGCTCTCTGTGTTTGAAATGCTGTACTGAGTGTGAACAATAAGTGAATTGATTGAGAATGCATTAACAACAGGGCTTTGGAAATCCATAGCACATGCCATACCATAGACTTGCTTGGGACTGATTTTTGCACCAACTCCTTGAGCTAGCCCTTTAAAAAGGTGGCACAATGGCAAAAAAGAAGAAAAAATAAGCTTTTTATTCCCTATTAAAAACTCAGCCTGGAAGAGATCAGAGCAGAAATGACAGGTTAATAAGGAACAAGAGCAGGCCCAACAAATCGTTTATAGAGGTATGACACAGAGGCACATTGGTCGTTCATTACTCTCTGTCAACAACTCTTTTCAGGCCTGACATATTCACTATGCCTAACACGCTGTTGTCACGATATATACTCAAAAGCTGGCATCAAAGATATCCTTGGAAACCTAATAACTCACTGACTATTAATATTCTGGAGTGATGCTTGTTTGGTGTGTTTACAAAGAGTTATAAATTTATGTGCTAGAATGATGGTCTTAAAATGTACATGGCAAGCAGTGCCCAAGCCATGTCTGCTTCAGACAAAGAAATATGGTTCCACTTGCTGAAATGTATTTCCTATATTAATCATCCAAGGTCTGGCCACAGCCTCAAAAAGCACACTGACCTTTAAGGAAGATAAACCATCAGAAGAACAAGTGGGGGAAGGTCTCCTGAAGCTCAGCCAACGAACTTCAGGAAGACCCTGCAACTTTGCACCCGACTAGGAGAAAGATGCTTACTTTTCAAATAATATGTTTTGAAGGTTCATTAAGCTATAAAGACCAGGGTCTGAACAGCATATACTAAGCAATTGAACCAACTGATTCTGTTCAATATCACTGTATTATGAAAGCATATTGAGTAAGGTCTTCTATAAAGACTGATGACACACTGGTTATTAATATCATTGTGAAATGTACATATTAACATTATCTGAGGAATTATACTAACTGATATTACTCTTTAGAGTTTGTGACCGAACGAAGAGAGAAACAGAATTTCTCCCAGACGTGATGGAAGGCAGTTATCTACCTGTCTTCTCTACAAATTAAGCTGTGTGGAATCAAAACAATGGAAGCTCCATTTATGTATGAATCAGCAGGTTCACAAAAAGGTAGAACATCAGGAGGACTCCTTCGCTCTTGAAAGAGCAACAGTGAAATGTGAAATTTGGAGTGATATAATGCGGACAAAAGAGCTTTTAAACGAACCATCACTTGAACAAAGGTGCCAGAGATCTTGAAACACAGAATTATGGATCCCTCAGAGAAGGGGACTGAAGTCTTTGGGAACTGAGAAACCTGCTTAGGCAAAGATAGTAAATAACTGAACATGAATTGCCTAGGAATTGTGGAATCTCCACACTGGAGAAGTTTAAGAGCAGGTTGGACAAACGCCTCTCAGGGATGATCTGGTGCTTGAGCCTGGCGTGAGCGCAGGGGACTGACCCCAATGACCTCTAGAAGTCTCTTCCAGTTTTACGATCTCTAAGTTTTAGTCTTAGAAGTATATTTTTTACTTTTACTTGTAACTCCTTCTAGCTTTACTCCTTACACTTTGGTATCACTGCCTTGGTGGCTTTTTGTTTTACTTTTCATGATATACATGAAATAAGGGTGTTTGTCCAGCACCAATTTAATCAGCTGCAGTCTGCTGTCTCTTTAAAGGAGCAATGAACATTTTGGGAATGTTCCAGGAGAGGGCTGGACTCTGCAAGGAGATGTCTTGGAGGAACTCAGGAGTTGGAGTTTAATGTTTGATATCTGCAAGCCAAATTTTGGACTAGCAGAGTCCTGTAGAGTTTGCTGACAATGCAACTTAGACAAGCTGGAGTGTCTGAGAGTTGCCACACAGCTTACCAGTAGCAAAACATTCACTTATGACGAAGGGGGTAACAAATAACTCAAAATTGTCTGTAATATCATGAAGTGGGTCTTACCTCAAAAGCTCATTACCAAATAAATAAAGTGGTTAGTCTTTAAGCTGCTACAGGACTGTTTGCTTTGTTTCACAAGTAAGAGAACATCAGCATATAGTCACATTAGCCCACAGCTTTGGGGAGATCTGAGACTGGGAAGGTGTTAGTGTCATTCTGCAACTGGTGTCTGGGCAATAGAAGCCCAGGTGTGACCTGCATGCTTGTTGGTGTAATGTCTGTCAGCCTCAGCAATATAGCACTTAAGGCACATAGAGGTGGAGGGCCGATGGTGGCAGAAACCCTTGCAGGCCTGAGATGAACCCTAAAATGTCATAAAGAGGCTTGATTCCTGAGAGGTGATGAAAAATATGACTGCAAAATAGAGAAAATGCCCATAGCCATTCATGAAATCCTTTTAAGTGTCCTTAAAATGTAATGAAGGATCATGCTACTTGGAGTCTAAGTTGCAAAACTAATTCTCTGAGGCAATATTACTTGATTGCTGTATGACATCTGCTCGTGATTTGAAAGGAAATAAAAAAATATCCAGGAACACAAGGCTTATAATTGAAGAAGCTTGACAGAAAGCCTTTGTGTGGTGTTCCATATCTGGAGACTTTTCATAACCATGTCAGAATCTCATTCCTAATAATTTCACATGTTGTGATAAAAGTGTTATCTAAAGGATAGTGTCTGAATTTATATTATTTTTTCAGTTATTTCTTAAGTAGATCCATCAAAACTCTGTACAACCAGTGGCAATTGCTGGGTTTATGCGGGGAGGGAGTCTCTCTCTCTCTCCCTCTCTCTCATTCTCTCTCCCTCTCTCTCTTTATTTTAACTGAACTACTTTTCCTGTAATGTGCCAGAACTTGACATTTCTTTTAAACCTTTCTAAATTTCAAAGGAGCAAATGAATTTATAACACTGGAAAGTTTTACACTTTCAATGTTTAACTGTGTTTTGGTGTGGTATGCTTCAGGACACTAAATAAAAAGACATTCTTCATAATCTTAATTGAGAAGACTCTTATCTCTCCCTGTAATTACTGATGAATAGACTTTGGACATGGATTTAGTTGCAAGATACATATATTGCATACAGGGAAATTGGAATAGATCTTATTCTTATTTACTTGTCCTGGTAAAGTATTGTTTATGTTAAACCTGGTGTGCCTGCCACCACATAGGTGACTGTATTACAGTGATTGGTAGAGTGTTTTCTGTTTTATGTAGTGTGTGACTCCCTTCATGGTGCTTAAGATTCAGAGGTGCCATACAGCACAAGCATATATTATGAGGATTTCAAAACTGATTTTACTATAAAGTCCCTTGAGACTTCTATGAATGAGCTCCTCAGTACCTACCACTGAATGAGAGCTTCTACTGCATCCTAGGCATGGAAACAGAAACCAAGCCAGTTCTACTTAAATTTGGAGAGATTTCAGCCTTGGTTTCTGTGGACTGCATATTATTCCATGCTCGTTAGAGCTGTACATAATCACAGCACTCACTTCGAGATGGAAAGAAGTAGAGATCAACTGAATGACTAAAGGGATGCTCTGTGCAGGAAGGGAGGGAGGCTGTAGCTTGCTTGTCCCCTACCCCTGATAGCCAAGCCTGGGCACAGAGCAGAGGGGGTTGGGCAAGTCACCATCTCAGCCAGCTCTCTTTTAGGCAGCCATCCCACTGTGCAGAGCAGTGACCCAGACTGGCCAGAGAGAGCAGTTGAACATACTGAGGGGAGGGGATTTTGGAGACCCAATGGGAGAAGTACAAAGGCATTCCTCTGCAGGTAACTCTGGTGGGGCAGGGGAGAGCACAGCAGCCTGAGGCTGGGTGCAGGTCAGGCAGCTCACCTGACTGAGGAGACCTGGGGTGGTCACATGTCCTCCCCTCTAGATAGTGCCCCCCGTTCACAGGCAGGAGTTATGCCTCAGATTCAGTGTATGTTCCAGCCTCTTACCTACCAACCAGGCTGTCTTGGGCTGGCTTTCTAAATGCTTTGTCACCCTTTTGAAGTCTTCAGCTACATTTCTTGTGTTTTGTTTCTCCTTTTGGATTAAAGTTGTATGCTGTTAGAAATCAATAATGGTTTTGGCTTCCTCCCTGGATGACTTCTGGCATTCCGCCAGAGATTGGGTTTCCTCATTCAGAAAAATTTGAAAGACATCATAAACTGCTAAAAATGGTTCTTAATTTGTTGTGTTTTCTCTGGTTTTGTTTTTTTGCAAAGGGTGACCTTTGGGTAATTGATTTTTCAGCATGAAAATTACCAAGTAGGAATTATTTGCTGCTTGTGGGAATTTAAAAACAATGGAAAGTATGACTCCAGTCTAAACAGCCAAGCTTGCTGGTTCAATTTTTAGGCTTTTATTTTTATAACCTTATTAAGTTTGAGAAGCACAGTACAGTATAGCAGGAATTTTTAGAAACACTTGAAAGATGGTGATCAAATCTACTAATTATTGCTCCAGCAACATTTTCAGTGAAAGATACTGCGCATCACAAAACAAAGACCTAAAGACAACGTTGCAGTGTCTTCTCTTCCAAATTATACCAGATAACTTCAGCCATGGTTGATGGGAGAAGCTTCTACTTGGGGAGGCAATAGCTTCCTTGCTCAGACCCCGCCACCTGCCCAGGCCCCGCCCCTTCCCACTGTCTCACTCCTCTCTTCCCCCTCCTTCCCTGCATGTTTCATGACCTGGTCTCTGAGTGCTTGTCCTCTTCCAGCCAGATCCTTGAACCCAGGCAAATTATTTTTGAAAAAAAACCTCTCAATTTTTCTTCAAATTCTTTCTCAAAAGAAAAAAAATGGAACACATTTTGTACCATGTGCCAAACATGCAGAAAGTACCTAATTAAAATTTGGGAAATTTCAGTCACAGGTTTTTATATATTCTGATAGCGGACATGCAGCCAACTTACAAGTGCCCTGAGCCCCTCTTTTTGATGCTTGGGAACACATAATGACAAGCACCACTTTAAATCTCTGTCCTTTCTTCACACAATAAAACAAGGTAATAAGCAGTTCTGTAGTACCTTTATTTATGTAACAAATTTATTAGGTTATGAGATTTCACGGATAAGACCCACTTCTTCAGATGACTGGAGCACAGAAATAGAATCCAAGGTTTACATAGTAGGTGGGGAGCAGGAGAGAGAAAGGAAGGAGGAAAGGAGAAAACAGGGTCACCTGTCACTAGTTGGACCAGTTGATGAAGTATATTAAGTAGAATGTGTCCCACTCCAAGGAATATCAAAGGTGGAGAAATTGCCCCTGTAATGCATAAGATAGTTGAGACCTCTGTTAAGACCTAGTATAAACATGTCAGATGTGCAAATGAATTCCAGTTCAGATGTCTCCCTCTGTAATTTTGTGGTAAAATCCTTTTGTAGAAGAATGACCACTTTTAAATCCATTATTGAATGTCCAGGGGGTTAGTGTTCCCCAACAGGTTCATGCGTGTTCCAGTTCCTGATGTCAGATATACGTCCTTTGGTGCAGAAACTGTCCACTTTCTCCAGTGTCTAGTGGGACACTTCTGGTACCTGATGGTATATATCACATTGGTGGATGTGCAAGTGTTGGCGTGGCTGATGTGGTTAGGTCCAGTGATGGAGTCGCTTGCATAGATATGTGGAGACACTTGGCAAAGGACTTTGTTGCAGGGATAGATTCTTGGGTCAATTTTTCCGTGGTGTGGGGTGTGGCTGCTGCTGAGCATTTTCTTGAGATTGGCTAGCTGGCTGTAAGAGAGGACTGACTTAACCCCCAAAGTGTGTGAGAGTGAGGGATTGTGTTTCAGTATAGGTTGTAGGTTGAAAATGGTGCACTGGAAGGTTTTAAGCTGAGGGCTATAGGCGATGACAAGTGGCGTTTTTTATTCTCCTGGTTGGGGCTATCCTGAAGTAGGTGACATCTGAGTACTGTCTTGCTCTGTCAGTCTCTTTGTTTAGTTCCACAGGTGGGTAATTAAGTTTTACGTTCTAATTCTTCCCCACTCCTTATTTTTATATTAGCTGATTCCTCAATTTTCTTTCTGTTTTATCTCTCAGTACTGCTCCAGAATCTGGAGAAGTGGGTCTTTCCCACAAAACCTCACTACCTAATAAATAATATTGTTAGTCTTAAAGGTGCTACAGGACTGCTTGCTTTGTTTTGTAAGTTTTAAGAATGCTTGAAAAAAATCTCATAGGTTTCTGTCTCTGTTGGTGGGATTGGAGTAGGGCGACCATCCATCCCGTATTGGACGGGACAGTCCCGTATTTAGGAAGCCAAAAAGGTGTCCATACTTACTTGTTAAATGGGGCTAATTGTCCCGTATTTGGCCTTCCCTCTCCCTTTGGTGTGCGGAGACAGGAAGGGATTTTTTTCTGGCCACCTCCATTTTTAAAATGTAGCTCCTCACCTGCTGCACCACTGGGATGCCAATGCCAGCCCCAGCCTTGCTCAGATGTATGGTTGGGCTGGGGATGGATCTAGGGGGTGGAAAAGATGGGGCTGGAGTGCGGGACCAGGGACCATTGCCGTGCAGGGCTGGGGCCATCGCCAGAGCCCCCTACACCCCCAGTCCCCACTTCAGGGCTGGGGTGGAGCCAGAGCCCTACTGCATCCTGAGCCCTGCACAGTGCAGGGGCAGAGCCCCACCACCCGAGTCCCCACCACATCAGGGCGCCAGAGCTGGAGCACTGTATGGTATGGGCTGAGGTCCCCCTGGACCTCCCATGGGGCCGGAGACCCCTCCTGGAGTCCCACCACAGGGCTGGGGTGGAGCTGGGGCTGGAGCCCTACCGGAGCGGCCCCTGCTGCAGACCTGGGACCAGAGCCCTACATGACACGAAGACAGAGCCACGCCCCTCCCAGCCCTTGCCACATCACAGGGCCAGAGCCTTGTACTGTGTCAGGCTACAGCCCCACCAGACATCTCATAGGGCCAGAGCCCACTGCCCTGGACCCCTGTGCAGCGTGGAGCTAGAGACAGAGCCCCTCTGGAGTGCGCAGCACTGAGCCCTGAAGAACCAGCTGCAGGCTTGTTTGTCTCCCTAGCCCCATCTGGCCCATTTAGCCTGTGCCTTTTCCTCAAGGAGCAGAGAAACTTTTCCTCCCAATTTCAGACCTGCTGTTGGAATACTCGGCTGGCAGGGTCAAGTCCTCCCTTACCAGAGTGAGGAGTAGGGAATGAGATTGGAAGGAGCAGCAGCCACCTGTCGTGCAGGTACCTGTCACTGGACTATGGCATAGTCTGATGTGGAGAGTTCCCAGTCTCTTCTGTTGAAGCTGTTTCTTGGTTGGTAACTAGAGTCACTGGAGGAGTGGGACAGCTTCCTGGGAATCCTACATCCTGCAGCGCGGTCTAGCCACCAGGCTGCAGACTCATCTCTGTGTGTGCCCTCTTTCCCCCTAAGGTCTGGTGAATCCTTCACTCCTCACCCCTATTTTTATGAGTTTGCGGCACTTGCCTGATCTGGAAAGCAGGCTATGAACTGGCTCACCAGATTGGGCCTCACAGAAGTTAAGCAGAGCAATGCCCAGCTTTCCCTCCTCTGTTCGTCACTCAGGCACTTTGGGTGTCGGTATGTGTAGAGGGAGGCAGCAGTACGCATGCACAGAGGCAGAAACATAGGGACGAAGGGAGCTTTTGTTGAAAAAAGACCAGGCACTGAGTGCATTTAGGTGCCTACAGAGTTTGGCAGGAGCCAAGTAGAGATTTCATGAATCTCATTGGGGCCCGATTCTTGAATTTAGGTGTCTACGTCCCTTTGTGCATCAACCCCACATATCAGTACAGTGTCTCCTAGCACCACGGGAAGCATAATATCAGTAGTGATTCAGAGGGAATCATGACACCTTTTTGAGCACCTGAATAGTCACTGCAGGTCTGTTATCTAAGTACTGACTCAGCCATGTGCTGGAGAATTCACATGAACACAGTCCGAGGTGGTATGTTGGCAGCAATAAACAAATAGCCTACAGGATCTGCTGCAGCTGCCTGAAGCTGCAGGTTTGGTTTTAGAACAATCACAGAGAGGTGGCTGCGTGAGTCTGTATCTTCACAAAACAAAAAAGCAGTCCTCTAGCACATTAAAAACTAACAAAATAATTTATTACTACTTCAGATCAAAAGTGCTACAGAGCTGCTTTTTTGTTTTGTTTTAGAACAATGTTATAGTCATAAAATAGTATTCAGAGTTCTTATATTGCTGTGAAATATCACAGTTTGCTGATTCTTCATTCTGTTATCTCATTGCTTTCTGCTTCTGAGAACTTTTCGTACCAGACTGAAATCATTCCTGATGTAAGATGATAAATTAATATAACAAAACAAATTGGAGTCAGTATGAGTGCACTTAACACTAACAAGACCCATCTGAGTTTCACATTGTCTCCTGCAATTATAAAATATAAGGCTAATATCAGATTTTTTTTTTCACTCATTGCTGTCACACAAAGGTTGTGGACCATGGAATTTTTTTAAAGGCTTTATAGAGAAGCATTCTCTACAATGTCTGGTAGATGTTGTAAAGTGGAGAAAAAAGTGCACTGTAGCTGTAGATTTGTCTGAAACTTCCCAAGCTTAATTAATTAGTTTTAAGATTATGAAATCACTGCTTTCATAAAATTAGAGAAGAATAGGGTTAGTGGAGACCTCAGGAGGTCATCTAGTCCAACCCCTGCTAAAAACAGGACCAATCAAGTAAACGATTTCCTAATATCCAACCTAGACTGCAACCGTTATCACTTGAGACTATTGGTCCTTGTTCCGTCACCTGTCACCACAGAGAATAGCCTGGCTGCATCCTCTTTGGAACCTCTCTTCAGGTAGTTTAAGGCTGCTATTAAATCCTCCCCCACTCTTCTCTTCTGCAGCCCAGTTTCCACCACCTCTCCCCATAAGTCATGTTACCCAGCTTCCTAATCATTTTTGTTGTCCTCTGCTGTACTAACTCCAATTTCTTCACTTCCTTTCAGGGGGGTCCCCAAAACTAGATGCAATGTTCTAGATGTGACTTCAACCAATGCTGACTAGAGGGAAATAATCACTTCTCTCACTCTGCTAGCAATGTTCCTACTAATGGAGCCCAATATGTCATTAGCTTTCCTGGCTACAAGAATACACTGTTGACTCATAACCAGCTTCTTCTCCTGTAATCCCCGGGTCCTTTTCTGCAGAACTGCTGCTTAACCAGTCAGCCCCCAGCCTGTCACTGTGCATGGGATTCTTCCATCTTAAGTACTGAACTCTGATCTAGTCCTTGTTGCACTTCATCTGATTTCTTTTGGCCCAATCCTTCAATTTGTTTAGGCAACTCTGAACCCTATCCCTAACCTCCAGAATATCTACCTCTTCCCCGCTTTGCGTACTTGCAGAGGGTGCAATCCAACCCACCATCCAGATGATTAACAAAGATGTTGAACAAAACCAGCCCCAGGATCAACCCTTGGGGCACTTTGCTTGATACTTTTTCACAACCAGACATCAAGCCATTGATCATTACCCACTGAGCTTCATAATCTATCCAGCTTCCTATCTACCTTACAGTCCATTAATCCAATCCATATTTTTTTAAATTGCTGTCAAGAGTACAGTGCAAGACTGTATCAAAAGCTTTGCTAAAGCCAAGGTGAATCAAATCCATCACTTTCCTCATATCCACCAGTCAGTTATCTTATAAAAGAAGGCAATTATGTTGGTCAGGCATGAGTTGCCCTTGGTGAATCCACGTTGACTGTTCCTGATCACCTTCCTGTCCTCCAAGTGCTTCAGAATGGATTCCTTGTGGACTTGCTCCATGATTTTCCAGGGCAGAGGTGAGGCTGATGGGTCTGTAGTTCCCTGTATCCTCCTTCCTTTTTTAAGTAAAGGGCACTAAGTTTGCCTTTTTTTCAGTTGTACGGGGCCTCCCCTGATCAATACACATTTTCAAAAATAGTAGCTCCGCCATCAGGCAAAACTCTCAGCACCCTTGTGTGACCCAGAGGAATTGAGACTGCTAGGAAGGGAGTGTGAAGCCTGTTCTACAGCTGTAGCTGTAAGTCACTTGGCTTGTCGCTCGTGTAGTAGAGGTTCACCGCTCTAGCCACTAAGGTCCCAGTGTCAAACCACATAGTGAAGGTTAATGTTTATTAGCTTTACGTTTCAATGCATTATATTTGTCCCCATGGACTTCCATGGACTTGTGTGTTTCTGTTTTTTCTAAATCACCTGTTCTTTCACTACTGAGGGCTGCTCATCTGCTGCTCAGTGTAGCAGTCTGGAAGCTGACCTTATCTGTGAAGGTCAAGGCACTGAGTACTTGAATTTTTTCTACATCATTCAGCCCCAAAAGTGGTCCTTCGTAACTCAGGGAAGTTAGATAAGAAATCAGCAAAATATTGTATTTTCTTTGGTTGGGGCTGGGGAGGAATTCTCCCCTTTAAAATTTGGAACAGGGCAAATTCATTGATTTGACTTCAGTATTACTTTGTATGTTCATAAATCTCCCTTAAGACATATTTGAAAAATCATTTAATTTTGAAATATATGCAAAGGTGATATATGGAAAAGGTTTCAAAAGATTACAGAATTGATTACCTAAATATCACAATTTACATCCAGTTATATTAGTAGAAGGCTTAGGAAAGCTGAGGATTTACCCTGCTCAGGGTTTACTAAGCCATCAATTATTAAGTTACTCTACATTTAAAGACAGAAAACATGATGGTAATAGAAGTGCTTCCAGACAGGTGGATGTGACCAGCTGGTTAGTTTCCATCTCTTAATTCTGGCATTCCAATACCAGCAGTCTATGCTGTTATTTGAAAGGGGTTTATACACCAGGGTCCTTGAATGGGAACTTTGGAGCTATCCAGCATTCCTGGGAAACAGTTTATCAGGTTTAAGATATAACTGACTCTTGTCTGCTCTGATCACATCGCACCATCGTGCATATGACTACTTCAGGGTTTTACGTAGGTCCATTGAACCTTCAGTGGAAGAGCAAGAAATCTATTTTTGTTAAGAAAGTGAAAGCAAAATCTCTCTGTATAGGTCCTTCAAAACTGTGGGTTTTATAAGCCCAGAGAGAGGGGGCCATTGCCCCAGGGCCCAGCAATTTAAAGGGATCCTGACTCCCAGGCACTGCTACTGTGGCATTGGTGGTTGCTGGAGCCCCGGGCTATCTTTACATTGCAGCTGGATCACTGCACTGGGTGCTCCATACGGCTCTGAGAGCTGCAGGGTGCGTGCATGCGTGTGTGTGTGTGTGTGTGTGTGTGGCACCATAGTGCTAAGGGCTGGCTGGCCCTAGCCCTGCTCCTTCTGCCCAATGCCCCATCCCTTCTGGGGGGGAGCAAGAAGATGGGTCCCCACACACCTTTTGCCCTGGGGCTGTTGGCATTGGTGAACATGGCTGGAAAGGAGTCTCGCTAGCAAATCAGAAGAAAAAGAAAAGACCCAAGAAGGTGAAGAGCTAGTCAATGTCATGCGTACTTTTCTGAAGTGCCATGGTTTGAACTGATGTGTTAAAGAGGTGCCATCTAGTACAAAATGTTTGTGTTAATGCTTTTTCTTGTGCTGTCTTCTGGAAGAGAGAGGTGATAAAGGATCCTCATGGTGTCAAAGGGAAATTTACATCCAGTAATTTTCTCAAATTATAAGTCATTTTCTGTTCAACAAAAGACTTCTACTCTTTAGCAGTAATAAAAAGGAGACATGCGTACAGTACTCGAGTATTATCATTAAGAATAAGAATAAATTATTTAATCATGGATATATATTTAGCTGTGTGGCACTTCAGTTTTAGATCTGTGAGTGACTGTGTTTGTAAAATATGTGTTAATGGCAATTTTACTTCTAAACCAGTAATTACAGATATCAAGATGAATACTGATGTTAATGTTCAATGAACCAGGCTGTCTGACCCTGTATATGCCCTTTATATGCCTGATAATATAGTATGTGAATGTTAATTTATTTCTTAAAGATCTGAACGTAATGCAGGTTAATATCTTGTAAGGACAATGCAGCAGGGAGTCTGCTGACAGAAATGTAAAAAGATCAAGATTTGGTTATGAAAGGGCAGGAATCTGTTCATTGCATCCAAAAAGCAAGGAAAGAGAGCTCCAAAGGGAGCAATTTCCATATCTCAGTGACTTTAAATTCTGGTGAAATTTTAGGATCAAGAGTCATCATGGTTACCTAACAGAGAAGGACTGATAGCACCAAGCGAGACATATCCAATATCTGCAAAGCCAGTTTCCTCATTGCACTACATGTACCACACATTTAACATGAGCAAAAAGCAAAGTTTGAAACACAGATACCCATGCCAGTGAAACACATCATTGTATCAGATCTTCCAAACGGGCTTCCACCTGGACTGTGTATTTGTAAGATGCAAGATCTATAGTAAGTTTAAAAATCAATTTGATTTCAAATACTTGAAAATGCTAAAGGCCTCTGAAGAGAAAGGAATTCTTCCTAAAACCACTGACAAATGGAAATATGATATTTATGAATATCTCAAGTACATATATACGATAACAAACAAACTTTGTGAAGCTACTGATAGATAGTTGGCTGATGTGATTGCAGAGCCATCAGCCATTATCTTTAAAAACACATGGTGGGGAGGTCCCAAGCAATTGTGAAAGGGCACATGTAGTGCCAAATATTACGATGGGAAAGGTGGAAAACTACAGACCTCAGTTCCTGGAAAAATCATGGAGGGGATCCTTCAGGAATCCATTTTGAAGCACTTGGAAAAGAAGAAAGAGGTCATGAATAGTCAAGATGGATTCACTAAGGGCAAGTCATGCCTGTTCAAACTGATGAGCTTCCAGGATGAGGTAACTGCCTCTGTGGATAGGGGAAGGATGTAGATGCAGGGAGGGATTGCTCAGCAGCTTGGGCAGTGGCCTGCTAAACCCAGGGGTCAGAGCTTGATACTTGAGGAGGACACTTAGGGATGTGGGGCACATAGATGAAAAAAGAAAAACAGTTAGGGATGGAGATAGGGCCTACTGTGAGTCCAGGCAATTGGACTCCATGACCTCTGAAGGCCCCATCCGGTTCTATGAGATAGGTATATCTCAATATACACCTTGACTTTAGCAAAGCTTTTGTCACAGTCTCCCACAGTATTCTTGCCAACAAAGCTGAAGAACCATGTATTGGACAATTGGACTGTAAGGCAGATAGGAACCTAGCTAGATTGTCAGGCTCAGGGGATTGTGATCAATTCCCTGATATCTGGTTAGCGGCAATATCAAGCGGAGTTCCCCAAGGCTTGATTCTGGAGCCAGTTTTGTTCAACATCTTTATTAATGACCTAGATGAGGGGAGGAGTTGCACCCTGAGCAAGTTCATGGATGACAATAAACTACAGGGAGAGGTAGATACATTGGAGGGTAGAGATAGGTTCCACTGTGACCTAAACAAATTGGAAGATTGAGTAAAAAAAATCTGATGAGGTTCAATAAGCCCAAATGCAGAAATCCTGAATTTGGGATAGAATAATCTTAAGTACTGTTACAAGCTGGGGACTGAATGGCTAAGCAGCAGTTCTGCAGCAAAGGAACTGAGGATTACAGTGAATGAGAACCTGGATATACGTCAACAGTGTGCCTTTGTAGCCAAAAATTCTGTATTCACTAATCTTCTAGCCCATGGGTCAGCAACCTGTCCAAGGCAGAGTGCCAAAAGTTGATCTTTTGACCTCTATGTACCATCCAAGTGCTGGTGATACTTTTTAAAGTCGCTAATAATCCTATTTATAACAGCTTCGTTAATAAATAAATTAAGATTCAACGCTTTACTAATAAGGTCATGGTTGGTAGCATTGCCTGGTCTTTTGTTAATCCACAGGCAGCATAGCTTTGAGCAACCTCCCAGGTGTCTGGGGTAAGAAGGGCAGGGCTGAGCTTCCCATGCCAGAGGTTGCTGACCCCTGTTCTAACCAAATGTCTGCCTAAAGATACTGGAAACTTACCTTGAAAGTTTTATACCACTTCTTTTCTACCAGTGTTGGGCAACCCACTGCCCATGGGCTTCAGGCAGCCCATCAGGGCTCCACATGCAGCCCACACATCCCCCTCTGCTCTCTTCATTCGCGCCTCTCTCACATAAGGGGCCCTGCACTTACCTACTCCTACTTCCTCCCAGCACTTCCAGAGTGCCAAGAATCAGCTGATTCATGGTGTTCCAGCTCTGAGAAGGAGGAGTGGAGCAGGGATGGGGCACGATTAGAGGAGGAGGCAGAGAAGAGGCTGGGTGAGTGGCTGAGGGAAGGGGTGGAGTGAGGACGGCACCTGCAGTAGAGGGGAGGGTCAAGCAGCCCCTGGCAAAATAAGAAATGACACAGGAGCTGTCTGAGGTACATGCTGATTGCCAAGAGGACTTAAAGTTTTCTGGCAGAACAGGATGTTCATGATGACGAGCTCGTGTTCCACACATTCTGTAAGGAGGACCACTCCATTCGAGTTGATGTTGCTGACTCTTTCTTTCCCAATGGTAGTCTGCCAGAGATCCGCTTCTCTTCTAACCCTGGCATTGAAATCTCCCAAGAGAATAATCTTTCTTCTTTGGGTATGTCTTTCAGGAAAGTGTCCAGCTCGGTGTAGAACTTCTTCCCGTCATCTTCGGCATCCAGAGTTGGTGAATAAACACTGATGACAGTTGCATGTTGTTTTTTGGCAAGCTTCAAGCACAGAGTCATTAGATGCTGATTGATGCTGACAGGGACTTCAGATAGGATCTTTATCAGTTCATTTTTTATGGTAAATCCTACTCCATGAATTTGTTTTTCTTCCTGTGGGGTTTCTTAACAGAAAAATGTGTACCTTCCACCTTTTAGCTGTCCTTCTGGTCTACAAATTTCTGCCAGGGTAGTGATATCGATGGTGAATTATCAGAGATCACAGGCGATAATTGCCATATGTCTTTTGGATTGCTCACTGCCTGAGTTGTCCATTAGAGTCCAAATATTCCATGCTCCAAAGTTTACTGCTCTATTTCAACTGCATGGAGGTGAGCTCATTCGACGCAGTTTCTTCAATGCTACCAAAGCTATTTATGGACTGAGAAATCATGGAATCAATCCCCTGAGATCAAAGGATGGTACCCAACTCTAGAAAGACAATGAAGCCCATCGCTTCTCGTGGGAGGGAGCGCTATAATGAGCTCTTGAACTGCCCCTCCATCGTAGCCCTAGAATCTCTTGACTAAATCCCTCGGTAACTAACTAGAGATGATCTTACAACACTTCCTACTCTGAGTGAGATCTAAGCTGCCATCAAAGAGATGAACTGCAACAAGGCCACTGGACTAAATGGAATCCCCATGGAAGTGTTCAAAGAAGGTGGGACAGAGCTCCACCAACAGCTCCACCTCCTGGTTCTCAAGAGCTGGGATAGGAAGCAGACACCACAAGATTTCAGAGACACGCTGATCATCAGTCTGTTAAAGAAGGGTGACAAGTTGTACTGTAGAAACTATCATGGCATCTCCCTCCTGGCAACAGCAGAGAAAATCTTAGCTGGAATCCTTGTAAACCAACTCCTGCCACTCTCAGAAGAATTTCTCCCAGAATCCCAGCATGTCTTCGTACCATTCTGAGGAACAGCAAACATGATCTTCATTGCCCAGCAACTGCAAGAAAATGTTGTGAACACAACCAAGCCATAAATATGTGTTTCATTGACCTGACCAAAGCATTCAACTCAGTCAATGATAAAGCCCAGTGGACCATCCCTTCAAAAATCAGCTGCCCCAAAAAATTCAAAAACATTTTAAGACTGCTTCACAAACACGTAACTGCCACTGTATTGAGCAACAAAGATCCCAAAGCGACCCCTTTGAGGTCAAAACGGGAGTCAAGCAAGGCTGCATCATTACCCCATCACTGTTCTGCATCTTCATCACTATGGCCCTTCAACTCATTGCTAGCATGCTTCAGATGGTATGAACATTGTCTATAGAATGGATGGGAAGCTTTTCAATCTCAGCAAACTGAAAGCTAAAAGCAAGACCTCCACAACTTTGATCATGGAGCTCCAGTATGCGGATGACAATATGATTGTTGCTCTTTCTCCCACAGTCATCTGAAGTGCCTTTGCTGAAGCGTATGATAATCTCAGCCTCACACCGAACATCAAAAAGACCAAGCTGCTCCACGAACCTTCACCAATGGGGCAATGCACCTTCTAGTGAAGTCAATGGAGAACAGCTGAAAAACATTGAGTACTTCCCATACCTTGAAAGTCATCTTTCAGCTAAAGTTGACATTGATGCAGATATCTAGCATTGTCTGAGCCATGCAAGCTCTGCTTTCACCCGCTTGAGATAAAGAGTCTTCGAGAACCAGGATATCTAGCTTAAGACAAAGCTCCATGTATACCATGCAGTGGTTGTTCCAATGCTACTATATGCACATGAAACCTGGACAACATACAAGCGTGCTTTGAAGGCATTTGAGCAATATTATCAATGCTGCCTCGGAAGAATCCTTAATGTCTCTTGGTAGGATACATGCATGAACACTAGCATCCTAGGAGAGTCTAACATGACCAGCATGAAGCCATTATCATTCACCAATGACTTAGTTGGACTGGTCTCGTGTTTCAGATGTCTGATCAGTGTCTCCCCGAACAGATGCAGTTTTCCGAATTGGAAGAAGGACAGAGGTGCACTGGGGGGGCCAGTGGAAGTGATATAAGGACATGCTGATGGCACATATGAAAAAGTACAGCATCAGTGTCAACACTTGGGAAACTTTACCCAAAAACATCCCCAGTGGAGAACAGTAATCCATGAGGGAGTGGTGCAATTTGAGATGTCCTGGTGCAGCACAGATGAGGACAGGTGGAGAAGAATAAAAGAGCATCAAAACCTGCCCCATGCCCCTTCAACAGGTACTAACACCTGCCTCTTCTGTGATAAGGTCTGCATCTCCAGAATTGAGCTGATTAGCCATCAACAGACTCATAAATAGGAGGGTGACAAGAAGACATCCTACTCGCTATCAAGTGATTGCCAAGACAAGAGACTTGCTGATTACACACTACCTTGTGAGATCTGGCCATTTCCTCCCATTCTTTATGTTACTGTTGCTGGCAATTTAATTTGACCCTAATAATGGATCATGTTGCATTCAAAAAGCATGATAAAGACAGAGAATCAAGTACAATGTATTTAATCTTATTCTTGAGGTTGTCGGTAATACACATGCCCAATTTCAATCTTATGTCCTGGCAAGATAAAGGCCAGCACCTCAGGCAACAACTCCCTAGCCTTGATTGCCCATTGCTGTCTCATAGAGATGGTACAATATACCTCTATTCCTTTATGCAAGAGATACATTGAAAAATTGATTCCTATGCATTATTGGCTTCTTTTTAATTTTACCTGTATTTATCCTTGTATGGCACAGGTTGAACCTTTGTAATCTGGCACCCTTGGGATCTGAACCAAAGGGCAAGAGAATTTGTTTGACCACAGGAGCTCATATTCCCTAGTTTATTACCAAGGTTTCCACTGCTTGCCTGGCTGTTAGAAGACGTTTAAGGGTAAACTACAATTAAATATCAGCACAGAACACTGAGACCCAAGACTAGTGGCTGGAAACAATCTTCATGAGACCATGGGAAACATGGCCACACCCATGATAAGTGGTCATCCATCCAACTAGAATCGTGTTGGATGACAGAGTTTGCCGGATGACAGACATTGATGGATTAGAGAGGTTCAAGCTGTATGAGAAAAAGCCAAATACAATATATAGAAACTTTCCTTCCCAAGAGAAAACTTTACAGCTCATTTAACTAATTACATTGGAAAAAGATTTGAGAGGGTATTAATTTAGCAAACTGAAACTTTAAAATGGGAAGCCTCTTCCAATAAATATAAGATTTTATTATGTTAGCAAAAAATGGCAAATTTACTTGCCAAAATATTGAAGCTAATAATTGTAAGGTTCAGAAACCCAATGTGACATGGCAATAGGGCTCTACCAGATTCACAGTTCTTTTTGGTCAATTTGATGGATTTTAAAAATTGTAAATTTCATAACTTCAGCTATTTAAATCTGAAATTTCACAGTGTTGTAATTGTAGGGGTCTTTACTCCAAAAGTATTTTGATGAGGTTGCTACTGGTGTTGGGGAGAGGGGATCGTGATACTGGTACCTTTATTTTGTCCTGTTGCTGGCAGTAGGTGCTGGTTCCATAACTGGGCAACTAGAGAGTGGTGGGTGTTGGCCAAAACCCTAGCTCTGAAGGCTGAGGCAAGGGCCAGCAACAGCACAGGAGTAAGGATGGCATAGAATAGTGTTGCCACCCTTACTTCTACACTGTTGCCTGCACAAATGCACCCTCAGTCAGCTGCTGCCACTCTCTGGCTGCCCAGCTCTGAAGGCAGCACAGAAGTAAGAGTGTCAATCCCATGACTAGTGTTCCCTGTAAGATTCAAGTACCACCCAGCTGATTACCAGAGTGCCCACAGCCAGCAGCATGTGTTTCTATAGTTGTGTACATCTGCACATACCTTGGTGCACATAACACAATTTATTCCCCCCATGGACGGAAAAAATTAGAGGGAACCCTGGCCATTTCTACCCCAAAACTAACAGTGTGACCTCCTCCCTGATGACTCTCTTTTGGGTCAGGATCCTCAAGTAGAGAAACTCTGATTTCCCTCATGAAATTTGTATAGGGTAAGAAAACATGAAAGATCAGATTTCACCACGAGAGATGAGATTTCAGGGTCAGTTAATACATTTGTTAATGGCCATGAATTTGGTAAGGCACTATAGAGAATACACACACACCCTGACTGGTTCTACACATGCCCCTTCCTTTCGAAAGGGGCATATTAATGAGAGGGGTTTGAAAGATGCTAATGAGGCAACTGTAATGAATATGCAGCACCTCATTAGTATAATTGCGGCCATGGTGATTCGAAAGTGAGGCTTTTCAAATCATGCACTGCCCCTGCAGATGGGACCTTCTGAAAGGACCCCCCAGTTTTTGAAAGCCCTTCTTCCTATCTGGTGATCAGAAGAAGGGCTTTTGAAAACTGGGAGGGGGTCCTTTCGGAAGGTCCCATCTTCATGGGTGGCAGGGGATTCGAAAAGCCGCACTTTCAAATTGCCGTGGCCGCCATTATGCTAATGAGGCACTGCATATTCATTGCAGTGCCTCATTAGCATCTTTCAAACCCGCTCATTAACATGACCCTTTTGAAAGGAAGAGGCACGTGTAGACCCAGCCAAAACATTCAGATATATTTCTACAAATCCATCTATACAGACATTTCTGGAATTACAGGTTTTATATGGTGCACATCTAAGACGTCATTTTGGATTTACTCTGGGATACAAAGTTAGGTACAACTTAGAGACTTTTCTTATGAAGTGATAGTATATTCTGAATAATTTAAAACGAATTATAATCTCTGCCATACAGATTTCAGCAGGTTGCTTTATATCAGACATTTTATTACATTAGTTAAAGGCATAAGGCTGGTCCAAATACTTCCATATTAACTGTTTGTAGGAAAATTGGCTTTTCAGTTAAACAAATATTTTGGCCCGAGGTGACTGTTTTCTGTAGAAAATTTACATGTTTGTCAAAAACAGATGAAAAATGCTGCCATAAAGATTTTTTCAAAACAAAGTCAAATATTTCTGCAGAGAAATTTAATGACAATTTTTTTTGGTCACATTTTTGGCAATTTCCCAGGGTGGTGGAAGGAAGATGTGCACAGAGTGGGGAGAGTCTGAATGATTTCAGTGAGGAATCAACTGGATGAAATAATTGACTTCCATAAAATTCAAAATATCCGTGGTGTTGCTGTCACCAATACTTTATGATGCAAGAAATTTAAGGGTCTCGAAACCTTCCCTTGATTGAAAGGTTATCGTAAATATCTCACCCACATTTGCTGTATCCACTTTTAGAACATGCTAAAGCCTAATCCAGGCATACCTGAACCGTCTCTGAGTTACCTCTCTCTTCAAAATAAGAAATACAGAGTTTAGAAAATCTGATATGATACACAGCATCATTTCAGCTTGACTGAAAAGCTACCACCAGCTAGCATATTTTCACACTTGGCTGCTACTGAGTGACAAATTGTTAATACTTCTTCTAGCAGCATAATACTATTACATGATTCCGTGGCAGCATCTAGTTTATTATCACTTAGTATACCTAGGTGAAGGAATAAATTACAGGATTTTAGAACCAAAAATAAGCAAAAAAATGCTTGTAAACTAAATTACTGATTTTTGAGGTTTATGTTTCAGGCTTGGGGAGGTGTTATTGATAATTTTTATGTAGACATGAAAACACGGATTTCTGGGGTTTTCATTTTGTATGTAATGCAATGAGTATTTTTGTAATGTTCCTTAGTGTACTTTAATGTACTACTGTGTCAAATAGCAGAGAGCAAATCAACTCTTTTGAACATATAAATCCTTAATAATAATAGCAACTGTGCATATATGTGATGTACCTATTCTGTGTGTGTATATATATATATATATATATATATATATATATATATATATGTATATATATCTTTTCACTAAAATATGCCAAGAGATTGCAGTGGGAAGAAGTCCAGCAGGAGATGTCTGAGAAATCTGTTGTACTATGAACTGAGACAATCACCACTTAATCTCCCAGGAGAGGGAAAAAAGAGCAGGTGCGTCAGAACAGGAGGAGATGGGTGATCATGGCATCAAGGGAAATACCCACTTGATACAGCAAATAATGAAGAAAAGAAAGTTTTAGCTCAATTTGCTAGCGGCTTATAACAGTAATATAACATATTGAGCACATGGTAAGTTTGCCATTGAAAGAGTAAGAACATAAGAACGTAAGAACAGCCATACTGGATCAGACCATAGGCCCATCAAGCCCAGTATCCTGTCTTCTGAGAGTAACCAATGCCAGGTGCCCCAGAGCGAATGAACAGAACAGGTAATCATGAAAACAAAAAGCAGTCAAGTAGCACTTCAAACTCTAGCAAATTAATTTTTAGGTGAGCTTTCGTGGGACAGACCCACTTCTTCAGACCACAGCCATACCAGAACAGACTCAATATTTAAGGCACAGAGAACCACTGTGTTTGGTTCTCTGTGCCTCAAATATTGAGTCTGTTCTGGTATGATCTGAAGAAGTGGGTCTGTCTCACGAAAGCTCACCTAATAAATTATTTTGTTAGCCTTTAAAGTGCTATTTGACTGCTTTTTGTTTTGATAGTATATAGGCTAGCATGGCTCCTTTTCTGTTACTAGGTAATCATGAAGTCATCAATTCCCTGTCATCCATTTCCAGCCTCTTGCAAACAGAGGCTAGGGACACTGTCCATGCCCATCCTGGCTAATACCAATTGATGGACCTATCCCCCATGAATTTATCTAGTTCTTTTTTAAACTCTGCTATAGTCTTGGTCTTCACAACATTCTCCAGCAAGGAGTTCCACAGGTTAACCATGCATTGTGTGAAAAAATATTTCCTATTGTTTGTTTTAAACCAGCTGCCTATTAATTTCATTTGGTGACCCCTAGTTCTTGTGTTGTGAGAAGGAGTAAATAACAATTCCTCATCCATTTTCTCCACACCAGTCGTGATTTTATATACCTCTATCATATCCCCCCCAGTCATCTTTTTTCCAATTTAAAAAGTCCCAGTCTCATTAATCTCTCCTGATATGGCAGATGCTCCATAACTCTAATCATTTTTGTTGCCCTTTTCTGAACCTTTTCCAATTCCAATTTATCTTTTTTGAGATGGAGTGACCACATCTGTATGCAGTATTCAAGAAGTGGACGTACCATGGATTTATATAAAGGTAATATGACATTTTCTGTCTTATTATCTATTCCTTTCTTAATCATTCACAACATTTTGTTAGTTTTTTTGACTGCTGCTGCACACTGAGTGGATGTCTTCAGAGAACTATCCACAATGACTCCAAGATGTCTTTCTTGAGTGGTAACAGCTAAGTCAGACCCCTCATTTTATATGTATAGTTGGGATTATATTTTCCAAAGTGCATTACTTTGCATTTATCAACATTGAATTTCATCTGCCATTTGGTCGACCAATCACCCAATTTATTAACATCCTTTTGTAGCTCTTCACAGTCTACTTGGGACTTAACTACTTAACTTCGCTCTTATCCCACGATATAACATAATTATGACTTTATGCTACATGTCTGTGAGTTTTAAAGAACACATATAGGCTGCATCTACACTAACAAGTTCTTTCAGAAAGACAGGCCCTTTTTCAGAAGAAAACATGAAGCTTCCACACACGAAATGCACTCTTTCGATCCACAATAAAAATAACACAGCTCTTCTTCCAGAAGCCCTCTTCTGCTCCCGGATCAGGAAGAGCGCCTTCTTTGAAAAGCTTCTTTTGGAAAAAAAAGCATGTGTGAATTTTCCACAGGCCTTTTTATGAAAAGAGCAGTCTTCATGGCACTGAATTTTTTGATTCCTGGCCCATTCTGTCAAAAGAGCAGGGGCTGTGGGGATGCTCTCTATTGAAAGAGCAGATCTATCTTTCAATTCACTTTTGTGTGTATGGACATGATCTTTTGAAAGAAGAACTTCCAGAAAATCATCTTTTGAAAGATTTCTGTCGTGTAGACATGACCATCGTGAACTACTAAGGATGATTAGATCAGTATTTCTTTTAACTGGACCAAAGATATTCCAGTTTGCAGAATGAGCTTGTTCAGTGTTTTGACTTGCATTCCATCATCTGCAACAATTTATGGAGTATGTATGTGTTTTTGTTTGAAACCTGATGATAAAAATTCACTAACAGATAACTTAGAAATTTGTTTGAACTCATATTGGAAATGAAATAAAATAAGCAGTTTGATTAGGTAGTAAACGTTGCCTTGTCTTTATACAAACCAAAGAGCACAATGTGGTATTAGCTACTGAGAGAAATTAAACATGACAATATGGCTTTCTGAAAAGATAGATATCAAGTCATCATGTTCCCAACTTCGATGGAGAGAAGACCAGTGTAACACATACATATGATTATATCAGTATCTTAAAAATACAGGTACCTTCTCATCCTAATTATTAGCCTGAAAATGTGAAACATTTGAAAGTCAATATGTGGTGATTTTTACCATTCAAATGATGAGCGCTAACATTCCAGTATTGATTCTGGAAGGAGATGTGTAAGAACTTAACTCTACAAATTTGAGTTGTCCTGTTGAATTGAATTTCAGTTGGGACTGTATGTATCTTCCTCAGTTAAGTGGGTGTTTGGATGACTGGCACCTACGCTGGAAAAGTAGGAAGGTCTGGACTTCAGTATTCTGACCTTCATTAAATATTATGTTAGAAAAAACAAAACTTTCAAATGAGAGATGGATATGGGTCAGAGTTTCCAACATCCATGTCACAGCTTTGGTTCATGTCCATCACTCTTCTTTAAGTAAAATAATATTTTGTTCTGAAAAATACTGGGAAATTCTGAGTTAGTGCTATTTTTGTCTTTAATTACTTTTAATAATCCTATTTCCATGATGGAGTATTTCTTGATGGACCAGGGACAGGGTAGGGCCATTGCTCAGTGAGGAGGGAGAAACAGTAATAGGGAACTTGAAAATGTCAGAGATGCTTAATGACTTCTTTGTTTCGGTCTTCACTGAAAAGTCTGATGAAGGAATGCTCGACATAGTGAATGCTAGTGGGAAAGGGGTAGGGTTAGAAGTTGAAATAAAAAAAGAACAAGTTAAAAATCACTTAGGAAAATTAGATGTATGCAAGTCACCAGGGCCTGATGAACTGCACCCTAGAATACTCAAGGAGCTGATAGAGGAGGTATCTGAGCCTTTATCTATCATCTTTGGAAAATCATGGGAGACAGGAGAGATTCCAGAAGACTGGAAAAGGGCAAATATAGCGCCCATATATAAAAAGGGGAATAAGAATAACCCAGGAAACTACAGGCCAGTCAGCTTAACTTCAGTGTCAGGAAAGATAATGGAGCAGGTAATTAAAGAAATCATCTGCAAGCACTTGGAAGGTGGTAAGGTAATAGGAAACAGCCAGCATGGGTTTGTAAAGAATAAATCTTGTCAAACTAATCTGATAGCTTTCTTTGATAGGATAACGAGCCTTGTGGATAGGGGAGAAGTGGTAGATGTGGTATACGTAGACTTTAGTAAAGCATTTGATATGGTCTCTCATGATATTCTTATAAAAAAACTAGGCAAATACAATTTAGATGAGGCTACTATAAGGTGGGTGCATAACTGGCTGGATAACCGTACCCAGAGAGTAGTTCTTAATGGTTCTCAATCCTTCTGGAAAAGTATAAAAAGTGGGGTTCCGCAGGGGTCTGTGTTAGGACTGGTTCTGTTCAATGTCTTCATCAATGATTTAGGTAGTGGCATAGAAAGCATGCTTATTAAGTTTGCAGATGATACCAAGTTGGGAGGGGTTGCAACAGCTTTGGAGGATAGGGTCATAATTCAAAAGGATCTGGATAAATTGGAGAAATGGTCTGAGGTAAACAGGATGAAGTTTAATAAGGAGAAATGCAAAGTGCTCCACTTAGGAAGGAACAATCAGTTTCACACATACAGAATGGGGAGAGACTGTCTAGGAATGACTACAGCAGAAAGGGATCTAGGGATCATAGTGGACCACAAGCTAAATATGAGTCAACAGTGTGATGCTGTTGCAAAAAAAGCAAACATGATTCTGGGATGCATTAACAGGTGTGTTGTGAACAAGACATGAGAAGCCATTCTTCCGCTCTACTCTGCGCTGGTTAGGCCTCAGCTGGAGTATTGTGTCCAGTTCTGGGCACCACAGTTCAAAAAAGATGTGGAGAAACTAGAGAGGGTCCAGAGAAGAGCGACAAGAATGATTAAAGGTCTAGAGAATGTGACCTATGAAAAAAGGTTGAAAGAATTGGGCTTGTTTAGTTTGGAAAAGAGAAGATTGAGAGGAGACATGATAGCAGTTTTCAGGTATCTAAAAGGGAGTCATAAGGAGGAAGGAGAAAACTTGTTCTTCTTGGCCTCTGAGGATAGAACAAGAGGCAATGGACTTACACTGCAGCAAGGGAGGTTTAGGTTGGATATTAGGAAAAAGTTCCTAACTGTCAGGGCAGTCAAACAGTGGAATAAATTGCCAAGGGAGGTTGTAGAATCTCCATCGCTGGAGATATTTAAGAACAGGTTAGATAGATGTCTATCAGGGATGGTTTATATAGTATTTGGTCCTGCCATTGTGGCAGGGGGCTGGACTCGATGGCCTCCTGAGGTCCCTTCCAGTCCTAGTGTTCTATGATTCTATGATTCTGAATACTGTAGGGTATTTTTAAGAGACTTTTCATTTAACAAGTTCAAGAAATACATCTACTACTGTTAGTACAGACTGACAATATTTACTTACGAAAATTCTGGCATCATAGCATATTTGGATATCCACATTATTGTCTTCATCTGGAAACAATACAGCTATCATGTTCTGAAAACCAGTCAGAGAAAATTAATTTTTTTTTCCTCTACAGTCTATTTTTGATCTATTGAGTGGAAATACTGTAGACAATGTGCTATAAATCAGCCCAGCATATAGAAGTTATATATGGCATCATGATATAGTTGCCTAACTAATGGTACTAATAACAGAGAGAAAGGCATGCTAGTTTATATACTATCTAAACAAAAAAGCAGTAAAGTAGCACTTTAAAGACTAACAAAATAATTTATTAGGTGAGCTTTTGTGGGACAGACTCACTTCTTCAGACCATAGCCATACCAGAGCAGACTCAATATTTGGTTCTCTATGCCTTAAATACTAAGTCTGTTCTGGTATGGCTATGGTCTGAAGAAGTGAGTCTGTCCCATGAAAGCTCACCTAATAAATTATTTAGTTAGTCTTTAAAGTGCTACTTTACTGCTTTTTTCTTTTAACGGTACTAATATTTCTTCTCTTTAAAATGAATGCATGCCCCAAAAAAATGATCAGTGATTCAAGGAGGAGATTAGTTTAGCATGAATGACCATCTGGTGCCATTTTCAAGCTCCATAGGTAGTATTTAATTTATAACTAAGATGGCTTTGCTAGCCAGCTGAAGTGTATCATATTCATGATACTTAATTGAGGTTTTAAGATCATGTGTCTGTGTGACTTTTTCCCTCAGTCCAGTGGTTTTGCTTAGGATAAGAAGCTAAGAGAAAAATTCATATGATTTATTTATTTGGATACATTTCCAAGGCATAAAGCTAGTTTATATGCTTCTTTCTATTTTGTTACTGTTCTGCTTAATTTTTTACTTTTGCTATCTAATGTTACCTGTTTGTCTTCCACTTGCCACGTATATGTGCAGCATGGCTTTCCTGTTCCTTTGCTCTAAGAAGAGTAGTCTATTGGACTATGCCTGTGGCCTGGTCTACACAAAGGGGCGATGTTGAAGCTACCCAACTCCAGTTACATGAATAGCATAATGAGAGTTGATGTATCTTAGCTCAAATCACCACTGAGTCCCCACTGCAAAAGGTCAAAGGGAGAAAATTTCCAATTGACTCTCCTTACTCTTCTTGCTCTGTGGAGTTCCAGAGTCAGCGGGAAAATGATCACTCGTTGATTTAGTGGGTCTCTGCTAGACCTGCTAAACTGACCCATGGGAGATTGGTCTCTGCAGCACTGATCTCCTGGTAAGTGCAGACAAGGCCCAACAGTCATGGCCAGAAACCTGTGTGTTCTAATTATGGCTCAGGAAATCATTTGCTGCTATTATGCAGGTCATTTAACATCCTCATTCCTCTGCATCCTCATCCATATACTGGGATCAATCATAGATTGTTGTGTGCACTGCTAGTTAGTGTTTATACAGTGCTCTGAAAATATGAGGCACCAAATGAGGTGCCAAGATGGGTTTTCATACGTGTATATTGTGTGTGTTTTCTAATTTCAATGCCCAATAGATTGTTTCTAGGGTGTATATGATGATTGTATCAAGAGAGAAAACATTGAATGAATGTCTGTGTGCTAAATAGCTTTGCTCTGTAACCCTGGTGTTTGTTCCTTTTATCTAACCTCCTCAGTAGTGTGCTGGACACTAAATGAAGCCATTATGTGACATTTATGAATCCAGCCAGTAGGGCACCTTTTCAATATGTCCTTTTGTTTAAAACAAATAAAAAGCATATTTCTTTTCAGCTGCATGACTGGCTGTAAGCAGTTGGCTCTAAGCAATTACTCAAGACTTTCTATCTGAATTTTCATGCAGTGAGTTGGAAGTAATAGAAGAGAACATAGGTACATTATGGATATAGTGTTCCTGATTACAGTCCGAAATTCTGCTTTGTAGAAAAGGCATCTTACATTGTAGTTTTTTGTAATAATGCTGTTCATTTAGTTATATAGCTGTCTTCTGTCTCCCAGGTATTCAGGGCACCAACACACACCAATATAACAAAAGAATTATGAAGCACACTAAGCGTACATTTTAACATCACCCATATAAAAAAGATTCAGATAGAAAAGTTTAAATAGAATAAAAGAAGGGGGAAGAGATGAGAAGAAACTGGAGCAGGAACTGAGTAGATCAGAAAGCAAGAAGCCCCAGGGCTGGAGCTGAACTTTATTTTATTGTTAATTTCTTTGCTTATAAACTCAATCCACAGGAGAAGTTAAGGATTTTGGGCTCCAGGCTGATTAGGAACTTTGTTTAGAATTAGGTGAGAAAGTTGCTTGCTCCCTAATTAATTTACCCATTAGTGAATATACCTTTCTACAGTCATTGTAAAAGAGAAGGTTTGTTTTTTTTCTGTTAATGGCAAACCTAGATATAATGTTTTGAAAATGTTTCAATGTGTTCCCCAGTTTTTATTTAATTTAATGATGCAATGTTTTCTTAAAGGCAAGCATGAAGGCTGAGTCCTTAGCACGATGTGCTATTTTTTGATGAAAGTAGGCTAGTCCTGGGTCTATCCTTAGGATTCTCTCGCTTCATGGCAGCTGAAAATGCGAAAACCATTGGGTAACCTTTACCATTTGGGTCACTGGGTTGAGTGTAGAGTGGGTACTGGAATTAAATACCTCTGTTAGCTGATTCTGGAGTGTCATTGAGTCTCAATGGCTGTTGCTTGCTCATCCTACTGGAAGTAATGCTCAGCCGTCATGCTTGCTGTGAGGGCAAAATGGGATAAGATTATACTGGGGAAAATTGCATCAGAATAAAGGAATGAATTGTGGATGACAGAAAGCTGAAATAGTTTCTCCTTCAAGGGCTTCTTCTTGTTTCTGTTACCTATTCAAGTAAAAGCCACATGCTGCACTGTTGATAGATGTTAGAATCAGCGGATTTAGTTGAAGAAGAACTGTCTCAGTTCAGAGGGTGGATTGACTGATTCACCTCCATTTTAAATAGTTATAAATTGCTTATTGAAGGAGAAATGGTTCCATATGAATTTTAGTAAAAATAATGCACGTGCAAGAGTAAAATCAAAAGAACTCACCAGCAAAAAAAAAACACTGCCGTGCGTTTCATTGAATCATTTAAGGATTACACAATGTAGTTTTCAAATTAAGGTCAAAGTAATATCACCCCAACACATTAGCAGAAATAGTGGTGTTAGTCATTAATTAAGATGGATTATTAAGTTAACAGAAGTAGCTATGTAAGATCAATGTTCAAGGAGGAAGCTTCTTTAGTTACAAGTTACAACCAAAACAAAAAAGCAGTCATGTAGCACTTCAAAGACTCAGATTGCACAAGGAGCTATACTGCAGTTATAGATCAAATGGAACCATCTGGCACTTTGCTCTTCTAGCCAGTGGTCATACTGTGGGGATACAAGATGGAGTGGTAGCAGGTGCTGGTGTTTGTTACTTTCCCTCTCACTGCAGAGTCTTGGAAGGTCAGTTTTCTTGCAGTGGCTGGAGACCCCGAAGTTGCACCAGGTGCAGTCTGTGTATTTTGATTTTATGTTGGATGATTCTCTCTTCCTGACTCATATGGGCCTCCTTTTGGAGCTGTGGATAACTCATGGGCTGCTAGCCATCCTTCATACGATGATGTGGTGCAACCATATCCCACTGACCAAGTTCCAGCAGATGGCTAGGGCTTTGTCTACAAGGGAAAAAAGAAAAGCATGAAGCAGTATCTTGTGAAACTATATTTGTCTGCACCTCTGAAAAAAAAAGATATTAAATGGCATCATACAATGTAAACAACCCTAGTGGACTTAAAGAAATTCCCCAGAATTGTTAATTTTTCTCTTAACCATTCACTCAACCACTTCTACGCAATATTTCATTCTAGTTCTTAAAATAGCTCTAAATGTGTCTCTGACAGCTGTCATACCAGTGTATGTTTGTGATGAAAATGGAGAACTGTTTTCAAGCCTTAAATATACCAGCTGTCTGGGTAAAAGTTCATCATGCCTCACGGGGCCAAAGTTCACAATCTAATTATGATTGGTGGGAGGCTTTGGTTACAAAGATCAGGCCTTATATTCCATTTCAAAGCAGGAAGCAGATCAACACTTTGCATTGTATTAAATGGAATTATTATTCATAAGTTTTGTCTCAGAGGCTATTTTGCTCACATAGAGCAAGATCAGATTATAACTCCTAAAACGATTGTTAAAGGGGAAATTACCTTCTGTGCAGTGTAAAGGAGCCTGCCTTTTCAAACAGTTTAATGAATTCTCTCTGATGCATATTTTAAAGGTTCTCAGTCTATTGAAGAGAGTTTTGATGATCTCTCTGATGCTCATTCCTTCTAATAGCACCTTTTGTTATAATTAATCTGTGAAACATTGCGCTGTATGTTAAATGGATCCATGCTTATCAAATCCCATGTCTTGCTTTCCACCTATTATCACTCTCAAGTGGCATTTCAGCATGATTCTTATACATTAGGTAACTTAAACTATCTATTAACCTTCAGTCATTGAACCTACAAGGATAGGGAGAAAGCAAATGTCTCTACCATTAACACAATGAACTGGAACAAAGCCATTCATACCTTGTCAAGTATGGTTTCTATCATTCACATTCACGATATGTCAGTACTGGATGGCCTGAGATGGTGAGATGATAACGAGGAATAATTATTACATTTTAATTACGTTTTTGATTATCCTCATTCTCCAAAACGCTCCACCAGTGTTCCCTCTAATATTTTCCATTCATGGGTGGAATAACTTTCGTTATATGCAACAAGGCATGTGCCAATGGGCACCACCAATAGAAACACATGCTGCTGTCTGTGAGTGCCTCCGAGTACTATTTTAACTAGCTGGGTGGCACCTGAATCTCTCCTGAGTGACCACCCAAGTGCTCAGCTTACAGGGAACCCTGCACGCCACTGAGATACATTGCTCTTCTCACAGTAATGGATCAGCTTTTGCATATTACAGTCTCTGCCTTACAAAAGTTCAACATCAGAATAAATCTCAAATGGCACAAAAAATGTTTGAAAGAACTTTTCACTAAAAGCCCAAAAGATTTAACAAGCATCTTTGTATATGGAACACAGAAAATCGCCCTTTAAGCACAAATCATCCTTCAACACATTTTTACAAATACTTATCCAAATAATAGTCTCTAATGTACTGCTGAGAAGGTAATGCATCCTCAGCTTATTTCTTTTCCAGTTGTCAGTGTTGTTAAGTGGCAATATAATTAAATAACATCTGAAACAGAACATTATGGATAAAATAGTTCTTTCTCTAAATTTGAATTTCTTTAAATTGTTTACCAGAACATGCATTTTCATAGAATCATAGAATCATAGAACAGTAGAGCTGGAAGAGACCTAAAAAAGCCATCAAGTCCACTCCCCTGCCCTAGGCAGGACCAAACCCATTAGATCAGCCCAGCCAGAGCTTTGTCAAGCCAAGACTTAAACACCTCCAGGGATGGAGACTCCACTACTTCCCTGGGTAGACCATTCCAATGCTTCAACACTCTTCTAGTGAAAAAGTTTTTCCTAATGTTCAACCTGGACCTTCCCAAACACAACTTGAGACCATAGTTCCATGTTCTGCCATCTGTGACCACTGTGAACAGCCTCTCTCCAGCCTCTTTGCAGCCTCCTTTCAGTACGTTGAAGACTGTTACGAAGTCCCCCCTCAGTCTTCTCTTCTGCAGACTAAACAGTCCCAATTCCCTCAACCTTTCTTCACAGGTCATATGCTCCAGCCCCCGAATTATTTTGGTCACCCTCTGCTGGATCCTCTCTAGTGTATCCACATCCTTCCTATAATTGGGGGCCCAGAACTGGACACAGGACTCCAGATGCGGCCTCACCAAAGCCAAATAAAGAGGAACAATCACTTCTCTGGATCTACTGGCAAAGCTGCTCTTGATGCAACCTAATATGCCATTAGCCTTCTTGGCTACAACAGCACACTGTTGACTCATGTCCAGCTTCTCATCCACTACAACTCCCAAGTCCTTTTCTGCAGAACTACTACTGAGCCAGTCGTACCCCAGACTGTAACAATGCTTGGGATTCTTCCAGCCCAAGTGCGGGACTCTGCATTTGTCCTTATTGAACCTCATCAGATTTCTTACAGCCCAGTCTTCCAATTTGTCTAAGTCACTCTGGACCCTGTCCCTACCCTCCAGCATATCTAGATCTCCCCAGCTTAGTGTCATCCACAAACTTGCTGAGGGTGCAATCCAGCCCCTCATCCAGGCCGTTGATAAATATGTTGAACAGAACGGGACTCAGAACCGAACCTTGGGGCACTCTGCTAGAAACCGACTGCCATCCTAACATTGAACGGTTGATCACTACCCGCTGGGCTCCACCTTCTAGCCAGCTTTCTATCCATCTTACTGTCCATTTATCAAATCCACATTCCTGTAACTTGCTGACAAGAATATTGTGGAAGACCATATCAAATGCTTTGCTAAAGTCAAGATATATCACATCTATTGATTTTCCCTTATCCACAGACCCAGTTGTCTCATTGTAGAAACTAATCAAATTGATCAGGCATGACTTGCCCTTCATGAATCCATGCTGACTATGCCTGATCACTCTCCCCTCCTCCAAGTGCCTCAAAATGACTACCTTAAGGAGCTCCTCCATAATTTTTCCAGGGACCGATGCAAGACTGACTGGCCTATAGTTCTCTGGATCATCCTTCTTCCCTTTTTTAAAGATGGGCACTATATTTGCCTTTTTCCAACCATCCAGGACTGTAACCAGACAGAAACCCCCCCCCCCTTTTGCTCTACTCCATTCTTGCCTTCCCTAGGTGCTTCAGAGCATGAAAGGGTTAAAAGAAATAGCCCAGTCCTGGAATGCCGGACAGCACAGATGGGCTTATCTTAGCCGTGGTCTTTGAAGCTCCGGAGCAAAGCTAAGAACAATGGGCTAATTAACAGCCGGCCTCGGACTGCCCTTGGCTAACTACCATCAGCTGATTTGCCAGGACACTTGTCCCAGACAGGAGGAAAATCTCCCAGCCCATCAAGAAACAAATGTCCCTAATTGTCTCTACCTCACAGGTGTGAACTACGCCCTTGAATTCCCTGTGAGAACCAGTATCAGACAGTCTAATTCAATTGGCATTTTTTTAAAACCAAGGAAGAAGCCTATGTGATCCAATGGGTATAAAAGAGGGGTCCGGCAGACCCCCTATTTGAGCTCCAATCATCTTTCCTGCCAGACAGGAGGGGGGGGGGGGTCTCCCCAAATCCCTGAGGAAGCCCGACTCCTGGAAAAAAGGGACAAAGGATTTCTTCCCAAGGGATTGAGAGGAAACTGGCCAAGACACGTTGGCAATGCAGGGGTAAGAATAAGACCTGCTAGGTATTTTACTTTTCATTTCTTTTTGTGCGCATTTAACAAGTATAGATCTATGAATTAGCGTGTATGCTAGCTATTTGTAATCAAAGTGTAAACCTTGTAACAATTGTAACCACAAGAGCTTAGCTTGCTAGGTAAACAAATAAAGCAACATTGTAACAGTAAGAGATTAACTTGTTAGGTAAATAAACAAAGTAATTGATTAAGTGGTAACCTGACTCCTCCTGTTATTGTGCAAACCAAACACAAAACAAAGAACCTAGCTGCTTTTCAGCAGCTGTCAGCCTGGTCACTCGTGAGCTCTGCCCTGGCAGTTAAAATCTCATATTAATACAAGGGCATAGTGGCATCTCACCTGACCATCGGCTAACAGAAACCTCTCCCAATCTCCACGACTTTTCAAAGATAATGGCCCAAGGGCTCATCAATGATATATGCCAACTCCCTTAGAACCCTCAGATGAGTTAGGTCTGGGCCCATCGATTTATGTACATTTTGTTTTTTTAAATAGCTCCTAACCTGTTCTTTCCCCACCTGCTCTTTTCCCACCAAAGGCTGTCCACCTTCATCCCACAGTGCATCACTTATTGCATTAGTCTGGGAGCTGTCCTTGTCCATGAAGACAGAAGCAAAGAAAGCATGAAGTACTTCAGCTTTCCCTACATCATCTGCCACTGGGTTACCTCTCTCATCCAGTAGGGGCCCCATGCCCTCTCTGATCACATTCTACTTGCTAACATGCCTGTAGAAACTTTTCTTGTTATTCTTCACATTCATCGCAAATCACAATTCCAGTTGCGCTTTCACCTTCCTGATAACTGCCCTACATTCTCGAGCTATACATTTATATCCCTCCCTAGACATCTGTCCAACTTTCCACTTTTTGTAAGCTCCCTTTTTGTGCCTACGTTTTCCAAGGATTTCCCAGTAAGCCAGTCTGGTCTCCTACCATATTTACCTCTCTTGCTGTGCATTGGGACAGTTTCTTTCTGCGCCTTCAATAGGGCTTCCTTAAAATACTGCCAGTTTTCCTGGACTCCTTTTTCCTTCTTGGTTGCATCCCAGGGGATTCTGCCCATCAGGTTCCTGAAGGAGTCAAAGTCTGCTTTTCTGAAGTCCAAGGTGTGCAATTTGCTGCTCTCTTTCCTCCCTTTGGTCAGGATCCTGAAGTCAACCATCTCATGATCACTGCTTCCCAGGTTGTCACCCACCTCTACCTTCCCTATTAGTTCTTCCCTGTTTCCTCACTTGCATTTTTAAATGCCACTTATCGGCTACGTCTACACGAGCCCCAAACTTCCAAATGGCCACGCAAATGGCCATTTCGAAGTTTACTAATGAAGCGCTGAAATGCATATTCAGTGCTTCATTAGCATGCAGGCGGCCGCGGCGCTTCGAAATTGACGTGCCCTGCCGCCGCGCGTCTCATCCAGACGGGGGTCCTTTCAAAAAGGAGCCCCGTCTGGACCAGACGCGCGGCGGCAAGCCGTGTCAATTTCAAAGCGCCGCGGCCACCTGCATGCTAATGAAGCACTGAATATGCATTTCAGCGCTTCATTAGTAAACTTCAAAATGGCCATTTGCGTGGCCATTTCGAAGTTTAGGGCATGTGTAGACACAGCCATCATTTCTAAAATAGTCCGCACTTTTTTTTCTTAGACAAGTTTTAAAAGGATTAGATTTACTCATGCTCTGAGGGTCAACATACTGAAGAACCTAAGTGGCATTTGTCCTCTGCATATGGGAGATTTTTCATCCAAATGCAATTGTATTTTTAAGTCCAACCATTGGCCCACAGCCTCCTCAAAATCCTTTTTTGAATAAAAGGAACTAACATTGTGCAACTTCACGAATACTAGCAACCTCTTATCTTATTCTGCATAAATGTCACACTTTCCATCTGACCTGTCTCCTTATATTTTGCTATTAATGGCCATGTCTACACTAGCCAAAATTTTTGAAATGGCCATGCAAATGGCCATTTCAAAGTTTACTAATGAAGCGCTGAAATACATATTCAGCACCTCATTAGCATGTGGGCGGCTGTGGCACTTCGAAATTGATGTGGCTCGCCGCCGTGAGGCTCGTCCAGACTGGGCTCCTTTTCAAAGTCCCCTTATTCCTATTTGGTGTTTGGAGTGCTGAGCTGTCTGTTTGTTTGTTTGAAAGGCCACATGCTCAGGCTGCCCATGTGCTCAGGCTGCGTGCAGATTGGCTGAGCGGTAGTCAGAGGGAGGGGCTGTCTCAGGTAGGCCAGAGCACTAAAGCCCTGCTGGCAAGCGACCAGGGAGCATGTGAACAGGGTGGTTGCTAACAGGAGGGAGTTTTGAGAGGGGAGTTTAGAGGGGGAGCTTAGAGGGAGCTAGTTACTACTTCAGGTGTAAGGTGAGGCATCATCCCCAACTGCTGCCTGGAGCTGAGGGACCCGCTGCAGCATGAGGAGCGGGGGGGCAAGATAGAGGGATGTCAGAGGTGGGCAAGTGGTTTGGGGGCGTCTGGTATGGCTGTGAGGATGGCAGCACCCACGGAGGCTGCTTGCGGCGTGCTGGCCCAGATTGCATGGCTTCCAGGCCCAGTCCTGCGCTCCCTGCATGCACACGCTGCACCAGATCTGTGGGGCTCCAGGGACAGCCGTAGCCAGATGAAGAGCTGGTAGCTTTGGCTGGGACCCAGGGTGCAGCTGGGCTGCAAGATCGGCGCCTTCCTGGAGGACGTGGGGCTGCAGCAGTGTGTGGCCAGGTGCGGAGAGGCTGGGGGAAGGGGGACCTGGGGGCAACAAGAACTGATAGGGGGCAGTGTGGTGCAGTTGGGAGACATGGGAGTGGATGGGGGGAAAAGGGGACAGGGAGGGAGGATTTGGGGGGTGATGGTAGCCAATGAGAGGCAGAGGGGCGGGGAGAAGGGTCCTGGGGAGGCGAGGTGGTCGTCATGGGGAGCTTTGGGGACATGTGGCTCCAGGGAGGTGCAAGAGGTAGTGGGACTGTACCCACATTCTCCATGCCCCACTGCCTTGTGGGTTATCCTGGGAAGGAGCAAGGCTAAAGGAGTAAACCCTGACAGAAAATCCAGAGGAGAGTCCGAAGGCGGTTCTGTGCCAACTTCTGGCATTGACCCGGCAACTCCTGCAGCTGAGCTTGTACCAGACGTAGAGGTTATCCTCTCCTTTGGACTATACCAGTAAAGCTGAGAGGGGAACACTGGCATGTGGGCAGCCCAGGGTCCCAATAATCGCCCAAGCTCATGCCTGGAGAGGTACTCCAGCATCGCTAACAGCATTGAACCAACATGGGAGGTAACAGATACCGGTTATAAGCTCTTGCTCGACTGGCATAGAGAACGAGCGCCAGGGGTTGCCTCCAATGGTGGGAGAGATCGTCGCATCTCACTGGACAGTCACCGCCCGCCTCAAACTGGGCAGCCCCCAGCCAATAGGGTACTGTCCCGCCACAGTTCACCTGCCTCACTGTGTGCGTGAGGCTTAAGGTTCCCAAACCTGACAAGTGACCTGAAAGCTGAGCACCAGGCAAACCAATAAGAAAATCAACAAGAAAAGGAAACCATCAAAGTTTTAAGCTTGCTTGCTGGAATGTGCGGACCATGCTGACAGGTCTGACTGAAGATCTTCAGGACATCAGCGACACCCAAAAGACCTCTGCCATCTATGGGGAACTGAAGAGGCTCCAAGTTGACATTGCTGCTCTGCAAGAGACACGTCTTGCAGATTTGGGATCTCTAAAGGAAAAGGACTACACCTTTTTCTGGCAGGGTAAAGCCCAAGAAGAAGCCAGGGAGCATGGTGTTGGCTTCGCCATCAGAAACACCCTTCTACAAATGGTGGAATTAGTCATGGGTGGATCAGAAAGACTCCTTCAGGTCATACTTCAAACTTGCGCTGGTCCTGTCCGCCTGATCAGTGCTTACGCCCCAACCCTGTACGCCGCACTGGAAGTAAAAGACAGGTTTTATGACGTGCTTAGTGCTGCCATAGTGCAAATACCTGCTCGTGAACAACTGTACATTCTGGGTGACTTCAATGCGAGAGTTGGAGCCGATCATGACTCGTGGCCTTCCTGCTTAGGCCACTTTGGTGTGGGAAAAATGAATGAAAATGGTCAGCGTCTTCTCAAACTGTGCACGTACCACAATCTGTGCATCACAAACACATTTTTCCAAACCAAGCCACAGCACAGAGTGTCATGGAGACCCCACACTCGAAACACTGGCATCAACTAGACGTGGTCATCGCTAGACGTGATAACCTCCAAAACGTCCTTCTGACATGCAGCTATCATAGTGCTGACTGCGATACAGATCACTCATTAGTTTGCTCCAAACTCAAGGTGATTCCCAAGAAGCTGCACTGTTCTAAACCAACTGGAAGGCCCTGCATCAATGCCAGAAAGACAGCTAACTCAGAAAGAGCTGAAAAGTTCAGAGCGACCCTTGAGGAGAATCTGCGCAGCAACCCTGGGGGTGCTGATGTGACATCCAGATGGCAGCATCTGAGGGATACACTGTACAACACGGCCTTGTCAGTGTTTGGAAGAAGAGCTAGAAACACAAATGGCTGGTTCGAAGCTAACTCCGATGAAATGATTCCAGCCATCGAAAAAAAGCGCGCTGCACTCCTGGAGTACAAACATTCACCGAGCCAGAATACCCTGCAAGCGCTCAGAGCAGCCAGAAAAACAGTACAGCAGACAGCCAAATGTTGTGCCAACAACTACTGGCTCGAGCTATGCAGCAGCATCCAGACCAGTGCTGACTTTGGTAACTTCAGGGAAATGTACAAGAGCATCAAGAAGGCATTAGGACCCACCCAGAACAAGATGGCACCTCTAAAATCCAAATCCGGTGAAGTCATCACTGACAAAGCCAAACAGAAGGAGTGCTGGGTCGAGCACAACTCCGAGCTGTACTCACGTGAGAACATTGTGGTCGACTCAGCCCTCGATGCCGTCGAACTCCTACCAGTAATGGATGAACTGGTCCAGAAACCAACTGTGCATGAACTGAAGAAAGCCATTGACAACATTGCAGTAGGAAAGGCCCCGGGCCAGCATGGTATAGCACCAGAGGTAATCAAGTGTGCCATAGACACTCTCCTGGAACCCCTACATGAGCTACTGTGCCTGTGCTGGAGAGAGGGAGAGGTTCCACAGGACATGCGCAATGCTAACATCATAACTGTGTATAAGAACAAAGGAGACAGAAGCAACTGCAACAATTACCGTGGAATCTCCCTCCTAAGCATCACTGGTAAACTGTTCGCTCGCGTCATCCTTGGCAGACTCCAGAAGATTGCTGAGAGGGTGTATCCTGAATCACAGTGCGGATTCCACGCAGAGAGATCTACCGTCGACATGGTCTTCTCTCTGAGGCAGCTGCAGGAGAAATGCAGGGAGCAGAGGAAGCCACTCTATATTGCCTTCATTGACCTAACCAAGGCCTTCAACTTGGTCAGCAGGGATGGACTGTTCAAACTGCTCCACAAGATAGGATGTCCACCACGGTTACTCAAGATGATCCAGTCTTTCACAAAGACATGAGAAGAACCATCCAATACAATGGCACATTATCGGATGCTTTCAGAATCAGGAGCGGCGTCAAACAAGGATGCGTGCTTGCTCCGACATTGTTTGGGATCTTCTTCGCACTCCTCCTTAAACACGCCTTTGGATCTTCAACAGAGGGCATCTTTTTGCACACAAGATCTGACGGGAAACTGTTTAATCTTGCAAGGCTGAAAGCTAAATCTAAGGTGCGGGAAGTCCTCATCAGAGATATGCTGTTTGCAGATGACGCTGCTGTTGTGTCACACACAGAAGACCAGCTTCAGAAGCTGCTGGATCAGGTCTCCAAAGCATGCAAGGACTTTGAGCTCTCCATCAGCCTAAAGAAGACAAATGTACTTGCTCAGGACGTTGCTGTTTCTCCATCAATCAGCATTGACAACTATACGTTAGAGGTCGTCCACGAGTTCGTTTACCTCGGGTCCACCATCACTGACACCCTGTCCTTGGAGACTGAGCTAAATAGGAGGATCGGTAAAGCAGCCACAACTCTGTCCAGACTCAGCGAGAGAGTGTGGAATAACAACAAGCTGTACACTCACACCAAAATGCAAGTCTACAGAGCCTGCATCTTCAGCACCCTCCTTTATGGCAGCAAGACTTGGATCCTGTACGCCTGCCAGGAAAAGAGGCTGAACGTCTTCCACTTGCGCTGCCTCAGGCGCATCCTTGGAATATCGTGGAAGGACAGAGTGTCCAACACTACCGTCCTTGAGAAAGCTGGAATCCCAACTATGTACACCCTCCTCAGGCAGCGGAGGCTCTGCTGGCTCGGCTACATCCACAGCATGAATGATGGAAGGATCCCGAATGACATCCTGTATGGTGAGCTAGCCTCTGGCAAAAGACCTCCCGGATGTCCCCAGCTGTGCTACAGAGATGTTTGCAAGAGAGACCTCAGGGAAGTAGACATCAAGCCAGACAGCTGGGAGGAGCTGGCAGACGATCGCAGCAGATGGAGGCAGGAACTATACAAGGGCCTTCAGAAGGGTGAGTTGAGGATCAGACAGCTAGCAAAGGAGAAGCGAGCCCACAGAAAGCACAGCAAGGACCTGCCAGACACCCATTACATATGCAACAGATGCAGCAAGGACTGTCACTCTCGTGTGGGTCTTCACAGTCACAGCCGACACTGCAAATGAGGATGCCAAACGGAACTATGAAGGGCGCGATCCATAGTCTACGAAAACTGAAGAATGCTACTACCTTTTGAAAAGGAGCCCCATCTGGACAAGCCTCACGGTGGCGAGCCACATCAATTTCGAAGTGCCACAGCCTCCCACATGCTAATGAGGTGCTGAATATGAATATGAATTTCAGCGCTTCATTAGTAAACTTTGAAATGGCTATTTGCATGGCCAATTCAAAGCTTTGCGCTAGTGTAGATGTAGTCATTGAGAGAAAAAAAATGGTCATAATCTGCAAGTTTCATAACAACCTGCGGTGATTGTTATTAACGACCACCCATGAAGCTAAAAGCAACAGTAAAAACACTATACTTTTGTCTATTGATGTCTTTTTCCAATTAGACTAACCCAGGCTCTGTTACCGTCCTATCTTAAGACGAAATGAAAAGAAGTCATGCAAGCCTGAAGACTTAATATTTCAGTTGTCAGGTGACCATCTTCCTCCTAAAGGAAGGCAAGAGACTGTCTGATAGATGTCAGGACTGTCAGCATGTGACAATAGCTTCTTATCATAGGCCTAAAACATGCCTGATGGACCTTACTCACTCAAGGTGTGATCTAAAGCCCATTGAATTAATGGGCCTCTTTCTCTCATCCTGAACGGGTGCTGGCTCAGGCTCTTAAGGTGACATGTGAGGATAGTCAAAAACTTTCAAAGTTTGGTAGTGTTTTTTCTTTCATCACGGCACTTGACAATTCCAACAACAAAGGACCTTACTAGACTTTATTAACCAAGAAATATCTGCATATAATTAGTAGGTCGCAGTTCCAGCTTATACAGCCGGAAACTCTACAAATGAGTCCTGTTGAAATACACTGAAAAGAGACGTTGTATTTGCCACATCTAGCATACGTTTTTTAACTGAGAAGTAGCCACTGTAGTCCAAGCTGATTGATCCTATTCCTAAATAAGCAAACAACTCCTCACAGTAAGAAATGTTTCCAGACTACATGTAGCAGTTGTGAACATTCTTGTTTTGATAGGGTGCCCGAGGGATCCAGAGCTGTTCTGGTAATAATTGGGAAATATTTTCTGTAGTGAGGAAGGCATGTCTGAATGGGTCACACTGCTATCTCAACAGGACTTTCAAACAAAAGATTATGCATCAAGGTTTTCCTTCTTCAGAGTTCCTAGTATGATAAATATGAATTCGTCACTATACACTATATGGTAACAGTAAAGGGAACAGTAGGTCTTGGTCAGGTTGCGTTGTCTGATACTAAATTCATTGCCAGTGAGCTACTCCAGATGTTAGAGTAGCACTTTTGGGCCACTTCTACACAACAATGATCTTTTGAAAGGTAATCTTCCAGAAGATCTTCTTTCAAAAGAGCACATCTGCTCACAAACGGAACGATCAACAGAGCAATCAGCTGTTTCAAAAGAGACTGTCCACACAGCCCCCACTCTTTTGAAAGAATGAGCCAGGGACCAAAAAATCTGGTGCCATGAGGACTGGATTTTGGAACAAAGGGTTCCCGGAGTGTCTACAAACACTTTTTTCTGAAAAAAAATCTTTTGGAAAAAGGTGTTCTTCCTCATTTGGGAGAGGAAGAGGGCCTCTGGAAAAACGCCATGTTCTTTTGAAGGAATTCAGAGGAATTCACAAGAGCTCATTTTGTGTGTGGACACTCCGCTTGTTCTTTTGGAAGAGGGCTTGATATTCCAAAAGGCCTTGGTCACCTAGTCTAACTCTCATTCAGATTACATTTGTGATTGATTTCAGTGGGAACTGACATGAGCCCTTGGTGAGTTAAAGCTGATAGCTGACAGATTCTTAAGCATCTCTCACTGCCTGAGCTACTGTGGGAAGAATGGGCTATTTTGCTGACACAGCACTTTTTTACTGGCTATTTCATTAGCTAAACCTAATGGACTATTTAGAGTCCCTCCTACAGGTTTTGCTATGGGAGTATAAATATGGTCCTAAGAGTATAGGAGCTGATGCTGAAAGTATCTTTATTACATAAAGGAAGACAAGAAGTAAACAACACTGGTAATTCAGAGCCAAAATATTCTCATGTGGCAAGTGTGTATGGCATTTAAACAAGTTGTTTTGTTAATTCTTAATTCAGTCTTTGCTTATAACATTACTTCTAGCATCACCATAAAATGTTGATGCTATGGAGCATACTGAAAAAATACAATTTGAAATATTTATAGTGCATATTGAAATCCACCTCCACTACTCAGCATTAAAAAAAAATCATCATACAAACACAATGACTACATCATGGTATCTGGGATACTACTTTATTTTTTCTGTCCTTAGAATGGTAAATTACATTAGTGGTCCAGAAATATCTGTGTAGTAACCAAGGATACAGGCTAACTTTTAATGATGCTCCTTTTGTTTCATAGAAAACATATGATGGTATAGACTCATACACTCACATGTTTCCAGATAGATGGCTGGAGTTGGGCAGTGGAAATTCATTTGTAAACACTTGTTGCTCCTCTGTCATCACACAGGCTTAAGCCAAAACCCACTGAAATAACGGGAGGATTTTCCCACTGATTTAGGTGAGAATTGAATAAGGTCCAAATTGTGCAGTGCTCTGACTCAGCCCCTACTACCAGTTCCTCTCTTCCTTCATCTCAGAGGATTTCAAATGGGATATAGGAGATACTCTGCATCCTCTCTTTCCCTCTCGTCATGCCTTCTTCAGTCTCATTACTGGTCAGGATTCCACAAAGCTCCTCTCTATTGAGCAAAGAGTCTGTGCAGGCCATGGGATTTGATCCTGTTCTACACACAACAGAAGATAAAATGGATAAAAAGAGAAGTAAAATAGTAGCTTGTTTTCAGCACAAGCACAGGCGTTTAAAGAACCTTTTCCTTTCTATCCAAAATTTTCTCCCTTCTGTAACTCAGAAGATGATTTTTCAGAGACTGGTTCTTGTCTGTGAGTTTTCCATGATCCCACGTCTCATCAGTCTGCAGTGTGCCACTGAGAATTCTGTGAAATAGTTGATGCTCTCAAGGTCATCTTATACTCCCTACATGTACAATGGTAACAGAGAGTAAGCCGTGCTAGTCTATACACTATCAAAACAAAAAGCAGTCAAGTAGCACTTTAAAGACTAGCAAAATAGTTTATTAGGTGAGCTTTCATGGGACAGACCCACTTCTTCAGGTCTGGATACGGTCTGAAGAAGTTGGTCTGTCCCACGAAAGCTCACCTAATAAACTATTTTGCTAGTCTTTAAAGTGCTACTTGACTGCTTTTTGTTTTGATACATGTACAATGGTGTTTTTAGAGCAATCTATTTAGAGCTAAACTATTTAATGAGTAGCCATCCACTGGTTGCAAGAGAAACAGGTTTCTTTTCCCATCCACCTCATTCATTTTTCTAAAAATGTTAAACTACCAGGATGATAGTGTTTGTTTCCACTTCCCCACTATTCAGTGTTTTACACTGTGGAGAACAGGGACAAAAAAGCCATCTGAGCAGATGTTGTGTTTTAATATATAGGAACATTTGAATAGGGATAATTTGGTAGTTAAACAAAAAAGAAGCTGTGGCCAAATATATTCTTTACTCCCACGGGTACTATATTTCTCACTAGGTTTATTCTAAATTTTACAATTGACAGAGAAATTACTTCGTACACTGATTTTTACTGCAAGTAATTGTCTAATTCTGGCTTCTTAGGCAGACAGGTTTTGTTTATCAAACTTTAGAGTTACGTTATCCTTCTTATGAATTTAGCAGTTTTCCAGATCAAAATATTCTGATAACATTCTATTTTCTCTCGCATTTTCCTGGCTACAGGTTCAAATTTTATGTTCTAGTTAATTCGTGCTGCCTATTATTTTAGACAACCTATATATGTTAGCAGCACAAATCTCCATAGTTATTGCCCAAAGTAACTATTTGTCATTCTAGGTGGTATTTAGTTGCAGGGTAGTAAATATGGAGCATATAAAACTATTACTTTTTAAAATCACATTTGCCTGAATATGCCAGGCTCAAGATTTCATTCAGTGATAATTTCTACATAGACAACTAGAAGTTTTACCCAAAGTTGCTCAGATCTTTAACTCAGTTAATGTTTGGGTTTCGGAAAATAAATGGGAAGTGTACATGCTTTTTTTAAATCATTGCTCTTGGGTGGGGCTGGAGATGAGGGTTCAGTTTGTAGGCTGCCCCTTGAAGAGGACTAGCCCAGCCTTCTCTCACTGCAGCAACTGGGGTCAAGGTGAGAAGCACCTCTCCATGGCGACTGCAGCTGCAATGGGTACAGTTGGAGGAGGGGCAAATGTCCCAGCTGAGACAGGTCCAGGTTCATCTGCCCCCTGCACTTTCCAGCCATAGTGAGGAATTCAGCAAACTGTGCACTTTCCCCTTGCTCCTTGACTAAGAGGAACAGCCAGCAATGTTCCCATATGAACTGGGGTAGTGGAGGGAGCTTCAGCCCCTCCACTCTCCCTAAAGGGACACCTGGCAGGGTGGGAGACTGAGGCAGTACCATATGGGCCGATGCATATCCCCAGCTAGACCCTCCATCTCCTGGTGATTCTGAGTCTTTTCTGCATGGCTTTATGAGAAGCAATCCCAATCCATTTGCATCACATGTTCCCAACACAATCAACTCCTCACTTTGCATGAAGTTATGACAGAAGGAGTCTGTATACCAAATTTAGTGGTCCTAGCTCTTCCCGTTCAGGAGGATTTCTTAATCAGACAGACAGACAGACCCACAGACTGGCAAACTCTCTCAAATATTTAACAGTTTTACAATATGGGATAAATAATGCATATGTTTTTTCTTAATTATTCAACCATTAACCTGATGAGCTCCCCTCTTTGATACAAGTCCAGCCTTTGAAGTATAATCAAACATATTTTTGTATTCTGCCAAATAAGACCAGCTTACATACAAATAAATCATACTCTAGCAAAGGTGCAGTGACAGATATTTCAATGTCCTGCAATATCCTGATCAAACTTTATAAAGTTAAGATAAGCATTATTGAACTATGATTAATATTTGGGTGGTATGTTGCAGTAAAATGCATATGTTTAGGTAATGTTGTGAGAGTGTGTGGAATGTCTCTAGCAGAAAGACAAGATTAATGCAGTCTGGGAGGTATTGACAACTTCAAAGCTCTTTTTGGAACAATATGAGTGAAATGTTTTTTGTAGGAAATACCTGGGGGTGAAGGAAATGCAAATTATTTCCTCTAATTCCAACCTTTTGAAGTTATATCCTGGGGAGAGAAACCCATTGTATTCTAATTATGTGCTTCTGGAAACTCCTGATCAAAGCCCCTCTGAGCTGGAAAAGGTGAACTGAACATGTAATAAACCTGCTTGTTCTGAGCTGAAACTGTGAGGAACCCCTAACCACATGAACTCCTCTTGGCTGAAAGGCTACTGCTAGAATCTATGGTAGGATCGGGGTTAATTCTGGTAAGCATATTAGGATGCATGAAATTATTTCAGTATTTTTAATGTTTTTTCTGTAATGCTTTTTACCTTAAAAATAGACTTGCTTAGGAAAAGCCATGTTGTACTTACAATTGTAGCAATTACAGCTGTTAACCATTTGTGAAGAGAAGGTTAGCACAGACTTGTCTGTCCTGGGAAATATACAGTGAGGGTAGGAAACTGCAGAAGGGAGAGGAGTCGGGGTCACTGGTGAGGAGTTGGCTGCCCTGGCTGGAGCACTGAGGGGAAATGCAGGTTGCAGTTACCCTAAACGGAGGCAGATACATTTTCCTGATGCAGAATTTAATCAATTCTCTTCTGAAGCCGGGGTGGGGCAGGACTTATAAACTCTTTACATATTAACCTATTAAAGAGAAGCACCCGCAGGTAATCAGCTTTCCCAGAATTTGTCACAATGGTACCTTTCACACATTCTGTTTTTGTTCAGTGACCAGAACCCCTGTCTTTGGGACCCCGCTGCCCACTGTTGTGTCAGAAAACTCCTTTAAATTTTCATTTCTCTCCAAGGTCTTGAAACCAAAGCCAGTCTTAGCCATAGACAGAATACACAGCTACATAGGGCACCAGGAAATTTGAGGCACTCCCTGGTCTTTATGTCCATCCATCTGCTTCTTCCTATCACTGTTCTGTGGCTCTGCTTCCTCAGGAGAGGATCTAGTTAACTTACAAGTGAAACAGCCACCAGAGCTATTAGCAGAGCCGTTCAAGTGATAATGAAGCCATTTAATAGTCATTTGCAAACCCTGTCAGTTTCTGAATTTTCTACAGGGCCCAAGTTTTAATTTTTTAAAAAAACTATTCATTAGTGTGTTGCTGAAGATTATAAAGTCACATCTCTAAAAAATTGTCTCCCCTGTCCCCTGCTGCCATCAGGGCACCAGTTAATAGTACTGTGTAGGGCCTCATAAATCCTAAGGACAGCTCTGCTTGAAACTGACATTTCTACACTCTCATCTGCAGCCTCAGATTTCCTCTCAGACTATAGTATAATCTTCCGAGACATTATATGTTAGTGAGAATTGGGTTCATAACTATTAGTCAAGTCCATTACAGGGAACAGTCACGATGGCCCTTGTCTTTGTGATATGAAGAAAGAGAAGACTATTACTGGTTTCCCAGAATGGCAAATGTTCTTCATTGAGCAGGACTGTGAGCACTTGGAGGAAGTCTCTGCTACTAACTGGGAATGCAACCTCATGTACTACCTATACCAAACCAAGTCTGCTTATTTAAATATCAGCCCTGTGCTGATTATGTCCTCAATCTCCTGAAGTACTGAATCATGCTGTGAAAGCCTTTTGGCAAGACAGAGCAGGCGGTTGCTTGGCTTTACTTAAACACTTAAGCTTTAGGGTCTGGTTTTTTCAGTTGACTAAACTTTTTCTGTATGCCACCCAAAGGTACTACCTTATTGGAATGTGTTCATACATCTAATGAGGCACAAATGAGAGAAGTGTACTCTGACCATTTCTGCTGTTTCTGGAAATGGAGACATTTATTCATAAGACCAGTCAGGACCTGACTTCATCCTGAAACTCCACAACTTTAATACCCCCCTCCCACCTCAGAGAACCATCTTTGTCACCATGCATGTCATCTCTCTGTCTACTACCATCCCTTACAATGATGGCACCGTGGTCTGTCTCAAGCATCTACAGGAAAATGGACAGCATTCTCATATATCTAAGATAAAGCCGTCACCAAACTCATCAATTTCATCCTTGCCCACAACAATTTTACATTCAACCACAAAAACTTGTGCTCAAACCACACGAACAACCATAAATACTAAGATGGCTCCCCAATATGCCAACCTCTTTATGGGCTACAATAAATAAGATATTCCTGACAAATGCCCCACAAATCCAATGATAAAACTGAGATACATGAGCAATATTTTCATGCTCTGTATAGAAAATCTGCATAGATTCCCACTTCAACTTCAACTATCACCCTCCATCCACCGGAGTCTCCTGGAAACACTGTCATGCCATCAACAAATTCCTGGACACCACAATCAGCTATAACAATGGAACCCTCCTGACAGCTATTGACAAGTAACTCATGGATCTTCACACTGGCCTTCCCACAACCAGCAATCATCCCCAAACACACCCAGAAATCTATTCTGTACAACCAGGCACTCAGAATATACCACAGAATATGCTCAAGGAGAAAGTCCAGGATATACACCTTAACACACTTTGGCTACGTCTACACTAGCACATTACATCAAAGTAGCCTATTTCGAAGTAAGAACATCAAAATAGGCTACTTCGACAATTATCTTCTACACGTCCTCCAGGGCTGGCACCGTCGATGTTCAACATCGAAGTAGCGGCAGAGAACGTCGAAAGGACCCGCCCTGGAAGGAAATGCAGAGCGTCCACACACTCAAGCACCCTCTTTCGAAATAAGGGGCCAGGAAAGACCGCGGACTGGGTCATAGAGCACACTAGCCCTTCCGGAGCAGCTGCAAGCCGCTCCTTTAAAGGGCCCCTCCCAGACACACCCAGCCTGCCCAGCACAAGGTCTGCAGAGCAGTAGCCACTCTCTTGCAGACCAAGTCACAGCAGATGTGGACACCCAGCAGCAGCAGCAGGAAGCAGAGGCCCTCCAGGTAGTCATCCAGGGGACAAGAGCCCTGCTAGGTGCTGCCTGGGAGGCCGCCCGGTGGCTCCTGCCAGAGGAGCCCACTCTGGAGGCAGACAGGGATGCCCCTGACCAATGGCTCCCCTCTTCCTCCCTCAGCGGCTGCTCCCCCAACTCTGGAGCTAGCCCACCAGCTCCAAGTGGTGGGAGCAGCTTGTCATGCGGGACTGGGACGATGATATGTGGCTCCAGAACTTCCGCATGCGCCGGCAGACCTTTCTCGAGCTCTGCCAGTGGCTCACCCCAGCACTGAGGCACCACGACACCCGGATGTGGTGCGCCCTCCCTGTCAAGAGGAGAGTCACAATAGCCGTCTGGAAGCTGGCCACTCCAGACAGCTATCGCTCCATGGGACACCAGTTTGGAGTGGGAAAGGCCACAGTTGGGGCTGTCATCATGGAGGTAAGGAGGCCCGGGCATGCACCCACTGGGGGGCAGGGGGCCAAGTGTGGGCTTGGGGAGGGAGGCAGGGAGGGGCCATGTGTGGGGCTGGAAAGGGAGAGGTACCAGGGAGGGACGGGCTGGGCAAGTAGGGTACCCGGGGAGGTGCCTGGGAGGGGGGCCTGGGGGAAGGGCCCTGGGGCACCCTGCACAGCCTTATGGGCACCTGTGTTCCCTCCCAACAGGTGGTCCATGCGCTTAACGCCATGTTGCTCCAGAGGGTCGTCTGACTCGGGGACCTGGACGCAGCCACCGCTGGATTCACCTCCATGGGGTTCCCAAACTGCTTCAGGGCCCTGGATGGGACCCACATCCCCATCCATGCCCCGGACCACAGCGGAGGAAGACACATCAACTGCAGGGGCTACCACTCCGTGGTCCTGCAGGCCATGGTGGACAGTCGGGGCCACTTCCAGGACGTGTACATGGGCTGGCCCGGCTGCACACACGATGCCTGTGTTTTTAGGAACTCGGCCTGAGCCACCGGCTGGAGGCAGAGACCTACATCCCCCAGAGGGGGATCCATCTGGGGGACACCACCATGCCCCTCTGCCTCGTGGCGGACGTGGCCTACCCCCTCCAGCCCTGGCTCATGCTCCCATACACCAGCCACCTCAATGCCAGCCAGGAGCAGTTCAATGCCCACCTGAACCACACCCACAAGGTGGTGGAGAGAACATTTGGCCGTCTGAAGGGCTGCTGGGGGTGCCTCCTTGCCCGACTGGATGTCAGCCTCCAGAACATCTCCCAGGTTGTGGGCGCGTGCTGCACGCTCCACAACATCGTTGAGAGCAAGGGGGAGGCTTTTGTCCAGGGGTGGGTGGTTGACACCGGCATGGGCTTCCCCCAGCTGGCAACCACACCCAGCCGCTAGGCCCACCATGAGGGGGTACAGGTCCGAGAGGCCCTGCGGGCCCACTTCAATCAGGGAGACCCCTGAGCACCTCCCTGGCCTTCCCCAGAAGACCCCCACACACACATAGCCCGCAATGCCCGCACACCGCCCCCAACACCCACACACCACCCCCCCAACAAGCACACGCCTCCAGCTTTTTGGAAAATAAAACTTTTTTTTTTTTAACCATATAACTTGTTTGATTCAACAAAGAAACTGCAACTAATCTACAAAAAGGGGGACAACTGTATACAAAAAGGGGGACAACTATATACATGGGCCAACAGCCGAGCTGTCTGCCGGGCCCCCATCAGTCCGGGGTGGGGGTAGAGGGGCGCGAGCCCCGGCGGGTATGGCTCACAACCCCTCCGTCCCTGTGTCCATGGTCCCCGGCGTGGCTGGCTGGGGGCTGGGAGGACCAGCAGGTATGTCTGGGATGCCTCCACTGGCCGGTCTTCAGCCCCAGTGGGCTCCATAGAGCTTGCTGGTGGTGAGGCGGGTGGGGCAGCAGGCGGTGAGGCAGGTGGAGCAGCAGGTGGGGCAGCAGGCAGTGAGGCGGGTGGAGCAGCAGGTGGGGCAGCAGGCGACGAGGTGGGTGGGGCGGCAGGGAGGGCGGCCCGGCTGGCAGCAGGGGGCGGGAGCCAGGCAACGGCCTCCTGGATTGACCCGGCTATGTCCCTGAAAACCCCCATAAAGTCCTCCCATGCCACCCACTGCCGGGTGGACTCCTCCCACTCGAAATGGAGTCTTTCCTCCGCCACCTCCATCTGCCGCCGGAGAGCTGCCAGGAGCTGAGGGTCCACCAGGGCCATCCCCAGAGTCCGGTGGTGGCAGGACCATCCCGCTGGCCTTGGGGGTGTCTCCGGGCACTGGCGGTGGCTGGCCTCTGGCGGACTGTCGGGGACAACAGAGGGTGCCTGGCTGCCTGGGGCGTCAGATGCTGCAGCTGCAGAGAGGGAGGGGAAGGCTGTTAGTAGAGTGCCCTGGCCGATGGCCCATTGTCCCTGCCCCCTCTTGGGTGCTGAGTCTCCGTCCCCATCGGTGGGTTTGATGTCTGTGTTGGCTGTCACCATGGCATTGTCCCCCCGCCCCAGGGGTCAAGACTGAGTTCTGTTCATGGGTGCGGGTGCTGACGGGCACTGATGTCCGTGCCGCCATCCTGGGACTGTATTGTGGCTGGGCATTCGCGGGTTGGGGTCCGCTGGGGGTGTGTGAGGCTCCCAGTCGTGGCTGGTGCCCCCGCCCTGTGGCCCATGGGTGTGTACTCTGTGGGGTACGTACCTGACCATCCATTGCCGCGGTCAGGGGAAGCCCAGTGGGCGGATGCCTGGCTGGTGCTCCGGGAGGCGAGGTCGATGAGGAACCCCCGCTCCTCGCTTCTGGACTCCTCCTCTGCTGTCCCGAGGGGGGGCTCCTTGGGTGGGCCCCAGGGTGCGTGGCTGGCCTCCAGGCCGGACTCCAGCTCCGAGGCCTCGTGGGGCTCGTCGGCCGTGGTGTCAAGGGTGGCCGGGGGGGAGAAGGTGTCCCGGGGACCCAGGATGGCCCTGAGCTCCCTATAATAGGGGCAAGTGGCGGGGGCAGCCCCAGACCGACTGGCCGAGTCCCGGGCCCGGGCGTACCCCTGCCTCAACTCCTTCACCTTACTCTGGACGTGATCCAGAGTGTGGGCAGGGTGACCCCGGGTGGCCAGGCCCTCGGCCAGTCGGGTGAATGCTTCTGCATTCTGCCACTTGCTCCCCATCACATGGAGCACCTCCTCCTTGTCCCAGAGCCCCAGCAGGTCTCGGAGCTCAGCCTCCGACCAGGAGGGGCCCCGCGTCCTTTTGGCCCCCCACCTGGCTGCTGGGGGTGCCTGCGTACCCTCAGGAGGGGAGCCCTGGGGGCGGTTGGGGGGCTGTCTTGAGGCCATAGGTGAAGGCAGCGGGGATCAGGGCCTCTGAGAAGCATGCAGGGCTAGCACGTGCCTGTGCTGCTGCCTGCACACTCTTAGCTTCCTGCCACAGGAAATCTGGGTCCGTGGTGCCTTTAAGGCTGCTGCGCGCGGGGACCATAGAGCCCCGCAGGGGCTGGACAGAGTGTCTTTCAACCCCTCAGCTGATGGCCGCCATGGATGACCCTGCAATTTCAAAGTAGCGGGACGCGGATCAACTACACACACCCTACTTCGACGTTGAACATCGAAGTAGGGTGCTATTCCCGTCTGAGGATGGGAATAGCGACTTCGACATCTCGCCACCTAATGTCGGTTTCAATGTCGAAATAGGACCCGGCGCATGTAGACACGACGGGTGCTATTTCGATGTTGTGCTGGCTACTTTGAAGTAGCCGGCTAGTGTAGATGCACCCTTTAAGAAACACCTTCATCAGACAAGAAAAGTCCACCAGAGGAGTTGATCACATCATGGAAAGGGCCATCCAATTACCCTGAGAGAACCTGCCTCCTACTTCAGCACCTGAAAATTTCCTATATAAATAACAGACACTTGGTCTCATGCTGGATCCCAAGTTTTGGGGGACAAGTGGGTGGAGGTCCCAGAGCAGAGGCGCCAGCCTTAATCCAAATGTGCACACAGAGATTTTTAGCCCTACAGCTGGAAACCCATTAATTTGACCATATACCTCAAAATGGAGTCTTAGGTACAGTATGAAGTCAGATGTGTCTATGAATCCTGTCAAGAGATACAGGGTAGTACAAGGACATACAAAGGTACATGGTAATGCAAGTTTCTATTAAAATATAAAAATCTATTTAAGGTTGCTATCTGTCCCTTCCTTGACCCCTCAGGACAATTCTTGAGTGGGTTGCATTTATTTATTTATTTGCAGTTGTTTTGGGGCTGTTTCACAATCAGAAACAGCCTAGTTGGCTCAGTCATACCACCAAATGTGGGAACTGAGAGAATGCTGAAAATCCAGCTTCAAACACCAGTGGGCATCGTCAACATCTTCAGCATCAATGCGCCTACTTTAACTTCTGCCCAGGAAGTTAAGGACAAGTTCTATGATGAACTTAGCATTGCCATCAGTGAGGTACCTTCCCATGAGCCGCTATTCATCCTTGGCGACTTCAACACCAGAGTTGGCAGCGACCACCACAGCTGGCCATCCTGTCTGGGACAGTTTGGAACAGGGAAGATGAATGAAAACGGACAGCGCCTCCTTGAACTCTGCTCCCAACATGACCTCTGTGTAACCAATACCTTCTTCAACGACAAACCCCAGCACAAAGTTTTGTGGCAACACCCAAGATCAAAACATTGGCACCAGCTTGATCTCGTCCTCACCAAACGCAGCCCTTTAGGTAATGTCAGGGTGACACGTAGCTACTACAGTGCAGACTGTGACACTGACCACTTGCTCGTGTGTAGTAAGGTACACATCCAGCCGTGAAGATTATTATTTCACTCCAAAAAGGAAGGGAGGCTGTGCCTTGACACTGGCAAGCCTCGTGACCCTTCAAAAGTATGCGAGTTTGTCCAAGCACTTGAAGAGGCCTTGCCCCGCCTGGGCGACACTAATATCAGCAAGAGATGGGAACAACTACGGGACACTATCTATAATACTGCAATATCTACCTTTGGGAAGAAGACAGTCAAGTCTGCTGATTGGTTTGAAGCCCACACTGAAGTGCTGACGCCCCTGATTGAGAAGAAGAGACAGGCACTGGCTGCATACAGGTCCTCTCCCAGTGAGGTGAACCTGCAGGCACTCTGGTCTGCTTGGAGTCAAGTGCAGCAGGTTGCTCGGTGGTGTGCCAACAATTACTGGATCCAACTCTGCTCCAAGATTCAGCAGCCCGCCGACACTGGTAACATGCGAGGAATGTACGATGGGATCAAGCAGGCCATCGGTCCATCACAAAGAAAGACTGCCCTGCTTAAGTTGGCCACAGGCAAGGTCTTGAAGGACAGAACCAAGCAGATGGAACTCTGGGTGGAACACTACTCACAGTTGTACGCCAGAGAGACCGTAGTTACTGAGAGAGCCCTGAATGCCATCGAGCCTCCGCCCACTATGACTGAACTCGATGCTGAGCCCACCTTGGAGGAACTCAGCGACCCGCTAAAAGCACTTTCTTCTGGAAAAGCCCCAGGGAAAGACGGTATTCCCTCAGAAATCCTCAAACGTGCCAATGGTAACCTAGTGTCAGCGCTGCATGGAATACTTGCCAATGCTGGAGAGAAGGCAGCATACCGCAAGATATGAGGGATGCTAACATTGTTACTGTCTACAAGAACAAGGGTGACAAAAGCGATTGTAACAACTATGGTGGCATTTCCCTTCTCAGTACCGTGGGGAAGCTATTTGCACGTGTTGTTCTGAAGAGGCTCAATGTTCTTGCAGAGAGAGTCTACCCTGAGTCTCAGTGTGGGTTCAGAGCCAAACGGTCCACCATAGACATGGTTTTCTCTGTTAGGCAACTACAAGAAAAGTGCAGGGAGCAGAACAAACCTCTGTACATTGCCTTCATCGACCTGACCAAGGCATTTGACCTCATCAGCAGAAAAGGCACAGGTTTTGTGCCTCAGTTCCCCATCTGTAATGGAAGGAATAATACTTTCTGCCCTCACAGGAACATTATGAGGCTATATATCTTAATGGTTGGGAAGTGCTCCGACATCACAGTGCTTATCACCAGAGAAGAATTTACATAGATAGTAGCAGGAGGCCATATTTGGGGAGCCAATGACAATGTGGACTACAGTCCAGAAATAGGTTCTATTTATTTAAACACCTGCAAGGTGAGTGATGAGTGTATCTACAGGGCTCCCAGTCCCTGGTGTTCTACAGCTTTGCAAATTTGTACAGAATGTAAGCCCTTGGGAGAAGGGACCGTGACTTTCTCTGAATGCTATGCACACTGGAAGCACTTTGACCATAAATAATGGCCCCTCACTAGTAAAAGTTAACAGTTTTGAGTACCACTTGGGAAATATTTATATACCATTTTAATAAAGAACGGCACATAATTTATGTCTGTAGCAACTGAATTATATTTAAAAGTGAGCATGCACGTGTGCACACACATAAGGGTTCCAAATCGTTTGCCATGTAAAAAGCAGAGGCATCCTTCATGTGTCATATGTGGTGCTTTGCAGCTGTACCTCAAAGTGGTATCTAAGTATTATTGTTCCCATTTTATAGATTGAGAAACCAAGCAACACAGCAGTGTGGGGAGTGCTTCCAGTTCACACAGTAAGGCAACAGGAGAGTAAAGAACAGGGCTCATCTCTCCTGCCTTTGAATCGTGTACCTTAGCTACTGGATCACCCCGTCCTACCCTCTGGCAGGTTTTGCAAAGATATGAGCTTCAAAGGAAGAAAGGGGAGTGATTATGGTGCACAAAATGTGAGAGGATGCTCCTATTATAGGGCCAAGCACAAAAGAAATTATGCTTCCAACATGCCACCATATTATCATAGTTATTTGTTTCATTATCACTGCGTGTTCTAGACAGCACTTAGCATACACACACGCTATGCTGTCTGCAGTCTAAAGAGCCATCACATCACCTGTTCTTACCGAGGAGAGGTTGATACTTGGGGTGAGAGCTGTAAAGATATTTTGGCACATAGAGGTGCAGACAGGCATCTAGTGGGATTTTCAAAAGTGCCCAGACTTCACTGGGGGTTGAGCACTTGGGCATTTTTGAAAATCCCACTTAATCATCTAAATACCTGTTAAAATCTGGGCCTGAGCCATTAATCCATTCAGGTAAGCAGACAAAACCCCTTTCTTATAGTCCCAAGTGTAGCTAAAGCAACAGCCTTTTTGCAATTTAAGTGATTGTGAAAACCCTAGGAATGTGGGCTCGCTTCTGTCACTCTTTTCAATTTCAGGACAAAGTACAATTTATTCCAGCCACGAATGAGACCTTATGAAATCTGAGGGGCTTTTAACTAATGTAATCTCTATTCCTCTAGACAGTCACAATAGCCAAGCTGACTTTCAGAAATCTTAGAGACAACCCAGGAGATAGGAGTGGGGCATGAAGAGACAGAAGGAGTGACTCTGTCCTGCATGACCATTTATCAATATTTATCACTGTCTTTTGGTTGGGGAGCTCCCTAATGCTGCATCATAGAGAAAAAAAAGTTACGATAACCAGTGCTAAAGGAACATGAGGAATGTGGACAGGGGGTTTAGAAGCCGCTCTAATCTTTCCAAAAGATTTGGAGTTAAAACCAGTCACCCTCTAGTCATAAGTTCTCTGTGTTTTTCTGAAGCTGTGAGGCTCAGCCAGACCAATCATGGGTTTTGTCACCACCTGCCCTTTCATCCCTGCTTTGGTGCTGTGCAGCTTTGGCTTGGAGCCCTGCCACTAATTGCATTCACAGAGAACAGCGACCTCACTCTGGCTTCCACTGACCTGGTTACTTCCGGCAGAGTGACACCAACAGACCTTCAAATCCTAGCTTGCCCCAACACCTTCTCCCTGGCAGTGTCTAGTTATGTTCATGAGATCCTCACAGAGGTTAATTCACTGCCTCCAAAGATACGATGTAAATACCAGGCTACTAGTTTAGCTGAGGGTTTCCCCCATAGGTTAATATACAACATTGAGATGGTTTTGTAAAATTATAAAAAGTGTATTAATAAAAGATTTAAGGGATGCAAAGTAGGAGGGAAAAGAATAGAAATGGCTAAAAACAAACAAAAGTAAAAATACACTTTAAGATTAAAATACAACTTCCCAAATTAGTCCTTTGTTCCGAGGTGTTTTCTAACCAGAGAAATTCTTCCTTATGGCTGGCCAGTTGTTAGTCAATATCCAACACAGAGTCCAAAGCACTTGGCTTCTTTGCCTCTACAGGGGAATAAACAAAAATCCTTTTACTGTTTCATATTTTCTCCCAAAGTTAATTATCCTGATGTCAAAAGCCAGGACAGTCCTTTGGGGAAGCCAGTCTCCTCCAGAGAGAGGCACTGTGTTTTATTTACTGCTAATCTATCCCTGTTGTTCATGGCTCACAAAATGGAATGGGCATTCATAAGCTTTTGCCTTAGAAAACATGTTTTCCTGTTATGTCTGATTTAAACACATTTTAACCACCTATTTCCAGCACATCTGTAGAGTTCTGTGCACGTTAATCATACTTACATCACACAAAAATATTAATGATCAATGAGTTTCTAGTTCTCACATAATAAATTGCAAGCTACCTTTAAATAAATAGCATTGTAACGTGGGGGGGGGGGGGTGTAGGCAGGCCACTTACCCACTACTAAACTGGGCAGTCCTATTTTCTTGCGTTAGTCCCCTGTTTGGTATTCAGACTGCCTGCCATTGGATGGAGGATACCATTGTGAAGAGTGTTATGCTCTGTCCCAGATGATGCTACCTGGTATTCAAGCTCATGCTAGTAGGGGTGGAATGGTGTGCTCTTAATATGGTGCCTCAGTGAGGTGTGACTTCACATGAACCATAGGTCTGAGGTCACACTGACAGGGATGGGTCATGCTGGGAGAAGCAGGCAAACACTGTTGTTAAAAGGACCAGGATATCTGGTATTTTGGGAGTGCATGAGTGGGCACCCTTCAAGTACGGGGAGAACTGCACTGGTTAGGGTCATTGAAGCTTGCTGCATACGAGGGATCACCTTGTCTTCTGGATCTGGGCTGCTCTTAGAGTCACACCTTTATTACCAAGGTTAGCTTGGGATAGACTTTAAATATACTACTAGCAGAGGCAAGAGTGATAGGGTTGAAAGTCCTGGAGGACGTCTTAGCTGGGAGGATGATGGAACTGAGGCTGCTGCTGCTGCATGTGGCTGAGTAAAGAATGAAATACAGCAAAGTTCTTCCCCCCAGAGGGGATTTAGGGAACTCCCCAGTTCCCAGGGCCCAGCTGTGGTGCTTTTCCCAGTATATGCTATACTGCAGGCCATCTCATCTCCTGGCTAAAGTAAGTATTCATCCCCTCCTTAGCCGGTAGAATTTGCTCCCTTTCTGCAGCTTTGCAGTTATTAGAAGTGGGTGTGCAGAGAGGGCAAAGCGTGGAGCAGGCCCATCTGGTCAGCCTACAGGCTCTGTTTAAATATATTTTGAAAAGTAATTACAGAGAAATGGCTCTGTCTCTAGAAGGGGAAGGACAAGAAAGGGGAATCTGGTGAAACTGCTTAAATTCCCTTTCCACTGTGCAGTCACTGGCAGGTTGTAAAACTGGCTGGGGTTGGTGTAAATATGTATCAGAGAGCTGGGAAAAGCTGTCACCAATAGCAAGAGATGAAGATGTTAAAAAAATAAAATGTCAGCTTGAAAGGGCACATCTACCTGCTACTAAGTTACAAGCGCAGATTTATCATAAAGCCATTAGAGGCTGAGTCCTAAATCACAAGTCATCTCATACTGTAGAGTGTAACAGTCTAATACAATATTTGTCCAGGAACTACATGTATGCTTGTCGATAATACTGATGGAATGTTATTTCTTCTGCAAGACAGATTTTCTAGTAATAGCTTCTCAGATGTTTATGCTGTATTTTCTTGTACAGGTTACCTTTACTTCATAGCTGGATCCTGACTGCAAATTGGTACTGGTGAGGCCACATCTGGAGCATTGCGTCTAGTTCTGGGCCCTCCAACATAGAAAGGATGCAGACGCATTGGAGAGGGTTCAGCAGAGAGCAACAAAAATGGTAAAGGGGATAGAGCACATGACCTATGAGGAGAGGCTGAGATCTGGGCTTATTAGTTTGCAGAACAGAAGACTGAGGGCCAATTGGATAGCAGCCTTCAACTTCCTGAAGGGGGCACTAAAGAGGACAGAGAGAGGTTGCTCTCATTGGTGACAGAAGACGGAGCAAGAAGCAAAGGCCTAAAGTTTCAGAAGGAGACTTGTAGGTTGGATATTAGGAAAAACTATTTCACCAGAAGGGTAGTGAAGCACTGGAATGCATTACTGAGACAGGTGGTGGAATCTCCATCCCTAAAGGTTAAGTCCCAGCTTGACATAGTCCTGGCTGGGATGATTTAGTTGGGCTTAATCCTGCTTTAGGCAGGGGCTAGACTAGATGACCTCCTAATGTCCCTTCCCGCCCTAGAATTCTATGATTCTAAGAAGAACTCTATGTAAGAAAAATTCTATGTGAACTCCCCCTGACAGTCGAAGTGAAAGTCTGGATTTCTACGTACAATGCTTCCTCAGCTGTGCTCAGACTGATATTATATGCAAACAATGCCAAATGGGACACAATCTCAACTATGCAGAATGCTATGCTGTCCAGAGTCTCAAAAATAACCCAGACAATATAATCAAACCAGCTGAAAAAGGGGGTGCGGTTGTCATCATGAATAAGTCACACTGTGAACAGGAGGCAGCAAGACAACTCTCCAACACCCCATTTTACAGACCTCTCTCCTCTGATCCCACTTTGGAAATCCAAAAGAAATTACAACAACTACTTAAGGAACTTCCCTGATGCTACTCGGAACCTTATTCACTCAGACACACCGTCTGAACCCCAACCTGGATTATTCTATTTACTTCCCAAAATCCACAAACGTGGGAACCCTGGACGACCTATCATTTTGGGTATTGGCACCCTTATCACTGGACTATCCAGTTATGTGGGCTCCCTCATCAAACCCTATTCCATCAACACTCCCAGCCATCTCCAAAATACCACTGACAACTGGAGGAAATTGCAAAACATCAGAAAAGTTCCTGATAACACCATCCTTGCCACCATAGATGTAGAGGCTCTGTACACTAATGTTCCACACAAAGACGGATTACAAGCGATCAGGAATACCATCCCTGATGTCACCACAGCCAATCTGGTGTCTGACCTCTGTAACTTTGTTCTCACCCACAATTATTTCCAATTTGGGGACAATTTATACCTCCAGATTAGTGGAACTGCTATGGGCACCCGCATGTATGGCCCCACAATATGCTAATATATTTATGGCTGACCTGGAACAACAATTCTTCAGCTCTCATCCCCTATTACCTCTTCTCTACTTAGGATACATTGATGACATCTTTATGGTTTGGACCCATGGTATACAGACTCTAGAAGAATTCCACAGAGACATTAACAATCTGCACCCCACCATCAACTTATGCCTCAATTCCTCCACATGAGAGATACATTTCCTGGACACTACAGTACAAATCAAGGATGACCTAATCAATACCACACTCTACTGGAAACCCACTGATTGCTATACTTACTACACACTTCCAGCTTCCATCCTGCACACATATCTAGATCCATTGTTTACAGTCAAGCCCTTAGGTACAAGAGTTAATGGACACAAAACAGACATAAAAACACTCCTGATTCACAAACCTGTTAGTCGGCATTTTGATGGAGTGGGCCATTCTGTTAATGACTTAAAAGTTATTATGACTTAAAAGTTTGCATCTTACTGAAGAGGAATTTTCACAACATCCTTAAAAGAGAGGCTGCTGAACTCTCTTTCATATTCAAATTCAACACATTCACACATGGTTTGAATCGGGATGGGAATTTTCTGGGTTATTATAAGGGCTCTTTTGCATACTTGGTTTAATCTAATTCTTGACTCCCCCGCCCTCCTTCTGCCCCTCTACTCTCTGATTTGCTCACCTTGATAATTTTTTTCTGATTTGTCAACCTTGATTACTTTTTTTGGTTCTCTGTGCCTTAAATATTGAGTCTGTTCTGGTATGGCTGTGGTCTGAAGAAGTGGGTCTGTGCCAGGAAAGCTCACCTAATAAATTATTTTATTAGTCTTCAAAGTGCTACTTGACTGCTTTTTTGTTATGATTCTCTGGTGCAGCTCCACTGAAGTTTCTATTATACAGCAATTGAACATCTGACCATAGGGCTATTACACAGGAGTTAAATTACCAGTGTTGAACAGGATTAGGGAATGATGTTATAGCATTCCCCTTAGCAAACTCATATCCTTGGTACCTACAGTGCTGCTGATAATAACCACATAAAAAAGGATTTCAAGCACTAATATTGGAGGATTAGTTTGAAAACCATGGCCATGCTTCTCTCTCCTTTTGTGCCTATCTCATTTGTAGATGCAAACTTGCTCTTATTTTATCATTAATAATACCATTTCTAACACAACAGTGGTACCCACAATGTGGTAGACCCTGTCCAAAGAGAAATTTGCTAACATTTACAACCTAACATTCCCTGACTTTTCATTAATTTCTTCCCTTCCAGATTCCAGCACAGCCCTTGTGAGAGTTTGTGGCTGTACTTGTTTAGGTTCTGCTTGACTAAGGGCAAAAATTATCCCCACCTACATGTATAGTAAACATAATTATTGATATTCCAAAGAAAAGCAGATCTTCCTATTCTAAAAATTTATGTTTTATCGTCATGTTAGTCCTTTCAACCCAGTTTTACAGAATTCAAAGACATCAGTTAATGAAGCCTGACAATGCCATCAGTGTTATAGCCATGTTAGAGATGGGTAAACTCATGCACAGCAGAGCAAAATTGCTTGTCCAAACTCAACATAGGATGAAATTCACCTCTGTGCAGCTGTACAATTTAAATCTCACTTAAGCTTTATTACGGGGTATTATGCAGTGCATAAGTTCCGTGCTAGTCCTCTGCCCAGGGGTAATTTAAACACACACTGTATTAAAAAAAACAGAAAACAAATCAAGTTCATGTTCTCACTGGGATACCTGGGATTCCTTCCTAGACTGTATTTTTCCTGAGCAATATAGAAACAACAAAAAGGATAAAATGCCAGCACATTGTAAAGGACTCCATCCTGCTGCTTTATATAAATGGGCACAGACCCATAAAGCCTCCATATGCAAATCATTGAGGAATCAGGGCCTCTGCTGATAACACAGCATGGCCATGTCTACACTAGCCAAAAACTTCGAAACTGCCACACAAATGGTCATTTTGAAGTTTACTAATGAAGTGCTGAAATACATATTCAGCACCTCATTAGCATGCGGGCAGCCGCGGCACTTCGAAATTGACGTGGCTTACCACCGGGCAGCTTGTCCAGAGAGAGTTACTATTCGAAAGCACTCCGGCTACTTGAAGGTCCTCTTATTCCTATGAGCAGAGGGGAATAAGAGGACTTCGAAGTAGCCAGGGTCCTTTCAAAAAGGAGCCCCGGCTGGACGAGCCGCGTCAATTTTGAAGTGCCATGGCCACTCGCATGCTAATGAGGTGCTGAATAGGTATTTCAGCACTTCATTAGTAAACTTCAAAATGGCCATTTGCATGGCCATTTCGAGGTTTTTGGCTGGTGTAGATGTAGCCCATGTGTTATTCTACATCAGGCATGTGGAATTGTTTGTCTGTCACAGGCCATTGACCCACCTCAAAAATCAATGGGCCAGGGCATACACATTTAAAACGCAACTTAATTTAGTGAGTTGTTTAGAGCCAGAAATATAAATCATTCAACTCATCTGCTCAGGGCTTCCACCCTCCACCTGTCCACCCCCACCCCTGCAGCAGGAAGGTGATCAGGAAATTTCAGCTCCAGCTCTGAGAGTGGGGAAGGAATAAGCAAGGGACCGGATCCAGCCCATGGGACCTGGTACTCGGTGTTGCAAGCAAAAAGGGTAATAAAAAATTGTTTAAGATAGGATCATTGTAAAAGAATCTTTTAACATAACTGGAGTATATGGCTTGCACTACAAGTAAGCTACATAGATGAATTTTAATATAATATGTCCTACATATGTGCTGTAAGATTAATTGTGGCCCTGGGAATGGCAAGCTGTAGCAGGCTGCACTCTCCTCTCGTGAGTGCCAACTAGGCTGAGTGCATATGTCTGCACTCTCTCCCTCTCTCACCATTCCTTCCTGCTCTGGGATAGAGCAGTAGCTCAGGACTCCCTTCCTGGAGACAACCTCCTGGCATTCTTGGGCCTTTCTTGCCACAGCTCTACAGCTGGGCCTCTCTATGTCAGTTCCCCCTCTGGAGTGCCCCAGTGTTCAGACCATTCCTCCTCCCGCAATGGCTAATGGTTGGTCCCAGCCCAGGGATTTTGTACAGAACAACTGTCTGCAGTCTCCCTTTATTTAAGCCATGCTGCTGCTTTAATTCCCTGGGTCATTCCCAACAGTCCTGCACAGTCTTCACCCTCACCTCAGGGCTTTCTCCAAAGAGACACAGTCTATGTCTACAATATGAGATGAATCTGAATTTCAGACAATTAGCTTCCTTGTACCGAGTGACTGTCTTCACTGTAAATACCATTAGCTCGATTTACAGAGTACTACTATCGATAGCATAATATTGCTGGAACCAGGTGGCTGTAGCATCAAGTTTGAATTTAACAGTTCAAATGAAGGCTAGTGTGGAAGTGCCATGTCTTTGAATAGAATCCACTAGCCTGCAAAGGCTGACTGGCGATGTTGCACCTGGCTTCTGGCTGTCCGACACTCGCAGGAGCCAGGAGAATAACCAGCGCAGCAGCCCTGGTCCATTTCCTGGCTCCTGCAAGTGGCAGAGAGCCAAGAAACTGCAGGTGCTGGTGCACCTGGATCCCAGCTGCCTGCCAATCATGGGAGCTGGGAAACTGACCAGCACAGCACCTGACTCCCTGCTGTGCCTGGTTCCTGGCTCCCCCAAGCCAGGCACAGAAGCTCTGGTTGGTTTCCCGGCTCCCCCAAGCTGCAGGGATCCAGATATAGGTAGCAGGGTCAGTGCTGCCAGCAGTGGGGGTGCGACAAGGCTCGAGGAGACAGCACAAAATGCAGGGTTGAGGAAACTGTGGGATAGGTTCCCACAATGCACTGCTGCATCTGTCAACATTTGGCCCCTCTAGTGTGGCAGCACTAACTCGACTTTTTTGTGGACTTTGTGGGAAGTAAGGGTACTCAAAACTGAATTTATAATACCCAACATTATAAAATAAAATTTAATACAGTCAAATGTATTTGTTGGTGCAGGTGTAGCCACAGCAATCAAGCCAGGGCTCTTTTTCATTCTCTCTCTGGTTTCTGGCAGCATCAACTTGTCCAGGGCTCTGCAGCTCTGTCAGTCAGCCAAGTCATCTGTGTTCCTACAGCTCCAGCAAGAAACTGCCCTTGCTGTAACCCGACTGCTCTCCTTACACTAGCTTGCTGGTGCCTGATTGGCCTCTTCTCCCACAGCCGCTCCAAAGAGCTTGGAGGACTTCACTACTGCCCTTTTCTGGGCTGGGGTGCAGCAGGGCCATAAAACCTCCAGCAGGGGCCTCAGGGCCTCGTCTACATCATCACACATATTATAAGGAATTATACATTGTTAATGGTCACTGAGGCTATGTCTAGAGTAAAACGATTCGTCAACAGAAGTTTTTGTTGGAAGATATTTTGCAACAAAACTGTCAACAGATCGCATCCTGACAGCCAAAGCAGATTGTTCTTTCGGTCCTCTCTGTTGACAGAGAGTGGCTGGACTGCCCAGCTACTGTATCAGCAAAACGGCCAACCAAAGCACAGCAGACCAGGTTGCCCAGTGTTCCAGAACCCCTTTCTGTTGACAGAAGGGCTCCCAGAATGTCCAGGTTAGCTTTTTGTTGACAGATCTCTGTCAACAGAGGTTATATTCCTCATGGGCCATGTCTACACTAGCCAAAAACTTCGAAATGGCCACGCAAATGGCCATTTCGAAGTTTAGTAATGAAGTGCTGAAATACATATTCAGCGCCTCATTAGCATGCAGGCGGCCACGGCGCTTCGAAATTGATGCGGCTCACCGCCACGCGGCTCGTCCAGACGTGGCTCCTGTTCAAAAGGACCCCAGCTACTTCGAAGTCCCCTTATTCCTATGAACAGATGGGAATAAGGGGACTTCGAAGTAGGCGGGGTCCTTTTGAAAAGGAGCCCCGTCGGGATGAGCCGCGCGGCGACGAGCCACACCAATTTCAGAGTGCTGCGGCTGCCCACATGCTAATGAAGAGCTGAATATGTATTTCAGCGCTTCATTAGTAAACTTCAAAATGACCATTTGCATGGCCATTTCGAAGTTTTTGGCTAGTGTAGACGTAGCTATGGCGAGCAGGGTACAGCTGTCGACTAAAGTGCTTCATTTTGTCTACTTACTGTTGACAGAATGCCCTTGAGAATCTGGATGCTCCATGGGTTTTGTTGAAAAAACTGCTGTTTTGTCAACAAAATCCTCCAAACTAGGCATGGCCTGAGTGGCAAAAACTTGGTCGTGGGGTAGGGAGTGCAGGATGAAGAGTAGCTTATTTTCTGTCACTCTGTTTTCAGTCTTTTTAAGGGCGATCTCATCAGTATGGCGAGCACAAACATTTTGCCATTCAGTTCAGTGCAAGGGAAGGACGCTTAGTTATATTTCAAGAAGTATGTGCAGCAGTACAATGGTGCTTTACTCACTGTGCCCATACGACAAGAATCCATGATCCTGATCTCTTTTGATATGTTAATGAAATGCAAAAACACTACACTGTGTTTTGAGGTGTAAATAAGATGCATTGTCAGTTTCACTGAGAAATAAAAGGAACCAAGAACAGCTCATATGCCTATTTCTACTTGAGTGAATTCAGGTGTGTGTGTGAGCAGCAATAGTGTTCTCATCTCTGTATCAAATTTTCTAGAGTGTCAGCAGAAGGAGGAAATGTTTACCCTTGCCCCTGTTTTTCATGTCATTTTTATTCAATGAGATCTATGAGCCTTTTGCTATTTGATCAGAACAATAGTCAAAAATATTTAATTTAATTTAATTTAATCTAATTTAATTTAATTTCATTAAATTTAATTTCATTAAATTCATTTAATTTCATTTCATTTCATTTCATTTCAAAAAGGGGAATTACACTAAAATGAGGAAGCTAGTTAAACAGAAACTAAAAGGTAGAGTAATTAAACTAAAATCCCTGGAAGCTGCATGGAAACTGTTTAAAGACACCATACTAGAGGCCCAACTTAAATGTATACCCCAAATAAAAAAACACAGTAAGAGACCTAACAAAGAACCACCATGGCTAAACAGCCATGTTAAAAAGGCAGTGAGAGAGAAAAGGGCAGCTTTTAAAAAGTGGAAGTCAAATCCTAGTGAGGAAAATAGAAAGGCACATAAACACTCCCAAATTAAGTGTCATAATGTAGTAAGAAAAGCCAAAAAAGATTTTGAGGAACAGCTAGCCAAAAATTCAAAAAACGATAGTAAAATGTTTTTTAAATACATTAGAAGCAGGAAGCCCACTAAAAAAGCAGTGGGGCCCTTGGACGATAAAGATATAAAAGGAGCGATCAAGGAAGACAGTGCCATTGCGGAGCGATTAAACGATTTCTTTGCTTCAGTCTTCACGGCTGAGGATGTTACAGAGGTTCCCAAATCTGAGCCAGCCTGTTTAGGTGACAAATCTGAGGAACTCACTCAGATTGAAGTGACATTAGAGGAGGTTTTGGAGTTAATTGATAAGCTGAATAGTAACAAGTCTCCAGGACCAGACGGCATTCACCCAAGGGTTCTGAAAGAACTCAAATGTGAAATTGCGGAATTATTAACAGTGGTTTGTAACCTATCCTTTAAATCCACTCTGGTACCAAATGACTGGAAGACGGCCAATATAACACCAATATTTAAAAAAGGCTCTAGAGGAGACCCTGGCAATTATAGACCGATAAGTCTAACATCAGTACCAGGCAAATTAGTAGAAACACTAGTAAAGAATAAAATTGCAAGGCACGTAGAAGAGCACGAATTGTTGGGCAAAAGTCAGCATGGTTTCTGCAGAGGGAAGTCGTGTCTAACTAATCTATTAGAATTCTTTGAAGGGGTTAATAAACATGCGGACAAGGGGCACCCAGTGGACATAATATACCTAGATTTCCAGAAAGCCTTTGACACGGTCCCACACCAAAGGCTTTTATGTAAATTAGGTGGTCATGGGATAGGAGGAAAGATCCTTTCATGGATCGGGAATTGGTTAAAAGACAGAAAACAAAGGGTGGGAATAAATGGTAAATTTTCACAATGGAGGAGGGTAACTAGTGGTGTTCCCCAGGGGTCAGTCCTGGGACCGATCCTGTCCAACTTGTTCATCAATGATCTAGAAAATGAGGTAAGCAGTGAGGTGGCAAAGTTTGCAGATGACACCAAGTTGTTCAGGACAGTCAAAAGCAAAAGGGATTGTGAAGAACTACAAAAAGATCTCAGCAAACTGAGAGATTGGGCAGCAAAATGGCAAATGAAATTTAATGTGGGTAAGTGTAAGGTAATGCATGTTGGAAAAAATAACCCAAATTACACATACTACATGATGGGGTCAAATTTAGCTACAACAGATCAGGAAAGGGATCTTGGAGTTATAGTGGATAGTTCTCTGAAGACATCCACGCAGTGTGCAGCAGCAGTTAGTAAGGCAAATAGGATGTTAGGAATTATAAAAAAGGGATAGATAATAAGACAAAAGATATCATACTTCCCCTATATAAAACTATGGTACGCCCACATCTTGAGTACTGCGTGCAGATGTGGTCTCCTCACCTCAAAAAAGATATATTGGCATTAGAAAAGGTTCAGAAAAGGGCGACTAAGATGATTAGGGGCTTGGAACGGGTCCCATATGGGGAGAGGCTAGAGAGACTGGGACTTTTCAGTTTGGAAAAGAGGCGATTGAGGGGCGATATGATAGAGGTCTATAAAATCATGAATGGTGTGGAGAAAGTGAATATAGAAAAATTATTTACCTTTTCCCATAATACAAGAACTAGGGGACACCAAATGAAATTGATGGGTAGTAGGTTCAAAACTAATAAAAGGAAATTTTTCTTCACACAGCGCACAGTCAACCTGTGGAACTCCTTGCCCGAGGAGGCTGTGAAGGCCAGGACTCTATTAGGGTTTAAAAAAGAGCTTGATAAATTTTTGCAGGATAGGTCCATAAATGGCTATTAGCCAGGGATAAAGTATGGTGCCCTAGCCTTCAGAACAAGGGCAGGAGCTGGATGGCAGGAGATAAATCACTTGATCATTGTCTTCTGTTCTCCTTCTCTGGGGCACCTGGCATTGGCCACCGTCGGCAGATGGGATGCTGGGCTGGATGGACCTTTGGTCTGACCCAGTATGGCCATTCGTATGTTCTTATGTTCTTATATTTGACTCATAAATAGTTACCTCCATTATTACTGCAAGGTATTATAATTGTTGCCTGGTTTGCATTGGAAGCCATTGTCAGAAGTTCTCCTTTCTAGACAACTTTCTTTGGAGGCAATTCAGGAAGAACAGAATTACTAGCCCAAGAGATACACCAAACACTAACAATTGTAATCATAACAAACTGAAAGAGATGAAGTGGATTTTAAGGTGAATTTTTGTGGGATATCAACAAAAACAGGGGGCTCTTGGGTATAGATCCACTCTCTGGAATAGCAAAGGAAGTATTTGCATGAATCTGCTAACAGATTGGGGTTTCAATCCCATTCCTATTTGATGAACTGCCTAATTAATCATTCCTTTTTTCAAATCATGCTGAAGGATTGAATTAAAATTAAAACAAATACACCCACTCCAGGAATCCCCTGCAGTGGATTCACTTACAAGGTTAATTTTCATCTTGGAAATGTGCCCAGACCAGAAATAGCCCCAACACTTAAAATGGAGAATACCACTAGAACTTTAAGGAATTGTGTAAATATGCCTACTGAGGGACTGCAGAACAAAGAGTAATTTTGCCCCATGTATAATTTTACCATATGGTTGTTGGAGTGATGATGCTGTTAGTCACATGAGCAGTCCTATGGAGTTCAGTAGCTTTATTTGTGTGAATGAGGTGAGCGGGACTGGTTGGGAGTGTTACAGGTTTTACCTTTATCTGCAAATAACAACCTTGCTCATGCAAATAATTCCACTGACATTAGTGAGTTAAGGGGAAAAGAGAAATATTGGAGAAAGGAAAGTGGGACTTGGTTGCTAATAAAGGCCTTGGCAAGTCCATAATGGAACTTGATGAATTACAATGATAATTAATAACAAAATAATAGTTTACAATGGGACCCTGATCGCTGATTCAGTCAGCTAGGGGCAACCACAATGTAGTGTGGTGATTTTGTTAGTTGTGAGCAATGTGGTGTTCAAGCATGGGAAATCAAGGAATAATTAATGGTCCTGGCAATTTGTAAAATAATTAAAATTGCTAAGTTCAAGTTATCTAGAACATCAACCCTCCCCACACACAATATACTCTCTTGCATGAACCTTCCCTGATAAAGCTAGGATGCATATTGCTATGCTGAATTCAAATTCATTGTGGGCAAACATGCTTCACATACCTTCATAAGGAGAAGTCACATGCAGATGTAAAAAACACCTGGTTTTCAGCTTCCAAGCTATGTGCCTTTAATTTATTTTTAACTCTTGTGAGCATCCAGTTTCAACAGTGTCAAAACAGGGGAACATCAGGCAGCCAACACTATTCTGCTAAAGACTAGGCATATCCATTAAAGTCACATCTGGTGGATTTGAATGACATTCAGTAGAACTGATTAACTACAGAATGGCTTGCCAGAACCTTAACAGAAAAAGTCACTTCTCCCTGATACCAATCAGTGGCTCACTGTCTGCAAGCACAAATGCACATTCAATGTAGAATGCGTTTGACCTGCACTGTTATCAGAATAATAGTGAGCAAATATTGCCAGACTTTGGGGCAGGGAGAGGGGAGTGAGAGAGGAGGTACGAATGCCAAGAACAGAAGTCACAGATGGAGACACATGGTGCTAAATGGCACTAAAGCATGTGACCACTAAATCAGGGCAATTCTCTGTGTTGCGATGGATACATTCAGTAGAGAATACCAGGAATTTACAGTCTCATTTGTACATATATGGTGTTTTGACTGTTGAGCATTTTAAAGATCAATTTTCCTATACATGCTACAGACAAAATAATCTAATGCTTAGAAATCCTTTGTTCTCTGCTTTACTACTAATACTACTACTTAACTCGTGTGGAGCATAGGTTATCTACAAGTGTCCTCCACTTCACTCTGTCTTGGGACAAAACTTCTAGCTGACCGCTGGAGTACCTCAGTTGTTGACCTTCAATCTCAGCAGACCTTTTCCACATTGTCTGAGATCTTCCTCTTCTGCTTTTCCCTTGTGGGTTCCATCTGAAAGCCTGGCAGACTATGCCAGACAATGGTTTTCTGAGAGCGTGGCCTAGCCAGCCCCATTTTCTTCTCTTGATTTCAGTGTCAGCTGGTGCTTCTGCTCTGCTCCAAAGCTCCTCATTTGTGACAAAGTCTTGCCATTTGATGTAAAGGATATATCTCGGGCATCTGTTCATAAATGACTTTAGTTTGTGATTTAAAGACTTTTTAGTATGCCAGGTCTCGCATCCACACAAGAAAAACACTCTTCACCTTTGTACTGAAGATCCACAGTTTTGTCTTCACAGATATTATTTTTGAACTCCTTATGGGACAGAGAGTCTTGAATATTCCTGTTGCTTCCCCTATCCCAGCACTGATATCTTTATCTGTTCCTCCATCTATGCTCATGATATTCCCCAAGTAGGTGAGCTGTTCCACATCTTCCAGTGGAAAAGCATCCCCTCCCAATGTGATGTTGGTGTTGTTGGACTGGTTGATCCTCATTGCCTTGGTCTTTCCCTAGTTAATGCTCAGTCCAGTCACTGAGGCAGTTTTTTCTAGTGTTGTGATCTTTTCTTTTTTGCTTTCATGTTGGTGTGAAAGGAAGGCAACATCATCAGCAAAAATCAATGTCCTCTAGCTGTTTGAAAAGTGTCCACTGAAAGCCTTGTTGATGGCCATCTATTGTCTTGTTCATATTCCAGTCCGTTGTGATTAAGAACAGGAAAGGTGACAGTAGGCACCCTTGTTGCACTCCCGACAGTATACTGAAGGAGTCTGTCAAGACACCATTGTGAATAACTTGGCGTGTTGAAGGTTCATACGTTGAACAAATCAACTTAATAATTTTGGAGGGGATGCCATGGTGTTGCAGCAGTTTCCACAAAGGGTCTCTGTCAATGCTGTCAAAGACTTCTTCAAAGTCTGTGGAGGTTATGTACAGAGGCAAGTTCCATTTGATTATTCTATGATCACTCTGACAGCTGCTGTTTGATCAATACAGGATCTCTTGCTTTGGAAGCCAGCCTGTTTTTCCCTGAGCTGTCTATTGATTTCTGTCTCCATTATCTCCAAGAGAATCCTACTGAACACTTTTCCTGGAATAGACAGTAATACGATACCCCTCCAGTTCTTGCATTCCTTCAGGTTGCCTTTCTTTATTTCCTGTCTTGTAGGGTCTCCTCAGCAGCCCAAATATTCTCAAATAGATTATACATCATGTTAACTGATGTCTCACTGCCTGCCTTGATTGCTTCTGCGGAGATGTTATCTGGACTGTGTGCTTTTCCACTTTTCAAATGAGCAATGGCTACTCTGATTTCTTCTTTTGTAGGTTTGCTGCTCTTAATGCAGTATATTTGCAGATGGTAACTCCAGAGGTTCCATGTGGGCAGGCACTCTTCGGAGTGTTCCTACCATTTACTGAGATGCTTATTTGGGTTTGTTAGCACACACCCCTCCTTATGCTGTACTGGCTGATGCACTCTACACTGTGACACAGCTAGCTTCCATGTGACGTTACAGAGCTCGTTCAAGTTTCTCTGTCCTTCAGCTTGTTCAGCTTGTTGTGCAAGATTTTCAGCGAAGTTCTTCTTGTCCCATTTTACAGCCTTTTTAACTCTTTATTGGCTTCCGAATACAGTCTCTGAATTTCCACCTTGGTTGCTCTGGTTTTGCTGTTGTTGATGCTGCTTTTCTGTCCTTTCACTCCTTTGCTTTCCTCAGAGTTTCTGCTGTGATCCATTCTTTGTGATGCCTTGTTCTCTTTCTAAATGTTTTATCACAGGTCTCTTTCCAGGCTGTTTTGGTGTGTGCCCAAATTTGTTCCATGGTAACATCTTTCTGGATAAGGTTTGCCAGAAGCGCATATATGTTGAACAACTCCACTTGGAAACCTGTTCTTGATTCTAAATCCTTCAGCTGCTCCATGTTGAATCCCAGTCCCAGCTTGGTTACTTTTGTGGTGTATTTCTTGAGCCTGAGCTTGAGTTTTACCATGACCAAATGATGGTCTGAACCTACATCTGCTCCTCTTCTAGCATGGACATCCTGCATCAATCTTCTGAAAGAACTGCTGATACAGATGTAATCAACCTGGTTTTCTGACTGGTGGTCTGGTGAAACCCAAGTGTCCTTATGGATCCTTTTGTGTGAAAAATACTACCACCTTCAAAAGTCACTGACGTGCTCTCCATTTTCATTGATGTTGCCTAGGCATCCTTTTCCTACGGTCTGTTCTCTGCCTGTATTTAAGGTTCCAATTTTCAGTCTGAAGTTTTCCTTGAAAATCAGCACATCCTTCTTTGCTTTCTGGTTCACCACACTTTGTAGTTTCTCACAGAAGTCTGTTTTACATTCCTCATCTGCTTATGTTGGTTATGTCCTCATTATGTTGGTTTACATTCCTTAGCTGCTTATGTTATGTTGGTGCATAACATTGCACCATTAATACCTTTCGCACTTTGGTGTAGAATGCGGCTGTGATGATGCATGATGATACTGGGGTCCACTCCATTATAGCACCAGATGCTCTTAATAACGTAAAGCCCACACCTTCTGTGTACAATGTGATCTCCTGAATAGATGAGGGTTTCACTGTTGACAGGCATAGCTGCCCAGATTGTGTCCATCTTGTTTCACACAAGCCTAAAACTGCAATCTTATACTGTTTCATCTCCACTGCAATGTGTGCTCTCTTCCCTGCTTGATACATGGTACGAACATTCCACGTACCAAACTGGGTGGTTGTCTTAGATGAGAGAAGAGTTGTCTGCAGGACAGCTTCCTTTTGGCTTTCCCTGCCACACTTCATTCTCCATCTGAGCAGATTGTGAACTCCTCCCAAGACTTGTGTATTTCTAGGTTTCTTTGTAGATGTTCCGGTAACTCTTGGTTTTTTTATGGATAAGGTTGCTAACCCTAAGCCAACCTCTTGTACCTCAGGGAGAGGTGATCCAAATTTTCCTGGTCTCTACCTTTTGACCTGTCCAGTTCGTGTGATGCTTCCAGGAGCTATAGCTCCCACTGGCATAGCTCTCTGAATCCTTAAGACATGCAAGCCACCTCACCACAACAAGGAATGACTCGTGAGGTGGCTCTGCTATAACCATTAGATTATATGTATCATCTCTTTGGTTCTGATTCAGTGACTGAATTAAGCAGAGGTTTAAGCCCAGCAAAACTCTTAAGCGCTTATTTAAGTCCGATTGAATTTAAGCCTGTTCTCAAATGCTTTGCTGAATGAGTGCTTTATCCAGAAAGTCACAAACTCTTCTCAATCTACCTGCCCAGTTATTGTTTGTAAATGTCAGACCTCACGCAGCTGCCCAGTGTTGCTCAGAATCTGCCCACAGTTGAACCTCTGTGTGGCATTCAGCCAGAGTTGCAGTCTCTATATTCTGGCATAGTAAGGGGCACACAGAGAGGAATCTCACAGATTTTCCTGTAGAGCAGGGGTGGCCAATCAGTTAGAGACTAAGTGCCAAAATAGCTGTAGACAGAATGCAAAAAGCCATATATTATATATTTATTTTATCAATCAATCAATTGATTTAGGTGATAGATAGATAGATAGATAGATCACTCAGTGGTCTACCCCTGAGCCAAGCTCTCCCAGCTTCCTCACTCTAACCCAACTCCGCACCCCTCCCCTACAGCCAGGAACCACCAGCCTCCCTGCTCTAACCCTTCCCTCCCCCAGAACCAGGCATGCATACCCCTCCCCCACTCTAACCCAATGCTTGGGACTCAGCAGAGCCATCACCTCAACCACATGCTTCTCCACCCGAGCCCTGGGGTGTGTGCACAGAGAGGCGGAGAGCAGTCCGGGTATTCATTGATCAAACAGCCTCATCAGACCCAAAAGCCACAGGTTGCCCACGCCTGCCATTGCGCTGTGGCCGTGAGCGTATGCCCCTGTGACTCCACGCCACCGCCGGCACAAGCCGATGCAATGCGGAAGTCTGATGAACATTGGTACATACTTTGTCAGGAGGAAGTTCCTAAGGAAAAATCTCTCTCAAGCAGTTTCCTAGCCCCCCAGCATTGGTGCTTGTACTTCTGGACCCCTTTGAATTGCTGATGGGCTTGAACGTGTTCTTTAGTGTTCATGGACTAGAAAAGCGATTTCCTAGCTTAGTTGTAGCACAAGCCATATGCCCCAGTTATGTTGAACGATTATTTTACAATGATCCTACCTTAAAGGCTTTTCTATTATCATTTTTGTTTGTGCCACCTAGTACCCTGTAACCCCAAGGTGAACCCACCCAGATTGGCGTAAATGAGAAGTAACTCCACTGGAGTCAATAGTTACACTGGTGTACTCTTCTGTAGGTCAGAACAGACTCAGCCTCCTAATTTCTGAATAAAGTCAGAGAATCCCATAACACTAGAACTATTAGAGATCTTGAGAGGCCATCATGTCCAGTCCCTGAATACTAAGAACCCATCTACAAACACATTGTTTTCATCACATCCTCAAAACACAACTTTTTGGGGTTTCGAGTCTAAAACTTCCTCCCACTGCACAAAAAATGGTCATGCTGCAATCTCAGTGTAAAAAGATCAGGTTTTTTTGGAAGGAAGCCCTCTTCTGAAAGCGCCCTAATAAAAAACAAAACTGGCTGAATGTAAATGTGAAGCTAATCTCACTCCATTTTTAAAAGCTCTAAGCAATTGGCACAAGGACATTAATAATTTATAGCCACGGAGAACTGTTGGTCTGTGACTTTTTTTGGAGCGTATCTGAATCACCGTGATTGCTTGCTTGGACAATATTGAGAAAAATTGGAACTATGGAGCTGAAGGGAGCAAATGTACTGCTGGAACGTACAGTAATTGTGCTGGCCAGCCTGGCTGCTGGTGTTGGCCACCATATAATTTTTTATTTTTTTTTCAGCTACAGAGAAGCCTTGTGCAAGGGGAAATAATCACTCCTATGGGAAAAGAATCCCCAGTAGTTGCTATTGATTGGAAGTACTGAAAATTCTTTTCTTTGTGTGTATCACAGATGAAATGTGAAATGAATTCCAAAACATATAATTTGGCTTTGTTTAGTTTCTCACAGTGGCAAAGAAGCTTTAGAGGGTAAGCTACCCCACCTGTTCCAAACAGAGCAAAACTTTTCTAAAAAATGATGCTTGAAAGTAATTCAAGGACCCCTACTGCACATGACTTTTTGCTGGTTTTGACATGCCAGTGTGTGTGACTGTGTACTGAAATTGTTACTTCTGGAAGCAAACACATAGGTGGTTTGGAGAATGATTTATTTTCTGATTTTGAGTCACACCTTTGCAATTTGATTTTAAAAGGGTGTGTATGTTTGAAGAATACAAATGACCCTTTTTCCAATTTCTTCTATGTTAAAATGCAAATGCTGTACTGGAAGATGCATATGTATACATGTGTGGAAATGTAAATATAAATATGGGAAATATTTGGAGATAGTGATTGTCCACTAGCTTCCCAGCTGTACAACCAAATTCATCCTGTATTCAACAGCTTTTGAGAGCATGTGGAATCTTGAATGCAAGGAGCAGTTTGAATTGGTCAGAGGTTTTGCACAGCTCTGTTGTTTGCCAGTGCTGTATTATTTTCAGTAATTTCTGTCCTCTTCTGACCTGAATTCTGACACTGTCAGTCAAGCAAGAGATCCAATGGTACAGTTATGTATAATAAAGTTGGGTTCACATTCGTAAGAAAAAAAAAACATTTTCTTCTTGATTCAGCCATTTTAAGCACTTGCTGGTGAGGTGCAGTAAACATTACTCATATTGGTGAGCTCACATAGGCGTGTCACTCAGAGCCTGCAAATTATTTTACCATTCAGCTGGCTTGATCAGTTTGAGGGGAGCCTGGATCAGTCATTGAGGTAGCACATTATACCACCATTCGGTTTTCTGATATCTGACTCTTCTTTAACTGAAGAGCTCGGCTTTTCAATGGGACTTTAGGGGATTGGGCATCTAACTCCTTAGGTCCACTTGAAAATCCAATCTGAGAGCTTTAGTACCCTTAAAATATAATGCATTTATTTTTCTAATAAGGGAAAGGAGTTGTTTACTGGAAAGTAATGTCCAAAGGTGCTAACATTTATAGCTTTGTATTTCTTTAAAAGCTATACATTTTTCAAGTCTGCATGACTTTTTTGCGATGAATTAATATTGATTTAAAATACTTGTATGGATACATGAAGTGAACAGAGGTTATTATAATAACTCAGGTTGTAGGAGTTACTATAATTTGAGTTTCTATAACGTGATTTTTAGGCTTATATTTAAAACATGATACAATGTAATAATAAGTAGCTGGAGCTTCCTAATAAGCGTATCTTGAGCTACCGCTGAAGCCTTTGATGTGATTATTATTGAAGAAACTAGGAGTACCCTCAGGGTTTTCATCTGAACATTGCAGTGGGTTGTTTATAAAGGTTTCAGATTCTTTGTGGTATGAAGTTGTTAGGATTCGACGAGGGGGTCTTTAGCAGAATACCATGACCTGTCTCAGAAATTTCCATCCTGCAAAGTCATTTACCACAGCGGAGTTAGGTTCTTAGGCTCATTGAAGGTTTGCAACATTCAAACCTGCACATTATCAAAAGGTCCTTATAACACAGCAAAGCAAAAGACAAACATCAAATATGACCAGTGAAACCAATTAACGCTCAAAACTAGGATTCTTGTACCGTGGTCACCGAGAGTAATGTTCTCTAGTAAAGCTACCTACTCACTAGATCTTTTATATTTAAATTCAGTTGAGCTATGTCTACATGTGAATGCTACGTCAAAATAGCTTATTTCAATGTAGCGACATCGAAATAAGCCATTTCGATGAATAACGTCTACACGTCCTCCAGGGCTGGTGCCGTCGACGTTCAACATTGATGTTGGGCAGCACTACATCGAAGTAGGCGCTGCAGGGGAGCGTCTACACACCAAAGCGGCCCACATCGAAATAAGGGTGCCAGGAACAGCTGCAGACAGGGTCACAGGGAGGACTCAACAGCAAGCCGCTCCCTTAAAGGGCCCCTCCCATACACACTTGCACTAAACAGCACAAGATCCACAGAGCCGACAACTGGTTGCAGATCCTGTGCATGCAGCATGGATCCCCAGCTGCAGCAGCCAGAAGCCCTGGGCTAAGGGCTGCTGCACACGGTGACCATAGAGCCCCGCAGGGGCTGGAGAGAGCGTCTCTCAACCCCTCAGCTGATGGCCGCCATGGCGGACCCCACTATTTCGATGTTGCGGGACGCGGATCTGCTACATGTGCCCTACTTCGACGTTGAACGTCGAAGTAGGGCGCTATTCCGATCCCCTCATGAGGTTAGCGACTTCGACGTCTCGCCGCCTAACGTCGAAGTTAACTTCGAAATAGCGCCCGACGCGTGTAGCCGCGACGGGTGCTATTTCGAAGTTAGTGCCGCTACTTCGAAGTAGCGTGCACGTGTAGACACAGCCTGCCAGTGGAAGTGCCATGTTTTGTCAACAAGCTGTTGGCAAAGAGCATTTTGCGTACAGATGCTCCTCAGGATTTTCAAAAAAAAGGCTGGTTTTGCTAGAAAACCCTCTAGTACAGATGTAGCCAATGAGTTTCTTTCAGAGTAAAATATTATTCAGTGTGAGTGCAGCCCCAAGAACTGTCCCATAATGTGTGTGAACATATCTTTTGAAAGATTTATTGTTACTTTAATTTACTTTAGTTTGACCCCAGTTTTTCTGGCTAGGGCTTATATTTGAGACTTCAGAAAATTATTTACTGTGGTTACAGATGTATTTTGTATTATCCAAAAATAAAAACCACAAAATACAGGACAATGAAAACAGAACAGTGAAAGATTTTTATGATTTATGGTTAAGTAGACAATTTGATAAGTCTTTAATTCTCCCTACATACTGATTTGTCAAGTGAGATGTGAACAACTGCTTGTTCTGCTTTGGAAACCAAACTATGGCTACGTCTACACGTGAAGCCAACATCGAAATAGCTTATTTCGATGTAGCAACATCGAAATAGGCTATTTCGATGAATAACGTCTACACGTCCTCCAGGGCTGGCAACGTCGATGTTCAACTTCGACGTTGTGCAGCACCACATCGAAATAGGCGCTGCGAGGGTACGTCTACACGCTAAAGTAGCACACATCGAAATAAGGGTGCCAGGCACAGCTGCAGACAGGGTCACAGGGCGGACTCAACAGCAAGCCGCTCCCTTAAAGGGCCCCTCCCAGACACAGTTGCACTAAACAACACAAGATACACAGAGCCGACAACTGGTTGCAGACCCTGTGCCTGCAGCATGGATCCCCAGCTGCTGCAGCAGCAGCCAGAAGCCCTGGGCTAAGGGCTGCTGCCCATGGTGACCATAGAGCCCCGCACGGGCTAGAGAGAGAGCATCTCTCAACCCCCCAGCTGATGGCCGCCTTGGAGGACCCGGCAATTTCGACGTTGCGGGACGCGGATCGTCTACACGGTCCCTACTTCGACGTTGAACGTCGAAGTAGGGCGCTATTCTGATCCCCTCATGAGGTTAGCGACTTCGACGTCTCGCCGCCTAACATCGAAGTTAACTTCGAAATAGCGCCCGACGCGTGTAGCCGCGACGGGCGCTATTTCGAAGTTAGTGCCACTACTTCGAAGTAGCGTGCACGTGTAGACACAGCTTATGTGACCAATGTAAGCAAGACTCAGATTCTTGATGCTTAGATCAGAAAAAATCCCTTTGCTTCCAGCTGAAAGAGGGATCATACATCCCCAACTCAGGCCCGGTCTATGCTCCCACAGGCCATCAACCAAAGTTACACAACTTCAGTTAGGCTCTTCTATTTCTGCTCTACCTTTTTTGAGTTAAGGTGATGAGAACTGAACACAGTGTTTCGCATTGGCTACGTCTACACTAGCCCCAATCTTCGAAATGGCCACGCAAATGGCCATTTCGAAGTTTACTAATGAAGCGCTGAAATGCATATTCAGCACTTCATTAGCATGCGGGCGGCCGCAGCACTTCAAAATTGATGCCCCTCGCCGCTGCACGGCTCGTCCCAACAGGGCTCCTTTTCGAAAGGACCCTGCTTACTTCAAAGTCCCCTTATTCCCATGAGCTGATGGGAATAAGGGACTTCGAAGTAGGAGGGATCCTTTCGAAAAGGAGACCTGTCGGGACGAGCCGTGCGGCGGCTAGCTGAGTCAATTTCGAAGTGCCGTGGCTGCCCGCATGCTAATGAAGTGCTGAATATGCATTTCAGCGCTTCATTAGTAAACTTCGAAATGACCATTTGCATGGCCATTTCGAAGTTTGGGGCTAGTGTAGACATGGCCATTGATGCATAAGTAATGCTTTTGTATATTTTGATTATTTTTCCTCTTATTCTTCACATTTTTAGACTCCTACCCCGTTGAGCAGACGTTTGCATTAAACTATATTCCAGGAGGTTCACCTCTTCATTCCTAAGTGGTTATAGTTAATTTGGAATCTTAGTAGTTTGTATAAGTAGATTAAATTCCTTCCAGTGTTCATTACCATGCTATTTGTCAACATGCGCTGGTTACGCCTCAGCTGGAGTATTGTGTCCAGTTCTGGGCACCGCAGTTCAAAAAAGATGTGGAGAAACTAGAGAGGGTCCAGAGGAGAGCGACAAGAATGATTAAAGGTCTAGAGAATGTGACCTATAAAAAAAGGTTGAAAGAATTGTGCTTGTTTAGTTTGGAAAAGAGAAGATTGAGGGGAGACATGATAGCAGTTTCCAGGTATGTAAAAGGGAGTCATAAGGAGGAAGGAGAAAACTTGTTCTTTTTGGCCTCTGAGGATAGAACAAGAGGCAATGGACTTAAACTGCAGCAAGGGAGGTTTAGGTTGGATATTGGGACAAAGTTCCTAACTGTCAGGATGGTCAAACAGTGGAATAAATTGCCAAGGGAGGTTGTGGAATCTCCATCGCTGGAGATATTTAAGAACAGGTTAGATAGACGTCTATCAGGGATGGTTTAGACAGTACTTGGTCCTGCCATTGGGGCAAGGGGCTGGACTCGATGGCCTCTTGAAGTCCCTTCCAGTCCTAGTGTTCTATGATTCTATGATTCTATGAATGTTATTTTCCTGTGCATCCCAGTGCTTGAATTCTTTTAAAAAAGAGGGTGGGTGGGGGAGAGAGAGAATATCAGAGCTAGCACTGTTGATTAATCAGAATTAACTCACTTTATTAACTCACAAATTAATTTTGACTGATCACGGTTTTAATTGCACTGTTCAACAATCGTAGAATACTAGTTGAAGATTATTAAATGTTTTTGATATTTTTCTACATTTTCAAATATATTGATTTTAATTACAACACAGAATACAGTGCTCATTTTATGTTTTATGATTACATCAAGCTGCACTTTCAAAATGACAGACAAAATAGAATTTTTCAGTTCACCTTATACAAGTACACACTGCAGTCTCTTTCTCACAAAAGTGCATTTCACAGATGTAGGTTTTCTTGTTAAATAGCTTCAGTCAAAAAACAATGTAAAACTTTCATGCAGAATTCTTCTACCTGCTCAATTCCTTTTTCATCCACCTATATTTTTGCATTAATTGACCCTTTCCCTACCTTAATAGTCTGCTTTTCTCTGTAATTTTTTTCACTCCTATTCTTTCTGCTTCCTATTCTACTCCTGACGTACAGAGAGTCATTCCATTCTACAACATACTTATGTAAGCAATGCCAGCAAAGTCCTTTCCATTTTGGTACACACTGGGATTTACATTATTACTCACTTAACAGGGGTTCTACACAATACAGTAGTCTGTGGAATGCTTCACTTTCCAGAATCAGGGTCTTGGATGGAAGGATATCAGTGAAAATATTGGTTACTGCAGGAAGTAGTATTGGTGAGACAACAAACTGTGCTCTTTCCAAGTCCCAGTATCATGTTTGAGGATATGGAGATGTTGTAGAGGATAGAAAACTAGGTTCTGATCTGCAGAACTAGAATTTGACTTGACTTCTCCCATCCATGTGGATGGACCCCTTAGCGTATCCTGAGCTCAAGCAAAGCCCCACTGACTTGGCTTTGTACCAGTGCAAGGGTGCCCATGCAGCCCTCTTTGTTAGACTGGGACACAAGTACTGTCTGTTGTTGTCTCTGCAGCCCAAGATAGCAATCCTACAGGCTATTATAAAATTATAATCAGTTTTTTAGGGTTTTATGGGCTTTTGAAATCTCTGCTTACTTACTAAATAGAATGCAACAGTACCTTGGGAGCCATTCCAGTCTATCAGGTACATTGGTAATTGGCATCCAGTCGATCTGTAGCATGGTGCTGTCATTGTGTTGATATGGACAAGCATATTAAAAGAGATTACTACATGGGCACAGTAGGTAATACACAGCTAATAACTCAGCTGTTTTAATTTTTAAAAACCCTACTAGCTTTTCTTCAGGATTTAATGAAGTTTAATGGTTAAACACTTCCCTTTAGGAAGAAGGAAAAACCCGGGATTTCTCTTTTTAATTGCATATCTGCAATTTATAAATAATTAATCAGATTTTTATAAAAAAACAATTTACAAATTCCATGCCGTGAGCTGGAACTCCATCAGGATTAAAAAGAAAAATTGGAGAAGGGCAAACCTTAGTGTACACCACAACCTCATGTTTGTATAATTGCGTTGCCAGAGCGTGGATTTTTCACAAGCCTAGGTGCTGTAGTTACACTAACCTAATCCCTGCTGTAAATATCACTATGTCAATAGCAGGGCTTCTTTCTTAAACATATTGCCACCTCTTAGGGCAATGGAGTACCTATTCCAAATGGTAACAGAGAGGTAGTTGTGTTAGCCTGTATTCTAACAAAACAAACCAGCAGTCATGCAGCGCTTTCAATTTATTTGGTGATGAGCTTTCATGGGACAGACCCACTTCATCAGATCTATAGCATTTCCAGGACAGTCTACCTGAAGCCTGCTGGTTTGTTCTGTTCCAAATGGGAAGCTCTTTCTCCTGTCAATGTAGGTAGCTAACTGAAGCAGCCTGAGTGCAGCTGCAGCACCGTAAATGTAGATGTGCCCCACATGTGTATATGAAAGGGCACCATTTCAGGAGGGGCAGGGAGCAGCAGACGTGCATGCTGGAACACTGCTTGCTCTTCTTCCCATTCCCCTGGCTATTTGGCTGAACCTACACTAGCAAGTTCCTTTGCAGATTTTTCGAAAGAAGAGGGCTCTTTCGAAAGAGCCCATGGAGTGTCTACGCACAACAAGCACGCTTTGGAAAGTAAATCGAAAGAACGCGGTGCTCCTTTTGAAATCGCTCTTCCTTTCCCATGTCAGGAAGAGCACCCCCTCTCGAAAGCCTCTTTCAAAAGAAAATGCGTGTAGACGCGCCACAGAGCCCTTCTTTCGAAAGAACGGTCTTTGTTTTCCATCCCAAGCCTGTTTTTTTGAGAGCGCGGGGGCTATGTGGACGCTCTCTTTCTGAAGTGCAGATCACTCTTTTGATCCACTTTTTGGCGTGTGGACACACTCTTTCAAAAGAAGCTCTTTTGGAAGAGATCTTCTGGAAGGGCTTCCTTCGAAAGATCTCTCTAATGTAGACGTTGCCTCAGAGAATAAGGGGACAGTGCACAGCTTGTGTGTGTGTCGCTGACTCCTGGCCAGTGAGGGGAGGAGTCAGGGAAGTAATTCACACAGGCTCTGTTCTTTCCTCTCACTCTCTGATAGTCAGGGGAATGGGAACAGAAAGCTGCTGTCCCCACCCACCCACACGTAATGGGAGTACTGAGGACCTGGGCCGGGGTGACTAAGGGATAAGTCAGAAGGTGTTTTTTTGCAAACTATTCAGGATTTTGTTGAATGGTTTGGATTCAGTTAGCATTTTGTTCCAGACTCAGTTCAGCTGTTCATCTGCATGAGGCATTTGGGCCTACACCAATATATAATGAACAGACATTTCTGAAATGAATTCAGTGCAGTTATATCAGACCTGAATTCAGCCCTTTAATCTTATGTATTAAGTAGGAACAGTGACAACATAGCTCGTATTGGATAAGAAGGCATGATTCAGTCAGCAACAGCCACTGCACATCATACTGCACTAGCCATTTATTCAGCCTTCTTCTAAGTAGTCGAGTAAGCAGTTAATAATAAATATTTTCTATTTTTCATTCCCAGATTACCTATCAGGGTGGGACACCACAAGTAAAGAACCGATAAGTGTGTGATGTTTACAGGAGGGGGTGCTGTGTGTATGCTGCAAAGACAGGAAAGTGGGTCTCTCTCTTGTCAAATATTCCCTGTCCCCAATATGCCAGAGCCGGTGTGGTGATGAGACAGATTCCTTAATGGGCACACATCAATAATAAACTATTCTCATTCATATATCATGCTTGAAAGGAACAATGTGAACAAAGACTGAATGCTACATGGAACGTTGTCAGAAACATTTTCAAACAGCTACAAAAGCTATGAGCGATTATGTACATACAGAGTTCCTAGATTTGGATTTAAAATGACATTTAATGTGTCAAATAAATAAAATCAGTGGCACAGACAAACAGTAGCTCACAGTGAACAAAGAGGAAGGCAGTTTCTGTGACTGCAACAGTGGATGGGAACTAGGGAAATCTGGGATCAGTTGCCAGTTCTATCAAGGTCTTCTTGTGTGACCTTGAGCAAATCACGTAATCTCCCTGTGCCTCATCTGTAAAATGGCAATATTAATTCATGCATTCATCCACTTGAAGGCCAGATGAGACCATTGTGACCCTTCAGTCTGACCTCCTGCATAACAGAGGCCATAGAACTTCACCAAGATAATTCCAAGAGTATCTGTTAGAAGAACATGTAGTCTTCATTTAAAAACTCCCAGTGAACCACTATGACCCTTGATAACTTGTTCCAGTGATTAATAACCCTCACTGTTTACAATTTACACCTTAATTCCAGTCTGAATTTGTCTAGCTTCAATTCCTATCTTTTGGATTGTGTTGTACCTTTCTCTGATAGATTGCAGAGCCCATTATTAAATATTTGTTCTCCATGTAGGTATTATAGCCTGTCATCAAGTCACTCCTTACTTAACCTTTTCTTCAAGATAAATAGATTTAACTCATTGATAATTTCCTTTCGCTCATCACTTGTCATAGCTACATACAGGCAGAGAATGTTTCTTACTCTGCAAGTACAGCACCAAGCCCAGTGGGGCCTGGATCTTAGCTGGGGCTTCTAGGCTTTATGGTAATATAGGCTGGGTCTACAATAGCAAGTTCTTTTGGAAAATCCAGCTCTTTTTCAAAAGACCATGCAGAGCATCTACACACAAAATGTGCTCTTTCAAAAATAAATCAAAAGAACGCAGTCCTTCTTTTGGAGGTGTTCTTCAGCTCATGGATCAAGAAAAGCAAGTTCTTTTGAAAAGAAAGCATGTGTTGATGCTCAGTGGGCTGTTTTTTCAAAAGAGGGGCCCTCCTTGGCACCAGCCAACTGAGGCCTGGAGACACCCTGTCCAGTGCTCATAGAGCTCTGTGTTCCCTGTGTGCAGCTGCCTTAAACAACCCTGTGCCATGAAGCTGAGAGCATGGTGGTAGCAAACACATGAGCTCGGCAGCCACACACCCTCACACCTCCCCGCTGAAGCGACCAGATGAATCATTGCTGAGAGACAGCAACACTATGATCCCAACTGGCCCCACAGAGAACCTTCAGAGGGGTCCCAGGAGCCTGCCCCAGCTGAAGGTGGAGGGTGCTTTCATGGAGCAAGGTCAGGCTCCAGGACCTCCTCATTCTCTGGGAGGATGAAGAGGTCCTGCAGGCAACAGTAGGGAGGAAGCAGAATGCTGCCACCTGTGGCCATCTGGCCACTGGCCTGTCAGCCCACGGACACTCCAACCACACCTTGGAGCAGGTCTGCTCTCTACTGAAAGAGCTGTGTCAGGGGTATGTGTGGTCCAGGGATGCTCTCAGGTACTCAGGGGCAGGACAGGACACCTGCCCTTCTCCTGGGAGCTGCATGGCCTCTTCGAGGGTGAGGACAGCTCCCCTACCTACAGGTAGTGGTCAATGGCTCAATATCTGGTTGGCAGTCAGTTTCAAGCGGAATGCCCCAGGGCTCGGTTCTGGAGCCGGTGTTGTTCAACACCTTTACTAATGACCTGGATGAGGGACTGGATTGTACCCTCAGCAAGTTTGCAGATGACACCAAGCTATGGGGAGAGGCAGATATGCTGGAGGACAGAGATAGGATCCAGAGTGACCTGGATAAATTGAAGGATTGGGTAAAAGAGATGCACTCCTTGCCAGCACCAGTAACAATTACACTGGGTTTATTAATAAAAAAAGTAACTTTATTAAGTATACATGTTGGATTTAAGAGGTCCTAAGAGGTCAAAATTTTCAGGAGGATTCCTTCCAGAAGATCCCCCAGGGGTCACGCCTCTACACACTGTTTTGGAGTCTGGAAGAGCTTCTTCCGGACTCCAGATCATGTGACCCTATGCTAATGAGGCATCAGGAATTTACATCCATGCCTCATTAGCATATTTCAGGCTGTTTATTAGCATGCCATTGTCAGAGAAAGTGGCATGTGTAGAAATGGCCATAGAGCCTATTCCCTGCCTTCACTGTTTTGAAATAAGTATTATTCCTTTTAGAATGAGGTTTAACTATTTCAAAATAAGATGCCGTGTAGACACTACCCTAACAAATTTATTTGGGTATCAGCTTTCTTTGGCAAAACCTACTTCATCAGATATGAGTGAAAGCTAGTGTGAGATTCTTTCACGAAAAGCAAACCAGCCAGGGGCATCTGTTAGAATTTTTTGGGGACTGCAAACCTTGAGATGAAACTTGAAATACATAGCTTCTGCTGCATATGAACGACTCATTAGTGGATGAGTGAAGTAGGCTGGCCATGAATTCGATATGAATTTCTCACAGAAGTTCTCATAGCATAAGTCACACAATATAACTTCAAAACAAAAAAGCAGTCAAGTAGCACTTTAAAGACTAACAAAATAATTTATTAGATGATGAGATTTGGTGGGACAGACCCACTTCTTCAGACCATAGCCATACCAGAACAGAGTCAATATGGTATGGCTATGGTCTGAAGAAGTGGGTCTGTCCCACAAAAGCTCACCTAATAAATTATTTTGTTAGTCTTCAAAGTGCTACTTGACTGCTTTTTTGTTTTGATCGTATATAGACTAGCACGGCTTTCTTTCTGTTACTGATATAACTTCAGAGTTGCTGATTAACTTAGACAGCCTCCTGAGATCAGGAGGACCAGGGATTGTCCAACTGATTATTCACAGGAAACAATTGGAAATTCTAGTTCTAATGGCACAACCAGAACTGCGTAAACATTTTACTCAGGATAGTTAAGTCCAAAGCAGACGCTCAACAATTATAGGGTATGTCACAAAAGTGGGTGAATGGGCAGCACAATAGCAGATGAAATTCAATGTTGATAAGAGTAAAGCAACATAGTGAACAATGCAATTCAAACTATACATAAAAAATGATGTGATCTAAATTAGCTGTTACCACTCAAGAAAGAGATCTTGGAGTCATTGGCTACGTCTACACGTGAAGCCAACATCGAAATAGCTTATTTCGATGTAGTGACATCGAAATAGGCTATTTCGATGAATAACGTCTACACGTCCTCCAGGGCTGGCAATGTCGATGTTCAACTTCGACGTTGCACGGCACCACATCGAAATAGGCGCTGCGAGGGTACGTCTACACGCCAAAGTAGCACACATCGAAATAAGGGTGCCAGGCACAGCTGCAGACAGGGTCACAAGGCGGACTCAACAGCAAGCCGCTCCCTTAAGGGGCCCCTCCCAGACACAGTTGCACTAAACAACACAAGATACACAGAGCCGACAACGAGTTGCAGACCCTGTGCCTGCAGCATGGATCCCCAGCTGCTGCAGCAGCAGCCAGAAGCCCTGGGCTAAGGGCTGCTGCCCACGGTGACCATAGAGCCCCGCAGGGACTGGAGAGAGAGCGTCTCTCAACCCCCCAGCTGATGGGCGCCTTGGAGGACCCGGCAATTTCGACGTTGCGGGACGCGGATCGTCTACGCGGTCCCTACTTCGACGTTGAACGTCGAAGTAGGGCACTATTCCGATCTCCTCATGAGGTTAGCGACTTCGACATCTCGCTGCCTAACGTCGAAGTTAACTTCGAAATAGCGCCCGACGCGTGTAGCCGCGACGGGCGCTATTTCGAAGTTACTGCCGCTACTTCGAAGTAGCGTGCACGTGTAGACACAGCTATTGTGGATATTTCTTAGCAAACATACACTTAATGTGCACCATCAGTCAAAAAGGTGAACAGAACAGAAAAATATCATGTCATTATATGAATCCATAGCACTCCCACATCTTGAATATTGTGCAGCTCTTATTGCTCCATCTCAAAAAAGGTATACTAAAGTCAGAAAAGTTATAGAGGAGGGCATCCAAATTGTATTAAGGGTATGGAGCAGCTTCTGCATGAGGAGAGATTTAAACAGAAAAAAAAACTGTAGACCTCTGAGCTTGGAAAAGAGACTACTAAGGGGGGATATGGTACACATCTATAGCAGGGTTTTCAAAATATGGGTCATGGCCTGTCACGGTCTGGTGGGCCATGAAACACTTGGTTTATCTGAACATCCTTAGGCACAGCTGCTAGCACTGCCCAGAGGCTGCAGCTTGCTGCTTCCAGCCAATATCAGCCTCTGGAAGAGGTACAGGCCAGGCCACTGCTTCACCCACCTGATTTCAGCTTGTTTAGGTTTGATGTCTGGAAACTAATTTGAAACAACTGAGCAATTTAAATGATCTTAGCAATGTGATGTCACAAACCATGATCATTCAACTAATATTTTACAAGCAATGAAAAAATATGTTTTTTTTCTTTCACGTACCATATTTGTGACAACTGCAGTCTCAACTTCTACTATTTGGGGATTTTGTTATAATCTCCAACAAAGGAATGTGTTACCACAAAATGCTGATAACTGACCTACCCTATAAATGACACAAAAATGCTCTGGAATTTGAAAAGAAAAATCGATTTCTTCTGATGCATTCTGTCTGTTTTGCTTTTTCCATTTGGTCATCACAATACTATGAACGCACTGGGAAGCAAATTACAGAATTACCTTTGAAGTTTTGGTTGTGGACTATTGATCAAAGTCCTTCACTCTGTGAAACTGCAAGGTTACTGTCTTGCATCATCAGTTTGATTTCAATATACTGTGGAAAACATCCTGTTTATTCTTATATTTCTTTAACTCAGATATTCAGAGCAGGACTTCCAATTACAGTCTTTTTGTGCAAGACATGCAAAATGGCCAGCCAAGCCAAAATCACAGTACTGAAATGCTCTTAAAGAGTTATACTACGGTAAAACCTTTTATATCCAGCATTCTATTATCCACAACTCTCAAATAACTGGCATTTTAACCATACTTAAATTTTAGTTACATTTTCCATAAGTACAGTATAGAGAGATTAGCCATGTGATTATGCAAATGAGTGGTCAGTTGCAACTGCGAGACTGTTCTATAGTATGAAGCTGCCGGCAATACCTCTCTGTGTAGACCCAGCCATAGTCTTTACAATCGCTTTTCTTATGCTCTCCCCAACTGCCTTCCCATCACGGCTCCTGGCATCTAAGATACGCCATCTTAAATGATAACAGAGAGAAAGCCGTGCTAGTCTATATATTATCAAAAAAAAAAAGCCGTCTAGTAGCACTTTAAAGACTAATAAAATAATTTATTAGGTCAGCTTTCGTGGGACAGACCCACTTCTTCACACCATAGCCAGACCAGAACAGACTCAATATTTAAGGCACAGAGAACCAAAAACAATAATCAAGGTGGACAAATCAGAAAAAATACATTATCAAGGTGAGCAAATCAGAGAGTAGAGAGGCAGAAGTGGGGAGGGAAGTCAAGAATTAGATTAAGCCAAGTATGTAAATGAGCCCCTATAGTGACCCAGAAAATTCCAATCTTGGTTCAAACCCCATGTTAATATATTGAATTTGAATATAAAAGAGAGTTCAGCGGCCTCTATTCCAAGACTGTTGTGAAAATTCCTCTTCAGTAAGATGCAAACTTTTAAGTCATTAACAGAATGGCCCACCTCATTAAAATGTCGACTAACAGGTATGTGGATCAGGAGTGTTTTTATGTCTGTTTTGTGTCCATTAACTCTTGGTCTAAGAGAGCTTGAAGTCTGTCCAAAATACAAAGCATCTGGGCATTGTTGGTACATGATGGCATATATGATGTTAGCTGAGGAACATGAGAATGTGCCTATGATTCTGTGAATAACTTGGTTAGGTCCAGTGATGGTATCTCCAGAATACATTTGTGGACAAAGCTGGCAGCAGGCTTTGTTGCAAGGAAAATTTCCAGGATTGGTGTTCCTGCGATATAGACTGTGGTTGTGGGTGAAAATCCTCATAAGGTTAGGAGGTTGTCTGTAGTGTGGCATCCTGATTAAGGATAGGTTGTAGGTCTTTAACAATGTGTTGCAGTGGTTTGATTTGGGGGCTGTAGGTAATGACCAGTGGTGTTCTGTTCTTGGCTTTTTTGGGCCTGTCTTGGTGTAGCTGGTCTCTGGGTATTCATCTGGCCCTGTCGATTTGTTATTTTATTTCTTTTGGTGGGTACTTCAGGTTTATGATCTTGGTTCTTGTTTAAGATCTCTTAGTTTTAAGGTTTAAGATCTTGTAGTTTTTGGTCTCTGTCAGTAGGATCACAGCAAATGTGATTGTACCTAAGGGCTTGACTGTAAACAATGAATCCAGTTATGTGTGCAGGATGGAAGCTGGAAGCGTGTAGATTAGTATAGCAATCAGTGGGTTTCTGGTAAAGTGTGGTACTGATCAGGCCATCCTTGATTTGTAGTGTAGTGTCCAGGAAATGTATCTCTTGTGTGGAGTAATAGAGGCATAAATTGATGGTGGGGTGCAGATTGTTAATGTCTCTGTGGAATTCTTCTAGAGTCTCTATACCATGGGTCCAAATCATAAAGATGTCATCAATGTATCTTAAGTAGAGAAGAGGTAATAGGGGATGAGAGCAGAGGAATCATTGTTGAGGGTCAGCCATAAATATATTAGCATATTGTGGGGCCATACATGTCGGTGCCCATAGCAGTTCCACTAATCTGGAGGTATAAATTGTCCCCAAATTGGAAATAATTGTGGGTGAGAACAAAGTTACAGAGGTCAGACACCAGACTGGCTGTGGTGACATCAGGGATGGTATTCCTGATAGCTTGTAATCCGTCATCATGTGGAATATTAGTGTACAGAGCCTCAACATCCATTGTGGCAAGGATGGCTTGTCAGGAACTTTTCCGATGTTTTGTAATTTCCTCAGGAACTTAGTGGTATCACAGAGATAGCTGGGAATGTTGGTGGCATAGGGTTTGAGTAGGGAGTCCACGTAACTGGATAGTCCAGTGGTAAGGGTGCCAATACCCGAAATAATAGGGCTTCCAGGGTTTCCAGGTTTGTGGATTTTGGGAAGTAAATAGAATAATCCAGGTTGGGGTTCAGACGGTGTGTCTGAGTGAATAAGGTCCCGAGTAGCAGCAGGAAGTTCCTTAAGTAGTTTTTGCAATTTCCTTTGGAATTCCAAAGTAGGATCAGCGGAGAGAGGTCTGTAAAATGTGGTGGTGGAGAGTTGTCTGGCTGCCTCCTGTTCGTAGTCTGACTTATTCATGATGACAACAGCACCCCCTTTGTCAGCTGGTTTGATTATAATGTCTGGGTTGTTTTTGAGATGCTGAACAGCATAGCGTTCAGCATAGTTGAGATTGTGTCTCATTTGGCATTGTTTGTGAATAATGTCCATCTGAGCACAGTGGCAGAAGCATCGTATGTAGAAATCCACATTTTCACTACAAGTCCACATAGAATTCTTCTTCTTTTGTTGTTGTTGGGGGGGAGTCGAGAGAGTCAGACTGTGGTTCATAGGTGTGCTGGAACAATTCCTTTAGACGGAGGCCGTGAAAGAAGGCTTCAAGATCACCATGGAATTGTATTAAGTTCGTGGAGTAAGTAGGGCAGAAGGAAAGACCCCGGGATAAGAGAGATTCTCCTGCTGGGCTGAGTTGGCAGTTGGAAAGGTTAACAATATTGTTAGTTGAGCAGTCGTTATTGTAGCTGAAGTATCCTGAGGTATGAAGTAATGTAGAAAATTTATTCTTTTTCCTTTTTTGTAGGTAGTGGAAGTGTGTTTTATAAATTTCTTTTCTAGTACAGATAAAGCCTCGTTCTGTGGGGTCTTTCGTGGATGCCTGATTGTTGATGATAATTTCAAGTTTAGAGAGTTCATTTTTAATCATCTTTTGTTCATTGTAAGGGATTTTGATCAAGTCGCTCCTCAATTTCTTGGCTAGCGTGTGGCATAGATGCTCGCTGTCATCGGTGTACGACGTTGATTATAATGGGTTTTTCACTGTCAGTTCCTTGGGTACAATATCCATTTTCTTGCATTTGGAGAGAAAGATGATGTCTGTCTGGATCTGGACGAGTTTTTTAATGTAGTTGATGGATCTCCATTCCAAACGGCTAAATGTAGTGCCTTGCATATTGAATAGCAACAGAGAGTGAGCCGTGCTAGTCTATATACTATCAAAACAAAAAAGCAGTCAAGTAGCACTTTAAAGACTAACAAAATAATTTATTAGATGAGCTTCCGTGGGACAAACCCACTTTTTCACACCATAGCCACACCAGAACAGACTCAATATTTAAGGCACAGAGAACCAAAACATTAATCAAGGTGGACAAATAAAAAATAAATGATCAAGGTGAGCAAATCAGAGAGTAGAGGGGCAGAAGGGCGGGGGGAAGTCAAGAATTAGATTAAGCCAAGTATGCAAACGAGCCCCTATAGTGACCCAGAAAATTCCTGTCTCAGTTCAAACCACGTCCTAATGTGTCAAATTTGAATATGAAAGAGAGTTCAGCAGCCTCTCTTTTAAGGATGTTGTGAAAATTTCTGTTCAGTAACACGCAAGCTCTTAAGTCATTACAGAAGGGCCCACTCTACTAAAATGCCGACTAACAGGTTTGTGGATCAGGAGTGTTTTTATGTCTGTTTTGTACCCATTAACTCTTTGTCTAAGACACATTAACACATGGTTTGAACCGAGATTGGAATTTTCTGGATTACTACAGGGGCTCGTTTGCATACTTGACATAATCTAATTCTTTACTCCCCTGCCCCCTTCTGCCCCTCTACTCTCTGATTTGCTCACCTTGATAATTTTTTTTCTGATTTGTCCACCTTGATTAATGTTTTTCATTCTCTGTGCCTTAAATATTGAGTCTGTTCTGGTCTGGCTATGGTCTGAAGAAGTGGGTCTGTCCCACGAAAACTCGTCACCTAATAAATTATTTTGTTAGTCTTTAAAGTGCTACTAGACTGCTTTTTTGTTTTCCTCTTAAATGACAAGGCCAGAATCAGAAAGATGCTGTAGAGAAATGCATGTGATACTTCTCTGTGCCAACCTCCTGAACTTCATTGTAAGAAAAGGCAGTTACCCAAGGTAGGACATATAGTGGTGCCACTAGTTCCTTGGCATCTTCTGCCATCAGCGTGGAGAACTTGCATTTCTAGTGCCTTGCTAAAGACTTCTGCCAAGAAGATGCACTAACCAAGATTCTCTGTAACCTGCCCTTCCCAAAGGCTCCTCAAGTCCCTGCTGACTTTATGGACAGTAGCGGCCCGCTAGTGGAGGGGAGTTTACAGCACATCAGTAAGCTGAATCTGGCTTGTTTACATCTTTTATATATTTGGCTCATGCCAGACTATCGATATGCAATTGTCACAAGCATTTATCTCATCTCTGAGTTTGTCCCAGTATGAAGGATATTCAGGAAGTGTGAGGGAGGCTATTAAAATAAGAAGTAATAGCAAAATGCAGAGAAAAGCTAAAACTTCTTAAGATTGACACTGCTTCTTAAGCAACTTAAGGCCCAAGAGGGCAGATTTCTCCTGATTTGTCCTCAGTTCCCAGGGGTTGTGACACAATGTCCATGAGAATTTTTCTGTCTTCTCAGGTAAGGTCTCCAGAGAATGGGAGTGGGGTGGGGTGGGGGGAAATAACAATGTCAGACACTTGAAAACAAGCAAGTAATGGCAGAAGCACTTGTTAAGTCAGATGCTTCTTTGAAACATCAAAAAACAAATTAAATTTTCATAGGAAACATGCAGTACTGTGTATTCAAGCACAGTCAACGTGCTTCAGCATTTGCAGTTGGAACTCTGCAAGTGGCCTGTCCCTGGATCCCTTAACTTTCCTTTTTTAAGACCATCGTGCTAGCACTGCATGCGCATGAAAGATAATTTTACCTCCAAATGACTACACTAAAATAACATTAAGCAGCTCTGTTAAGTCCACTGATGTTAGTTATTGTAGGGATCTCAAAACAGTGGGTAATCTTATATAACATCTTTGATCTATGAGCCAGAGCTGATGCAGAGCTGCCTTAACTCTTACCTGGAGCTGGGGAAATGCCAAAGATCTGAAAAACTGGCCATAGAGTTAAAAAAAAAAAGAAAAGTACAACTTTCTCTCTGTGCCCACACATGAACTAAATTCCCTAACAAAGCAGTCAGGCCAACAACAGTTACTGATAAAATACACATATCACTGAAGGGACCGGCATGTCAAACACCATTTGTTTCTATGACACACTGCATTACTGAGGCTGTAAAACTACACGGCTGGTGTAGGCTGTGGCGCAGCAGTTCAAACCTCTAGAGGGAAAAAACTTACCTCAATATATGTCAAACTGAAAAATGGCTGTGCCTTCTGAGCATTCATTACAGTAACCTTTAATTACATGATCACATGCTATTTTTCAAGCTGTACAATGTAATAGCAAACAAATATTCTAACCTCTCGGCTAGGAACCTAAAGTGTCTTGCAACAATGTGTATTGTAGTGAATAGCAGACACCGTTTATGAAAATAAATAGTATGTGCTTCAGTGATATAGTATACATGTCATGATAAAGAGATTAGGATTTTGTGCATGTCTTTAAGAGCAAGTGTACCATTATGAGAGGTAAATGTTTCAAGTGTGAATCTGAAGGGTAATAATAAGGAAGTTAGTGATGTAGTTAACCCTCCAATTATATGAGAGTGGTAAAGAAATGTAAAGCATCACCACCACCAACAACAACAACAACATCGCAGGGCAAGATTTTGACATATGCATTCACAGCAAGCATCTCCTAACTCCATAAATAATTGCACTGAAATTAATGAGATGACTCAAGTAAGGGCTTCCAAATTCAATCCATGTATTTGCACTCTAACTGCCGTATGCTTATAGTCACCTGTTACAAAGTGTAACCACAACATTCCAAAGTTCAAGTATAATCTAGTAACAAATGAGCCAAATCCAGAAATCTTTTTCATCCTCATTTATCTTGGGACAGATTCTTATCCTATTGCTCCCATTGGGCAACCCCTCACTCCACAAGTAGTCCTTATCTAACTGGGGCTGTTTGTGGAGCAAGAGGCTATTCAGCTTGGCTACGTCTACACTTAGTAAAAACTTCGAAATGGCCATGCTAATGACCAGATCAACGAATACCAATGAAGTGCTGAAATGCATATTCAGCTCCTCATTAGCATGCCACCGGCCACAGCACTTCGAAATTGTCGCTTTTTGCTGCCGCACAGATCGCCTACATCAGGGTCCTTTTCAAAAGGACCCTGCCAACTTCAAAATCCCCTTATTCCTGTAATTAGGGGATTTCAAAGTTGGTGGGGTCCTTTCAAAAAGGACCCGTCTGAAAGAGCCATGCGGCAGTGAAAAGCGACAATTTCGAAGTGCCATGGCTGGCGGCATGCTAATGAGGCACTGAATATGCATTTCAGCGCCTCATCAGTATTCTTCTATCTGGCCATTAGCATGGCCATTTTGAAGTTTTTACTGTAGACACAGCCTTTGAGTACAGGGATTGGAATTTGGTCCACAAACAAATTCCCATGAATGTTAATGGATGTGTTCCTGAGAAAAAAAATCTGCCTTAGGCTCCTATATACCAATGAGTATCAGAACCTTTCCCCCAGTACAGTTAATTTCTCCCTGTGCACACAAGATCTGTGCTGGGGCCAAGGATCCTCACCCACCTGTTTGGAGGGTGGTGGCCATCTAGCAGCAGTTCATTTACTTTCTGTGCTATGGTTAACAAGTATAGGGGAACCTATACCCCGCTGTGAACCATGCAAGAAGGGACCTGATCTGTTCTTAAGAGTTCAGTGCCATGGGAACCTATCCTGGGGGGAGGGCAGCACCTCCCTACACATGTTTGTCCCCCTCACTATCCTAGGCTGGGGTCAGAGCTGGGATTGTCCAGGATGGATGAACCAGAAACTATTGCTGCAAATGGTACCACAGCTAGAGGCTGGAGTGGAGAACTGCAGTGGAGGTGGGACCCTGAGCAGCAGTGGAGCTTCCAGGGCTGATGGCCTGGGCCATGGGGCTGGCAGCCTTCTGCAGCAACCAGTGTGGCTGACCTGGCAGTGAGCAGTGCAGCTGGACATGGAGGCCACTGCAGCAGTGGTCCGAGAGGTGGCGGGAGCAACTGCAGGTTGACAGTCACGGGGGCAACTACAGCAGCCGTGGGGGCACAGGGGACAGCAGGGGTGATGCATGGGAGGGCATGAGAGAGACCAGAGGGCTGGCCAGCAGCTAGCTGGGCCTGAGCTTTGGGCAGCCCAGGGCCTTTTGCAGGGACCGGCTCCCACATTCACCGGTAACAGTGAGTGAAGCAGAGCAACGTGGCCCTAGCTCGCTCTGCTTTCCCCATGTGCAGCTAGGGGAAGGGGACAGGACCGCCCCCCCCGTGCTCACCAGCGGGAAGTAGAGTGACATGGGCAGGGGAGCAGGGCAAGCTAGGGCCATGTTTCTCCACTCCCCTACCCCACACTGCTGGGGGGTGGACTCCCAGCCCTGCTAGTCCCCTGGGGGAATCAGTTGGGAGAACAGGTGAGGCTGGGGCAGTGCAAGGGTGGCGAAGAGGAGGGAAGGCAAGGAGAGGCAGGGCGCAGCAAGTCTTTTTTCTATTGCGGTGTGTGATCCTCAGAGAAAAGCCAGCCAGGGGCCACATGCAGCCCAGAGCAGGTAGAAGCTCCATGGTGGAGCCAGTAATGAGGGGTTCAGGTCTCAGGAGAGGGCTCCTGACTGGGGCAGGGAGTTGAGGTGCTGGAGAAGGTGAGGGGTCTGGCTGGGATTGCAAGCTCTGGAGTGGGGCTTGGGATGAGGAGTTTGGGATGCAGGAGGAGACTGTGAACTGGGGCCAAGGGGGATGGAATGTGGGCGGGAGTTCAGGGCCAGGGCAGGGGCTCAAGTGGCCAAGAGGATGCCAGACCTGGCTAGGGGTGTGGGATCTGGTATGGGGCCAGGGATGGGATAGCCGGAGGCTGTGGGAGGGAGCTAGGGTGTGGGAGGAGGTTCTGAGCTGGGGTAGGAGGCTCCCTGGCAGTGGAGCTGAAAAGCTAAAGCAGGATCCCTGCCTGCCCTGGATTCTGTGTGGCTGCCAGAAGTGACTGCAATGTCCAGTCCCTATCCAAATATGCCAGGAAGCTCTGTGTGGTGTGAGCTGCCCACCCCCACTGTTCCCACTGGCTGTTGGGGGCAGGAAGTACACAGCGCTTCCCCGATAGCCCCTCCCCTTAGTGGGCATAGGTACAGTCCATTGAGCCAACACTTGAGGCTGCTGCCCTGCAAGGAGATGTCCTGGTTTGGGGCTTCTGACCCCAGAACTGAGACTTGCTGCAGGCTGGATGAAATGAAGCAGCAGACCAGTTCCAGCCCTGCCATATCCTCACCCTTGTGTTTTGGCAAAGTGGTGCTGCATCTCTGCACTTGGTACACATTGACGTGCATTTTGCATGCAGTGCTATTTGGGCACCTTTTGCAGCTGTGCACAAGAAGCATTTACAGTGCCACCCCAGCTTCACAAGAATTTTGCTTGCTGAATGGGATCTGCCTGTGAACATCATTTATGCACAAAAATAGATAACAAACTTCGACAAGAAGGGTGAAGTAAAAACTTTTGTTGGTCAAAGATACAAGCTTTCAAGCTGTCAGAGCTCAAGTCCAGGAAAGGCAGGGAGCGTCACAGCAAAATACTGTCCAAGACTGAGCTCATAGTTTTGCATAAGTAGTTAGCACATATCCTAAAGGACCATTCAATGTGACATGGCCTATGAGCACCCCTGCAGTCAGGGGATAAAAACAGGCATGGTGGTATTGTTATAAGATGCCATAAATCCAACCTCTTCGTTAAGACCGTGGTTTTTAGTGTCTAGCAAAGTTATGGATTCAAGCTCCCATGCTCATCTTTTCAAAGTGTTATGCAGATTTCCTTGGAAGATGAGCACTAACAGATCAGATATAGAATGATGACATTGTGGAAAATGTTCACCCACAGATGACAGATTCTTTTTGTCTTTATCGTTTCCCTGTATGATTTCATACAGAATGTAGTGATTGTCTAGTTTCATCCACCTGGTTGTTATTGGAGCATTTTACTGCACTGGATGAGGCACATCACATGTGATAGGGATATGCAGGACTCATGGATTTTGCAAGAGGTCTCATGGGGGTGTTGATCACTGTAGCAGCGATGACGTCTCTCTGGGTTTTGCATCTGTAGTTTTGGAAGGGTTTGGTGCTGCTTTGAGTTACTGTTGTCCTGCCTACTCTATGGGGAGTACAAACTGCTTGGAGTCTGCGGAGGAGGTTGGATGATAATGAGGTTGGAGGGTGGTTTGCAGTTCCAAAGAAGGAGTTCAGGACAGATTTCTTTGAGGATGGAATTACCATCAGGTATAGGTTGTGGTTGTTTGATACTCCATATGGGTTCCGCCATGAAGTTGTGGGTGACAAGTAGGGCTTTGCAGTTAAAGGAGGCTTTTTTTCTGTATAAAAAACGGTTCTCTCAGGATAGGTAGATGGCCTGTCCCATTAAGCAATCTACTTTTCTGGTGAAGTGTCCTGGCTTGGTAAAGGCAGTTTTGAATGTGTTAAGGTGTATATCCTGGACTTTCTCCTCAGCATATTCTGAGAACCTGGCTGTAGGCAAGAGATTTCCTGGTGTGTTTGGATTGGCTACTGGCTCTATGACAATAGACATGGTGAACCAAGGGTTTACTGTATATAGCTGTCCGTAGGGTTCCATTGCTGAAGCTGATTGTGGCGTACAGGAAGCTGATGCTAATGTGGCAGCATTTCCGAGAGAGTGTGGTGGACTGGTGGTGATTGCTGAAATTGTGGTGGAAATATGCTGATAGAAATAAGGGGATTTTAAAGTTGGCGGGATCCTTTCGCAAAGGACCTCCATCTAGATGAGCTGCGCAGCAGCAAAAAGTGGCAATTTCGAAGTGCCGTGGCTGGCAGCATGTTAATGAGGCACTGGACATGCATTTCAGCGCCTCATTAGTATTTTTCAAAATGGCCATTAGCATGGCTACTTTGAAGTTTTTTCTAAGTGTAGACACAACTGTGATGTATTTCAAAATAGACAATTACTATTTTAAAATGCATTTTTCTATGTAGCACCATTATTTTAAAACAAGCTATTCCAGAATAAGGTTGCTGAGTAGACATAGAGGCTGCGTCTACACTACAGCTCTGTTTCGAAAGGACGGCTTTCAAAACTTAACCTCAAAAGACAGCCTTTCGAAATGGAGTGTCCACACAGGCAAACGGGGAGCAAAGGTTCAACCCACCCTTTTAAATGGCCTTCAGTTCACTTTTGAAAGACAGCATCCACACTGCCCTGGGGGTGCTTTCAAAAGAACAGGAGCAGGAAGTGCGGCAGGCTGGGTTGCATGGTGGACGAGCCCTTCTGGGGCTGTCACCTGCAGTCCCTTTAAAAGTCCTCCTACCTGATGGGGTGGTGGCAGGAGAGTCAGGTGCGGGAGTGGCTTGTGATAGGGCAGTAGCTGGGGCCAGGTAGCCGACCACAGACTGGGTCAGAGCATCCAGGTTGGCCTCCACCTGGTCCTAGGCCTGCAGCTCCATGGTGAGCCACATCTGGCAGGTCCTGCAGGGCTACAGTGTGTGCTGCTTCCCCTGCCTCCTCCTCCCCATTCTTGGTGGCACCAGCGGAGGGCCCAGGGGTGGCCCCATGCTGTCCGCAGTCGGGGTCTGGGACGCTCCCCCTCGCCCTCAGTGGTTGGGCTCCTTGGGATCGTAACAGGGCTGGTCCAGCTTCTGGAGCTGTGGAGACAGATGAGGGGAGAGGAATGGGCCATTAGCCCTGAACAATGGCCCCTGCAAACGCCCCCACTCCCCTCCCTGCCCCAGGGGCCTGCAGGGACTGCATCACAGGGTTCCCCATCCGGGTGCTTCAAGCATGAGCTTCCCTCTGCCCTCCCAAGTCCCTCCACAGCTAGGTGGCCTGTGGTGCTGTCCCAGCCAAGTGGTGCTGAGCACCGTAAGTCAGCCCTCTGAGGCTGGGGGAACTGGAACATCCAGCCTGCATGTGCCCCAGGGCTGACAGCCATGTGGGTGGACTGCAGCCACGCCGGGCAGGAGTGAGCACCCCCTCCCCAAGACCCACATTGACCAGCATGCACAGCATATACCTCTGGGGCCCTCCAGGAACCTAGGTGAGGTATGGTCAGAGGGGGCCCAGCTGGATGGGCCAGATAGGAGGTTGATGACAAGGGCCCCCTTGCTCGAGCACTCATCATCACTGATGGCCTGGAGCTTCCATGGGTGCCTGGTGCCAGCCACTGATCCCAGAAGGTCCTGCCCCTCAGTTCCCGTCTCAGGCTGCAGCTCAGTGGTCCACTGTATCGAGGACCACGGCCGGGAGTCCTACCTCCTTGGGCCCAAGGAGGTTGTCCAGGTCCTTAAAGTAGGGGCAGCTGGTGGGCACTGCCCCCAGCCACCTGGCTGTGTCCTGGGCCCTGCAGTAGCCCTACCAGAGCTCTTTGACCTTGGACCTCACCTGATCCGGTGTCCCTGGGGGGCCCCTGGTATGGTCCAGGGTGCTGCCTGAGACTTCATGGGAGCCTGCTTCCTTAAATGCATCTGGATGCTGGAGCCATAGAGCTCTGCTTGTGTTGTGCCTGCCAGCTGAATGTCACCATGGAGGACTCCATCTTTGGAAATAGCAGGCTGGACAGAACGACCTTGCTCTTTGGAAATTACTTTTGAAAGATCACAGAGTGTGTGTTGACACAGCACGGATTATTTAGAAAGAAAGCCTTCTTTCAACCTCACTTTCGAATGTACATGCTGGGGCATGCAAATAAGGCTGATTGGAAATGCAAATGAGGTGTTGATTTAAATATTTTGCTTGGGATCTCAAGTCTGGAAGAGCTGATTTTGAGAGCCAAAACAGCTGTGTAAATGGGGTTCATTCAAAAGGAAATCCCGCTTTTTGAAAGCGCCATTCTTCCTATTTTTTTTCCCAGGAAAAAAGGGTGCTTTTAGAAGTGTTTTTTTTATTTTTTCTGAAGGAACCCCATCTACACAGCTGTTGTGGCTTTCAAAATCAGCTCTTCTGGACTCGAGCTCCTACACGAGTATGTAAAAGAGACATGAGATATTTAAATCCATACCTCATTTGCATTTCTGGTTGGCTGTATTTGCATGCCCCTTCTGAAAGGGAGGGGCATGTAGCCACAGCCAGAGAATACAGATAATTCGGGGTGGTCTTGATAAATGATGATGATTGGCTCTAGTGACCATGTGATTGCTACTGGCGCCGTGGTTTTTCCCATATGTTGCCAAGGTTCTGGAATAAAATGAAAGAGTTGTAGGATTGGACGAGGCCTTGAGAAGTCATTGAATCCAGTCCTCTGCACTTCTGATAAGACTAAGTATTATCTAAACCATCCTGGTGAATGATTTTTTAACCTGCTGTCAGAAATCTCCAGTGATGGATATCCAACAACCCCCTTGCATTCCAGTGCTTAACCACTCTAACATTTTTTTTCTAATATCCAACCTAAATGACCCTTGCTTCTTGTCATAACATCAGAGATTACTGAAAATAAATGTTCCCCCTCCTCCTTATAACAACCTTTTATGTACTTGAAACCTGTTATAACCCTGCCTCCAAACACCTCTCCTTCCCCCCTCCCTACTGTCCACAGTCTACATCTACACGAGCAAGTTTTTTCCCAAAAAGTCAGGCCTTTTCAAAAAAAAAAAAAACTCATGGAGCATCTACACACAAAATACAACTCTTTTTCTGGTGGCCCTCGTCCACTCCTGGTTGAGGAAGAGTGTCTTTTCACAAAAGAATCTTTTGGGGAAAAAGTATGTCGATGGTCTGGGGGCCCTTCTTTTGAAAAGGGAGTCCTCCATGGTGCCGGCCAGCAGGAGCTCGGAGACACCCTAGCCAGCACTGTTGGAAGGCTATGCAGGGAGCCCCAGAGACTCCGAGGCAGGAAGCTGAGTGTGTGGAGGCAGCAAGGAGATAAGTCAAGCAGGCCCCCACCCTCACAGTTAACTAATGCTGGCTAGCCAGAAGCTCTGTGACCTCCAGGGCCCCACCAGGGAGCCAACCAAGGGGTCTCAGGAGCCAGACTGGGCCACCAAAAGGAGGCCCCTACTAGATGGAGCCTGAACTCTGGGACCTCCTGGGCCTCTGGCATGAGGAAGATGTCCTGAAGGAGAAGAGTGGGAAGCAGCACAATGCCCCTGCCTATGGCTGACTGGACACTGGCCTGGCGGCCTGGGGACACCCCACCTGGACCTTGAAGCAGGTCTGCTCCAAGGTTAAGGAGCTGCACCAGGAGTATCCCAGGGACAGGGGCACAGCCAGGTGCTCAGGGGCAGGACAGTCCACCTGTCACTTTTATTGTGAGCTACACAGCCTCCTCAGGGGTGAGAACAGCTCCCCTCACCCACCCTGGATCACACTTGACACAGCAGAGGAGGAGTCCCCTGTGGCACCCAAGGAGGGTCCAGGCCTGGAGGAGGAGCATCCAGGAGCATCCAGCCACACTGCCCCACTGGATCCTGAGATGGAGGTCCCTTCAGACACTGAGTCCAGTGATGGGACCCTGCTCATAACTATGCCCTCTGGATTGTTGAACCAAGGATATAGAGCAGGGCATCCCCAGACCTCTTTGAGAGACCCTCCGGTAAGTGCCCAGCACATCATACACCCCAGGGTATGGGTGAGGGGTATGCCCCAACCTGCCAGGGCTGGAAGCAGGCCAGTCACATGGGTGATGGCCTGACACTGGACACACCACTGAGGAGTGCACCCCAGCATGTGGGCGCACCTGCAGGCAACAATCAGCACCTAACCCTGTGAACAGCACCGAGAGCCATGCACATTGGAGGCCCTGTGCCCGGCTCACCCACTGCCCTTGCAGGGACCCGTCTGTGGCCGAACACACACCCGTTGGCCACTAGCCCATTCCCCAGGAGTGTGGAGAGCCTTCAATGGTCCCTTCCCCAATGCACCATGAAGTCTATGTGTGGCAGGGCCTGACATGCAGGGCACACATGCCAGTGCTCACAGGACATCCCCTGTCCCTTGCCCCAGGGTGGGGAATGCTGCCCATGGGGGGTGGGGACATGGCCTTTGGGGCTGGGGGGCAGGACTGACGTACTGTCTCTCTCTCCCCTTCCATCATTACAGCTACACCTCACTTCTGGAGCTGTGCAGCCCCATCCATGGTGCTGGGCCACAAAGCCCAGCACCAGCAGAGGAGCAGGCCAAGGCACACCCACCATTGTTGCCTGGGTAGGCCTATGTCCAGAGCACACATTGCTATGCCCAGGACAACAGCTCTGCCTACATGGCCATCCTCCACCACCAGAATGACCTGGCATGGTGGTGGAAAGCTTGGGCCAAGCCCATGGGCAATCTCAGGAACATCATCATAGTCCTGAGGGATCAGCGCCCAACCGCCTTCTCCTGTCACTCCCACTGCCCCCCCACCCCCGCTACTGCCCTTGCTGAATTCCCCCAAGCTGTCATGCTGGGCTTCACCCAGGGGCTCGTGGTCATGGTGGGCACTGCTGTGCCAGACCCCCTACCCCCCAATTTCCCTGCCCCTCATTTCCCCCATGCCCCCCCAAGACAGCCCAAGCCTGATGCACCCCTCCAATAGCCATACCTCCCTGTGATTCCAGCCCCATCCCAGCCCCAATGGGGACCTGAAACCTGAGGCAGGAGGGGCTCCCATGGCTGCTGTGACTTGTGGCCCCCACCCTCTCAAAGGACTAAGGTCCCCCTGTCTCAAATCCCCGCCATATATATAGTTACCCCCATTCACCAATGTACATAGGTTTTTGCAGTTTTCATATATTACAAAGTTTCTATGTTTAAGTAAATGGTTTATTTTTTCAGCACCCCATGTCCTTCATTACTGAGGGGAGCAGTAAGGGGTGAGTGAATGGGAAGGATCATGTTGGGAGGGCAGTGCAGGGTGGATGGGCAGTAGGGGTCATGGTGGGGATGGGGTGGGGCTGCAGGCCAGAGAAGTCTGCAGAGGGTACCTGGGGGAAGGTCACTGGGGCCCACAGACAAAGTTTTCCTGGAAGGCCTCCCAGATCCATACCCTGTTACAGCAAGCTTGGCAGATGGGGGCCGTGCCCAGCTGTTCATACACAGGGCTGGCCTCAGCCATCCATCCTGGAGGTCTCCTCCTTTTCCTCCACAATGTTGTGGAGGGCACAGCACATTCCCACAATCTGGGGACATTGTCCAGGCATGTGACGAGGCACCTGAACTGTCCCTTTAGGCGACTGAAGGCATATTCCACCAGGTACCATGCCCAGCCAAGACAGCTGTTGAACAGGTCCCTGATGGGGGCCGGGTGGCCTGTGTATGGCCATATGAGTGAGAGCTGCACGGGCTAGGCAGTGTTCCTCCACCATGCACAAGGCATGGTGACAACCCTGACCTTGAGCTCCCGCTGGGGGTTATAGGTTCCTGCCTTCATCCTCTGGTAGAGGCTGGAGTTCTGAAAGACCCACACATCATGGGCCCGGCCCAATCAGCCCATGTAAATGTCCATAAAGCATCACCTATAGTCCACCTGCAGCATGACCAAGTTGTAGCCCTTCCAGTTGATGTAGGGGGCCACACTGTGGCCTGGGCTATGGATGGTGATGTGGGTGCCATCAATGGTGCCGAAGCAGTGGAGGAAGCTGAGGGGGCAAACCTGATGACGTCTGCATGCAGGACCCCAACATGGATGACCCTCCAGAGCAGCAGCATGTTGATTGCCCTCACAACCTGCAGGGGATGGAGATCGAGCACACTCGTGAGTGTGTGAAGGGGTGTCCCTGGTCTCAGCAGCCTCCAGGGCCACTGCCTCCTCCCCTGAGCCCTCCACCAACCCACAAGGCCACCCCTCTGGCAGCAGGCCTATAGGGGGGTGAGGCATAATGGTCCCCCCAGAGCTACACCTCCCTTCCACCCTGCTCCAACACCTAGCACCCCTGACCTGGAGCTAAGTGTCCCCTTTGCCTGGGAGCCCCTTCCCCATTCCCATGCCAGGCCTGTGAGCTGTGCATGTCTCACTTCCATGAGGACAACCCCGACGGTCGACTTGCCCACCCCAAATTGCTCTCTCATGGAACAGTAGCTGCCTGGGGTGTCCAGCTTCTGAAATGCAATGGCAGCCCACTCCTCAAGGGGGAGAGCAGGCCACATACAGGTGTCCTGTCATTGGTGTGAGCCAGCTGCAGAGCTCCAGGAGCATTTCGTTCCTCACGTGGAAGTTCTGGAGCCACTGCATGTCATCTCCCACTCACCTATCACCAGTCGGAGCTGGTTGTGTAGCTCCAGATGCACCTGATTGCCTGGAGGGATGGGCCCTGGGGGTTGGGCTCCTTGGCCCATGTGGGAGGTCTCTCCAAATGGAGGAGATGGAGGATGGCCATGATTATGGTGGACAGCAGCCCAAGCAGGGAATGGAAGTGATGCCAGACCAGGAGCTGCAGTGGGTCCATAGCTGTGACCTAACATCTTGTGGTCCTTGAACTGGCTCTGCTTCACTTTGATCTTCTTGGTAGGCCTCAGCATGAGCAGGGAGGGGGTGTTTGGGAACAGCCCTTTAAGGAAGCACCCTGCCAGAGCTCCTGAAAGGGCATGCTGGCCATGCAACCTCATCTGTGGCATTTCCTTGCCCATTCTTTCAGAATAGTGGCCAGAGCTGTATGGCCACTCTCATTCAAAAGAGTGGATCATTTCTTCAATCTGCTTATTGTGTGCGGCTGCAATCTTTAGGAAAAAAATGTTGGAAGAGATCTTTCGAAAGAACATCTTTCAGAAGACCACTGTAGTGGAGCCCTAGCCACAGTCTATTCTTCTTCAGACTAAACAAATCAATTTTTTTTCAATCTTTCCTCATAGGTCACATTTTCTAGACCTTTATTAATTTTTGTGGCTCTTCTCTGGACCATCGCAATTTGCCCGCATCTTTCCTGAAATGTAGTACCCAGAACTGGATTCAATAATCCAGCTAATCAGCACAGAATAGAGTGCAACAATTACTTCTCAAATCTTGCTTACTCCACTCTTGCTAATATAGTCTATAATTATGTTTGCTTTTTTTAATGCTAAAGTGTTACACTGTTGCCTCATATTTATGTTGTGATGACTCACAGATCCATTTCTGCAATACTCTTCCCTAGAAGTCATTTCCTATTTTGTTTGTGTGCAGCTGATTGGGCTTTCCTCTGTGGAGTCCTTTGCATTTGTCCTTACTGAATTTTATTCCATTTATATTAGATTGTTTGTCCAGTTTATCCTCGTTATTTTGGATTTTGGTCCTGTGCTCCAATGCACTTTCAATTCCTCCCATCTTGGGATTGTCCACAAATGTTATAGCAGTTGTACTTGGTTCTACATTTTATTCTTTGTGAAACCTAAAACCCTGTGTGATCAAGAGACTACATGCATACACAGATCCCTTTATAAATTTGGCCCCAAGCGCCTTTTATGTTACACAACTGGATAGTTAATTCACAGAAATATAGGGCCTGAAGGGACCTGCTGTGTCAGGCCCTGGTCCTATCCCATTCAGTGAAACTAATTCCACCTTCATGAAGTAAAGCCTCTCCTCTATGTATCTGTGTATACATGAAAGCATAGTATTTAAATAATCTAAATTCTGTTTTCTTTCTCAGTGCTAGGTTTCCTATGTAGGAGACACTAGCTTTAAAACACTAAAATCCTTGTTTATAGTAACAAATGCATCATCGTCTTTTCAGGTAGCAGGGAAGCATTTCCCCAAACAGTGCTCATTTTTACAACACTTGCAATTTTAAATTGTCTACCAAAGTAGATTTATGAAAGGCATACATGCAGAAATATCCCTCCTTTGCTTCATGCTCAGTATTATCATGGGATACAAAATAAGTGGCCTCAAGCTAATTTTAAGGAAGTATAAGCATATGCTGTTGTTCATTTTCAAATATATTTTTCCCTGGAATCCTAATGATTCACTTTGTGCTTCACATTTCTAAGAGATAAACAAGCTGATCATGCCAATCTATTAACCCTTTTAGTACCAGCCTTCTCAGTGCAAGCAGGACTGTGTAATTTTTTCAAGTGACTCTTTTTTTAAAGTATTTTCATTTTACGATAAGAGGCAGCCCTAGAAAAACAGGAGAGTAGCTGTGTTTTACCCTAATGGAAGTTCTATGTGTAACTTTTTATCTGGTTCTAGTTAGGCAGCAAAGGTTTTAAAACACGGCAATGAATATATTATGTGATAAGTCCTCCAACTGTAAGCAAAAGAGGCTGTCCAATCATATTAATCCAAGTGAAAGCCACATGAGAATGGGGCAGGATTCTGATGAAGCCTGTGAGGATCTCTATTTTATTGGGATCTTTATCAAAAATATACATATTACCTCTGCTCAGGAGTTGCAGTTCATTATATGTCTGAGTGGCTACCAAATTTGTAATATTCTGAAATATTCTGGCAGTAGACTAATTATCCTAAAAGTTGTTTGGGCACAGATTGATACTGAACGAAAGCCACTAGGTGTTCAAGTGCAATCATCACATGATTTGCTCCTCTCAGTCCTCTTCCTACCACTCCTTCTATGCCCTCCTTGCCCAAGGCTTGATTATACAGAGTGGTGCATTAACCAACACAGACAGATGTTTGAGAAATGTGAAAAGTAGACCTAGAAATATTTAACTCTGCTTGTTCTTTCCATATTTGAAGACTTGGTGGATGTTATTTTTCTTGATACTGCACTCTGAGACCTGGCCATCCATCAGTTACTGATGAAAAAGGGAATTACAAGAAGTAAGAGATACAAGGGTACCTTTCACAGCTCTTGAGTGATATCCAGCAAGTCACTTATTCTCATTGCGGCTCCATTTCTCCCCCTCTCCCTGGAATCTCTATGTCTTGTCTACATAGCACCTGGGGGCAGAAACTTAAATCTCAGAGCAGGTCTACACTAGAGGACAAAGTCAAACTAATTTATGCAGCTATGTGAATAGTTCAAGTTTGCACAGTGTCAACAGGAGAAATTCTCCTGTTGACTTCCCTTATTCCTCACCACCCTGTGCAGTACTGGGAGCCAAAGGGATTACAATCGAGAGCTGACTGAATGAGTCCCTGCTAGACACACTAAATTGAATTCCTGGGAGATCAAACTCCAGAGCTCTGATCTACCCATTAGTTTAGAAAAGCTCTGAATCTCTTGCATGCCAGGGGAGCACCACCCACTGGGTTACAGAGTCAATTTCATGCTGTCTCTTTGCCCTAATGAATGGAATTGGAGCGTCTCATGCCATGGTCTCCAGTCTAGCCAATATCCGTCACTCTTGGCCAAAACAACAAGAGTTTGCAATGTATGTATGCTCCAATCATACATAAGGTCTACGGATCCACTAGAAGTATCTGTCAACAGATGTTTATGTCAGAAGAGATTTCCCGACAAAATGTCTGTTGACAGAGCACAGCCATACACAGAAGTGGATCAGAAGAGCAATATATTCTGTTGACAGAGCAGCCAGACAGCCCAGCAGCTCTCTTGACAAAACAGCCAACTGGAAGCACAGCAGACCGGGCTGCCCAGTGTCCTGGAAGCCAGGTCTGTCGACAGAAGGCCCCCTGGAGCATCTACACTGCTTTTTGTTGACCAAATCTGTTGACAAAGGTGCTTTTCCTCATCTGGGAGATACAGAAGTGCCGAATTTTTTCAACAGACTGTTGATAAAATGCATTTTGTGTGTTGATGTGTGGCGAGTTTTGTTGATCAAATGCCTTTTTTTTTGGTCAAAAAACTCACTAGTGTAGCTGTAGCTAGGGTGTCTAATTCAAGGAAGATTCCTGCATAGATGGAGACGCACTATTTTTTGGCGCTAATTCCAACAGAACCAGTACAAATGCATCTCGGTATTCTGGTAATCAAATACAGATGTCCCCTGAGAGCTGTGGGAGGTATCACCGCAGGGGACCAGGACTCAGCGTGAGATGGGCAGAGCTCTGCTGCTGTGGCAGAACTGGGGAGCTGAGAGAGCAGGGATATGAATGGGGTAACTGGGGAGCTCTGATACCAGAGCCAAAAAAAGGACTGCTTGAGGGGAGAATAAGACATGGGGTAACACTTATTTTGCAACAAGAACTATGGCTGCATCTACACTGGTACCTCCCTTTCGAAAGGGGTGTGTTAATGAGGGAGTTCTGAAGATGCTAATGAGGTGCTGATGTGAATATGCGGTGCCTCATTAACATAATGGCGGCCCCACACGATCTGAAAGTGCTGCTTTTGGAATGCTGCCACCCGTCTAGATGGGGGGTCTTTTGAAAGGACCTCCCTGACTTCAAAAGCCCCTTCTTCCTAAACCAAATAGGAACAATGGGCTTTTAAAGTCAGGGGGTCCTTTCAAAAGGCCCCCATCTACACAGGCAGTGTGTGTTCTGAAAGAGGCACTTCTGAATCCCGCATGGCCACCATTAAGCTAATGAGGTGCTGCATATTCATGTCGGATCCTCATTAGCATCTTCCAAACTCCCTCATTAACATGCCCCTTTCAAAAGGGAGGGGCCCGTGTAGACACAGCCTACGTGTGCAGACTTTCTATTTCAAAATAGTTAAGTGTTATTTTGAAATACACTTTTGTGTGTAGCAGCCCTATTTTGGGATAGCTGTTCCAGAATAGCTTATTTCAAATTAGGGCTGCTGTGTAGAAGTAGCCTCTGAGTCTCCTGTGACAGGGTTAGGCAAGTGGACATTCGTTAGGTGAAGTGAAAGAACAGTGTTAAAGGTGAAGCAAGGCTAAATTTAAAAACTCGATGTATCCCAGCAGCCAAAGAAATGCCCAAATATTGAAGGCTGGTGGGGGAGTGTATTTCTGAACTGGAAGCGCTCCACTTTTAAATCCCTTAGTTCAGAATTTTAACTATAATTAGCAAAAGGCATCCATATGGTGACTTTTCTAGTCCCAGATGGGTAGCTGTCATCTTGCACATGATCTTTGCTTCTCTTTTGAAGTAGAAATGAGTAATCTTGGAAATATTAATCTGACTTCAACTATATTTATCCCTCTATCAACAGTGATGACACACTTAGATTTCTTTCCTGGCATAACATGGCATGTGCTGCAGTGCAGAGGTTTCCAGTTGCCATTATTTTCAGTGGGGAAAAAAGAATAATCTCTGGGAGCTATAAGCCAGTTATCACGAAATAATGATCTATTAATTATCAAGGCCTAAAGAAATTAGTGATATTAGGTGCCCAGCTAGAAACACCTTGTAGGAGTTGATCTTCAGGGTTGCATGACTGACACTTTCCAGAAATCAGGCTACTTCAAGGTGCCTCAAATCAGGCACCTAAAACCACTCATCACTTCGGAAAATCTTGGCCTAGAGCACTCGAACAGCTGTATTGTGCATAAGCGCATCTGTGTATCTGTTCAAACCTGTCAATCTGCTGGTGTGCACAGCTACATCATAATTAGCAAAGCAAAAATTAATAATATACACTGCCAGGGAACAAGCCTGCTTTTGTGTGACTTATTTTCATCTAAACTTCTGGACTGGTTACCCCGAACCATTTGTTTCTGCCCACGTCACCGTATCTCTAACGCTGTGTCTACACATAAGCGCCCCTTTAAAAGGGCGGCAATCGAAAGAGGGTTTTCAAAAGAGAGTGACCGTCGACGGGTCGCGCCGCCCTTTCGAAGGCCCGCTGCGTTCTTTCGAAAGGGAGCGTCCACATGGCGCCAGGCGCTCTTTCAAAAGAAGGGGGCCAGAAACACTGTGGATGGAGTCACATGGCTGCAAGCCCTTCCAGGGCTGCAGCCAGCCACTCCCTTAAAGGGCCCCTCCCCATCTCTCCCAGCCTGCGCAAGATGAGAGCTGCCCAGCTGCCCCCAGCCAAGCAGAGCTCACTGTGCACCAGCATGGAGTCCAAGCAGCTGCTCCTTGCTGAGGACACACACGGATCATGGAGACCATACTCGCACTGTTGTGCACTGGCGCGACAGCCACCCCCCTATCTACTAGGGTGGCTGAACAGCCCCCCCACCCCCACCCTCCCCAGTGCCATGGAGCCCTCCCACCCAGGACCCTGCAAGCCTCCTTCTGGGTGCCCTGGTGCCTCTGGAGTCACCCCAGCAGCACTGACTGGTGGGAGCACCTGGTGCTGGGGGAGTGGGATGATGCCTGATGGATCCACCACTTCCAGACGAGCAGGCAGACCTTCATGAGCTCTGCCACTGGCTTGCCCCTGCGCTCAGGTACCAGGACACCTGCACGTGGCCCAGCATCTCCCTCAAGAAGTGGGTCACTGTTGCCACCTGGAAGCTGGCCACCCACCACTCCTACTACCCTGTGAGACACCAGTTCAGGATGGACAAGGCCGCTGTCGGGGCTGTACTCATGGAGGTAAGTTGGGCCCAGATCACACCCCTGCCTGGGATGGAGGGGAGGTCTGGGGCAAGGGAGACCCTTGGCTACAGGGGGCTGGGAGGGGACCAGGAAGGGGCAGACAGGGAACTGGCAGGGGGCAGGCAGTGGACAGGAAGGAGGCTGGGAGGGGGTTGGGGGGTAAGCAGGGACTGGGTCCAGCAGTGGGCAGGCACAGGGCTGGGAGGGAGCCAGGGGTGCCATGGGGCAGGAAGGGGGCCACCAGGGGGCTGGGGAGTGGGCCAGAAGCAGGCCGGGATGGGCCGGTGGGGGCAGGCAGGAGGAGTGGGCCAGGTATGCCCTGCCATATCCTCATGGGACAGCATGTTCTCCCCCACCACCATGTAGGTTGTCTGAGCCATTAAAGCCATGCTGCTGCACAGGGCCAGCCGCCTGGGGGATCCAGATGCCACCATCACAGGATTTGCCACACTGAGCTTCCCGAACTGTTTCAGCACCCTGGATGGGACACACATCCCCATGCGTGCCCCAGCACACAGCGCCAGCAAGTATGTGAACCGCCAGGGCTACCATTCAGTGGTTCTCCATGCCCTGGTGGACTCCAGGGGCTGGTTCACGGACGTATACGTGGGCTGGGCCAGCCGCACACACAATGCCCTTGTTTTCTGGAACTCCAGGCTTTGCCGGCTCATGGGGGCCAGAACCTTCATCCCCCAGCGGGAGATTCTGGTCAGGGGAGATGTCACCACGCCACTCTGCATGGTGGCAGATGCAGTGTACCCCTTGCGGCTGTGGCTAATGCAGCCCTCTACAGGCCACCTCGACCCCACCCAGGAGGCATTCAACGTCCACCTCAACCAGCCCTGCAACATTCTCAAGTGGACATTTGGGTGCCTTAACAGGCGGTGGCAGTGCCTCCTCTTGCAGTCTGAGGTCATGATGCTGAACGTGCCCCAGGTGGTGGGCACCTGCTGTGCCCTCCACAACATTTTGGAGTGAAAGGGGGACACTTACTTCCAAGGGGGCACCAGGGCCTGCACCAGATAGGAGCAGCCAGGCAATGCACCCATTCACCAGACCTACCAGGATTGCCTCCGCATCAGGGAGGCCCTCCGACAGAGCTTTGCAAATAGGCTGCAGTGACTCCACCCACAACCATCCCACCCTCACCATCCCCACCACGGCACCTGCACATCTGCCACTCACGATCCCTCTCTGAAGAGCACAGCACAGGGAGATGTTTGCAAAATAAAACTTTACCTATGCACTACTTGAAGCCAACGGAGAACAATAAACTGTGTACAGTGGGGGTGGGACAACAGTGTACCAGGAGGGTGGGAGGGCTCTCAAAGTGAAGGGCAGGTGGGAGGGCTTACAACCTGGCATGGGAGTGGAAGGCACCAGTCCAGGGCTGGGCTGCAAGGCTACAAGTGCTATCAGCCCCAGGAGCCCCTGACCCCCCTAGGTGTGGGGTCCTCACCAGGGTGGGAAAAAGGCAGGAAGCACTGGGAGGTATGACTGTGGGAGGGGGTCAGCAGAGGGCTCATTTGGAAGGCGGTGGGGGGGGGTGGCAGGGGACTCAGTCAGGGGAATGGCAGGGGGCCACAGAGGGCAATGGGGGGCAAGAAGGCAGATCATATTGGTCACATGCTTTTGCAGGACGCCACCAATGTTTTCAAGACTGCTCATGAGCCGGTCCCAGGCCACGCTGCACCACTCCAAGTCAGACTCAGTGAGGCATAGGTGCCACTTGGCCACATAGGCCTGGTGGTGGCTGGCCACGTCCTCTGCCATCCACTGAGGGGCTCACCATCCACTGCCCCAATGGCTTGCTATGTTAGGGGATGCCTGGGCACTCTCCACCTCTGCCAGGGAGCTCTCTGGGACAATGGAGGTTGGGGGGCTCTCCCCGCCCTCGCATGGTGCAGCTGTATGGAGAGAAGACAGAGGGGCCCTGATCATGGCCTTGCATCCCTCCCCCTCGGGGTAACATCCCCCCTCGGGGCACCTCCCCCCTTCTGGGGGCCATGCATCCCATCCGATGGCATGGCAGCCAGGGGCATCTTGGGCAGGTGGGGGTTTCTGGCCCATGTGGAATGGTTCCTGGGTGCTGTCCAGCCCTGACTATCCATTGCCATGTGCATAGTGCACAGCTCACAGTGCTGGCCACTGGGGGTGGGTGCTGGCCATCGTCGGTGGCCATCATGGGGTACTGTGTGCTACACCAGGCCGGGAAGTGTCCAGCCTGGGACCGCTGGTCCTGTGTGTGACCAGCTGGCAGGTGCATCACCCTGACCACATGGACCAGGGTGCATGCCCCCCTGTGTACATACCTGAGGGTCCCTTGACAACATCTGGTGATGCCCAGCTCCTGGTCAGCCAGCTGGATGAGTGGGAGGCGATGTGGACGATTAGGTCTCCCTCCTCACTCAACCACTCCGTGATCGTGTCCAGCTCCTGGCTCCCTGGTCTGGCCTGCTCCTCTGCCTCTGGCTGTGGCTTGTCCGTGCAAGTGTCCAGGACAGCCAGTGGTGGGGAGCTATCCTGGGGCCCAGGGTGGCCTGGAGCTGCCTATAATAGGGGCAAGTGGGAGGAACTGCCCCAGAGTGGCCATCCTCACCCCGAGCCCAGGCACAGCCCTGCCAGGATTCTTTCAATTTACTGCAGACCTGGTCCACAGTGATCTCCAGATGCCCCCTGGTGAATAGGCGCTGGGCCAGGTGGACAAACACAGCAGCATCGTATTGTTTGACCCTCATTTCACAGAGGCCCTCCTCCTCCTCCTTGCAGAGGCCAAGGAAGTCTCTCAGATCCTGCTCTGTCCAGGAGGGAGCCCTTTTTTTAGCCTCACTCCTGGGCCCCTGGGAGGGCTCTGAAGGTGGGGCTTGGGGCTCCCGTGGCATCTGGCTGCTGGCCATGGGTCATCGCTACTGCTCTGAGGCTGTGCTGAGGGCATGCTGTGGGAGCTTGTGCTGCAGCTGCTCCGGGCACGCTCTCAGCTTCCTGCCACAGGGTTTCTGGATCCATGTTACTTTAAGGGCAGCCACACACAGAGATCATAAAGCCCCACTGCTGCAGGCTAGAGCACCCCCGCACTCCAGCTGGCCGGCGCCATGGCAGACTCCTCTCTCAAAAGAGCGGACCATGGAGCATCTGCACGTGTACTCTTTTGGAATAGTTTTCAAGAGGGGACACTTTTCCTGATAAAGGATCAGGGTTGGGATTTCAAAGTCTGCATCATGTTCCTTCAATTTCCTTTCGAAATAATGTGTCTCACATGTACATGCTCCTCACGTTCTTTCGAAAGACAGCCAGATATTTCAATGTTTCTCACACATGTAGGCGCAGTTTGATTGTGAATTAACTCTGGGCGTCTTGTAAATTTTGACAGCGTTCTTAGGGTCCTAATTTTAATGTTTTTAACGAATACAGCTATTTTTGTCTGGGGTATATGTACACACTGCTTCCTTCTGTGAGTGTGAAACCCCCACTCTTGCTTTTGCTTGGGACATCTACAGTAGCTTAGTGATCTCTGAAATGGATAGACAAACCTGACACCCTTCAAACAAGGATTCCAACTCCCCTCCTGAATGGCTTTGTTTTCAATAAAACAAAACTTGTTGCAATATGCCTGATTTTTACCACATGCACTGAATTCCTGACCGTATAATAGAGCAGATTATATCCACTGAAGGCAATGGAACCATCATCCTGCATTTAAACCCATTTGACTGAATGCAGGCTTTAGGCAGAGGGCTGGACTTGATGACCTCCTGAGGTCCCTTCCACCTGTAGGATTCTATTATAGGCTTTGGCTACATGAAAATGATCGGTTTCTCCTTTGCCATTGTCTGAATGGGGAAACTGACAATATGGCTGGCCTTTACAAATATGATCTAGAATTAATTTATGTGGTAAATATCAGGGTCAAATTTCCATTAACTTTAGCTCCCCAGTCAATGGGCATTTAAATACCTTAAATGATTTTGAAAACTTTACCCTCTGCCCCTAAGATCACAGCATTCCATCCCTCAGCCCAAGTGGTAAATATACTAGGTGTAGCTGTGAAGTTGATGTGACAATAAAACCTACCAGAACCCCTTTTACATTGTTAAGAGCTGAGTAGAACGCTAGAACGCTGCTCACGAGAGTGGTCCATATGTTGGCAAAGCTGAGAGACAAATTTGTGTGCCAATGAAGATATGGGATGAAGAAAGACAGGTGAGAAATAACCTCATTCTTTCCCCAGAAAAGGGAAAAAGAAGGAGAGAAACATACGTTTATCCAGAGATGATGAGATAGAGAGAGACTCAAGTAAACACTTACTTATGGTCCCAAGTTTCCATAAGTCTACATAAGAATTCAGTCTCAAGGATTTATTTGTCTCACCCACATTGCAGCTAAAAAAGGAAAGGGAGGTCTCTTTTCTGGTCCCCCAAGCTCATGTCTTTTTCAAGCATTTCAGTGAAAGGAAGATGGTTGTAAACACTGGAGTTCACATGTGGATTAGATCAAAATCATAATTAGAAATACAGCTCCACTTGTGCCCCACCTACTTATCCTCAAAGCTGTGTCTACACTACAAAGCTTTGTTTATAGAAGAGCCCTTCTGTCAACAAAGCTAGGGTGTGTCCACACTACAAATGTGTTCTGTCCAGAATCTGTCAACAGAACACAACCTTTTTGCCACCAGAGTTCTGTCTTGAAAGTTTGAGTCCTAGCACCTCTGTAGACAGATTCTGGAGAATGAAAAATAGTGTAGAGGCTCCAGGGGACCCTCTGTCAACAGAGAGGGCTTCCAGTTTACCTGGCAGCCCTGTTTGCTGAGCTTCTGGTTGGCTGTTCTGTCAACTGAAGTCTGGGCAGTCTGGCCGCTCTCTGTTGACAGAAGGCATTGACGGGGGAGCCACTGGTATGTGTGGATGTGTCCTGTAGACAGAGGTTCTGTTGATAAAACTCTGTTGACAGTTTCTTGACCTCCCCCCCAACACCCCTCCACTCTCTGATTTGCTCACCTTGATTATCTTTTTCTGATTTGTCCTCCTTGCTTACTGTTTTTGGTTCTCTGTGTCTTAAATATTCAGTCTGTTCTGTTCTGGCTACGGTCTGAAGAAGTGGGTCTGTCCCATGAAAGCTCACCTAATAAACTATTTTGCTAGTCTTTAAAGTGCTACTTGACTGGTTTTTGTTTTGATAGTGTATAGACTAGCACGGCTTCCTCTCTGTTACTGTTCTGTTGACAGCGACTTCTGTAGACACAAATTTGTAGGGTAGACCCAGCTAAAAGGTAAAATGTCCCTTATTGCCATGACGTGTATCCAATCTTCCTTATCATAGGGTTTATTTGGCTGCACAATGCCCACATGTTCCTTTTAAAGCCTTGAAGATTGTGTGTGGTGGAGAAATCATGGGTTTCCCAAGCATATTATTTAATAATGATGATTATTTAGCATTCAATAGTCAGAAGGTAATTTTCAGCTTCAGCTGTGATCCTTGGATGCTTGACTAAGGAAAGTAATCTTGCTGAACTGTTATTTATACTAGTGAGATACATTAGTAGTGTGAATATTGCAAAAGAATCCATATTTGTTGTTTATAAACAATATTTATTATGTGCCTTTCATCCTAAAGCATCCCCAGGCACTTCAGAAATTAAAGCAAACTGCTGCTGAACTGAAGCCACAGCCAGGGCGATTTGACAGCAATATGAGGACACAAAATGAAACATACTGAAAATTCTCCAACTGAAATGACAGACTGGAAAACAATTAAAGCCATGTTTACAATATAATCGGCATAAAAGAAAATAAGTTCAACCCTATGAAAAATGCATACAAATCTGGCATCTTTTCATGATGTTTAGAAATCTTATTTCTCCTGGTCCCATTTGACCTCTTACTCACTGAATTGCACGCTATTTGTCAAGTCTGCAGGAAATTTTGTATCTTGACGTGCAGAGAGATTTATGCTTGTATTTATCATTAGTGTAAATGGGAATTCACGTGCAAAAATCCCCATCTAGCAAGAGGAAAATATAACCCCACGAAGGCTGTGAATTCTGTTTCTTCCTTGGGCACGAAGTTTAGTCTGTTTGCAGAATATAATTTAGAAATGGCAAAAGCCTTTAACTTGAGTAAGCACATTTTAAGCTTATAAATATAATAATATAAATATATATACATATAGAAAAGAGAAGTCAATATGGACAACCAGGAATAACTTAGAGTGCAGCAGCAGGATGCCAGGGGAAGCATTACCTCTTAATAACATACATTCTGTCTCACTGGGATCTAAGCAAATTACAAGGCATAGGATTCAGAACTGCATCTCAAAAATTGAAAGGAAAGGTGCAATTTATGTCAGTAAGTAACACATTAATTATACAAAGACTAAAGCTCAATTATTTTATTTTGTCTAATTTGCTTCCATCACATTTGTGTCATGGAGAGTATTCTGAAGTTACATCGCTGTTGAATTTCTTTTTGACCCTTCCTCCTTCTGCATGTTTGTTGTTGCTCAAGATTATTTAACAGGGTTAAAATGATCTAAAAGGGGTGTAGTCCCACTGCGCGCACTTCTCCTGTTCTCTTCTCTTCTCTTCATAAGCTCATTCTTTCAAGGTATTAAGAACTCTCAAATCATATAGCCTTCAAAGGTACCTACAGCTCCCATTGGCTAAAGTTGCTTAGCTCATATAAAGCCATTTTGGTTATCCCTATGGCATTTAGGAATTTTTTCATACATCGAAAATTTAGCATCAGTCAGTACTGCTTGCAAAATTATAGGTAAAATGTATGGGTCCAGATATAATGTTGACTTGCCCATTCTTTGTCACAATTGTTAATGATTATGATTTACTCCATTTCAAAAAATTGTCTTAAGATAGCAGGGGAGTAGTATTTTGCAAGGCTGCTTTCTGGCTATTACAGCCTGAATTATTTCCTTTCCCTGCTCTTCCTTTCATGGTCTCAAATATTTTTTTCTTCTTTTTTAAGTTCTCCTTCATTTGCCCTCTTTCTCTAACATGGGGAGTTGCTTCTGTCAGGCTACGTCTACACGTGAAGCCTACATCGAAATAGCTTATTTCGATGAATAACGTCTACACGTCCTCCAGAGCTGGCAACGTCGATGTTCAACTTTGACGTTGCGCGGCACCACATCGAAATAGGTGCTGCGAGGGAAAGTCTACATGCCACAGTAGCACACATCGAAATAAGGGTGCCAGGCACAGCTGCAGACAGGGTGACAGGGCGGACTCAACAGCAAGCCGCTCCCTTAAAGGGCCCCTCCCAGACACAGTTGCACTAAACAACACAAAATACACAGAGCTGACAACTGGTTGCAGACCCTGTGCCTGCAGCATGGATCCCCAGCTGCCGCAGCAGCAGCCAAAAGCCCTGGGCTAAGGGCTGCTGCCCACGGTGACCATAGAGCCCCACAGGGGCTCGAGAGAGAGCGTCTCTCAACCCCTCAGCTGATGGTCACCATGGCGGACCCCGCTATTTCAAAGTTGCGGGACGCGCAACGACTACACGGTCCCTACTTCGACGTTGAACGTCGAAGTAGGGCACTATTCCTATCCCCTCATGGGGTTAGCGACTTCGACGTCTCGCCGCCTAAAGTCGAAGTTAACTTCGAAATAGCGCCCGGCGCGTGTAACCGTGACAGGCGCTATTTCGAAGTTAGTGCCGCTACTTCGAAGTAGCGTGCACGTGTAGACACGGCTTCAGTCTGTTTGTGTTATTTGCTGCCTCACTTGCCTGACCAGTTGTAATTTTATAATTTCTGTGGTATTAAGAACCAGCTCATTTTATGTTCCTTTTAACTGACTATCTAAGCAGGTTATTATTGTCAATATTGCACCAAGTAATGAAATAATGTCTTTCTTTATCTCCGTCTCCTCCACTGTATGCCTTTTACTGAAAGTAACTTCAGTTTTCTTATATAAACATAATTGACTCTTGGAATGTGAGATTGTGCTTATTGTTTCCTTTCATTTTCTTTTAATGGAATAAGTACTTTCCTGTTATGATAAAATTGTGAATGTGGTGCTTTGAAGGTTTCTTTCCTGGTCTTTGTATTTAGGAAGAAATAGGCCCAACCCCTCACTGTGTGGCTAAGAAATTGCTCGCAAATTAGAAATATGTCACCAGTTCCTCAGCTGACATAATTGCCAGAGCTCTGTTGAAATCAATGAAGCTATTCTGCTTTACGTCAACTGAGGATGTAGCACAACAATTTAAAAATAATACAAAGTTTTGTATGCAGTGCTTTTTCAAACACTCATTGTCATTACAATTCTGCAGCCTCAGTCAATGTGCCCTGCCATTCAAATAAACAGTCTCAGGTACAGAGGAACTGACTTGGCAAGCATTTGAGAAGGCACCTCTTTATCATAGTGACAGTTGGAAGGAGCAGTCACATATTCTATGGATGAGGTAAGTTTTCGATGCTATTTTAACATTGATCATCCAGTTGCTTCCCTTTTCCTTTTGCTTCACTCCATTTTTCATAAAAATGCTAAAAACAATCTGATCATTCAAATGAAAATGAAGAATCCTTATGCTGACCTGTTTGTAGATTAGTAAAGATTAAGCTGAACTAATTATAGTGTTTGTGGTACGGAATTTTTTACAGTCCCAATACGTCTAATTTATTAACTGTTAACCAGGCCTTGGTCTCTTGTTAACATGTCTTCCTCTTTTTAGGGGATGTAGATTTTTGAGCTAGGAGCTCCCTGTTAGCAGAAAGGTAAAGTTTCCTTTTAAGATACAATTTCATTTATTTGCATATCTCATTTTGAACCTCTCCCTCAGTATTACTTATTCTACATAAAATGTTTGTTTGACAAGAAGTATTGTCATATCCTTGTTATTATAGATCATGTTGGTTGAATGCAAAATATGCCAATTGCTTTGATTAACAAAATGTTTCAGTTATGTAACTTTCCTATGTGGTATTCAGTATGTTTCTGTCAGCAGGAATGTTTGTACAACAAAGATGACCCAGAAGATTGGTTGGGAATAAGAAAGGGGCAGCCAAGAATAAATCACTAGAAACCACCCTTCCTGTGGCCATGACAGGGTGAAGCAGGGAGGATATTTGTACATAACCCTTATCTCTGATGCTACAAGAGCCCACTATGGTGTTCAACTGTTTAGCACTATGTTATATTGTCAATTAAATATAAAATTGTCTCCTAGATCTTTAGGTTTTACAAGGACAGATTGTGTATAAAGACAGCTTGTAGTGATTCACTTTGTTACTAATAATATATTATCCATAGGATGGGGAAGAGGTGCTTTTTCTAGCCAATCATTGATTATTTTTATTATTTTTGGTATGGGATTCAAAGTCCAAATGTAAGACTAGTTGTATTGCAGATAACAAACAGCCATTCTTGTCCAGTGCGCATCTCCAATAACAGCCCATAGTACGTGATCCAGCCCCACGTGCTTTCTGAAAAGAAACCTCTAATGCACCTTACTTATTGTGAAATATGGTATCACTTTGTGACCAGTTTACCCCTGATGAAGCGGGTCTTTGCCCACAAAAGCCTCTGCACCAAAATATCTGTTAGTCTATAAGGTACCACAGGACTTTTCTTGTTGTTTTTGAAGATACAGACTAACTCAGCTCCCTCTCTGAAACTAGTCAACCCCTTAGAACTTTTCATGTGCCCAATGCCATGGTGATGGAAACATAAAAGATGCAACCGGCAAATATTATTAGATGATGAAAACTGGAGCATGTAAATGCTACATTTGAGACTGTGAAATGTACATGCAGTGGATGGAGAGCTAACTAGGTGGTCTATGCCTGAGTCCCAAATAAATATATTTGCTGGAGTCAAAGGTTCCGATTACAGGTAATATTGAATTAGAGCATCATCCTTCTAAGCATAGGGGCTGGAATTAGGAGTATGGGGGTGATGCAGCACTCCCTGGCTTCAAGTGGTTTCCATTATATACAGGGTTTAAAGTTTGCTTCAGCACCGCCACTAGAAAAATTGTCCCAGCACCCCTGTTCCTGAGGAAACCAGGTGCTCTACAGGATTGTAAGGCACCTCACCAATACACACCCATAGTGTGAAGTGTCTTTTCTGTGTCTGTAGGAATGAGGCTCCCTGAACCCAACAGCATCCGGTAACACATGAACAGCCCTCCAGCCCTCACTGTCTCTGTGCAGGTTAATGGAGGTACACACCAGCCCTCCCATCCTGGGAATTTCTGTAGTGCCCAGCCCTTAACCCACTGGACACTCAGAGGTTTGCTGCCCCCAAGGGAACCGTAACACACATCTCATGCAGAGTTACAGGTCAGGATTAGCTCCTTTGTGATATGATATCACAGTACTAAGATATGTTTATTATCAAAAGCTAAGATTTAAGAAACAGAGAGTAAGTATAATGGTACATGTGAAACAAAAGTATTGCACATTTCATAGACTCTCTAGATCCTTGTCTAAAGTTTATTTCTATAAAGAACTCTCCCTGTGTCTCTAACAAAGCTGGCTGGGATCTCTTGTTCATGAAGGCAAGGTAACCCTTCTCCAGGTCCACTGTTTGTCCCCAGAGTGCAGATCGCCTCCCAAGTCTATTCCTGGTACACTGATTTACCATTCTCTTATTGATTTGCATGCAAAGAGAGCTTTCATTGTGCTTAATTTACACTTGAAACAAAGCAGATGGGTGAATATGCATCCCTTTGTCTGGCAAAGCCTGTCTGTCAACCCTGGATGAATTCAGATTAAATTATATTTTCCAGTATATATATGTATTTTAGTACCAACAGATATATTTCACAATGCTATTCATGACCATTGTCATAAAGGCTCTAATTTAAGATATCCAATAACATACTGCATAGAGCTTAGACAAATATTATCAAAGGCATGTGCTAGGTGTAGACAATTTTTCAAATCAGATAGGAATTGTTATCCTAGAACAGTAAGCTCTTGGCCAATTAGCATTTAGAGGAATTTAGGGTCACAGGAAGACAGACTGTATATTATATAATTTACTGCAGTGTTTCTTAAACTACGTTCTGTGGCACACTGGTGTTCAGGAACAACTCACCGTGTGCTACGAGCATTTGAAAAAAATAATTCAAAGTTTTACAATAAATAACCATTTTACAATGATACCAGTAATGAAAAATATTGAAACAGAATTTTATTTCTACATCTCACAAGAGGGTAGTAGTCTGGCAACATAGCAAGGTTGACTAACGTCGTGCTAGCCTTCCCTTCTCCTCTACTCATCTTCTAGCTATACAGTGGTATAGCAACCAGCAACAATGTCTGGCAGATGTGCTATGCTGGCATGGCAGCTATGCTATGAGTCAGCTGCTTGATGTTAGCCAACATCCGTGTGTGGTGTGTGATGATCTGTTGAATTTATTATTTCCACCAATGTGAGTAAACAGAGTGAGTTACATTTCTTTTTTAAAAAGCCAGAAGTGAGTGAAAATACTACTGCTGAGGAACAAGTACCATCAACAAATGTACGAGGGGTTACACATAAAAATATTGATTGTTTAGTGTTCCTTAGTCTCAAAAAGCTTAAGAAACCCTGTGTTACTATGTGTGGGCTCTTTCTCATGTGCTTATTCCAAATTGCCTCTATCCCCACTATCTTGCATGAAGCTGGGGAGTTTACATTCATTTCAGATTCTGCTCCATGTCTAGTTGTCAAAGTACTTTGTGATCCAGACTGCAAGTTGCAATATACATGTAAAATACAATTATCTATAAAATATATATTTGAAATAATTCATCTACAGTTAGATTAAAATGAAATAAGGCTAAATCTCTGTGCACCATTGTAGTCTTGTAATAGCTCTGCTACAGCAATAGCAGGATATGAAGGAGAAAGCCTAAAGTGTGCATGGGATATTGATATGTTGTTTTCTATCAAGCTGCTTTTTAAATGGATACTGGTTATTTTTACCAGCTGCTGTAGACTAACTCCTTTCCATTGTTCCCTGCTACCTCCAGAGTATATTTTACCAAGAAGTTAAAAGAGTAGTTGAAAATAAGAAAAATTGATCTGAAAAGTAATCTAAAAGGTAAAGTGATTTAATTTAAAAAGGCAATAGAAGCTTTTCTCTGAGATTTTCATTTCCTGACAGGTGTGGTGTGCCAGTAATATGGCCGACCCACACTTTAATTAAACTAAACATTTCCAGGAAAATAACAGAAAATGAAGAGGGAGCAGTTAGAAAGTCAGAATGGCCTCTTCTTAAAGAGCTCCATTTTGGCTGAGTGATGAATGGGAAAATGGCTGCGAAAAAGGACTGAAAGAGAGTCTTTGGGGGAGATTTCAGAGATGCCAGTGGAAGTTAGGTGCCCAGCTTTTGCTGACGGGGAATTCTCTCACATGCACAGAATGAGCATAAGGCACATGTCCCATGTGAGGTGAGCACCTAACTGATCTGTGCAGTTGAACATCTTCCTTTTAACTTTTTGTCAATCCCCTTAATATTAGCATTACAAATTATGTAACAATACAGCACTATTGGCTGGGTGCATTATGAGATAGTTGGCTTTTCTGCAGGCCTGTGAATCATCAGGTATCAGATAATGGAGACAGTGGGATATAAAAATTGATGATGTAGTGTCAGCCCCAGGAAAGTAAAAGCTGTCTTACCTGGAATTTGGATAAGTAGCACATCTATTAACAGTCATCTACTCTACCTATGGCCACCCAGCTGGGGCTGGCAGAGCAGGGATCAAGGCGTCAGTGCTGGGGGCCAGCTGCCTAGCCAAGGCCAGTGATCACAGGGTTGGTTGCCTGGCTGGCAGCAGCAGTATTGGGGGCCAGGGACTGGGTGCCCAGCCACCATCAGCAGCCACAGAGCTGAGGGCCAGAAGTCAGCTTAGGAGCCAAGGGCCGGGTGCCTGGCCATAGCTGATGGCTGCCAGGCCGGTGGAGCAGGACCAGCGGCTCTGCTCCAATAACCGGCAAAATTGATTATCCAGCATCCCCCACTCCCCAGGCGTGTTGGATAATAAAGCTCATACTGTACTTTGTTTCCATGAAACCAAAACAGAAAATTACATATTAAGATTGGAATTGACAAAGTTGCCTTAAGTATTAACAATAGTAAAGAGAAGAGACTTGTTGATACATTGAGAAACCTCAGATGCCCTCATCTGCATCACCACGCAGTATTTTAAGTTACCTATATTAACATTGAACCATCCAACATGGGACAGTGCAAATGTGACAGTAGTCCAGGGGGTTGCTATTAGTTTTAACATAAAGTGCAACTTGGCAAGTCAGTTCCATCCCTGAGGGAGTTATACTGCATGGATTATTGATACAAGAAGCTGAAATACTTCTTATTTCCTAGTTGTGGTGATGCCTCATTTACAGCTATTAGAGTCTCTCTTGACAACTGAAGTTTGTGCATTAGGAAACTAATATGCTATATCTGTGGAAAATACACTTCATATGAAAAATGAGTGCACCAAGATTTCCCATTCAGCGTAACTGATTCTAAAACCCCAATGCTATACCTCAGCTGTTTGTTTCTAATAGTTATCACCTCTGAGCCAAGTAATTTTTTAGGATAGAAGTCACACTGTACACACAGTAAGTACAGGTGCCAATTAGACCTTATTTTGAGTGCTATACATAGTGTACCTATAATAAACAGTCCTGTAGCACTTTATTGGGTAATGAATATTTGTGGCTAAGACTGCAAACTTTTGCTTTCACATTCCTTTTCTGGAAGAAAGGTTTAAGGATGGGGCTTCTCCTGCCTCCTCTCCCCTTAGTATAAACGGGAGTTTTACCACTGATTTAGGTGGGAGCAAAGTTGCATTGCATAAGGTGTTTGAAAATCTCATCCTAAAAGTCTGAATCCACAACATCTATATTTTGTCTCAAAGTATTTAAACCATTTAAAATCAAAGATCCTTCTCAAAAGTTTTTAATCCAAAGCAAACTCATGTCGATCTGGTGGGGATAAATGGAGATTATGATGTAAGTGTATGGTAGAGGCTTAGGGATAAATGTTACATGACCTCCCTCCCCGAACTCCACCCCGCTAAAGTTAATGATGCAAGTCCCATTGTCTTCATTATGTCCACTTTACAGTTAGTGTGGTGAAATGTAACATTTGTGGGTATGATCTAACTCCAGTGAAATGCATTTGAAGAATCCTGAGTTGAACATACTAGGACAACTGTAATTCAGCTGAAATAATTCACAATGGCAACATCTACATTAGAGAGTTTTGTTAACAAAATGAGGTTTTGTTGCCAAAAGTCACAAAGCATCTACACACAAAATGCATTTTGTCAACAGTCTGTCAAGAAAACTTGGTGCATCCACCGACAGAGTTCTGCCTCTCTGCAATGAGGAATAATTCCTTTGTTGACAGTTTCAGTCCACCAAAAGGCAAGTAGATGTTCTGGGGGGCCCTCTGTCAACAGACAGGGCTTCCAGTTCACTGGGCAGCCCCATCTGCTGTGCTTCGGATCAGCCGTTCTGTCCAGAGAGAACTTCTATTAATTAGGAGAGAATGGGCAGGTCTCAAAATGCCAGTTGACACTAACTGAGGCTTTAACCTACAGTTTAGCTGTAAACAGAGATTAAATTCAATAATATAGGATTAATACACACAGCAAATGTAGCCCATTGTAGCAGTCCAGGATAGAAATGTATCTTTTGATAGAAACTTTGTATTACCCAATATCTTCTGAGAGGAGACTTGAACTACATTGTACCTTCGTAATGTTTATATTTGTTATTTTGTATTACTTTGTATCTTTGTCATTGTGTATTCATAGACACTTGGTGTCTGACTCCATATTGTACCTAAGACTTCATTTTGAGGGACATGGTCTGCCTTGTTAGCCTCTAATCCTTGTGCTGTCTTTGTGTGAGGATGAGTGAGAGAGATCCTTCTGGAGGTGTGAATGTGGATGCTTCCTGAGTTAGCATCTGAGCCAGCCTGTCTGGACAACAAAGACTTGGTAGCTGAAGAACAAGGAGAACTGGATTCTGCAGCAATGACACACACACGAAGATTAAGTCCCATCTGTAGTTAATGAGTCACACAGGAAGCTGGAGCAGGGGGAGAGGATCAACCCCATCTGCCCTTGAGTGGTGACTCTTGGGCAGTGAGACAGAACCAGAACTATGGACTAAAAGACATAAGAGAAGCATATACCACTACAGAGCTGGGTTGTTTTCATCTTGTCACTGTCAGAGTATTGATCTGGATCGAGGAACCCAGCTCCACCCTCACTTCAAATCCATCTGGGCAATGGATTAGAGTGTGCAACTATAAGCAACCACCAGATGAAGTGTGTGTGTGTGTGTGCACGTGTGCCTGTGAGTAAACTGAGTATATTATATGCCTATAATATGACAGTGCTATGTTCTTGATAAATACAGCATTCCTGCCTTATCCCTCTGAAAAGATCCTGTGTGCTTCTTCTAAGCAAAACACCATTAGTGTTGTATGTTCCCCAGTGGGTCACCCAAGAAGATTCCTGCTTCTGACAGGACTATCCCAAGAATCCATCTAGACAGCTCTTCTTCACGCAGCCCCACATTTTGCAATTGTGTTGCTGTAGACAGAAAATGCGCATGCAGCTCCAGCTTGCACTTCATCCCTTCAACATGATTGTCAGACAGCGAGTGACAACTTATAAATCAGCTAAAGGTAACAGCTGGGACTCAGTAGCCATGTCTGCACGAGCCCAAAACTTCACAATGGCCATGCAGGAATCAGCAGTTAGGAATAAGGGGATTTCAAAGTTGCGGGGCTTCTTTTCAAAAGGATCCCAATCTGGCCGAGCTGCGTGGCAACAAGCCGCAGCAATTTCGAAGTGCTGTGGCTACCGGCATGCTAAT